>NC_080410.1:44316459-44930678 GCF_030265065.1 Corythoichthys intestinalis
CCTCCAATATGGCTCCTTCAACATTTTGGGTTGCCCACCAATGACGTTTCTGCTAAAATAAGCAGCAACTGACGGCAATCAACTCATTACACTTGTAAGACGCCAGATTGGTGAAAAGGTGCCACACTGGTGCGGGAAGTGAGGTGCTGGGGAGAAAAAAACGGTTTTGGTAGATTCTTTTGCGTGTTAAAAATGAATAAATAAATAAATAAAATACAGATAGTCCCCGGGTTATGAATGAGTTCCATTCCTACACTGGCGACGTAACCCAAATTTCAGCGTAAATTGGAATGAACCCTTTAAAAATTCAAAATATCTACCCAGAAAGTCCAAAGGTATTGCCTTGTGTTTAATGATGGACGATACATTGCCCTCTGCTGGCAGCATTGGGTTTAGCTAGATTGTCGTCTTGTATGACTTAAGCACAGACTCAGACGTATGACATGGATAAAGGATAGCTGCGGCCTGTTTGGCCCACATAGGCTGTAAGTTGTTTCAGCTAATATTCGTTTGTGTATGGCGGAAAACACAGACAAGACTGAAAAAGCAGTTTCTGCTCTTGCACTCCTCTTGAAAAGAAACTGCTGTATTTTAAGCCAAAACAACTGTTGTGTTTGATAGAACAATATGTCTATATGCTGCCATAGCAGATTCATGGCGCATTAAGCCCCCGAACTATTTTTAATTTGTCTGTTTTACCCTGAAAACCCCCGTTTACAGACGTGGCGCAACCGCTTTGGCTTTAACCCAGCCATAAAACTAATGTAATTAATTATATTTATTATTGAAAATGTCATTTTTAGCTTAGAATCATTAATTGATGTCTAATATTTTGTTTAAAAAAAAAAAAAGACTTAAAAAAAGTATTCACTCGCATATTTTAAACTTTCAAACAAATGACATCACAATGAAAAAAATGGCGTCTGTAAAAATGTCACGGAGGTCTACCTCATAACTATCGCTTAATTGTAAAGATGTCCCGATCGATCGGGTCCAATCACGTCATTTTCAAAGTATTGGAATCGGCAAAAAAAATATCGGACATGCCTTTTTAAAAAAAAATTTTTTTAATTAAATTGTTTTCTTCTGTATTTAACGTTACAGACGAAATCCAGAGTCTTTAGTTTTGGCTTAAAGTAGGGCTATCAAATTTATCGCGTTAATGGCGGTAATTAATTTTTTAAAAAATTAATCACGTTAAAATATTTAACGCAATTAACGCATGCGCTGCACGACCCACTCACGCATTGTCGCGTTCAATCTATAATGGCGCCGTTTTACCTATATATATATAGAGCTAAAAGGCAGCGTAAAATGAGTAGAGTGAATTTTGGCTGTCTTTGGAGCCTTTTTTTAGTTGGCTAATGCCTTAAAATCCTTCTCTCAACAATTAGAAATATCGCGGGAAGCAATGTGTGGAAGAAAGGTAGCAGTTGATCTTTTTCTTAACACCCTATGTTATTTCCCAACGCAGAGAAGATATATCTATTGGTGCCATTACGCACAGTCATGGTTGCACTTCCCATCATGCATTTGGGCAGAACAGTTAAATGGCTACAGTATCATTTACTGAAAGCTCAACAAATACACTAGATGGCAATATTTAGTCACAATATACAAAGTCACATTTATCCTTTAAGAATTACAAGTCTTTCTATCCGTGGATCCCTCTCACAGAAAGAATGTTAATAATGTAAATGCTATCTTGAGGATTTATTGTCATAATAAACAAATACAGTACTTATGTACTGTATGTTAGATGCATATATTCGTCCGAGTTTTATTCATTTTTTTCTTAATGCATTGCCAAAATGTATATGATTGGGAAAAATTATCGGGAATGATTGGAATTGAATCGGGACCACAAGAAAAAGCAATCGGATCGGAAAATATCGGGATCGGCAGATACTCAAACTAAAACGATCGGGATCGGATTGGGAGCAAAAAAACATGATCGGAACAACCCTACTTAATTGTATTTTTTTTGTTACTGTCGTATTTTCTCCGATATGTTAGATGATAAATAACCGATCCAAACAAAGAAAAATTGAAAAATAACGTTTAAAAGGGTAACTATATGAAAAAGAAAATCTCAACCACTCCTTCATGTCTGCGATTTCTGCATCGCGACCTTTGTTATATTACCATGTTTCAGCCATAAAATCCCCCCAAAATCCAGCTGTGGGCATCCACAACTGTGTCTTGACACTCAGTGATACATGCTACATGGGTTTTTTGGATTGAAACAAGGTAAGTATGCGATAATATCTCGTTAAAGTCATGGCGTCTGTAATTCTGCTCTCGCCTCCAGATAGGGTTTTGCTGTTTAAAAAACTTTTTCAAAATGCCCTCCTGTTCAAAAATTTTCTTCCCCCAGAAAATGGAGATTTTAAGCTTTCCAATGATGTATCACACATGCATATTGGACAATTTTGAAATTCGTCCAAATAAGGGGTTTCCGAGCGGAACTTCAAGTCACCTGAATGTTTTCCCACCGTATGCATTTGTAATTAAGTTTACAGCTACAGTTTGTGGAGTTCCGTGGGCGCAATCTACTATGAGAATTGTAAATTACGTAACGTAAACGTACGTAACGTAAAAAACGTTAGCATTCGTAGCCTTTAAGCTAGCGCACATTTTTTTTAGACAAATTAGGCTAATTTAGTCCACTAAATTTACATATTGATCAGACAACGTTCACCGAGGTAGCTTTGCGTAAGAAATCATAGACCTGGATGGACTGCAGAGGTCAGGGATCAACTCACGAGTCTTTAAGTTTACGCTCTCCGCCATTTTGCTCTTTAGCCCCCAGAGAAGCAGGTAGTCTACTATTACAATGCCCATTTAGAACAACTACTCACACCCAAGACAAATAAATATATCAGCAAGCTACAACACAACCTTCTACATGGTTCTTTGTGGTCATTCGGCTAGAAAAAACAAGCTGGGAAGCTTATCAACAAGGAAAACATCTTCATAACATTATTTTATCAGCTCATTCAGATTGGTAAATGGACAGTAATGGAAATACAGTAAGACCAGGTTTAAAAAACTGTAAAGACTGATGACCAAGGGCATAGGTTTGCATAGGGATGGTAGGGACATAACACTATCAACTTTTTAGGATGCTGAACTTGTCCCCACCGACTTTTAAGCAACCTTATTTGCATTATATAATGACTTCAGTTATATAGGTTATTTAGATTTACATCAAATTTAATTTAGACTTACATTGACCCCTTTTCACTTGCTGAATGGGCCAGTCCATTTTTCTTTTCGCCCAAACTCACTTTTGATTGGCTGATGACTCGACCCCCCCCCCACACACACACACACGCATTCACAGCTCAACAGAAATACAACAGACGAGGGAAATCAGAAGGTTTTTTTCACCAGCAGCAGCCACTGTAAGCAATGTAAAAAGACATCAATGTTGTGGAGGTGGGGAACACACCACTAATTTTGCTACTGAAAGTCCGACCTGCATCAGAGTTAGCATAACACTAATCAGTGTGAGTTTCTCGAGAAGGAAGCTGCGTTGAGAGAAATTTCCTCTTGTATGTTTTCTACTGTTAACATTAGATAGTATGAAATGTCGTGAACTAATTTATATATTTATATTTATATAATTTATATATAATTTATATTTATAGATAGGTAATTGATAATTAAAAGTTTGTATTTCTTGTGTATGTTAATATAATTTGTGTTCAAATATTGCAATTTAAATTTTCTAGGGCTGTCAAAATTATCGCGTTAACGGGCGGTAATTAATTTAATTAATCACGTTAAAATATTTGACGAGCTGTGGCTGTGGGTTTAGGCTCACCTAAAGGACTGCATTTATTTTCAGTTTTTAGTTGTTTTCTTGTAATTTATTTTAACTTAACATTAAACTTATGTTCCAATTTGCCAATATGTTTACAAAAATAATAGGGCTGTCAAAATTATCTCGTTAACGGGCGGTAATTAATTTTTTCTAATTAATCACGTTAAAATATTTGACGCAATTAACGCACATGCCCCGTTCAAACAGATTAAAATGACAGCACAGTATCATGTCCACTTGTTACTTGTATTTTTGGTGTTTTTTCCGCCCTCTGCTGGTGCTTGGGTGCGACTGATTTTATGGGTTTCAGCACCCATGAGCATTGTGTAATTATTGACATCAACAATGGCGAGCTACTAGTTTATTTTTTGTAAGAAAATTTTACACAATTTATTAAAAGGAAAACATTAACTTGTACTAACATTTATCTTTTAAGAACTACAAGTCTTTCTATTCATGGATCACTTTAACAGAATGTTAGTAATGTTAATGCCATCTTGTTGATTTATTGTTATAATAAACAAATACAGTACTTATGTACCGTACGTTGAATGTAAATATCCGTCTTTCGTCTTATCTTTCCATTCCAAAAATAATTTACAGAAAAATATGGCATATTTTATAGATGGTTTGAATTGCAATTAATTGCGATTAATTACGATTAATTAATTTTTAAGCTGTAATTAACTCGATTAAAAATTTTCATCGGTTGACAGCCCTAAAATTTTCCAATAAAATCCAGACATTTATTCTGGAAAATCTCAAAATGTTTCTTTAGTAGTTTTTGAGAATAAAGGTTTGAATTAAATGGTGTATCAGCTGTACCAATACACGTGAAAGTTAATAAAGGCAATAAAGATTTATTTTACATTCATCATTTAGCCTATCAATTAATTAGGTTCATATTGGTGAGAAATGTAGCCCTGACCCCGCTGACCCAGTCTGTTTGGTCTTATAAATGACCCATCCCCAGCAAAAAGTACATGCAGTTTATATCGTCCCTACCAATGCTGAGACCAAACCTACGCCCTTGGTGATGACCCTCGAGCTCTGCTTCCATCACATTTCACAGATTGTCAACGAGTGTATCTCAAATGATTCGGAAATACTCCCGGTTGGCAAACGCATGCGCTAACGAAGTTAAGATGGGCCTACAATGACATGCAAGATTAGTCATTGTTAGTCAAGCAAAACAGAGGCTTGTATAGCACCCAATGTCTGAAGCGTTTTGGAATCGACCCACGCTGTCTTCTCCCCCCTGTTTTTACGACACAAATTGACAAAGCCTCTTTCCAATTCCTGTTTTATTCACAAACAAGTGGTGCGGTATCGGTTCTGGCTGTTCTCCAATGCCCCGTGCCCAGTTTCTTGACATCAGTCCTTCCCCCAAAACCTTGCAGACAGTCCAATATTTCAACCTATCAACACTTGTATCCTTAAGCTGCCCTCTTCAGACAATGACCCCGCCCCTCCAGCTGTCTGCCACACCTACCGTCCCCGCCCCCAGTCCCAAAAATGCATCTCCCGTGGTCTCCTGAGGAAAATAGAGCTGTAATATCAGTTTCCTTTCGCCTGGTCTTCTGAATAAAGGTTGGCCCTCCATCAGAGCGCTGTCATTTTCTTCACCTCCCCCCTCCCCCGTTGCTCAAAATGTCATTTGAAATCTCAGTTCTTCCGATAGCGGTTTTTGGGCTTCTCCCCGCAGCCGGTGGCCTCGCACGAAGAAAGTCCGGGCTGTTTGCCCGAGTTGATGCTGCTCAAGAGGCCGGGCAATTCGTTGGTGATGGCCTTCTCGATCTTATCCAGAAGACAGCCGCCGATGTAGGAGCACTGGGCCGACAAGGGTTTGAAACTGGTGATGGCGTTGATTCCGAAGAAGTCGCGGTAGGCATCGCGGTTGGGGAGATCAAACTTGCTGACGTTAGTCTTGGCCAAGATTGACTTGAAAATGTAGAACTTGTCCGGATCGTCCACGATCTCCTTGAATACAAGTTCCGGGTCGCTGAAGAAACTCATCTTCTCTTTGAAGGTCTGGACGTAGCGATCCACCAGGAGGCCGTGGATACGAACGCGAATGCCGTGCTGGCGGATGAAAGCGATCTTGTTCTCCATACGATTTTCGATCACTTGGTTGAGATCCTCCAGAAGGGAGATCTCCTCCCGCTTGAAGAGCTCACGGCTAGTGTCCGGAGCGTAGTCGTAGGGCCAGAAAGAGCTAACGTAGACCCGCGGGGGCTCCGTCACGTTGATGAGCGGGGCCAAGCTCCAGAAAAGCGCTCCGTACACTCGCATCAAATCCTGCGTGGCCAGGTTGTCGGCCTTGTTCAGGATGATGCGAATCTGCGACTCGCGGCCCTTCAGTTGACGGAAGAGCATCTCCAGCTCCAGACCAACGTCCAGCTTCGTCGGATCAAACACCACAAAGATCAGATCAGCACGGTCGATGAACCACTGGCAAACATCGTTGAAGGGGTACCCTGCACGGAAAATTTTACAAATTGTTTCTCGTCTGAACGGGGCCAAAGGTGGCTTCTTTACCTCGCTCCTGCTGTTTGCGGTTCTCGATGATTCCCGGCGTGTCCACGAAAGTAACGCGTTCCAGCAGCTTGTGGGGCATTTCGATCCCGATCAACTTTTCCAGGAAGTTTTGCCCAAATTTCTCCAAAGGCGAAAAGGATCGAGAGCTATCGGCCGCCATCACGATGCCCTCCACCGAGCGGATCTTCTCGCCGTGCATTATGACGGTGAACTCAGAGGTAGTCGGCTCAGCTCCTGGGGAATCCAGATAGATTTATACAACTTATGTCCATTCAGACCACTGATAAAATCATTGATGAATGGGCGACAACCTGTGTAGAGCTGATAGGGGCTATCATTCAAGCCCAGGAGGTAATTAATCATGGATGACTTTCCTACACTCCACGGTCCAAGGAACAGCACCATGGGCTTGGAGGTAATTTCTCCATCTGTGGGACAACGGGAAAAAACAAAGGCGCTTACAACCACGATAAAGCATTGAAACATGATTCTTCTTTGCCAGTCATTCCATTTTAAATGGATTGCAGGGTTTCCCCAGAAAATTTGGCAAGCCTGGTGGTAGAAAAGCCCATGGGCGGCCATTGTTTTGGGATAAATATAAAATGAACCAGAGTTGCTCGAAAATTACATTATTTTCAAGGTGGTTCGGGCATCTGGTGCAGATGCCACCAGGGCGCCTCACTAGGGAGGTGTTCCTGACACGTCCAGCTGGGAGGAGACCCTCGGGGCGGGCCCAGGACCAGGTCGAGGGATTATATCTCGACACTGGCTTGGGAACGCCTCGGGATCCCCCAGTCAGCGCTAGTTAATGTGGCCAGGAAAAGGGAAGTTTCGGGCTCTCTGCTGAAATTACTGCTCCCGTGACCTGACTTCGGATAAGTGGTTGAAGATGGATGGATGGACATTGACCACACAGTAACTTTGTCGAATTATTCCTTACAACAATGAAACTAAGGCAAGACATCAATGACCTTCCTAGCCTCTCACAGTCCAAATGGATTCTATAGCTGTCAGCGGTACTGAAACGTGATCGGGCAACACCAGCCATCCCATTCAAAATGGATTTGACTGTCAATAGCAGTGAATGAGTTCATTACACTTCCCCTTTGGATGTACAGTGCTACATCTACTGAACGTCTCTACAAATGGAATTTTCAAGTTATGACACGCCTCAATGGGAAAATTTGGCCTATTGTTTCGAAATAAATTTCAGTGTAGGAAAAGTAAAAGTACAGTATGGGCTGCTACTCGCAGCTCCCAGAGTTTACTGAACATAGCATATTTATAGCTCCTCTGCCATTGGCAATTGCCTTCCATCTTTCTGGCATCTAATAGGCTAAAAGGGACCTATAATGTATACGTATGTGTGTATCCCTGCATCCACATCATTCGCCCCTCGGGCCGTGACGCAGACAGTTGCGCGAGTCACTATGATCCGAGTCACAAGGAAGTCCCGAGTGTTACCTATTGTGTGCAAGTAAGTCGAGTCGAGTCACGAGGTTATGTCGAGTCACGAGGTTATGTCGAGTCGAGGCGAGTCATGAGTTTATGTCGAGTCGAGTCACGAGGGTATGTCGAGTCGAGGCGAGTCATGAGTTTGTCGAGGCGAGTCACGAGTTATTGTCGAGTCGAGTCACGAGGTTATGTCGAGTCGAGGCGAGTCATGAGTTTGTCGAGGCGAGTCACGAGTTATTGTCGAGTCGAGTCACGAGGTTATGTCAAGTCGAGTCACAAGGTTATGTCAGGTCGAGTCACGAGGTTGTCGAGTCACGAGGTTATGCGAGTCGATTCGAGTCACGAGGTTATGTCGACCCAAGTCGAGTCACGAGGTTACGTCGACCCGAGTCGAGTCACGAGGTTATGTCGACCCGGATCATGAGGTTATGTCAAGTCGAGTCACGAGGTTGTCGAGTCACGAGGTTATGCGAGTCGATTCGAGTCACGAGGTTATGTCGAGTCGATTCGAGTCACGAGGTTATGTCGAGTCGAGTCACGAGGTTACTGTATGTCGACTCGTGCCACAAGGTTATGTCGACTCGAGTTAAGTCAAGAGGTTATGTCGAGTTGAGTCGAGCCACGAGGTTATGTCGAGTCGAGCCACGAGGTTGTCGAGCCACGAGGTTATGTCGAGTCGAGCCACGAGGTTGTCGAGCCACGAGCTTATGTCGAGTCGATTGGAGTCACGAGGTTATGTCAAGTCGATTCGAGTCACGAGGTTATGTTGAGTCGAGTCAGTCACGAGGTTACTGTATGTCGACTCGAGTCACAAGGTTATGTCGACTCGAGTTAAGTCAAGAGGTTATGTCGAGTTGAGTCGAGCCACGAGGTTATGTCGAGTCGAGCCACAAGGTTATGTCAACTCGAGTCTGGTCACGAGGTAATGTCGAGTTGAGTCGAGTCACGAGGTTATGTCGAGTCGAGTCACGTGGTTACTGTATGTCGACTCGTGTCACAAGGTTATGTCGACCCGAGTCGAGTCACGAGGTTATGTCAAGTTGAGTCGAGTCACGAGGTTATGTCGAGTCGAGCCACGAGTTTATGTCGAGTCAAGCCACGAGTTTATGTCGACTCGAGTCTGGTCACGAGGTAATGTCGAGTTGAGTCGAGTCACGAGGTTACGTCGAGTTGAGCCACGAGGTTATGTCGAGTCGAGCCACGAGGTTGTCGAGCCACGAGCTTATGTCGAGTCGATTGGAGTCATGAGGTTATGTCAAGTAGATTGGAGTCATGAGGTTATGTCAAGTAGATTCGAGTCACGAGGTTATGTCGAGTCGAGTCAGTCACGAGGTTACTATATGTCAACTCGAGTCACAAGGTTATGTCGACTCGAGTTAAGTCAAGAGGTTATGTCGAGTTGAGTCCAGTCACGAGGTTATGTCGAGTCGAGCCATGAGTTTATTTCGACTCGAGTCTGGTCACGAGGTAATGTCGAGTTGAGTGGAGTCACGAGGTTATGTCGAGTCGAGTCACGTGGTTATGTCAAGTTGAGTCGAGTCACGAGGTTATGTCGAGTCGAGCCACGAGTTTATGTCGAGTCAAGCCACGAGTTTATGTCGACTCGAGTCTGGTCACGAGGTAATGTCGAGTTGAGTCGAGCCACGAGGTTATGTCAAGTCGAGCCACGAGGTTGTCGAGCCACGAGCTTATGTCGAGTCGATTGGAGTCACGAGGTTATGTCAAGTCGAGTCGAGCCACGAGGTTATGTCAAGTTGAGTCATGAGCTACGTCGACTTGAGTCACGGGCTTATGTCAACTCGAGTCACGAGGTTATATCGACTCGAGTCACGAGGCTATGTCGAGTCGAGTCACGAGGTTATGTCGATTCAAGTCGAGTCATAAGTTTATGTCGAGTCGAGTCACAAGGTTATTTCTAGTTCAGTAGAGTCAAAAGGTTATGTCAAGTCAAGTCCTGGGGTCATGTCGGTCGAGTTACGAGGTTATTTCGAGTCGAGTCGAGTCACGAGGTTATTTCGAGTCAAAAGGTTGAGTCAAGTCGAGTCACGAGGTTATTTCGAGTCAAAAGGTTATGTTGAGTCAAGTCAAGTCTTGGGGTCATGTCTAGTTGAGCCGAGTCTTGAGGTCATGTCAAGTCGAGATGAGTCACAAGGTTGTAAAGACGAGTCATGTCAAGTCAAAAGGTTGTAAAGACGAGTCGTGTCAAGTGAAGAGGTTGTCGAGTTGAGTCAACTATAGGCACAGGTTAGTCAAGGCCATCACCATTGTTCCCCAGACCTCCCACAAAGCACTCAGGTTTATCTTTGAGGGAAACCTAACTGTCAATGTACAGTAAGTCTATGTACAAAAAAAACTTCAGTATAACTGGGAATAAACCAGCATTAAGGTTTTCCAAGTGGATCACTGGCAGGTGGGAACCAATCCCCGATCTCAGTTTTCCAAGTCAGCTTGTTGAGTCTCGAGTCATTGTCTTACGAGTCAAGTCGTGTCAAATCTTGAGTTATTGCCTCAAGCCGAGTCGAGGCTCAGACCCTCCAAGCTCAAGCGAGTCAAGTCCGAGTCTGTTTTTTTAAAAGTTATTTTTTAAGTTTGAAGTCAAATTGCGATTCATCCAATATGCGACACGAGTCGACTTAAGTGCGAGTCCCTGTGACGTGAGTCCAATTGTCTGCCATGAGGTGTACTGACAGCTCTACATGAATGTATTAACGTTTATTATTTACTCTATTCTTTGTTTTTTACATTATTCAAAACTCTCATTTTATGTTTATTGTGTAATAATGTAATTGTAACATGTATGTGTTACATGTTTTGATGCATTTATACAAGATTCATGTCTGAATTTTGGGGGGCTTGGAACAGTTTAGGGAATTTACATGGAAAACTGTAATTTTACGAGACTACTTCCAGAACCAATTTCGTAAATAGAGGTATCACTGTACTATAAGAATTGCATGATAGGCCAGATCCACAGTAGGTTCCCCAACCCTTACCCAGGCCAAATACTGATAGGCAAAGACAAATGATTAAAGCCTGAGGCAGTTTTAAAAGCATGAATAAAGCATCATTAAATGCTGCGCTACAGGAAAGCATAAATCACAGACCGACGATGCAATTACAGCTGTTTCTGGTCCTAACGACCCAACCTCAATGAATTCAGCCAAGAAAGAACCCGTTGCGAAAGCCACAAGTGCTCATGCAACCCCCAGCGTCTGTGATATAAAGGCAAATGAGAGGGGGCGGGCCAGGAAGGGGGCGGTGCCATGCACAGGTAAGCCCCGGCCGCACCCACCTGTGGCGGCGTCCCCCAGGGTTCGTCCAGGGTAGGCTGTTAGGTGGGGGGAGGGGAGCGGGGAGAGTGAGGAGAGCACGGTGAGGGAGGAACGGACGGGTGGGAGATCCTGCCTGGAATCTTGCTTTTCATACTTTGAATTATGGAAAGATGGGATTTTGGAGGCAAAAAACGTCATTTAAAAAGAGAGACTTTTTAAATGTCACTTCATAAGTAGAATGATTGGAATGAAATGGAGGAAAAAGGATGCACTTGAATCCCTCTAGATATGACAAATTACTTCTATTATACAGAAGGAGAATGGAACATTTTCCTATCAGAGGCCATTCCAAGATATGATTCATTTTAGCTTCTCTCAGCTTTTATAGTTTTGAAGAGTCCCCAACGCAGAAAATGCTTGAAGGTGTAAAAATAGGAAATAGCAACACAAACAAAACCAACTTTCCTGACTCAACACAACAAAAGAATAACAAGATAAACATCCCGAAGGTCCACGGCGGTACCTGAGATTTCGTGCTGCCTCAGCTCGTTGTACTTGTAGGCCTGCTCCATTGGCTTGATGGAGGAGTGGTAGATCTTCCGTAACCTCTGAACAGCCGCTGGGGGAGACAACATTTGGTTGGCATTTTCATATAAAACTAGAAACTGCAATTTCTGGAGAAATTACGATGGGGATTTGCTGTGGTAGATACAGATCTATCAGGTCACTTTGGGGACATTTTGAGGACACGTCCTATTGATTCAGGTCACTTCCGGTTGATTTGGGGACATGCCCTGTTGATATCCATTTGGGGGACACATCCTGTTGATATCAGGACACTTCCTGTCAATTTGGGGACATTTCGGGGACACGCCCTGTTGATACCAGGTTACTTTTTGTTAAATTAGGGACATTTGGGGGAAATGTCCTGTTGACATCCATTTGGGGGACACTTCCTATTGATATCAAGTCACTTCCTGTTAATTTGGGGACATCCTGGGGATATGTCCTGTTGATATCGGGTTACTTTCTGTGAATTTAGGGACATTTTGGGGGACATGTCCTGTTGACATCCATTTGGGGGACACGTCCTTTTGATATCAGGACACTTCCTGTTAATTTGGGGACATTTTGGGGTCACTTCCTGTTGATTTTGGGACATTTCAGGGACACGTCTACTTGATATCAAGTCACAAAAAGTCAATGTACTGTAATGGTAAATGGTAAAAAATCTGTTTTCCTGCCATTGAAAATGAATGGGAAATCTGGACTACATGGCTATCAATTGCATCCCTAGGCGAATTTTGGGAACCGTGCATTTTTGCCAAATTCTGTATTCAATTTTTATGTCCCTTACTGTCCTGGATTTTTTTTATGTGTAAATTGTGCGATTCGATCAAAAATTGTATGACAAATAGCGTTTTTGTAAGATTTTTGTTTTGTTTTTTGTTGTTTTTGGTTTGGGCTGTGCGGCGCGCCGAAGGAACACCATTCAAAAAACAGACCAAAAAAAACCAAAAAAAGGAATTTTACTGTATGGGTCTTTGCTTTGCAAAACTCCATCTAATTAAGATAAATTTCAAACACTGCACTAGATTTATTTAACAGCTGAGGCAGGATAATACACACGTTAGAAAGACCAACAGCACCATCTGCTGGATTGACCGCATTTGACATGTCTTACCTGCATAGTCCGCTGCTTTTTCTTCAGTGGCAAATCGAAGAGTCTCATCGATGTGAGATCTGTCTCTGAGGACGGTTGTGAAGTCTTCTTCTTCTTCATCTGTCAAAAGAAGCAAAAAGTCAGTTTGAAATTATGGACGGGAAATTATAAACTACAGCTCAAGACTGTCAAGACCAATGGCGGAACAAATATTAACAGGGTCTGGCAAGGGCGTAGGTTTGGTCTTAGTATTGCCAGGGACGTTATAACGGCATGCATGGACAGAAAGACTTGTAGTTCTTAAAAAATAAATGAGTTAAAATAATTTGATTTTGAAACCCATCTTGATGTTTCCGTCTTTATACAATTTGTAAAATTTGTTTAACTAGTACGTCGCCATTGTTCTTGACGTCACTGGGTTAAGCTGCCGGGCTTCCAGAGTATGACTTTAGCGACATAAACATGTCATCTGTTCAACCCTTTCAATTTGAACCCAAGAGGAACATTAATGAGCAGGACAGCACTGTCGATATTTCACAAAACGAGCAGCAAAAGCAAAATGAACAGGAAAGACGGGATGAGACAAGACGAGAGTATGACAAAACTGGTGTTCAGCTAAAATGTGCTACACCGGCGAAACGTACTACAAGAGCTGAATCGACACCCAAAGTGCTACCGCGCGCTTTCGGATTGTTTTCTTTAGAAGATGCACATAGACAGAACATTCTAAAGAGTCCTTAAGAAAATATTGAAAAGTAGTAAAATGCTGGCCAAAAGTATTGGCACCCCTTCAATTCTGTCAGATAATGCTAAATTTATTCTAGAAAATGATTGAAATTACAAATGCTTTGCTAGTGATATCTTCATTTATAGTGTTTGCAATGAAAAAACACAAAAGAGACTGGAGAAAAAAAATGTAACCATTATCATTTTACACAAAACTCCAAAAATGGGCCGGACAAAAGTGTTGGCACCCTTTGAAAAATCACGTGATGCTTCTCTAATTTGTGTAATTAACAGCATCTGTGACTTACCTGCGGCACATAACACGTGGTGGCAATAACTAAATCACACGTGCTGCCAATTAAAATGGATTAAAGTTGACTCAACCTCTGTCCTGTGTCCTTGTTTCTCCCACATTGAGCATTGAGAAAAGAATGAGGACTTGAGAAGTAAAATTGTGAGGAAGCATGGGCAATCAAGGCTACAAGTCCATCTCCAAAGACCTGAATGTTCCTGTGTTTACCGTGCGCAGTGTCATCAACAAGTGTAAAGCCCATGGCACTGTGCCTAACTTCCCTAGATGTGGACGGAAGAGAAAAAAATGACAAGAAATTTCAACGAAAGATTGTGCGGATGGTGGATGAAGAACCTCAACTAACATCCAAACAAGTTCAAGCTGTCTTGCAGTCCGAGGGTACGACAGTGTCAACCTATCCATCGACGTCTGAATGAAAAGGGAATCAATGGTAGGATACCCAGGAAGACCCCACTTCTGACCCAGAGACATAAAAAAGCCAGGCTGGAGTTTGCCAAAACGTACCTGAGAAATCCAAAAACGTTTTGGAAGAATGTTCTCTGGTCAGATGAGACAAAAGTAGAGCTTTTTGGGAAAAGGCATCAACATAGAGTTTACAGGGAAAAAAACGAGGCCTTCAAAGAAAAGAACACGATCCCCACAGTCAAATATGGCGGAGGTTCCCTGATGTTTTGGGGTTGCTTTGCTACCTCTGGCATTGGACTGCTTGACCGTGTTCATGGCATTATTAAGTCTGAAGACTACCAACAAATTTTGCGGCATAATGTAGGGCCCAGTGTGAGAAAGTTGGGTCTCCCTCAGAGGTCTTGGGTCTTCCAGCAGGACACTCTTCAAAAAGCACTGGAAAATGGTTTGAGAGAAAGCACTGGAGACTTCTGAAGTGGCTAACAATGAGTCCAGACCTAAATCCCATAGAACACCTGTGGAGAGATCTGAAAATGGCAGTTTGGAGAAAGCACCCCTTCAAATCTCAGAGACCTGGAGCAGTTGGCCAAAGAAGAATTGTCTAAAATTCCAGCAGAGCATTGTAAGAATCTCAATGATGGATACCGGAAGAGGTTGTTCGCAGTTATTTTGTCTAAAGGTTGTGCTACCAAGTACTAGGGTGAGGGTGCCAATACTTTTGTCTGGCCAATTTTTGGAGCTTTATGTAAAATGATAATTATTTCATTTTGTTTTCATTCTCTTTTGTGTTTTTTTCATTGCAAGCAAAACAAATGAAGATATTACTACCAAAGCATTTGTAATTGCAATCATTTTCTGGGAGAAATTGAGCATTATTTGATGGAATTGCAGGGGTGCTAATACTTTTGGCCAGCAGTGTGCCCAGCGTGTGCGTCATACAACTGACTGGGCAAGATTGACGCACCAACTCTCACAATCAGTTCTCCCGGACAGTCCAGAACAAATGGCAAGACGCTCTATACCAACACAAGGAACACCGGAGAACGCCCTATATCCAACTGATAACACAACTGACAAGACTCCTAGAGCCCATTTGACACTGAGGTGGCAAAATCCACAAGTCTCGTTGCCAGGACAACAGTAACTTCCGAATCGTCCTGTTCAATCCACAAACAGACAATAATCTTAAACAACGCCAAAACACACCCTTTTTCTTGCCCAGGGTCTTCCCAGCGAGAGCCTTCAAAAGACTGAATGTTTAACTAATCGTGGTCATTTTTCTCGGGAACCTTTTGTTGACCTGTGATAGGGTGACCTTTCCTCCCCGCCTGAGTGTTTGTTTCGCCTTGCCGTTTTGATCACTGTCGACCTGAATAAATTGTCAACTTGTTTTTGGTGAGCCTTCTTTAAACCTTTCAAAATTGAGTCAGTACAAAGGGTTAAGACTAGGCTGCAGCGATCAATGATTTTAGTATTCGATTAATCGATGAACTTCTTAGTTCTAATAATCGAGTAATCAGATACGGAACATAAATATTAAAATACCTGAGCTGAGCCTCAAACGGTATTAAAAAAAATAAATCAATGAGGATCTATGTACAACAAAAGAACAATTGACTAACTTACATAAAAAAGTCCGCTAGCTTAAATGCTATAAAATGCTAACTTTTTTATTTTTTATTTTTACAATGCTCTTAACAGATGGTTCAAACACATATGCGCACAAAAACAGTTCAGTATACCTATAAACTAAATTAGAAATGCATTTAAAAAAAACATTAGCTCAAACAAAAACTTAGCTTATGTTGGTCTTAACAGAGAGCAGTTGGATTCAGCCATATGAAATGAGGCACACTAGAGGGCAGTGTATTCACCCAAATCAATTCAACTAAATGCAAACACTTTCAAAACAAACCATTACAACGCCACTTTAATTAAACAAGTACTCGAAGCAGCAAACTTTAATGCGAATCTTTTTTCCTAATCGAATACTCGAGTAAATCGGTTAATCGTTGCAGCACTAGTTAAGACAAAGGTGATCGCACGGAGTTTGGCCTTGTGGCCGGATTGCCGGTTTCCGCTGGCCCGGCACGTTGGATCTGCGCCAGCGAGGGTCCGGCGGTTCGGCTGGCATGATTCCGGCGGTCCCGCTAGAAGGTCAGATTCCTTCAAGGCGTATGGCAAGGCAGATCCACACTGGCGTTTTAAAGCTGGATGCTATTCAAAACATTCCAATTCCAACTGTATATATAGGAGTTTCCAGGAGTTCACGCACAGAACAGAAAGTCACGGAGTCTAATCTACGTTGTGCTGAATCCATTTTTGGAGATTCCATAGGTTCCCCTGGTTAGATCTGCACCAGAGCGGGTCCAGCGGGGCAGCTGGTGCGATTCAGGCGGTCTGGCTAGAAGGTTAGATTCCTTCAAGGCGTAAGACGAGGTAGATCCAAACTGGCGTTTTAAAGCTGGACGCTGTTCAAAACATTCCACTTCCAACTGTATATATACAGTGCCCTCCATAATTATTGGCACCCCTGAAAAAGATGTGTTTTTTTAGCTTCTAATATATATTTTTTAATTCAAATAATATGGGAACTTAATGGAAAAAGAGAAAAATCCAACCTTCAATACAAGTGCATTCATTCAGTGGAGGAAAAATCCCACATAAAGAAAAAAATTATTTGACATCAAATAATGTGTGTCACAATTATTAGCACCCTTGGTGTTAATACTTTGTATAACCCCCTTTTGCCAACAAAACAAGGTCTGGGGACTGAGATGGCCATGGGAGGAGCTTGATTTTGTGTCTGGTGAACCATTTCTGTGTAGAGTTGGCCATATGTTTAGGGTCATTGTCTTGCTGAAAGACCCAGTGACGACCCATCTTCAGCTTTCGGGCAGAGGGCAACAGATTTTGATTTAAAATGTCCTGGTATTTCAAAGCATTCATGATGCCATGCACCTTAACAAGGTTCCCAGGGCCTTTGGAAACGAAACAGCCCCACAGCATCACTGACCCACCCCCATACTTCACAGTGGGTATGAGGTGCTTTTCAGCATGCGCATCTTTCGTGGCACGCCAGACCCATTTAGAGTGTTTGTTGCCAAAAAGCTCAATCTTGGTCTCACACAAAAATACACACGGTCCCAGGCTTCAACTGGGACCGTGTGCTTTGGTCAGATGACACTTATGGAGATTTTGCCACTTCAGCATCAAAGGGGCTCTAGGAGTTTTGTCAGTCGTGTTATCAGTTGGATATGGGGCGTTCTCCGGCGTTCCTCGTGTTGGGACAGAGTGTCCTGCCATTTGTTCTGGACTGCCCGGGAGATTAAGTGTCAATCTTGGTCCCACACAAAAATACACACGGTCCCAGGCTTCAACTGGGACCGTGTGCTTTGGTCAGATGAGTTTTTTGGCAACAAACACTCTAAGTGGGTCTGCCGCGCCACGAAAGATGCGCATGCTGATAAGCACCTCATACCCACTTTGAAGTATGGCGGTGGGTCAGTGATGCTGTGGGGCTGTTTCACTTCCAAAGGCCCTGGGAACCTTGTTAGGGTGCATGGCCGTCATGAATGCTTTGAAATACCAGGACATTTTAAATCAAAATCTGTTGCCCTCTGCCCGAAAGCTGAAGATGGGTCGTCACTGGGTCTTTCAGCAAGACAATGACCCTAAACATATGGAAAATGGAAATGGTTCACCAGACACAAAATCAAGCTCCTCCCATGGCCATCTCAGTCCCCAGACCTTGTTTTGTTGGCAAAAGGGGGTTGTACAAAGTATTAACACCAGGGGTGCTAATATTTGTGACACACATTATTTGATGTCAAATAATTTTTTCTTTATGTGGGATTTTTTTCCCCACTGAATGAATGCACTTGTATTGAAGGTTGGATTTTTTTCTTTTTTCCATTAAGGTCCCATATAATTTGAATTAAAAAAAATTATTAGAAGATAAAAAACACATCTTTTTCAGGGGTGCCAATAATTATGGAGGGCACTGTAGGCACTTCCAGGAGTTCATGCAGAGAACAAAGTCACGGAGTCTCATCTACGTCGTACTGAATCCATTTTTGGAGATTCTGTGGGTTACTCTGGTTGGATATGCGCCAGCGCGGGTCCGGCGGTTCGGCTTGCGTGATTCAGGCGGTCTGGCTGGAAGGTCAGATTCCTTCAACATATGGTAGGGCTAGTATTTTTTAAAAACGACATTTTAGAACTTAAAATTGACCGGAAATCACCAAGAGCAAACAAGATCAATAATTTAGGGGTTTGGGAACAAGACTAAGTGTTTTGGGAGTACATAACTATGATTGAATTTTGAGTTCATAAGGTCAAAGGTCACAGAGGTCAGAAATGGAATTTCGTGATAACGGATCGATTTATTCAACTCAAATTTGCAGGGTACGCGAAGAGAAAAAGTGATGACATTTTGGGGCATGAGAGCAAACATAATTAACTTTACCAAATATGGCAATGCTTTGAATTTGCAAGCTTAAGCTTCTTCTCTAGTCTACATTTCTTTTCCTAATGGCAGCAAATGATCATTATTTGCGATTGTTCGCTGCTCCAAGTTCAAATTTATTGTACGCCAATCGCCAACGAGGCAAAACTGTCCCGTCAGTGGACCCATTCATTTTCGAAGCTCACAGCTGTTAGTACGCTCAGCTCTTAAATTAGAACGCAACCTCCTGAAAATAAACAGACATTTGTTTGGCATCACAATGGGCTTTACAGCGAAGGTAAGAGCAAGAGAGAGAGAGTGACAACATACCGTCGTCTGTCTTTTCTCGTCCATATTTAGCCGCCAATCACACGCTTATCTTTTGTGCATACGTTTCGGCACCTCTCGGGCAAACCTAGGCGCTATATATACACGAGTCCAACATGGCGCTAGTAAAGGGTATGAGGGGAAGCGGGCCGACCCCCTAATAGAGTTGTGAACGCATTTTCACGATATTTACAGCACGTTTGTTAAAGATGATACCGTGGCAGCTGCGGCGCCGACAGCACCGGCAATAAATAAACCAAATAGTGCCGTTGCCATGTACACACTTGAGGGACACTTTATTAGATGCAACCCTCACTAGCTAATACACTCATGCTTAACTCTTGATAGTATATGGGTGTGGCAAAATGTCGAAATGGTTATCGATACGCTCATGCCAAGAATCGAGATATCGTTTTAAAAAGGTGTCACTGTTTTAAAAAAATGAAAAAGGAACCAACAAGTTGCTAACAAAATTTTAACTTTGTTAACTTAATGGTTGCTATTGACCGCACTAGATGCACCAACTCTCGCAATCAGTTCTCCCGGACAGTCCAGAACAAATGGCAGGACGCTCTGTCCTGACACAAGGAAAACCAACGCCCGATATCCAATTGATAACATGACTGACAAGCCCCTTTGACGCTGAGGTGGCAAAATCCACAAGCCTCGTCGTCCTGACAACAGCAACTCCCAAATCCTCCTGTCCAATCCACAAACAGACAATAATCTTAAACAACGCCCAAACACACCCTTCTTCCTGCCCATGTCCCGCCCAGCGAGAGCCTTCAAAAGACTGAATGTTTAACTAATCGTTGTCATTTTTCTTGGGAACCTTTTGTTGACCTGTGATAGGGTGACCTTGCCTCCCCGCCTGAGTGTTTGTTTCGCCTTGCTGTTTTGATCACTGTCAACATGAATAAATTGTCAACTTGTTTTCGTTGAGCCTTCTTTAAACCTTTCAAAATTGAGTCAGTACAAAGGGTTAAGACTAAGGCGAACGTGCGGAGTGTGCCCTTCTGGGTTAACTAATCGTTGTCATTTTTTCTCGGGAACCTTTTGCCGACTTCTGATATGATGACCTTGAAACGAGTTTGCCTCCTCGCCCGAGTCTGTGTCTGTTTGACCTTTCTGTTTGAACGCTGTTGATCCGAATAAATTGTCAACTTGTTCTTGGTGAGCCTTCTTTAAACCTTTCAAAATGGTGTCAATACAAAGGGTGAAGACTAAGGTGAACGTGCAGAGTTTGCACCTCTGGCCAGATTGCCAGGATCCCGCCGGCCGGGGTCGTTGAAGCTGCATCAGCGCGGGTCCAGTGGTTTGGCTGGCACGGCTCCGGCGGTCTGGCTAGAAAGTCAGATTCCTTCAACTGGGAGGGAGCGTTTCCAATTTTGGGTGCATTTACTGGTCATTTTCTGTTGAGTTTGAGTCACCGCCTATTCATTTAGGGAGATTCCCTGGTCACTTACTGTTCTGTAACCAAAGAAACAACAGGAAGTGACCATGAAATGCCCCCAAAATCAACAGGGCGCGACCTAGAAATGGCCCAAAAATAACAGGAAATGACTGAAAATCAACATGGAGCGACCTAGAAATGGCCAAAAATCAACAGGAAGTGACCAAGAAATGCCCCAAAATTGACAGGAAGTGACCAAGAAATGCCCCAAAATCAACAGGCAGCGACCTAGAAATGGCCCAAAATCAACAGGAAGTGACTGAAAATGAATAGGGAGCGACCTAGAAATGGCCCAAAATCAACAGGAAGTGACTGAAAATCAACAGGAAGTGGCTAAGAAATGCCCCAAAATCGACAGGAAGTGACCCAGAAATGACCCCAAAATCAACAGGTAGTACCAAGAAATGGGCCAAAATCAACATCAAGTGACTGAAAATCAGGGGTGAAAGTGGCCATTCCACCATGCGTTTCCGAGCAAGAACGCTGTTCCGGCATACGGTGCTTTGATCCTGAAAATATGACGGTAACTGTCAAAACCCAATGTGTGATGGTTTGTTTAAAATATTGTATTTTGTCAAACGATGCCCTCTGGTGACGGCATTGGGTGTGGCTGGACTCTTTACTTTTTATGACTGAGAACCACACCTGTCTGACATGGCTAAGGCACAGCTACGCTCTGGTTCGGCTTACATGAGGCTGTAAATTGTTTCAGTTGATGTGCGTGTAGGCATTTGTGGTTAAATTGCCGATACTGTTTGTTTAGTTATGTTTAGCGATTTGCTATGAGAGAAGTGTAACTATGTTAGCATTCATAGCATCTTAGCTAGCGGACTTTATTTTGCAGATTAGGATGATATGATTTACTAAATTTACATATTGATTGTACGGGAGGAATGTTTGATGCATATCTTCATTAGAGAAAACACGAAAAGTAAACGTTTACTTTAGCTTAAATTTTCATGTAACATCCAATGTCCTTAAATGGTTAAAATTTTGGTTTTGCATTGAGGAAATGTGGGGGAAAATTTGTAGATGGAAGTTGAGGCTACTGCGTTTTTAACTTTTATTTTGCAAATCATTGAAATAAACAAACAACTTAGAATGAAAAGCATTATTTTGTTTGTATGTGTTATAGGAATAATTGTGCCAAAAGCAGTTTTATCAGAATTTTAGTGTTTTTCGGAGGTTGGATGACCCCCCAACACCCCCCCGGAGTTCCGGCAAGAAATTCTAGCCACTTTCACTCCTGCTGAAAATCAACAGGAAGTGACCAAGAAATGCCCCAAAATCAACAGGAAGTCAGCAGGAACTGCCCCAAAATCAACAGAAAGTGACAAAGAAATGCTGCAAAATCAACAGGGAGCGACCTAGACATGGCCCAAAATCAACAGGAAATGACCAGGAAATGGCCCAAACCCAACAGGAAGGAACTGTAAATCAACAGTAAATGGTCTTTATTGCCCCAAAATCAATAGAAAGTAACTGAAAATTGTCAAGTTCAAAAATAGATCCTTAGGTAGACATTTGTAAAATTACCCAAAAATAAGGAGAGAAGACACTCAGTTTTCTTGGCCAAGGAGAGCAAGGAGGGACTAGACAGTGAAATGCTAGATTACGCTGATTAGTCACCAAAATTGATCTAAACTAAACTCCTTGCTCTTTCTTTTATTAGGGGCTTGTCCTAACACAGAAAGGTGCCACCCTAAAGGGAGGGGGAAAGCAAGCTGGAGACACCCATGTGATTTTGATTGGCTACGTGTGAGCATGTTGGCGGAACTAACTAAATACACGTGTGTAAGCAAAGGCACTTAGATAAAGTGGTCAGAATGACCCAGACACTTCAGTTATGCAACGCTGTGGCCATGGAAGATGTCCTCGAATGGAGGATGTCCTCGAGAGTCTACACGAAAGTCTAGACGTCAGATGCTGAAGATGTCCCCGAAGGTCTAGTTACGCAATGATGCGGCCATGAAGCAAGGCAGTTGTCATCCCGACCCTCTTTACTCTTTATAACACTTAAATATTATACTACAACCTAGTACATCAAGCAATAATCATTTACTGGTTATATCAATATGAAAAAATATGGCAATATGTATTATGTATGTATTATGTATGTATGAGCACAAGCAAATATTCAATCAATCAAGCAAATATTCAATCAACCCTCGATAATTAACTGAACAAAAATCAACAGTAAATGACGTGAAATGCTCCAAAATAAACAGGAAGTGACCAAGAAATGCCCCCAAATCAACAGGGAGTGACCAAGAAATACCCTAACCCTAACCCAAAATTAAGAAGTGACTGAAAACCAACAATAAATGAGCTGAAATGCCTCAAAATTGAACTCATTGTTTGCCATTGACCGCCATAGATGTCCAAACCATCTGAAGTACGAGGAATGGCTCCCAGTTTAAACGGATTGGTCTCCCAGTGATTCATTTGGATTCACGCAGAAATTGTGATGGTTGCTTTGCTATGATGGTTGGTGTATCGGGTACATATTGGGTCACTTCCTGTTAATTTGGGGGCATTTTGAGTTCACTTTCTGTTCATCTCGGCTTACTTCCTGTTGATTTGGGAGAATTTTGTGTTCACTTCCTGTTGATTTTGAGGCATTCCTGGGTTGCTTTCTGTAGGTATCGGGTCACTTCCTGTTTGGGGGCATTTCAGCGTCAATTCCTGTTGATTTTGGGGCATTACAGGGTTCACTTTGTCTTGATTTTGAGGCATTCCTTGGTCACTTCCTGATGATTTTGGGGCATTTCTGGGTAATTTCCAGTTCATTTTGGGGGTATTTCAGGGTCACTTCCTGTTCATATTGGGTCACTTCCTGTTGATTTTGGGGCATTCCAGGGTCACCTTCAGTTGATTTTGAGGGATTTCAGGGTCACTTCCTGTTGATTTGGGGGCTTTTCAGGTTCACTTCCTGTACATATGAGGTCACTTCCTGTTGCTGGAGTTATTCCAGGGTCACTTCCTGTTTATTGAAGGAATCTGACCTTTTAGCCAGATTGCCAGAACTACGCCAGCCGAACTGCCGGACCTGTGTTGGAGCAACTCCTACAACCTGGGCCTGTGAAATTCCAACAACCCGCCCAAAAGGCCAAACTTTTTCTTTTTTTTGCACTTTCACCTTAGTCTTAACCCTTTGTACTGATGCCATTTTGAAAGCTTGAAGAAGGCTTTGAAAGACAAGTTGACAACTTATTCAGGTCGACAGCGATCAAATGGGCAAGGCAAAACGGCAACAGACCCAGGCAAGGAGGCAGACTACGGGTCACCATATCGTAAGGCAACAAAAGGTTCCAGAGAAAAATGACAACGATTAGTTAAACAGAGGCAGCAGAGGGCGTGACTCGCCTGTCATTCTGACAGGTGAGTCACGCCTTCATCCATCAGCTGATAAAGACGCGTCACACCAACATCAGTGACCCTCTGACGAAGGCGTAAGTGCCCGCCGAAACATGTCAGGTATATAAAACCACATACTATTGCCTGGGATAAAAGAAAGGGTTTGACGATTATATAAGTGTAGGCAAAATGAACTCTATACAACGATTACTTAAACATTCAGTCGTTTTGGGGCAGGAAGAGGCGTGTGTTTGGGTCTTCTTCTGTTGCAGATTTGGGCGGTCAATTTCGTGTGTCAGCGTTGCTGGGTCATGGTTAATGAGGCAACTGAGGTGGGAGGTTTGGCCTGCCTCACCGTCTAAGAGGGACAGAGCTATCAAATTTAGAGTTGTTTTTGTCAGCGGGTGTTGTGGTAGTACAGGACGTCCCGCCATTTGTTCTGGACTGTCATGAAGAGATCATTGTGGGATTTTGTGTTACAGACGTGGGCTTGTAGATGTCTTGCCTATCGCCTGGTAGTCAGCGCCAATCTTGCTCAGTCAGCTGCATGACGCACGCGTTGGGCTTCCATGCTCAGAAGGCGTCATGTATCTCTTATGCCCTATGTCAAATATATTCTGCTTGTTTTCCTTACACTATGATATAAATGCTATTTATTTCATATCGGGTACGTTACAGTAATATAACAGTAAATACAAGATACTATTCCTTGATTGATTATATTAAGTGTGAGAGTAATACATCCCTGTCCAAACAAAGATGATCAATTAGAACACTGGCAGCTTTTAGTTGAGGCATTTAGTTGGTCAGGGACGGCGGGGGAACGGCGCTGATTCTGCCTGAGTCAAGTTGCTATAAATAAGCCCCACTAATGTTTCGATAATACAAGGTGAGAACAAGTGAGAGCAACAAGTGAGGGACAAGAATAAAAGCACAAAACCCAAATACGCCAATGTAATTTCCTAGTTGAAATGCAAAAATAGTCAGACTGCTTGTGAAGTCAAATTGTAGTTATCATATTTGAACATTAGCCAATAGTATAATTCTGATAATGTATTTCTTTTAATATATTAGTCAGTACGATATCAAAATTGTATGCCATTTTATAGTCCCGTATGTACTATAACATTACTGTCCATACAATATACTGTATTGCCATGTACCATAATCGAGTCACCATATCAAATTGTGCCACATTTTATTCTAGCAAACCGTATAATACAGAAACGAGTTTTTATTACCAATGTATTAATTTAATATTATAAAAAAATACTGAAAAAAAATACAATCAATAAGTGCATACAGTAAAATGATCCCCTTAAAGGGATCCACGGATAGAAAGACATGTAGTTGTATAGAGTTCATTTTGCCTACACTTATATATTCGTCAAATCCTTTCCTTTATCCCAGGCAATAGTAGGTAGTTTTATTTACCTGACATGTTTCGGCGGGCACTTCCGCCTTCGTCAGAGGACGAAAGGATTTGACGAGAAAGACATGTAGTTCTTAAAAGTACGGCTGTCAAAATCATCGCGTTAACGGGCGTTAATTTTTTAAATTAATCACGTTAAAATATTTGACGCAATTAACGCAGTTGACCCGCTCAGACAGATTTAAATGACAGTACAGTGAAACGCTCACTTGTGTTTTGTGGAGTTTTGCCGCCCTCTGCTGGCGCGTGGGTGCGACTGATTTTATAGGCTTCAGCAGCCATGAGGATTGTGTAAATAATTATAGACAGCATCAATGGCGTGCCACTAGTTTATTTTTTGATTGAAAATTTTACAAATTTTATTAAAACGAAAACATTAAGGGGTTTTAATATAAAATTTCTATAACTTGTACTAACACTTTTCTTTTAAGAACTACAAGTCATGGATGGCTTTAACTGAATGTTAATAATGTTAATGCCCTCTTGTTGATTTATTGTTATAATAAACAAATACAGTCCTTATGTACCGTATGTTGAATGTACTGTATATATCCATCTTGTGTCTTATCTTTCCATTCCAACAATAATTTACAGAAAAATATGGCATATTTTATAGATGGTTTGAATTGCGATTAATTACGATTAATTAATTTTTAAGCTGTAATTAACTCGATTAAAAATTTTAATCGTTTGACAGCCCTACTTAAAAGATAAATGTTAGTACAAGTTGTAATAATTTTGATATTAAAACCTCTTTTAATGTTTTTGTTTCAATAATATTTGTAAAATTATTTTAACTAGTAGGTCGTCATTGTTGTTGACGTCACTGGGCCACGCTGCGGTACTTCACAGTTTCACTCAAAAAACAAAACAAAAGAAAAACGCCACAAGGTGTCAATGGCGAGTTTTAAATTAATTAGGGATCAAGCCAATGAGTGAGTTTTCTTCCTTGACTGACGCCGTAGTTTTCCTTAAATGTACAATGGGGTGTAAAGCAGTGAGAAAGGAAAGGACACAGGCGTTCCGATTCGTAGCTCGGACCGCCCCGTTTATTAGCATAAGTCTCAGCAACTCCTTCACAACAAACATAAGTATTATATAGTGAAAATTAGGGTTGGGCATCGATCATCGATGGTAACCGGTTCTAACACTCCGATGCTCCCGGAATCGTTCCAATTTTTAAATTTCGATTCCTTGTTTCGATGCCCTGACCGCCGAGCGGAAAAAAATTGACTGATATTTATATTCAAGTTATAATTAGCCCTGTGAGAAGTTCATTTAATTTCAAAAAACATCGAGAAGTTAATACTTTAATATGAACTATGCAATTTTTTGGACGCTGCATTTTTTTTTTTTTGACCCTGCCTCTCAAAAGAATCGGAATCGTTCGGAACCGGAATCGAAACGTGGAATCGGAAATGGAACCGGAATCGTTCAATTTCAAACGATGCCCAACTCTAGTGAAAATACAACAAAAATAATATTCATCTCTCTCAAAAAACAATGTTCACAAAAAGAAAAGTGCTTCAATCTGTACTAATGAGGCCTAATTCTCACACAGTTAAACAACAATGCAAAGAGAACTGGCATTCAAAAATTCACAATCAAAATATATATGCATAATACCCATAAAACTTACTCAGAGTTCAGTCAAATTCTATTTGAAGATTTTAGCAACTCGTTTTGCTCAACAAATACACTGGATGGCGATATTTAGTCACAATATACAAACTATGATATGGGATTTAAAACTCACCAGTGACACCTTGTGGTGTATTTAAATCACTACCTTACATAGTTAAAGAGTGACACTGTGAAGTATTACAGCGTGACCATGTCACTGCCGTGCGACGTCAACAACAATGGCGAGCCACTAGTTTATTATATGATTTAAAATTTTACAAATTTTATTAAAACAAAAACATTAAGAGGGGTTTTAAAATCTAATTATTGTAACTCGTGCTTTTATCTTTTAACAACTACATGTCTTTCTATCCAAGGTAGCCTTTAACAGGATGAGACGTGCCCATTTGCAGAACAGATCACTCACCCCAAAAAGCCTGTCATCACATCCCCCTGAGCACACTTGAGCGTCTTTTCACGCGGGTGCGAACGCGTTGACGCCTTTCAATTGACTCTATCCGCACAGATCAGCGAGTCTGGGTTGCTCGCGGATGGCGGGGTCTTGCATCAGCGCTCAAAATGAAGCCCGCGGGCGCCAGGGGAGTTTCAACTCTTGTTATTTGACATGGCCACACGACCACATTCTGCACTTACTATACTTACTCAACTTTGTTCAAATGGAAAAGTAAAACCAACTGTTAATCATTACAAAACTTACAATAAAAAACTTTTATAAACTAGAAACTGCAATTTCTGGAGATACAGATCTTAGCCCCACCCAGATTGGTTTGGGGATATTTCGGGAACAATATAAGGTCACTTCCTGTTGATTTGTGGACATTACACGGACACGTCCTTGTCACATCAGGTCATTTGGGGACATTTGGGTGACATGTCCTGGTCATATCAGGTCATTTTGGGACATTTGGGGGACATGTCCTGGTCATATCAGGTCATTTGGGGACACTTGTGGGACATGTCCTGGTCATTTGGGGGACATGTCCTGGTCATATCAGGTCATTTTGGGACATTTGGGGGAAATGTCCTGGTCATATCAGGTCATTTGGGGACACTTGAGGGGACATGTCCTGGTCATTTGGGGGACATGTCCTGGTCATATCAGGTCATTTTGGGACATTTGGGGGAAATGTCCTGGTCATATCAGGTAATTTGGGGACACTTGGGGGACATGTCCTGGTCATTTGGGGACATTTGGGGGACATGTCCTGGCCATATAAGGTCTTTTGGGGACATTTGGGTGACATGCCAGGATCATTTTGGGACATGTCCTGGTCATATCAGGTCATTGTGGGAGACATGTCCTGGTTATTTTGAGACATTTGGGGGACATGTCCTGGTCATATCAGGCCATTTTGGGACATTTGGGGGACATGTCCTTGTCATATCAGGTCATTTGGGGACACTTGGGGGACATGTCCTGGTCATTTGGGGGACATGTCCTGTTCATTTTGGGACATTTGTGGGACATGTCCTGGTCATATCAGGTCATTTGGGGACATTTGAGGGACATGTCTTGGCCATATCAGGTCATTTGGGGACACTTAGGGGACATGTCCTGGTCATTTGGGGACATTTGGGGGACATGTCCTGGTCATGTCAGTTAATTTGGGGACATTTAGGGGACATGTACTTGTCATTTTGGGACAGTTTGGGGGATATGTCCTGGTCATATCAGGTCATTTTGGTACATTTGGGGGACATGTCCTGGTCATTTGGGGACATTTGGGGGACATGTCCTGGTCATATCAGGTCATTTGGGGGACATGTCCTGGTCGTATCAGGTCATTTGGGGGACATGTCCTGGTCATTTGGGGACATTTGGGGGACATGTTCTGGTCACATCAAGTCATTTGGGGATATTTGGGGGACATGTCCTGGTCATTTGGGGACATGTCCAGGACATATCACGCCATTTGGGGACATTTTCAATGCAAAGCCCCATATAATAATTTATAAACACGTTTGTGACAATCTAAATGAATTGGGCATTTATCATTTTAAGTGATGGGAAATGAGTTAAATACTTATAGTACTTACAGTCCGAAACAGTGTTGTTTTTGGCAGCCCTTTAATTTTTGTCATAACATTTTGGATGACAATACTTAGTCTTAGTCATATTTTAGTCGCTTCAAATTGAGTCTTCGTCTCGTTTGCGTCAACGAGTACTAAAAAAGGTTTTCGTCGAATTTGAGTTGACGAAAACTCAAAGGTACTTGGTTCACTAGGTTTTTTACAGTAAAAAAAATCAAAGGTTTTAGTCCAAAACAAATGCTTCCAACAATTTTGAAAGAACAAGCTAATGCGACTGACTAACAAACTACATGTACATTATGGAAAAAAGAAGAAGCTAATGCTAACGCTAACGCAACAGACTAACTACACGGACAACACAAAAAAACAAGCCAATGCTAATGCAACTGACGAACTAACTACACGTACAGTACAAAAATGTCACGCATTTGGAACACATGACAGACTATGTCACATTTTTGTCTCGTTCTCTTCTGGTTTTAGTTGACAAATACTCAAAATGTTTTTGAATCCAAAAAAAAAGGGCGCAAAATTAGTAAATAAAGGTTTCCAACAATTTTGAAAAACAAACTAATTCTAATGCTAACGCAACTGGCTAACTAACTACACGTACAATACGGAAAAACAAGCCAATGCTAATGCTATCGCAACTGACTAACAAACTTAGGGTGAACAAATGTCCTCCTTTGCTCAGACATGTCCACTTTTTGCATCATTCTTGAATGAAAATGTCCCGTTTTCATTATTTTTGCACGGGACAAATTAGCGTGTGTCAAAATTGACTGAGGTCTTAGAAAAGTTTGTAGCTCTAGCTAAAAATGTTTCTCAACAAAATATTCTTGTTATCGTCATCGTTGATGAAAACGTTCTGAAAAATACGTAAATGGTTGGTAAACTCCTTGTTAGTTCATAAGTTTGTTTGTCAATTCACTCAGCCATTATACTGAATGTCCTTGACAAATTGAGTTTGCTAAAAGTGTTACTCAGTCAATTTTTTGAGAAGTTGGCAAATATATTCTTACGCTGCGGATCAGGGGATGGAAACGCCAAGCCTTCTAGCAGCCTTTAAAGTAAACCCCCATGGGATCAGGTTGCACTGCTTCACAGTGAAGGTAAATTAGATTAGTGACCACCCCCTGCCACCCCCCTTCCACCAGCAACTGGCAGGTTTGTGGGGGGTTATACTGGATAACACACAGAGAGAATTTATCTCCTTTTAAAACAGGTCCATCAAAAGCAAGGCTTCAATGACGCGCTCCAAAATGCTGCAGTAAATTCACGAGAACTGCGATATTGAAGATCGCTATTAAAAAACAATGTTCATTTTGGATAAAAAAGAAAAATCTTATTTGGCCCGGGGCAGGACAGGAAAAAAGAGGAGCTGCGGGAGTTTAGAAGATAAGTAATTGGGAGGGGAGTGTACACAAATCAACCCAGTAATCGTGTGAATTCCTTGTGAGTGTGAGCCCGTTGGCAACCAACCATTCACCGCCCCATTGCTAATCCCGGCACCGAGGTAGGACAGGATCCCCACCCGGAGTTGGCGACACCCTGCCGACCCACCGGCACTTAGGCAGGTACCCGCGCCGGAGCCCAAGGATGATACCTGGGCAGAAAAAAGAGGAGAAGGCGGAAGCAGGAACGTGCCGAGAAGCCACAACCAGGTGGCGTGGGACCAGAGCCCGACCCCCACCCACCTCCGCAACTGGCAGCCCCGTGAGCCGTGCCATAGAGAAAAAGTGCGGGACCCACCTACGGCCCCAGTACTGTGGCTGCCCCAGGTCCCCGACCTGCAGCCATTACCCAGCACCCTGATGGGATTGTGTAGGAAGGGCAGTGCAGTGTATGCATTAAAATAGGAGAGCTGAAGGCATTGGGACCAACGCATGGAAGTTCTTTCCAGCCGCACATCTCACCGCCCCTTGGCGAAGCCCCCCCTGCCTCCCGTGGAGTGTAATGTATGTGGTGGGGCCTGCGGCGGAGTGGCAACTGTCACATCACACTCCTACCCCAACCTGTCCCACCCAACCATCCTTGGTGTATGATGCATTAAAATCAAGGGGGAGCTGGCCCGGGACTGTATGGCCCCGTTACGACTCTCCCCAAAAACATGAATGAGCATGTAGGTGCCAAAAGTGAAAGATATTTACAGTGCTAAGTGAAGAGTACGTGAGTTAAAAGGCAGGCTCCCGCAGGCAAGGCCCCGCCTACCGTAACCACCAGCCATAGGGCCCCGACCACCCACCGCCCCCAGGCACGACCACTCCCCGCAGCAGGTGTCAACAAGCCCCACCCCAGATCCCATGGCCCCCAGGTGGGCCCGCCAATGACTCCGCCGGGAGTAGGGCAGTGGCAGTCGCCGCAGGCCCGCAAGGCGGGTGAAGCCAAAGACATATTGATTTATTTTTAACAACAAAAAAAAGAAGCTACCGAAACTTTTTTCCCCTCACCAACACCAGTGGCTGCAGCACCCTCAGCACCCCACTTCACACCACAGTGTCGAGGTTGAGTTTTTAAAAACTGACGTACTCATTTTTTGAAAAGCCCTGCTACATGTGGACATGGCAGAAGCCATGTGTGTTTTTCCTGTTAATCCAGCATGTATTTCTTCTAAAGGGAACAACGGACAGAAAGACTTGTAGTTCTTAAAAGATAAATGTTAATATGAGTTATAATAATTATTCAAACCCCTCAATGTTTTCGTTTTTATAAAATTTTAAAAAATTAATTTAACTAGGTCGCCATTGTTGTTGCAAAATGCACTCTGGGCGGTGACGTCACTGGTTGGGGCTGAACATGTCGTCGGTTATGCCCTTGAACCCGAGTGCAGACAACAATAACAGGGACTGTATAAAAGGGTTTATTGAACACACAAAAAACACGCGATCGCAAAAAGTAAGACAAAAAAAGGTTTCGTGACAGTAGGTCGGGATCAATAAAAAAATACAGAGGGAAAACCGGTGAGAGGCAGACAAACGAAAAAACAAGGCAATGATTCAACTAGCAGCCTCGGCAAGCCGCCTAGGATCGGTTTAAAGTCATGGCTGATGAGCTGTAATTGGATGCAGGTACGATGTTTGAAATTCATCTCACATTCCTAACAAAACAATCTGACCAGCAGCAGAACGTGACAAAATAATGCCAGTCGTCATACTAGCTTCGCTTGCTAGCTAGCACAGCTATTCCCCCAGTCCAACCCAACCGTGTCATCACCCCCAGCGTGCATTGTACGCCCTCTGTAGGTCAAAACATGACACTAAATATTAATTTTAAATCAATGGCAATAATATTTGTGTTTTTAATAACATATTTTAGAAAAAGAATAATTGTGGTTCATTAGAGCCTACTAGTCTAAGTCTGAGGTTCCCTCAAAGAATACGTTTATAATTTTCCCTTCTGTGCTGTAACACCAAATTTCAGGGTTCCCCCACTTGTAAATCCCACTTAGACCAATATCTATGGCTGTCATTTTACAACTTATTATGATTGCAAAAGATGAAAAAGTCAATTTTCCATAATCTGTCCCCTGTTAAAAATGAGGTACCTACGTGGGCTAAATGTTTTTAGGGCACGGCGAGTTGGCCGTGTATGGGTTGCGGTGGGCTCACATACTGACAGGTGGCCCCCACTGGTGGAGCCGGTACTCCCCCAGAGGTCCAAAATAGTCCCACAATGGGTCAAAAGGCGAACACGCCAGAACAGGAGGCGGCGATCCAGCGGGGCTTCCTATTTTAACTCCTGACTTACTACGCTCGGACGAGGAGAAGCCCACTAAATATCCAAAGAGCTTTCTTCTGCTTCCATCTAAACATCTTCTGGCAAACACTAAACCCTTATAGACTCTCTAAAGTCTCCGCCAAAAGGGCAAATCCCTTCCACGGAGAGGCGTTGATCTGACATCAGACGATACGGCTAGTCCATCCGTCCTTGGGAGGGGACGGTTAGTCTTTAGGCCGCCATTACGCTAAGTTAGCGTGTGACCCTCGCTGCGAAGGAGATGAAGTTGTTCTGAATGACATCACTGGTGGTAATGCTTGAATTGCCCTGTTTTAGATGTAGCTTTTGTCTCCTACATTTAACCCGAAACCAAAAAAAAAACAAAAAAACAAAAAAAATCACCTTAGTCACAATAATCTTTGATATACACAAATACTTTAGCCACGTTTCCTGAATACTTTTAAGCCTACTTAAATACTCTTGATCTAGTATATATGACCTACATGTGTTAAGCTGGTTGCTCCAAGAATCTGCATACAACCCCTAGCAAAAAGAATTAATTCACCAGTCTCGGACAAGCACTCACTCAGACAATATCCGGTCACTTCCTGGTGATTTGTGGACATTACGCTGACACGTCCTTGTCATAACAGGTCATTTGGGGACATGTCCTAGTCATATCAGTTCATTTTGGGACATTTGGGGGACATGTCCTGGTCATGTCAGGTCATTTGAGGACATTTGGGGGACGTCCTATTCATTTGGGGACATGTCCTGGTCATATCGGGGACATTTTGGGGACATGTCCTGGTCATATCAGGTCATTTTGGGAACATGTTCAGTCCATATCAGGTCATTTGGGGGACATGTCCTGTCCATATCAGGTCATTTGGGGGACATGTCCTGGTCATAACAGGTCATTTGACGACATTTTGGGGGACGTGCTCTGTTCATTTGGGGACATTTTGGGGACGTGTCCCGGTCATATCAGGTCGTTTTGGGACATGTTCTGTCCAAATCAGGTCATTTGGGGGACATGTCCTGGTCATATCAGGTCATTTGGGGCATGTCCTGGTCATATCAGGTCATTTGGGGGACATGTCCTGGTCATTTGGGGGACATGTCCTGGTCATATCAGGTCATTTTGGGACATTTGGGGGACATGTCCTGGTCATATCAGGTCATTTGGACGTCTATCATTTTCATATCATATTGCGAAGTACAATGCTAGTCTGTTAGTGAATGTAGCTAGCGGCCGCCTTATTTAAAAAGAGGTTTTCCAGTGAAAATTCCTGTGAATAAATGCTTAAATCCCCGAATTCTTTATAAATATGGATGTAAAACAGTCTCGATTCTAGGTTAAAAGCAAAAAACAAAACGTGCAGTTAGCATGTATTTTACGTAAATATGTCGAAGTACAATGCTAGTCTGTTAGTGAATGTAGCTTTCGGCCGCCTTATGTAAACAAAGCTTTTCCAGTGAAAACTCTTGTGAATAAATGGTTAAATCCCTGAATTCTTTACATATAGTGTATATGGACGTAAAACCGTCTCGATTCTTGGTGAAAAGCAAAAAAAAAAAAAAAAAACCTTGGAGTTAGCATTTATTTTACTTAAATATTGCGAACTATGATGCCAATGCAGTGGCAGCTAATTTCTCCCCTTGATTTTTTTCACGTTTCAAAATGCATGCATGGTACGAAAAATATAATGACTACCTTGAATCCTCGAACAAATCACTCCTGAGACAATCTTTCCTGTTTGTATGCGGTACAGCTTTCGTACTTTTTCAACACAAATCCGGAGTTAGATCGCCGCATGCGTATGTTTGTAAATAGCTCCTCCTGATGTGGACGCCCCTCTACTTGAAGGCGAGGAGCAGTGCATGACCGATCGGACATGTCAATACCATTATGAAGTCTATGGGTGAGCCTAACCCAACAACCACAGCTCAAAATTATTACCATCAGAACAAAAATACTTGAATTATTTTCCAATAAAAACACGTGTGTATGACTCGTATCATGTTTACATTATACACACACTCTCTTTCTCAACAAACAGTTGCCAGAGAGAAAAAAAAACACGTTTTACCACTGCTAGACACACTAAACACACTGGAGTTAACTCTCGTAGTTGGTGGGAAACGTTCATGACAGTGTTTGCCAACCTTTAAATTTGCATAAATGCAAAATCATATTGGAGGTCTTGCCTCCTCGGCAGCCACCCTCCGCAAACATGTTTTACATGTCGGTTGACCCTCCTCCTCTAAGCCACGGCCGTCTCTAACTTTTCTGTTGCCGAAGTATTCCCCTATCAGCGATTGTTATATTCCATGGGGGAAAAAGTTCAGGAGTTTCACCTCTTCCAGCCATTGTGTAGCACAACCTGACTCACTGACACTGAGCAAAAACTGGTGGGGGAGGGTTGAGCCTTGCAGCTGAAAATGAGGGATTTCTCCCTGCTTTTTTGAGACATCAAAAATAGCTAATACCGTAGGGACGGTATGACGCAAAATTTTTGCGGTATTGAAACCGTGCCATTTTCATACCACAATATACCTTGAAACCGGTTATCGGCACATGTCTATCTGCACACTTTGTAAATTGAATGTAGTTGAATGTAGTTGAAATATTTAATCAGTGATTAGTGACCAAAATTAAATCCCGTACATGCAGTCACTGGTAAATTTGGGTGCTGAAGGCGTACAGTGGAGCAAATAAGTATTTAGTCAACCACCAATTGTGAAAGTTCTCCCACTTGAAAATATTAGAGAGGCCTGTAATTGTCAACATGGGTAAACCTCAACCATGAGAGACGGAATGTGGAAAAAAAACCCAAATCACATTGTTTGATTTTTAAAGAATTTATTTCCAAATTAGAGTGGAAAATAAGTATTTGGTCACCAACAAACAAGCAAGATTTCTGGCTGTCAAAGAGGTCTAACTTCTAACGAGGCTCCACTCGTTACCTGTATTAATGGCCCGTTTTAACTCATTATCGGTATAAACGACACCTGTCCACAACTCCGGTCAGTCACACTCCAAACTCCACTATGGCTTAGACCAAAGAGCTGTCGAAGGACACCAGAGACAAAATTGTAGACCTGCACCAGGCTGGGAAGACTGAATCTGCAATTGGTAAAACGCTTGGTGTAAAGAAATCAACTGTGGGAGCAATTATTAGAAAATGGAAGACATACAAGAGCACTGATAATCTCCCTCGATCTGGGGCTCCATGCAAAATCTCACACCGTGGCGTCAAAATGATAACAAGAATGGTGAGCAAAAATCCCAGAACCACAAGGGGGGGGGGGCAGCGACTCAAATCCTGCACTGCCAGACGCGTCCCCCTGCTGAAGCCAGTACACGTCCAGGCCCGTCTGCGGTCCGCTAGAGAGCATTTGGATGATCCAGAAGAGGAGTGGGAGAATGTGTTATGGTCAGATGAAACGAAAATAGAACTTTTTGGTAGAAAAACAGGTTCTCGTGTTTGGACGAGAAAGAATACTAAATTGCAGCCGAAGAACACCATATCCACTGTGAAGCATGGGGGTGGAAACATCATGCTTTGGGGCTGGTTTTCTGCACAGTGACCAGGATGACTGATCTGTTCAAAACAATGAATGGGGCCATGTATCGAGAGATTTTGAGTGAAAATCTCCTTCCATTAGCAAGGGCATTGAAGATGAGACGTGGCTGAGTCTTTTAGCATGACAATGATCCCAAACACACAGCCAGGGCAACAAAGGAGTGGCTTCGGAAGAAGCATTTCAAGGTCCTGGAGTGGCCTAGCCAGTCTCCAGATCTCAACCCCATAGAAAATCTGTGGAGGGAGTTGAAAGTCCGTGTAGCCCAACGACAGCCCCAAAACATCACTGCTCTAGAGGAGATCTGCTTGGAGGAATGGGCCAAAATACCAGCAACAGTGTGTGAACAGCTTGTGAAGTTACAGAAAACGTTTGGCCTCCGTTATTGCCAATAAAAGGTACATACCAAAGTCTTGAGATGAACTTTTGGTATTGACCAAATGTTTTCCACCATGATTTGCAAATAAATTGTTTAAAAATCAAACAATGTGATTTTCTGCATTTTTTTTTCCACATTGTCTCTTATGGTTGAGGTTTACCCATGTTGACAATTACAGGCCTCTCTAATATTTTCATTTGGGAGAACTTGCACAATTAGTGGTTGACTAAATACTTATTTGCCCCACTGTATTCCGAAAATTACAGTACTTTTTTGTCCCGTTCCTCGACAAGATGCTATAACGACCAGCATCGGAAAACACAAACGGATTAGTAGTAATGAACGCGCCACCTCAGCGTGGCCCCTCCCGCCCGGTAGACGGCATGTCCCTACAAGGCCAACGGCTGGGAATAAAGTGTGACCGCGGGCGCGCAGAGTGACGGCAGCTGAAGGCCGACGAGCCGAGGGTGTGAGGAGGAGTTAACCGAGTGTTGGGTTTCAGTAGGCCCTCCAATCTTAGACGCCCAGAATAAAAGGGGCCTGCACGCTGGCTGCGAGGGAGCTTGACACCATCCCAAGGACGGGCAAGGGTGTCTATTTTATCGACGTTTATACACGTCCAAAATATTTCAGTCCCGTCGACTGTCTTCGATGCCTATTCCATTTGGACCGCGAGGGTTGCCATTGAATGATCATTCACTACCATCCATCGCAGGTCCAAATGGATTGAACATCTATCTCCGTCATTGAGTTAAGCAGCGCTTCTAAATGAAACACAATGCCAATCAATGTGAAAAATGACAAGACATTGTCGGTCCTGAAGGGCCTTTCTTACCTGCCGTGGCGTGAAAAAGCAGCAAGGTGAGCAAACAGCAGACAGACACGATGCGAGCCTTCATGGTGGCGGCCGGGAGACCTCTCGCAGTCCCGAACGCAGTATATATACCTAGACCCGGGGCGGGAAGGTTAAAGGGCAAAAGGGGTGGGGCTTGCGTGGAGACCGGCAGCAGCTGTGTGAGTGTGCCTGATCGCCAACAGGCAGCTGACCAGAGATCACTTTGGGAAATGTGTGTAATTACAGTGTTATTACAGTGGAAAGTTGACTTAGGAGTTAATACCAATTGACCTCACTGAAATTTACACTAGACTTCAAGAAACCTGTGTACAGTGCTGGACAAAAGTATTGGCACCCCTGCAATTCTGTCAGATAATGCACAATTTCTCCCAGAAAATGATTGCAATTACAAATGCTGTGGTACTAATATCTTCATTTATTTTTGCTTGCAATGAAAAAACACGAAAAGAGACTGAAAAAAAAAATTTAATCGTTATTAGTAGGGTTGTTCCGATCATGTTTTCCCGATCCGATTGCTTTTTTTTTTGTGCTCCCGATTCAATTCCAACAATAAAACTCGGACGAATATATACATTCAACATACAGTACATAAGTACTGTATTTGTTTATTATGACAATAAATCCTCAAGATGGCATTTACATCATTAACATTCTTTCAGTGAGAGGGATCCACGGATAGAAAGACTTGTAATTCTTAAAGGATAAATGTGACTTTGTATATTGTGACTAAATATTGCCATCAAGTGGATTTTTATGAGCTTTCCGTAAATGATATTGCAGCCATTTAACCTCTGCCCAAATGCATGACGGGAAATGCAACCATGACTGTGCGTAATAGTACCAACTGATATACTCAGTGTTGGGAAATAAAATAGGGTGTTAAGAAAAAGATCAACTACTACCTCTCTTCCCCACATTGCTTCCTACGATATTTCTAATCGACGAGAGAGGGATTGTAAGGCATTAGCCAATTAAAAAAAGGCTTCAAAGGCTGCCAAAATTCTCTCTACTCATTTTACGTTGCTTTTTAGCTCTATGTATACGTAATACGGGGCCATTATAGATTGAACGCGACAATGCGTGAGTGGGTCGTGCAGCGCATGCGTTAATTGCGTTAAATATTTTAATGTTATTACCGCTGTTGACGTGATACATTTGACAGCCCTACTTTAAGCCAAAACTAAAGACTCTACATGAGTGTAAGACATTTTGTTTGTAACGATAAATACATTTAGAAAACGATTTAATTGAAAAAATATATATATATATATATTAAAAAAGGCATGTTTGATATTTTTTTGCCAATTCCCATACTTTGAAAATGACGTGATCGGACCCGATCTATTGGGATGCCAATCGATTAGGACATTTTTAATTATTAGGGCTGTCAAACGATTTAAATTTTTAACCGAGTTAATCACAGCTTAAAAATTAATAGTAATTAATCGCAATTCAAACCATCTATAAAATATGCCATATTTTTCTGTGAATTATTGTTGGCATGGAAAGGTAAGAAACTAGACGGATATATACATTCAACATACTGTACATAAGTACTGTATTTGTTTATTATAACAATAAATCATCAAGATGGCATTAACATTAAGTTAAAGCAATCCATGAATAGAAAGACTTGTAGTTCTTAAAAGATAAATGTTACTACAAGTTATAGAAATTTTATCTTAAAACCCTTCTTAATGTTTTCGTTTTAATAAAATTTGTAAAATTTTCAATCAAAAAATAAACTAGTAGCTCGCCATTGTTGATGTCAATAATTACACAATGCTCATTGTGCTGAAACTAGGGCTGTCAAACGATTAAAATTTTTAATCGAGTTAATTACAGCTTAAAAATTAATCGTAATTAATCGCAATTAATCGCAATTCAAACCATCTATAAAATATGCCATATTTTTCTGTAAATTATTGTTGGAATGAAAAGATAAGACACAAGATGGATATATACATTCAACATACGGTACATAAGGACTGTATTTGTTTATTATAACAATAAATCAACAAGATGGCATTAACATTATTAACATTGTTAAAGCGATCCATGGAGAGAAAGACTTGTTCTTAAAAGATAAATGTTAGTACAAGTTATAGAAATTTTATATTAAAACCCCTCTTAATGTTTTTGTTTGAATAAAATTTGTAAAATTTTCAATCAAAAAATAAACTAGTAGCCCGCCATTGTTGATGTCAATAATTACTTACACAATGCTCATGGGTGCTGAAGCCTATAAAATCAGTCGCACTGAAGCGCCAGCAGAGGGTGGCAAAACTCCATAAAACACAATTAACAAGTGGGCATTTCACTCTACTGTCATTTAAATCTGTCTGAGCGGGGCTTGTGCGTTAATTGCGTCAAATATTTTAACGTGATTAATTAAAAATATTAATTACCGCCCGTTGTGATAATTTTGACAGCCCTAGCTGAAACCCATAAAATCAGTCGCACCCAAGCACCAGCAGAGGGTGACAAAACACCAGAAAACACAAGTAACAAGTGGACATGACACTGCTGTCATTTTAATCTGTTTGAGCTGGGCATGTACGTTAATTGCGTCAAATATTTTAACATGATTAATTAAAAAAAATTAATTACCACCCGTTAACGCGATAATTTTGACAGCCCTGATCATCATCATTTTACACAAAACTTCAAAAATTGTAAACGTAATGGCACCCTCAACCTCATACTTGGTAGCACAACCTTTAGACAACATAACTGCGAACAACCGCTTACGGTATCCATCAATGAGATCCTTACAATGCTCTGCTGGAATTTTAGACCATTCTTCTTTGGTCAACTGCTCCAGGTTTCTGAGATTTGATGGGTGTCTTCTCCAAACTGCCATTTTCAGATCTCTCCACAGGTGTGGAGGATTCAGGTCTGGATTCATTGCTGGCCACTTTAGAAGTCTCTAGTGCTTTCTCTCAAACCATTTTCTAGTGTGTTTTGGGTCATTGTCCTGCTGGAAGACCCATGACCTCTGAGGGAGACCCAGTTTTCTAATACTGGGCCCTAGATTATGCTGCAAAATTAATTGGTATTCTTCAGACTTCATAATGCCATGCACACAGTCAAGCAGTCCAGTGCCAGAGGAAGCAAAGCAATCCCAAAACATCAGGGAACCTTAGCCTTGTTTTTTTCCCCCTGTAAACTCTACGTTGACGCTAAAAAAGCTCTACTTTTGTCTCATCTAACTAGAGAACATTCTTTCAAAACGTTTTTGGCTTTCTCAGGTATGTTTTGGCAAACTTCAGCCTGGCTTTTTTATGTCTCTGGGTCAGAAGTGGGGTCTTCCTAGGTATCCTACCATAGAGTACCTTTTCATTCAGACGCCGACGGATAGTACGGGTTGACACTGTTGTACCCTTGGACAGCAGGACAACTTGAACTTGTTTGGATGTTAGTAGAGGTTCTTTATCCACCATCCCCACAATCTTTTGTTGAAATTTTTCGTCAATTTTTCTTTTCCGTCCACATCTAGGGAGGTTAGCCACAGTGCCATGGGCTTTACACTTATTGATGACACTGCGCACGGTAGACACAGAAACATTCAGGTCTTTGGAGATGGACTTGTAGCCTTGAGATTGCCCATGCTTCCTCACAATTTTGCTTGTCAAGTCCTCAGACAGTTCTTTTGTCTTTCTTTTCTCCATGCTCAGTGTGGTACACACGAGGACACAGGTTGAGTCCACTTTAATCCATTTTAACTGACTGCGAGGGTGATTTAGTTATCGCCACCACGTGTTATGTGCCACAGGTAAATAACAGGTGCTGTTAATTACACAAATTAGAGAAGCATCACATGATTTTTCAAAGGGTGCCAATACTTTTGTCTGGCCCATTTTTGGAGTTTTGTGTTAAATGATGATAATTTTTTTCCCCATTGTCTTTTGTGTTTTTTCATCGCAAGCAAAATAAATGAAGATGTTACTACCAAAGCTTTTGTCATTGCAATCATTTTCTGGGAGAAATTGACCATTATCTGACAGAATTGCAGGGGTGCCAATACTTTTGGCCAGCACTGTATGTAAACTTGACTTTTTAACTATTTGAGAACTGTCTAATGTACATTTCGGGAAAAAGAAATCTCAAAATAGTTCATATTTTTACTAATGAGTGTGCATTTTTCCACAAAAAAATCCCTGAAAATGTTAAATTAATTGTAAGTGACTCACTAGACTGTAAATGTGTTAAAAATACTGATTAGCACTTGATCCATTTAAAATGATGTACAGACAGATGCACAGACGCTCTAAAAAAACAAAGTACAAACTTTATTATTCTTCTCTTTACAAAGGCACGAGCCTCTATGATCCCCCGAAATGCTTCTATTACAAAAAACAAAACCGCTTTTCGATGACAACGGACGAAGGGACAGAGAAACAAGAATAATCAATAAAAAGAAAAAAAAAAAAAGAGAGAAGACAGATGACAAGCTGTATACGGAGCGTTCATCTCCAGTATAGTACTGTAAGTGCTGATGAAACATAACAAGAGCATAACATTAACAAGCATTTCTTGATACATCTCGGGATAAAAAAACGATTACAATTTTCCCAAAGTCTTTTCTTTCTATTAAAGGGTGGTGACGTCGACAACAAGATGGATTTATCTGTCCAGCAGGATTTAAAAAACAAAAACAAAAAAAAGCCACGTGTAAAAGAGGAGTTTGCTGATAGTACAGCTAAAAAACAAGCCGGAATGATATAGTGTGGAATGTTTTTCAAGTGAAGAATTAGAAAGATGGATTGTTTTATTCCCCTCGATTTTATTGTATAGTACTTTCATGTCTTTTTCTTATCATTGACTATATTTGCTTTGTTGTAAATCACTTTGAGGACCTCTGAGGTTTTTGTAAAGGGCTATATAAATTAATTTAAGTGTTGTAATTGGAAATGTACGAAGCCCTCTGGGTGCCAGAGTAGAAAAAAAAAAAAAAAATCATAGCTTTTCTTTACTAACAGTTTACTAAACTGTACCCACAGATTACTAAATGTGGCTACTTATTACTAAACTGTAGCTACAGTTTTCTAATCTGTGCCGATAGATGATAAAACTGTACCAAAATTTACTAATCTTTACCCGCAGTTTACAGATTAAATAAACTGTATTTACAGATTAGTAATCTGCTCTCACAGATTACTAAACTATACCCACAGTTTACTAATCTGTACCCAGTTTACTTATCTGTACCCACTGATTAATAAACCTCAAAGCAGACAAGTGTACCGACGTTTACCAATCTATACCCACAGTTTACTAATCTGTACCTACAGATGACTAAACTGCACCCATAGTTTACTAAACTGTAACCACGGATTACTAAACCTCAAACTATCCAAATTACACACACCATACCCACAGGTTACTGATCTGTACGCACAAATGACTAAACTATACCCACGTTTACTCATATTACCCATATTTTACTGAACTGTACTGAACACAGATAACTAAACCTCAAATTATCCAAATGTACCCCCAGTTTACTATTCTGTACCCACATATTACTAAACCTTAAATTATCCAAATGTACCCACACTGTACCTACAGGATACAAAATTGTATCTACAGATTACTCATCTGTACCCACAAATTACTAAACTTTACCCACAGTTCACTCATGTGTACCCATAGTTTAATAATCTGTACCCACGAATTACGAAACGGTACCCATAGTTGACTAAATTGTACCCATAGTTGACTAAACTGTACCCATAGATTACTAAACTATACCCAGTTTACTCATCTGTACCCACGGATTACTAATCTGTATCCACAGACCACTAAACGGTACCCACAGATTACTGAACTATACCAACAGTTTACAAATATGTACCAACAGATTACTAAACCTCAAAGCCTGCAGATGTACCCAAGCTGTACCCACAATTTACTCATCTGTACTCACAGATTACTAAACCATCCATAGTTTTCTAATCTGTACCCATAGATTACTAAACCTCAAATTATCAAAATATACCCACAGTTTACTCATCTGTACCCACAGATTACTAAACTGTAACCACCATTCACTAATTTATACACACAGATTAGTAATCTGTACCCATAGATTAGTAAACTGTGGGTATAGTTTACTACAGTTTACAGTAAACCTACAGTAAACTGTGGGTATAGTTTACTACAGTTTACTAATATATTACTAATCTGGGGGTATAGATTAGTGAACGGTGGTTACAGTTTAGTAATCCGTGGGTACAGACGAGTAAACTGTGGGTATGTTTTTATAATTTGTGGTTTAGTAATCTATGGGTACAGATTAGAAAACTATTGATAGTTTAGTAATCTGTGGGTAAAATGAGTAAATTGTGGGTACATCTTGGGTACATTTGCAGGCTTTGAGGTTTAGTAATCTGTGGGTACAGACTTGTAAACTGTTGGTATAGTTAAGTAATCTGTGGGTACGGATTAGCCATCTGTGAGTACAGATTAGTAAACTGTGGGTCCAGTGTAGCTACATTTGGATGCTTTGACGTTTAGTAATGTGTGGGTAGAGATTTGTAAACTGTTGGTATAGTTAAGTAATCTGTGGGTACAGTTTAGTGATCTGTGGATTAGTCATTAGTGGGTACAGATTAGTAAACTGTGGGTACAGTGTGGGTACATTTGGATGCTTTGAGGTTTAGTAATCTGTGGATACAGATTTGTAAACTGTTGGTATAGTTTCGTAATCTGTGGATACAGTTTAGTGATCCGTGGATACAGACGAGTAAACTGTGGGTATGTTTTTATAATTTGTGGTTTAGTAATCTATGGGTACAGATTAGAAAACTATTGATAGTTTAGTAATCTGTGGGTAAAATGAGTAAATTGTGGGTACATCTTGGGTACATTTGCAGGCTTTGAGGTTTAGTAATCTGTGGGTACAGACTTGTAAACTGTTGGTATAGTTAAGTAATCTGTGGGTACAGTTTAGTGATCTGTGGATTAGTCATTAGTGGGTACAGATTAGTAAACTGTGGGTACAGTGTGGGTACATTTGGATGCTTTGAGGTTTAGTAATCTGTGGATACAGATTTGTAAACTGTTGGTATAGTTTCGTAATCTGTGGATACAGTTTAGTGATCCGTGGGTACGGATTAGTCATCTGTTGGTACAGATTAGTAAACTGTGGGTATAGTTTGCTACAGATTACTAATCCGATTAGTGAATTGTGGGTACATATTAGTGAGCTGTGGGTACAGTTTAGTGAGCTGTGGGTACGGATTAGTAATCTCACAGTTCACTAATCTTTACCCACATATTACTAAACTGTGGGGAAAAAAATGTTATATTTATTGATGAAACCTGAAAGCGACAGTATTCACTGCTACCCAAAAAAAAAAGTGCATTAGTTACCTTTCAAAACAATTTAATTTACAATTTAATTAACAATTTAGTTTGTCAAGGGCAACCCATGTGCAGCTCCTTGCTGGTTTGGTCTGTTGGCTTTTGGAGTCTCCAGCAAACCAAATTGAGGACTACCGTTTCCGGGTCATAGCTAAACTGTTGGTTCACATTACTAAACTGTGTCAACAGTTTAGTAAACTGTGGGTACAAATTAGTTATGAAAAATACTTTTTCTACCCTGGCAACGGTGCCTAAAGAAAGTTTTGTTGTCAAATTTCATTTCCAAGCATGTTAAGTATTACGTTATTTAATTTCAATAAGGGCGCGTTTGTAATGCCGAATTTGTTCTTTTTGTGAACTTTTGTCAGAGCAATTGCCACAATGGTCCTGCCTCCCATCGCTATTAATCCGCGACACAACACAGACAAACATCACCAGTTACACTTGGCAATTTATGAATACATATTGATAAAATGTTCAATGTTGGAGCAACTCTGGTTAGTCTATCACCATTAATGGGATCCAATTGTTGTGACTTTCAAATTTGGTCAGATTAAGACATTTGATTTTCATTAGCGGCAATCAATTCCACACCTGTGTTCTGGAATAATCTCCAAAGACGTTTGTGGAATTTTCTTATTCAGACGCCAAGCTTCAACCGTTGCCGTGATTATTCTCAGCGTTTATTTTCCGAAACGAGCATTTGTGATTGTACAGTAATCATGTTGCACTGCTATAGACTTCCAGAGTCCGCCGTACAACTAAGCGCAAATCAGGATCTAGGACATTTTCTTAAAAGTCCTTCAAAGGCGTGTTTAGTTAGCTTATGGGTGGAAAATCCCAAAAATGAACGTGGAAAAGGTTTTACCGGGAAGCCAGCCCAGTAATAATGATGAAAAGACAAAAGCGGTAAGAGTACTCCATCCTTCCCTGTCGTAAGGAGGAATTTTCTTTTGGCGGCGCAAAAACAAAACAAAAAACAAAAACAAAGACGTGTAGCTTGAGCGAGTAACATCCAGTATGAGAGTATTTATAAGATCAGTCATGTCAAGTAGCTGCTCTAATAACCTTTCTATAAGTTAAAGAGATATGACCAAGGGGCTTACTATACTGTAAGGAAATGTGTAGAAAAAGAGTGCTTCAATGAGTCTACCAGCCCTGTTTAAAGTCCAATTCCTGTGTTTTGGGATGTGTTAGGGTGTTTGCGTGTGTGTGTGAGGAACTCATGGCAGGGAGCAGTCGTCCGGTTCGTCGCTGTCGGAATGGACGCGCCCGGAGCTGACGATGACCGCCCTCCGCTGTTCCTCCTCACCCCCGCCTTTGCCTTGGGTGCCCTCAATGTGTTGGATGGCCTGTGGGGGAAATAGAACGGGGATGACGTCAGCACCCTCTGGTGGCCAACAACAGTGAATAATTTTGGTCTGTGCTAGACGAAAACCGGATTTTTGAAGGTCTTTTTAAGACTACTTATAAGACAAGACAATATCACGACAGTTTATGGCCAACCTCTCAAAAAAAAAAAAAAAAAAACGCCTTCAGTTTTGATGGAAAACTCAAAAAGAAAAAAAATGTATGTAAACTGGACTTTTGTTAAAGGGAACCTCTGTTTTAAAGTCTTATACAACACTTAGCAAAAAGTATGGAATTACCAGTCTCGGACGAGCACTAACTCACATTTTATCATGTAGAACAAACTCAGATAAAAAGCCTGAAAAAATAATGAATTACCGTATTGGCCCGAATATAAGACAGCCCTGATTTTCAGACGACCCCCTCTTTTTCACGACTCAAGTTTGGAAAAAAAGACTTTTTGAGCACCAAATTAATTTTTATACAGAAAATAATGAACAGTACATATAAAACTAGGGCTGTCAAAATTATCTTGTTAACGGGCGGTAATTAATTTTTTAAATTAATCACGTTAAAATATTTGACGCAATTAACGCACAAATGCCCCGCTCAAACAGATTAAAATGACAGCACAGTAAAATGTGTACTTGTGTTTTTCGGAGTTTTGGCGCCCTCTGCTGGCGCTTGGGAGCTACTGATTTTATAGGCTTCAGCACCCATGAGCATTGTGTAAGTAATTAATGACATCAACAATGGCAGGCTACTAGTTTATTTTTTGATTGAAAATTTTACAAATTTTATTAAAACGAAAACAAGAAGAGGGGTTTTCATATAAAATTTCTATAACTTGTACCAACATTTATCTTTTAAGAACTACAAGTCTTTCTATCCATGGATCGCCTTAACAGAATGTTAATAATGGTAATGCCATCTTGTTGATTTATTGTTATAATAAAGAAATACAGTACTTATGCACCATATGTTAAATGTTTATATCCGTTTTGTGTTTTATCTTTCCATTCCAACAATTTAAAGAAAAATATGGCATATTTTATAGATGGTTTGAATTGCGATTATTTGCGATTAATTATGATTAATTTTTAAGCTGTAATTAACTCGATTAAAAACTTTAATCGTTTGACACCCCTATTATATTTTTATATCAATGGCAATATTTTATATTTTATAAAACAGAATAACTGTGGCTTATTGGAGCCTACAAGTCTAAGTCTCAAGTTCCCTTTAAGAACTACAAGTCTTTCTCTGTGGTTCCCTTCAAAATAAGATAAGTGGCTGTTTTCTCGCGCAACATGGGCAGTCGATCGAGAACCAGGCGAGTTAGTCGAGTCCTGTCGTACATTTTTCAAACCTTGAAAACACGACAGTCAAATCCAAGCATTTTCAAGGAACCTTAAGAACTCTATCAATCTCACCTGAACGATTGTGTCCAGGTTGTGTCGGGACGTGGAGACGGTGTTGATGACTGACGACGGGCCCATGGTGACCACGTTGACATGATGCGACGGTGGCTGGAGAGGGGGCGCGGGAACGATGACTGTGGCGTGGTGCGTGGGTGCGGGAGGGGTAGCCGGCGCGAGTGCCTAGCAGGTGAGACACCCAATTAACATGAATATTATATTCCCATGCATGAAAATGGGTCAGGGGTTAAAAAGGTGAGAAGGGTGTGGAGAAAATATGTTCTAGTAGGGTTGTCCCAAATTACTAATTTTCTCCCGATTAGTCAGCCGACTATTTTTATGATTAGTCGACTAATGAATTAAAAAAAAAAAAAAAAAATTGTTTGTTTTTTACTAATTTAGCAATGAAATTTTTGTTGACAATCATTAATTCATAAAAACGATGGAAAACTTAAATTTCTTATTAAAATACAAATAAAAATGTAAATAACAAAAATTAATCACACAAACAATGAGGTTAAATGTTGACAGCATTTACTAGTGCAAAAGAATGGAATGTAAACAGATTCAGAACACTGACTTCGCCTTTCCAACGTGATTCAAAACAATTCTTTAAAAAAATATCTAGCATTAATATTATAGTATAATACTGTATATAATAGTATTATAATCATTGCCAATCATATTTTTCAAAAAAGGTGTCATTTTAAAGCTATTCTTAGTGTACAATCTGAATTCTGTATTATTATAGTATTTACATATTATAGAATTAATTCTGAAGTACGTATGTAGGATTAACTCCAGAAAACGTTATTTATATGACCCTGACGTGCTTTTATTTTGAAATGTTCACCGGAAGTACGTTCGCTAAACCGCTAACAGCTTCACACTCTGCAAAAAAGCAATTTTCTTCTTTGCTTGTGGTGTCACTAACCAGCGATTTTTAACGGCTGACGTGTCACCTTTGAACTGCAAGTTTGCGTTTTGGAGAAGACTGCCAATGCTTTATAGCAGGCTAAAGTAGGTTGTCTTTTTTCCCCATTAGTCTTAATGTAGCAATGCTAACGTTTACAGTAAAGATGTGCCGATCGATCGGGTCTGATCATGTCATTTTCAAAGTATCGGAATCGGCAAAAAAATATCCCTTTTTAAAATATATATATTTTTTAATTAAATCGTTTTCTAATTGTATTTAACGTTACAGACAAAATGTCTTACACTCATCCAGAGTCTTTAGTTTTAGCTTAAAGTAGGGCTATCAAATTTATCGTGTTAACGGCGGTAATTAATTTTTTTTTAATTAATCACGTTTAACGCAATTAACGCATGCGCTGCACGACCCACTCACGCATTGTCGCGTTCAATCTATGAAGGCGCCGTTTTACCCGTACATAGAGCTAAAAGGCAGCGTAAATCGAGTAGAGTGAATTTTGGCAGTCTTTGGAGCCTGTTTTTAATTGGCTAAAGACTTACAATCCCTCTCTCAACAATTAGAAATATCGTGAGAAGCAATATGGGGAAGAAATGCAGTAATTGATCTTTTTGTTAACATAACACCCTATGTTATTTCCCAACGCAGAGAAGATATATCAATTGGTGCCACTACGCACAGTCATGGTTGCACTTCCCATCATGCATTTGGGCAGAACAGTTAAATGGCTACAGTATCATTTACTGAAAGCTCAACAAATACACTAGATGACAATATTTAGTCACAATATACAAAGTCACATTTATCCTTTAAGAATTACAAGTCTTTCTATCCGTGGATCCCTCTCACAGAAAGAATGTTAATTACGTAAATGCCATCTTGAGGATTTATTGTCATAATAAACAAATACAGAACTTATGTACTGTATGTTGAATGTATATATTCGTCCGAGTTTTATTCATTTTTTTTCTTAATGCATTGCCAAAATGTATATAATCGGGAAAAATTATCGGGAATGATTGGAATTGAATCGGGAGCAAAAAAAAAAAAAAAAGAAATCGGATCGGGAAATATCGGGATCGGCAGATACTCAAACTAAAACGATCGGGAGCAAAAAAACATGATCGGAACAACCCTAATAATAGTATTATAATCATTGCCAATCATATTTTTCAAAAGGGTGTCATTTTAAAGCTATTCTTAGTGTACAATCTGAATTCTGTATTATAGTATTTAAATATTATAGAAATCTGAAGTATTTATGAAGGATTAACTCCAGAAAACGTAATTTATATGACTCCGACGTGCTTTTATTTTGAAATGTTCACCGGAAGTACGTTCGCTAAACCGCTAACAGCTTCACACATTTTCTTCTTTGCTTGTGGTGTCACTCAGATTTTTTTTTCATTTCTTCGTTGGCAAATGCTGTTAACCAGCGATTTTTAATGGTTGAAGTGTCACCTTTGAACTGCAAGTTTGCGTTTTGGAGAAGACTGCCAATGCTTTATAGCAGGCTAAAGTAGGTTGTCTTTTTTTCCCCCATTAATCTCAATGTAGCAATGCTAACGTTTACAGTGTTTAATATACATGTTTCCTTATTTTGTATGTCTCAACTGTAATTCTACGGTGTGTTGATTACCAATAAACATCTATGAAACTCACTGGAGTCTCATATGTAATCTACACGTACGCACAAATGTATGCTTGCAGGCGGTGTTAAAACGCAGCCGTGAAAATTATCGCCCTCATTTTTATTTACCTTGCGACAAATTGACTCATTGCATATCAGGACAGGCTTAGCAACTTCAATAAAACATGTCGTTAGTTACTTAAATGGAATAACGAACCCCTCCCCCCTTCGAAATTTTCCCCTTGGATCTACACAATACACGTAGGTCACCCTTTTTGACTTCAAAACGGCGAATTTCGCCAAAAAGTGTGTGATTTTAATGCCTGTATTCCAATGTATTTTTCTGAAGACACAGCCAATGATGGCGAAAGATGTCCAATCCGTTTGAATTGGAGCTCGAATAATAGATGTTTGTACCCGTGGGCTGTGGGAAGGTGTATGGTCCTTCTCCAGCTGCTTGTGTTGCTGCACACTCGCCAGGTTCTGCTTCACTTTCTCCGGGTACGAGTCAGCGTCCAGGGAGCGCATCTGCAACTAAAGCACACCCGCAGTCGATCCCATGAGTGTGCGAAAGTGAGAGCGTAAAAGTGTAGTTGGTGACAATCACCTGATCTTCCAGCATCATCCTTACGGAGCGTTCCTTCTCCAGCTGCTGCCTCAATTCGATCATCTCCCTCCGCAGGTCCTCCGCCTTCTCGTCCTCCAGGATGTCCGGCGAGCCGATGCCTTCGTCCTTCTCCTCCACGCGCCTCCTCTTCGGGGAGGAGCCGCTCAACTCCTGTGCAGAAGTAGGAAAAGTTTGTTTTTGTACAGAATTGAATTAAGTCAGGGTTTCCCACACTGCTTTATAAGCCTGGCGGCGGGCTGCCATGCTTTTCTTCAGGGCAAGAAAGGAAAGGATAGATTGTAAAAATATTATGACCGCATTTTAACCGTGTCTAGTGACATGTTTGAAAGGGCAACGGCGACCTCTCATGGTCGATATATCAATAACCCAGTCATTGCTATCTGCCATTGCACTGAATTTCTCTTTGTAAAACCTTTTTGTAAGACTCTACATTAGGGATATCCCAGTTGCACCTGATCTTGAGAATCTGCAGATACAGCGTGTCCTAATCCAATACTGAAAAAAAAAAAAAAATGGAAGCGGGGGGGTTGTTTATTTGAACCAGGGGTCCCCAAACTTTTTCCTGTGAGGGCCACATAACTTTTTCCTTCTCTGATGAGGGGCCGGGTCAGTTTGTAACAGAAAAAGTGTGACGATTGCAGAGGTGACTAAATGTAAAAAATTGTTTTTCAGAAAGCCACAATCAAATAACCCTTTCTGAATTCTTCACGGAACAAATTAAAAAAAAAAAAAAAAAAAAATTCATATAATATAATATATAGGGCTGTCAAAATTATCGCGTTAACGGGCGGTCATAAATTTTTTAAATTAATCACGTTAAAATATTTGACACATTTAACGCACATGCCCCGCTCAAACAGATTAAAATGACAGCAGTGTCATGTCCATTTGTTACTTGTGTTTTTTGGTGTTTTGTCACCCTCTGCTGGCGCTTGTGTGCGACTGATTTTATGGGTATTAGCACCATGAGCATTGTGTCATTATTGACATCAACAATGGCGAGCTACTAGTTTATTTTTTGTAAGAAAATGTTACAAATTTTATTAAAACGAAAACATTAAGAGGGGTTTTAATATAAAATTTCTATAACTTGTACTAACATTTATCTTTTAAGAACTACAAGTCTTTCTATCCATGGATCGCTTTAACAGAATGTGAATAATGTTAATGCCATCTTGTTGATTTATTGTTATAATAAAAAAATACAGTACTTATGTACAGTATGTTGAATGTATATATCTGTCTTGTGTCTTATCTTTCCATTCCAACAATAATTTACAAAAAAATATGGCATATTTTATAGATGGTTTGAATTGTGATTAATTACGATTAATTTTTAAGCTGTGATTAACTCGATTAAAACTTTTAATCGCTTGACAGCCCAAAATATAATATAATAACACTATTAATTAAATAGATAATAACCAAGTGACCTTGTCTGGGTTCTTCACAGAAAAAAGCCAGGAAATAAATAACACTATTGGGATTAAAAAAAAAAAAAAATTGTTCAGGGGGCTGGACCAAATGTGTCCGGCCCGCGGGCCGTAGTTTGGGGACCCCTAATTTGAACAAACGTTCCAAACATGTTACAGTACAAGTAGTCCCCGGGTTACGACGTACTCGACTTACGCAATTTCGACTTTAGGACGGTGGAGTCTTGTCCACCATTTTGTCTCCAGTCGTTTTTTTTAGTCGCATAAACAGTACCTTATTGTTTCTCAGATAATCTTTTTTTTTTTTGTTACTTTACTTTATTAACATGACTTGTACTGTCCTCACTAAATGTGAAGTTGTTCAGCTTTACAGACAGCAAACAAGGCAATTGTGCTTTTGTGATTTTTCATTTTTACTTCCTTCACTTTTGACAATTTGTAAAGCTGAAACACATATAGTGTATCACAAAGTGAGTACACTCCTCACATTTCTGCAGATATTTAAGTATATCTTCTCGTGGGACAACACTAACAAAATGAAACTAACACAATGAAAAGCAGTCTGTGTGACGCTTATATAATAGAATTTATTTTCCCCTCAAAATGACTCAAAATATAGCCATTAATATCGAAACCCCTGGCAACAAAAGTGAGTACACCCCATAGAATTTACGTACATCCCTAAATGTCCATATTGAGTACTGCTTGTCATTTTTCCTCCAAAATGACTTGTGACTCATTACAGGAGTGCTGCCAGCATTACTGCAGAGATTGAAGAGGTGGGGGGTCAGCCTATTAGTGCTCAGACCATACGCCGCACTCTACATCAAATTAGTGTGCATGGCTGTCACCCAAGGAGGAAACCTCTTCAGAAGACAGTACACAAGAAAGCCAGCAAACAGTTTGCTGAAGACAATGTCAACAAAGCACATGGATTACTGGAACAATGTCCTATGGTCTGATGAGACAGGTGGGCTTTTAGAAAATTTCAGTGGTTTTGAAACAGTGACGTTTTCATACCACGGTAAACCTTGAAACCAGTAACCGGCACATGCCAATTCAAACAAGGCCTGTTTGAACTGTTTTTTTTTTTTTGTTTATTAATACTTGGACTAGAAAAATCAACCCCTAATTTCACAAAAATTGTTTGGAGTGTATAGGGTTGAGTACCAAATGTCAGCTCCACTGGTGACGAAGAAAAGCAGCAAGAGTGAGGGTGAGAGGCTGTACGAGCATGAAGCAGATTTTTTAAAAATTAAAAACGCGATCCTTTCCACCCGACTCCGTTCCACTGGAAAATGGCGTGATCTGCCCGATTTCCGATCACGTGATCGGATCATCCCTACCAAAAACAGCCAACTTCAGGGTCTTTTTTTGAGCCGCTTTTACAATTATTATGACGGCTCTGCTTCGTAAAGCATACCTAAACAAACTTTAGGCTGCAAACCATAAAGTGAAAGTTTCTGAGGTGAGAGTTCATTCCTAAATCATTCACAACATATAAGCCTGTCGCAATATGCAATAATTCCATTTATCGCACGGTAAATAAAAATGAAGGCGGTCATTTTTACGCTGCAATTTATCGCTCGCATGCAAGTGTGTGCGCGTGTGCTGCTGACGTGCTGTTAAAAGTTCAGCTTCCTTGTTACCAACAACGCAAAATGCATTTTCGTTCTGGGTCCGGCAAAAAATAGCGCCGGAGCCAATCTGTTCCCATTATATCCCATTGTTCAACATATACCAGCTGCGTCAGTGCTCCGGATTGACTGCGGACGATCTCTGGCGTTCCGGAGCCCGCCGGATTGTTTAGACTTTTTTTTTTTTTTTCTGCCGGAGACGCATCCGTCAAAATGGTGTACTATTATGTTTGTTTTTCTGGCAAGGATATCAAACACACGACGTGCTGACAACTTTGTTTTTTATTAACACACGGCGCTAATAACACTTCCTCAACCCGTGGCTCTCGGCAGGCTGTGTGTGTAAAGACACTGCCTCTCTCGCTGCCGCGTCACATGAACAAAATAACGTCACCGTTGCGTGCGCTTCATGGTGCCTCGGAAAACATCCAATCACAATATTACACATGGAACGCCATAGCAGAAGCTATTAGGGGAAAAGTTTTCATTTGCCTAAATGCTTAAGTTATTAAGTGCAATTTAATTTTTTTCTTGGAAAAAAGACATTTTATTTATGTTTCTGTGCAGTATTAATATTGTTGTCTTTTACTTTAAAGAGGTATGGTCTATTGTTTTTAGTGGTGATATCTTAAAAAGTATTTTTGAATTTAAGAGTAAACATTTATCACGTTTAAATGAGTGTACTTGATCTATTAATATATAGTGTATTCTCACTGTGTTATTGTAAATTGGTTAAAAAAATTGGGCGGGGGGGGCGCAATAATTTATGAGATAAATTATCGCACACTAAAATTTGATATCGCGACAGGCCTAACAACATATATCAAATACAGAATTTGGACAAGCATCTAATTCAGATGAAACGATCAACCAATTTGGAGCTTTTGCGCCTCCTTACCTGTATGATTCTCTTGAGTTGGCTGTTCTGCTGCAGTAGTCGCGTCTTCTCCTGCTCTAGTGTAAAAATGTACTCGGCCGTCTGCTGCAAGATGGCGGCCTGACAAAAGACATTTGGGTTGAAGCGTCCGAAAACAGAAAATTGACTAAATACGAAGCGACGCAGTCACCTTGCTGAGCTTTTCGCCATCGCTGTGCGGGATGAGCGTCTTCAGCGACTGGAAGCCGGCGTTGATGCTCTGCATGCGCCGCCGCTCGTTGCTGTTGGCGATCTCGCGGCGGATTCGCCTCTCTTGGTCACGTGCCGTTTCAGGGGTCAGAGGAATGTTGGCAAGACTGAGGATCGATAAGGAAGCACACAGGGTGAACGTTAAGACCATTTGAGGAATAGGTTGTCTTATCGTTTGGACCAAACTTGGCTAAAAATCCTCAGCATGTGGTTGCGGTACATACCATATTGACCTGAACCTTGTTTAGAACTCCCATTAGGATACACTTAAATTTTCATATGAGGTGTTTGACAATATCATACATTATAATAAACCTTTAATCTGGCAAATAAACTCGAAGAAAGCAAACCATATGCCATTATTTTGCTAAGCAAACTTCCTCTCCAATATCATCTGTACATAGCTCTGTATTTTTGGGGGTTTGTCTCTGTCCAGGCGCTTATCTGCACTACCTCAGCCACCTCAACGCAAACACCGGGAACAATTGTACGCTCACACGGCGGTGGCACATCCAACACAAGCATTCGATGCCCAGAGATTACGGCTAAGTGTATCAAAGGTCCTAGTATTCGAAAACAAGCTAAAAACAAAGGTATTTTCATTCGTAACACGTTGACATTACTTTGACTGTTCTTATACTGTACAGTCATTTGAAAACATTAGGACTCCCTATTAAAGTCCTATTAAGTCCATATCTATAAAGAATTCAGGGATTTAAGCATTTATTCACTAGAGTATTCACTGGAAAAGCTGTTTATATCTGGCGGCCGCTAATTTCCCAACTGACTAGCCTCATAGTTCGCAACATTTACGTAAAAGAAATGCTACCGGCACGTTTTTTTTTTTTTTTTTTTTGCTTTTAACAAAGAACCAAGACTGTTTTACGTCCATATCTATAAAGAATTAAGGGATTTAAGCATTTATTCACAAGAAAATTCTCAACGGAAAAAGCTCTGTTTACATATGGCTGCCGTTAATCTCCTGACTAGCCTAAAAGTTCGAAATATTTGCATAAATACTACCAGCAGTTTTTTTTTGTTTTTAACCAAGAATCGAGACAGTTTTACATTTATAGTAAGAATTCAGGGATTTAAGCATTTATTCACAAGAATTTTCAACGGAAAAAAGCTCATTGTGTTTTCACTCGGTCAGCTTTGACGGACATAGGCCCCCTATTAATCGGCCCTGCGCCCTGTCAATACATTATGAAGTCTATGGAAACTATTATTAATGTTTTGAGTTTTTTTTTTTTTTTTTTTTTAAACTTTTACAGATGAAAACATTTCTAGTAAACTGGCACTACAATGAGACGAAAACAAAACAAAAACTCGACAAAAGACAAACACGTTTTCAGATGGCTAAAACATAAGACCAAAAAGTATTATTGTCCAAAAAAGACGAAATTGACAAGGGCCATCAAAAACAAAACTCCCTAAATTTAAATCACTAAAATTTCACCGCTGCTTTCTATCAGAATGTACAGTATTTACCTAATAAACTGGCCAGTGTGCACAGCATGTTTTGAATCTGCGAAGCAGCTGGTCCTATCACGTGGTTTCTTCAACAAAAACGAAATCAAAACCAGGTACTGAACTAGCTATGAATTTGCTTAGTATTTATTTATTTATTTTTTTACAACTAACGATGAACTATTGTGTATATTTTCAAACGATAACGTCGAACTAAAGCTTTAAAATAAAAGAAAACACGAAAGGACTACGCTTCCCACAATTCTCCGCGCGAATTCCGACCAAGCAACATGTCAGATCCCTCCGCCTCCCTCGTCGAACTGGATTGCGGACGTATACACATACACACCCCCTTATTAATAAACACCATTAATTCCACCCCTTCCACGCTAAAATATGTCAATACGGCGCTTCGCTTGTTATATTGCGCGTGTATAGAAAGGAAATAAAAGTCGAAACATTCGCCTGAGGTCGTCTTCAAAGCCACCCCCGCCCCCTACAGCGTGCTCCGGGCAGACTTTTTCCGCGTCCCCCGCCATTACAACAATGCGGCAGGCAGCATGGCAGTCGGTGAAAACGACGCAGTGGAGGCGAAGTCACGCGGTCGCTTTCCTAAAACTCCCCTTTCGCAGAAACATGGCCATTTAATACGTCGCAAAGACGACGACTCAAACACTAAAAGGCGACTTAAGACACCCTTGTCGGTTACGGCACTAGTTATCCAATGTCCAGAAGCAGCATGGCCGCGCTTCCCCACTACTACTTAGCCAACCAAACAAGCACCAGCACCCCCGCTCAAAGCAACCACGCGCAGCCGAGCTACACCTCGCCGAACGCGGCTACTTTTCCGACGCCGTTCGGAAGGTAATTTAAGGATAAACGTAGCGAGTGAGCGGCAGCGTGGCGTGCTGCTGGGCAACCACGTGGTTTGTGTTTGTTAGCCACGAAAATGTGACATTTCTCACTCGAATGAGACGAATATCACCCCGAAACGCGTATCGTCATCCGCCAAACAACCTATCCGCGTTCTGGGGGTCATTTTCACGTCAATTAGTGCTCGGAGATGGGTCGTGCGAGCACAATAACAGAAGCATGTTGCCTCATCCTCGCGCGCGTGTGTGCTGTGATTATAAATAGACAATAACACATGCTGGATACACACCTACACAAACCCCCGATGACTTCTTTCTCCGTTTTTCTAAAGTGTTGCAAAGAGGGCACCTTCTGAGCGGGCACCATGAAATACTCCATGCTCGCGGTTCTCCAGTTTTGATCCACCCCCCTTGTTCTCCCCCCACTAAAAAAATAACCACCAAAATATAAAATGTAATATCCGAAAGGGGGATGAAATTGAAATGATGAAGTTTGACGCTTTTGGAATCCAATCCAAAGAAGGTAAAAAGAATTCCTCGGTAGTTGTAATGTTACTCGACTTCCAGCTGATGGGGTTCCCTCGTTGTGTGTGGCTCTCTACCTCGCTCTTCCTCAGCCCCTCCCCTTTCTCCCTTTGCACGGCTGTGCGTGCATGCATGTGCGTGTGTGTGTGCGTGCAGCTGATCGCTTTCAAGGCGGGAAACAGCTGGTCGGAGTCACGCCGCACTCCCGAAAGAAAGAAAGCCTCCTTCCGCAGAGAAGAGGGACTGCATGTAAACAAAGGACTATTTGACGCTGAGTACAGAATTTATTGCTGACACATTAAAACATTTAAAAAATCAAATAAGCACGTTATACAATCATGTGAAAAAATTAGGACACCCTATGGAAGCCTGTGTGTTTTCTAACATATTTGGTCATGTGGATATTTAATATCAATTTTAACAATCTTGAGAGATTCAAGTAATCGAACTAAACAATTAAAATTATTATTTTTTAAAAAAATAACTTTCTGTAAAATGTAATTTTAAATAAATGCAATTTCTGTCGCGAAATCAATTAAATCACCCCCCACATTCAGTCCCACTTAAAATTGCTAAAATCACACACAGGTGTGTCACATCAGGTGCACATGAGTAGAACACCATTACTCAGTGTTTTGAAGGGGACTTGCCAGGGGTGAAAGTGGCGAGAATTTCTTGCCGGAACTCCCCGACGTGAAGGTCGCCACAGAGCCAGAAATGTTATTTATTTTCTTTTTTTGGGGGGTTCAAACCTCTTCAACTACTGAAATGCAAAGAAAACTTTTAGCAGTTATTTCATAACACATACAAAAACTGATTTTCATTCAAAATAGTATTTTTTCAATGATTTGCAAAATACAAGTAAACAAAAACAGCCAACCTCCATCTCCTATTTTTTATTTTCCCTCATTTCCTCACATACTAAATGCCAAATCTCAATTTTAAATACTTAAGAACTTAGGTGGTATATTAAAATTTTAAAAAGTTAATAAAAGTTAATGTAAACCAGGGGCGTTACCGGGGTGGGGGGTTAAGGGGAGGTAGTGCCCACCAACGGACACGCTCTGCCCACCCAAAGAAAAATGGATGTAGTACTAACCGCAGTCTGGGCATCGCGTATGGTATCCCATTATTCATATAGTACTGAAGTGTTTTAACCTTTGCGTTGTTACCTCCTCTTTCACCTTAAAAAAAAAAAAAAAAAAAAAAAAATGAAATGTTGGTTTTGTTCCTAGGGGGAGCTACACACATTTACGCATATTTTGATTTTATTTTTTCAACATTTGATCAAAGTTTTCACCAGTGTTCACCTGGCTGTTGAGTTTGGTGAGTTTTGAAGCATTCTGAGATGGTCAAAATAGGGCTCAAAGCGTCGGCGGGACAAAGAATGACTGCTAGGGGGCGCTACATAGTGTATTTGGAATTATCCTTTACACCAGGGGTCAGGAACCTATGGCTCGCGAGCCAGATCTGGCTCTTTTGATGGCTGCATCTGGCTCGCAGACAAATTTTTGTTTAAAAAAAAAAAAACAAAACAAAAAAAAAAAGGTTTAGTTATGCTCCTTTGCGCATTGCGCGAAACGGCGACGGTCACCGGTCAAATGCTGGTGTTGTGCAGTAATGAGCAGACGTGACTTTCGCGGCGTATGTTAACTTTTTTAATGCTCCGACAACACTCGCGTACTTCGCACTAGATATCATCAAATAGCAACCTGGATGTGCTACGTTAGAGCTCCCCAAGTCCCATGCCATTGGCTGCGTAAGCCCAGGGTGATCATGGGACACGTAATGCATATACTACAACCGGCGACTAGAAAGCCGGTTCGCAGTATCTTTAGTGGGAAAGTGGCAAACATAAATGTCGTTGTGTCTATCAATCTATCTATCTATGGCATAGGGTGCTGTGTCACCAGTAGGTGAATGGCGAGATAGTGTAAAGCGCTTTGAGCGCCTTGAAAGGTGGAAAAGCGCTATATAAGTATAACACCAACACCAACCAACACAGATGAGGCAGAGACACCGTTCAAGTGGGGTTGCCGTATTTTGCTGTCGAAAATAGCGTCCGATGTCCGCATGTGCGTGTAGTAAACTTCCCTCGTTTTTAGTTTCGTTTTCCACGTTGTAAGGCTAATTTTAGAAACCCTTTTGGGAAGATGGCTAAAAGAAAAAAAAAAAAAGACTAGGAGTATCGTACTTTTCAGCAAGAATGGACGGAGGAATTTGCCTTTGTGGAGAGTTTTTACGACTTTTCGAATAAAGACGGATAAAAGAGATAAAAGACATGCCTCTGTCAGCAAGAACTGTTCACAATCGTGCCATCGTGATGCCAAATCAAATTGTGACAACAAAGTGAAGGACATAAATGCGGCAGTTTTTTTCTTCGCTTTGGATGAGTCAACAGACATAAGCATTTCATCCCAGTACAGTGTGATTGCAAGGTTTTGACTATGAAAGGGAAAACGAGGTGAGGATTTATTCAAGTCCTTCACCGAGTTCGCTAAATAAAAAAATGGATAAACTTGTTTCGGTGTGTACTGATGGTGCTCCATGCGTGGTGGGGAAAAACAGGGATTTGTGGCGCTTCATGAACATGAAAAGAGACGCAACCTAAGTTTCTCAACGCCTTCATAAAGCCTCACCCCACCAAGTTACAAAGCCATCAGCAAAACCATGCAGCACCAGAAGTCGCATTAATGGAAAGAAATACTCATTATTGAATAGTAACAGCATAACAATGTTATCAAAAATAATTCAGAGATTTATTGTCGTTTAAAAGTGTTGAAATTACATTAAATGCACACATTACTTGTGTTTTTAGTTTTAAACATATTGTATGGCTCTCACGGAACTAAATTTAAAAATATGTGGTGTTCATGGCTCTCTCAGCTGAAAAGGTTCCGGACCCCTGCTTTACACTGTATCAAACATTGCACCTGTCTTGACCTGCCTGCCGATTTTGGTGCACTTTGAAGCATTCTAAGGGGGTCCAATTGAGCTCAAAGGGGCTGCGGAACAAAGAATAACTATAATAATAATAATAAAACTGAGGAACCACAATAGGTTACCTAAAAAAACATTGTCACCTGCATGTCCATACTGTTCAGTTATGGATGTGTTCTAAGTCAAATCAAATCAAATCAACTTTTATTTGTTTAGACCAAATCACAACAACAGTTATCTCAAGGAGAAAACAAAACATGTTTTAAGGTACAGTAGCCCTACGCTGGATTTTGACCTACTTGAGCATTGTATCTTTTTTTTTTTTGCCCCCCAAGGTAAGACTAATGACCATCCACACCTGGCATCATGGTACCACCACTGATGTAAACATTTCTTTTTTTTTTTTTTTTTTTTTGATAATAAAGATAAGTAACATACATTCAGGAAAAATAAGTACAAATGACTTCTAATATGCAGAGTGAAATGGAATATATTTTGAAGATTGCACAAACATTGACTTTTTTTTTAAATCATAAGGAAATGAATAAGTAGCCTAACATAAATGAACAAATATAAGTCCAAAGTGCACATTGACAGCTAAGATGTTCTGAACCTCCCCATCAGAGTAAATAAAACTAAATATGATAAATAAGCCTCCTCAACTCTTTCGTTGCTCTTAAAAGATTTGATCCATTTAATGTTGCATTGCCCAAATTTTGTCACGTCAATACAAAAAGTTTTTTTTTTTTGCTGTTCCAGAAAAGATGCACATTTGCACCAATCAGAGCTAACCATCTCTGCTGATCACGTCAGTATGTCAGCCAATTGAACGGATAAATGAGTCGAGGCGTTTTGCTTTGTTTGTTGATTCTATTGATGCCATTGTACTTGGATTCCATTGACGCCCATGGACGTCCAAATTTCCCATTCATTTTCAATGGCAAAAAAACAAATGTCACCAGATATCAATAGGACGGGTCCCCCCAATGCCCCCAAATTACCTGATATGACCAGGACACGACCCCCAAATGTCCCTAAATGACCTGATATGACCAGGACACGACCCCCAAATGACCCAATATGACCACGAAACACCCCCAAATGTCCTCAAATTAACAGGAAGTGACCTGTTATGACCAGGACGTGTCCCCTAAATGTCCCCAAATCAAAAGGTAGTGACCTGATATTGTCCCAGAAATGTCCCCAAACCAACCTTGGCGGGGCTAAGATCTGTATCTCCATACAGCAAAGACCCAGAGTAATTTCTCAATTTCATTTTCAATGGCATTTACTCTGTTTAATGCCATTGACAGCCATGTTTGTTGATTCTATTGATGCCAATGTACTAGGATTCCATTGACGCCCATGGACGTCCAAATTTTCCATTCATTTTCAATGGCAAAAAAACAAATGTCACCAGATATCAATAGGACGTGTCCCCCAATGACCCAAATTACCTGATATGACCAGTACCCCCCCAAATGTCCCCAAGTGACCAGATATGACCAGGACACGACCCTCAAATGTCCCCAAATGACCCCATATGACCACAACACGCCCCCAAATGTCCCCAAATAACCTGATATGACCAGGACACGCCCCCAAATGACTTGATATGACCTGGACATGTGCCCAAATGTCCCCAAATCAACAGGAAGTGACCTGTTATGACCAGGACGTGTCCCCTAAATGTCCCCAAATCAACAGGAAGTGACCTGATATTGTCCCCGAAATGTCCCCAAACCAACCTGGGCAGGGCTAAGATCTGTATCTCCACACAGCAAAGACCCAGAGTAATGTCTCAATTTCATTTTCAATGGCATTTACTTTGTTTAATGCCATTGACAGCCATGTTTGTTGATTCTATTGATGCCAATGTACTTGGATTCTATTGACGCAAATGTAAATCGATGCCATTGATGCCTATGGACGTCCAAATTTCCCATTAATTTTCAATGGCAAAAAAACAAATGTCACCAGATATCAATAGGACGTGTCCCCCCAATGACCTGATATGTCCAGTACCCCCCCCCCAAATGACCTGATATGACCAGGACACGACCCCCAAATGACCTGATATGACCAGGACACGCCCCCTAAATGACCTGATGTGACCAGGACACGCCCCCAAATGACCCAATATGACCTGATATTGTCCCCGAAATGTCCCCAAACCAACCCGGGCGGGGCGAAGATCTGTATCTCCACACAGCAAAGACCCAGAGTAATTTCTCCAGAAATGGCCGTTTTTCTTATTTAGAGCAGCTCTGGTTCGTCTTGACATAAAATGACTTTTTTGTGCAACTTTTTCGACGTACAGATAAAAATTCTAGTTAGGTTCCGTTACCTACTCGGATACGTTACTAAACCGCGCGTACACGCAGGGGCGGGAGGCAGGCAAGGAAAGAGGGAGGTATGGACGGAGGGAGGCGGAGCTGTAACCACGCTCTGAGCTGGCAGAATCTTCCTCCTCGGCTGGGCTGCTCCTCCTGACGGGGCTGGCTGGGCTGCTGGCGGGGGAGACGAGCCTCCACACTCGGACACCTTTTCCACCCACGAAAAGCCGACAGCACCGAAAGCCACCCTGCCACCATTTTCGACCAGCACCCGCCCCCTCCTTTTCTCCCTCTCTCTCGACTTGACCAGCGTTGCCATTAAGCGATGCGCTTCGACGACCACCGAGAGACCACCTTTTGGGCTCGCTCCCCCCACATTCCGGGTGTTGACACTCGCTTTTGCGCGGGTACGGCGACGACGGCTCACTGAACCAAAAGCTGTCAACTTGGACTCTCTTGTTTCATGCTCGATGCGTTTGGGAATAAAAACACGCGAGAATGGTGTGGGAAGGGACCGCCTCTCCAGACACCTAATATTACCAAGACTTAGCTACATATTTGGCTTTTTTTGAAAGAAGAGGAAAAAAGGCAACGCATTGACGAGGAGTCGCTGGGACTCTGACCACCACCAAGCACTTGAGCTCTGCTAAGTTTGGACACGCTTTGAAGGTAAGAATCACTTCCCTCCCCGCGCATCTTGTGGCTTGTCATTGCTGTCATGTCACGTGTGTCCACGTCGCAACGGCGGAAGAATGCGCGAGGGGTTCAAACGGGGGCACTGACCTATTTTCCGAGACTCTCCGGCGGCGCGCCTGCAAGCCGGGTCGGGCTCCCCCTGATTTCCCCGACTAGCCGGGGCACTTTGCCGGTTCCTGGGTCGCACTAAAATGAAATACGCATTCAGGAGAAGTACTATGGGGGCATCACATAGTGACAACTGAGCATACAGCTACACTTTTTTCAAGCAGTCTTGATGCACAGTTCAATGAAACGGAGTCTTTAACACAAGGAATTTCAGTCATGTGGTCTCTCAGTTTGAACACTAGGGGGCAGTAGATAAGACAAACATTGGCTGACATGTCATTTCTGAGTAGGGGTGGGAACCTCTGGGTACCTCACGATACGATTTGCGATACAAGGCTCACGATAGTGTGGACCGGGGCCAGGGCTCCTAAAATGTTGAAAGAGCCATATTGAACCAAAAAAACAAAAAAAGTCTGGAGCCGCAAAAAATTAATAGCCTTATATACGCCTAATAATAAAGGCAGTACATGCTGCATGTATCTATGTTAGCCATATTAGCCTACTATCAAAATGACGACGTTGGCTACAAATACATAATGAGTAGGGTTGTTCCGATGATGTTTTTTTGCTCCCGATCCGATCGTTTTAGTTTGAGTATCTGTCGATCCCGATATTTCCCGATCCGATTGCTTTTTTTTTTTTTGCTCCTGATTCAATTCCAATCATTCCCGATAATTTTTCTCGATCATATACATTTTGGCAATGCATTAAGAAAAAAATGAATAAAACTCGGACGAATATATACATTCAACATACAGTACATAAGTACTGTATTTGTTTATTATGACAATAAATCCTCAAGATGGCATTTACATTATTAACATTCTTTCTGTGAGAGGGATCCACGGATAGAGAGACTTGTGACTTTGTATATTGTGACTAAATATTGCCATCTAGTGTATTTGTTGAGCTTTCAGTAAATGAAACTGTAGCCATGCCCAAATGCATGATGGGAAGTGGAACCATGACTGTGCGTAGTGCTACCAATTGATATATCTTCTCTGCGTTGGGAAATAATATGTTAAGATCAATTGCTACCCTGCTTCCCCACATTGTTTCCCATGATATTTCTAATCGTAAGGAGAGGGATTGTAAGGCTTTAGCCATTTAAAAAAAGGCTCCAAAGGCTGTCAAAATTCACTCTACTCATTTTACGCTGCCTTTTAGCTCTCTAAATAGGTAAAACGGCGCCATTACAGATTGAGCGCGACAATGCGTGAGTGGGTCATGCAGTGCATGCATTAATTGCGTTAAATATTTTAACGTGATACATTAAAAAAAAAAAAAAATTACCGCTGTTAACGGGATAAATTTGATAACCCTACCTTAAGCCTAAACTAAAGACTCTGGATGAGTGTAACATATTATGTCTGTAACATTAAATACAATTAGAAAACGATTTAATTAAAACATTTATATATTAAAAAAAGGCATGGCCGATATTTTTTGCCGATTCCGATACTTTGAAAAAGACGTGGTCGGACCCGATCGATCGGGACACCAATCGATCGGGACATCTCTAATAATGAGCCTTCATGATTATTGTATTTTCCGCACTATAAGGCACACCTAAAAGCCTTCAATTTTCTCAAAAGTGCGCTTTATAATCCAATGCGCCTTATATATGGATCAATTTTTGTTAATCATGGTATGACATTACCTTTGAAGCTAGAGATGGAAATCTTTGGGCACCTCATGATTCGATTACGATTACGATTCAGAGACAACGATTCGATTATAAATCGATTATTGATGACACCCACAACCCCCAAGTTATTAACTGCTTTCAATGTTTCTTACATTAGTTACAAAAAGTGTGCAAAAAGCCTCTCAGGCTTAAATAAACGACTATTTCAGTATCAAGTTAACAGTTCAAAACAGTAAATAAAATATTCAAGTCCCCATTCTGTATCAGCAGCTTTAAACTACATTTAATTAATGTTGTGAATGAACCGTTAAAGTTGTTTAAATTGCTCCCATTATTCCATAATTTCCCTTCTACTTTAGACATGTGAAAGTTTTAAAACTGTTTTAAAGATAGTTTCAAGTTAAGATTTTGCCGATTTAGGAGTATTTTAGATAAAAAGTTAGTTAAATCCGCTACAACAGAGCCTTCGAGAAATCTCCTGCTTTAAGATGGCGGCTGTTTACACACGCCGGCAAGTCTGACATTTCGTATCTAGTTTCAATACATGTGCTGCTAACGCCATTGAGTCTGTCATTTTGTATCTAGTTCTGTATACATTCATTCATTCATATGATATCTATTATCTACCGTAACGTGATATTGACGTAGCTTGTAGCGGCTGTCGGCAGCAGTCAGGTATTATTGTTTTTTTTATCTAGCGGCATGAGTTGTGCCAGAGCCGTGAGTTGAGCATTGTCATTAGCCGGGTAATGACAAGCATGATGTTTACTCCCGGGACGCAATGCGGTCTCTTCCTCATTGCGTCCCAAAGATCGTGCTGTGTTTTAGTTCCGCTTTACGTGACATATTTCAATAGTCGGAATTTGGATGTTTGTGAATCGTTCTCGAATCTTACACGGCCGAATCGTGAATAATCTAGGAATCGGAAATTTCGCACACCTCTCTTTGAAGCAGCTCCATCTAGTATGATGAACCCCAACCACCGGGCCTGGGACCAGTACCGGTACCCGTGGTGCATTTGCTACCACCAAAAAATAATTAGTTAACGACCGCAATCTGCCCTGTGTCTCTTGACACATCAGTATGCCTGTCTACTCTATTAACTAATCCAAGTAGAGATTTGTGTATGTCGCCATCTAGTGGTTTGGCACCATTACTGGTGTGTTTGCAGCCCCTGCATCAGTCAATGTAAACAGTAACGTTAGCTGCTGTATGCTGTGGGCGGCAACGTGTTTGGACAACTTTTTTTACAGGGAAAAGGCCACCTGCTGGGCCAGAAGAAGAGCCTACAACCATAGGCGGAGTTTGACTTTTGGGGCAGGGGAGGGCACAACATGTTGATGACCCCGAAATGCAGTGTCAACAATAAAATTAACTTACAAGAATATTTATAATACTAAGTTTAAAATGAGCGTTTTTTTTTGTTTCCCATCATTCTTGAGGGGAATTCTAAATCAGGCTGCTTAGGACAGCCAATACTTTTCGCCAAGATCATCATCCATTGAATATGGTACACCTGCTGGTGTTGTGCCAATGTAGTTACCCCCGTCAAAAACTATGCCCTGGGTGGAGCCACTGCACTGCACTGATTTGCTTGATTTCCGTGTTTTGGTGATGTAGCTATCTATGAGGTTTTAAAACATGGCCCATCTATAAAAAAAAACTTTTTTTTGTCTGTCGTACAACGTAACATACGTACTGAATGCAAAAAAGGCAATGTTTTACTGTTTTATCCGTAAGATGACATATAACTTATTACTGTAATTCAAGTCCTGTATGGAGTTTCTCCAGTTTAATAACTGTCGATGTCCAAACTTTGTAACTGTGGTTCTTTTCTGGCTTCAGTTAATTTTTTAAGTCGACATAACTCATAACTAATTGTGTGTGTGCAATACACATATACAATTTTTGAGGGGGGTAATAACTACATTGGCAAGACACCGGTGGTAGCTCTGTTGTAGAATTGGTGTCTTTAGAGGGGCAAATTGAAACTCCGCTCACATTTTTGGCGGTGCTCTCTGGCGTTCCGTGGTCCACAATTTCAATCCTTGGTTCTTGCTCAGTAGTTGATGTCGCTTTTCAAAGCTTAGGTTTGAAAAAATTACGTATATCTATCTTGCCTCTTCGGTCCTCGGGTGGTTTTGGCTAAGCAAAGCAAATGAACGACTATGGTGCTAGTCACACGATCTGTTCGAAAAATAATTTTTGCCCATTATAAAAATATCTTTTGTTGTTCATTTCATTTTTAATTTTTTTTTTAATTGCTTTACAACTTTTATAGACAATATTTTACCGGAAAACTTTTACTGTAACTTTAAAATTATAAACAGGAAAGTCAATTACATGCAATGACACTTTTCGGCCACCAGGGGGGGGGGTCCTGACAATGCCCCTCCTTAAACTCCGTGTATGCCTACAACCAAATCCATTCTGCATAATATGTGGCTAAAAGCTAACAAAGCATACTGTTTAACACAAGGAATTTCAGTCATGTGGTCACTTATTTTGAACACTAGGGGGCAGTAGATAAGACAAACATAGGCTGTCATGTCATCAATGGTAGGGGTGGGAACCTCTGGGTACCTCATGATACGATTTGCGATACAAGGATAGTGTGGACCTGGGTCAGGGGTCCCAAATTGTTGAAAGAGCCGCTGCCGGTGTTCGATGCACGGCTGACCTTAACCCAGAATGGAAAAAAAAAATAGACGATCTTACAAAAGAACAATTAGCTAACTTACACGGCGACAGTCTGCTAGCTTAAATGCTATATAATGTTAATGTTTGCCAGTTTCTACTGTGTATCACATACTACACTATAACTACTATACTATGGCTTATTTCTGTCAATGTCCCTTTAGGGGCTCCGTATGATTGGACGTCAAGCGCCGTCAATGGCAGCCTGTGAGTTAACTTAAATTGGCCAAAATGAATTTGTCCGGCCCACATGAGATCTAATTGCTGAAAATGTGGCCCACGAACCAAAACGAGTTTGACGCCCCTGGAATAGGATGGACAAGCTAACGTCCGCAGCCAGTATACCATAGCAGTTCTTGCCATCTCACCACATTGTTTGTGCCATTTACAAGCATCGGTTAAAAGTTATATTTTTCTTTTGTTTTACATTCATAAGCATTGTGTAGTATACAGGAAGTTCACGGAAAGTATTGTATTTTGTTTAATGATGGAGGATACACTGCCCTCTGGTGGCAACGCCTTTTACAATTGAGAAGCAGACTAACATGGATAAAGGATAGCTGAGCTCTGGTTTGGCAGACATAAAGCTGTAAGTTGTTTCAGCTAATATACTGTATGTTTGTGTATGCATACAGCTACAGTTTGTTAATGTAAAAAGTGTGTAGTGGTTGGTTGGGAAAATTATAGCAAGAACTCATCTTCACAAATGACGTCAGCATTTTTATCCCAAAAATTAGTAATTGTGATTTACGTATTTGAATTTGAGGGAAATGTTTCAACAACAATGCCGTTTGACGTCAACGATCACCCCTAATGAAGCACCCCCCGAGCGTGCCTCAACCGCGACCACTTTTTGATTATCCCACTTCGCCGCGCAGGGCTCGTTAGGCCCGCCTTGGCAGTGCCACTCTTTCCGTTGGCATCCTCGACCCAGCACAATGAGACTACATGAGGCGGCCAACGGGGGTTTGGCCCTCCCAAAGTGTGTCCCCATGTGCGTTCATTGAGGCTCAGGGATAGGGGGAGGCGATTAATTGGTCAGCCTAGTGCTTGCGCTTGACCTCGCCAAGTAATTTGACCCGCCATGCTTGGTCGCCTGCTCGTCCAGCTGAATGGTGGTCGCCATTTTGCACCTTAACTCAAATTCGGAAAAGTTGTTGATGTCATGTGATCAAATTGGTAAACGGATGAGCAGACTTGTTTATTAGGCGTGGGAAATATGGAGATACAACAATTATCGATACATGGGTCAGGAAATCGCATACCGTAATTTTTGGACTATAAGCCGCTACTTTTTTCCCTCATTTTGAATCCTGCGGCTTATAGTCTATGGAGGTAGATTTGTGTCTTTATTATTCAATAAATAAAAAAAGTTGCCTCAATCAAAAAAAAAAAAAAGTCGTTTCAATCAAAATATATATTTTCAATTAAAAAAAAATGTATTTGAATGCAAAAATAGATTTGAAACTCAAATGCATTTGAAGACTTTTTCTTTGAATTTTTTTTTGATTGGTACAACTTTTTTGATTGAAGTAATGTAGTTTTACGTTTGGGCCTCATTTTGGATAGAACATTTTTGTCTTAATTAATCAAAAAAATAAGTTGCTTAAAAAAAAAAAAAAAAAAAAAAATTTGATTGAATAATAAAGACACAAATGTCCTAGCCAAAATGTGGCCCAAATGCAAAACTACATAAAAAAAAACTTGACTTCAATCAAAAAAAAAAAAAAAAAAAAAAAAAAAAAAAAAAAATCAATTCAATAGTTTTCAAATTCATTTTTTCGAGTTTCAAATTTTTGCTTTCAAACACATTTTTTTTGATTGAAGTGGCTTTTTTGATTGAAGCGACTTTTTGACTGAAGCAACTTTTTTTTGATTGAATAATAAAGACACAAATGTCCTAGCCAAAATGTGGCCCAAATGCAAAACTACATAAAAAAAACTTGACTTCAATCAAAAAAAAAAAAATTCAAGAAAAATAGTTTTCAAATTCATTTTTTCGAGTTTCAAATTTTTGCTTTCAAACACATTTTTTTTGATTGAAGTGGCTTTTTTGATTGAAGCGACTTTTTGACTGAAGCAACTTTTTTTTGATTGAATTATAAAGACACAAATCTACCTCCGTAACAGTCCAGTGCGGCCTATTTGTTGATTTATTTGGGTTAATAGGTAACACTTTATTTGACGGTGGTGTCATAAGACTGCCATAAGAACGTCATGGTTATGACATGACACTATCATGGGCATTAATGAATGCTTATGATAGTCTTATGGCAGTTTTATGGCACCACTATCAAATAAAGTGTTATCAAATACCGTAGCTAGAAATTAATGAAACAACTGGAACAGTAACTGTAGAAATAATTAGCACAGAACTTGAATTGTAATTTTTTTTTTTTTTTTTTTTTTTTACACATTTCGCTGCAATGCATGCTAGGAGGCATGTTGGATGACAATAGTGTTGACAGCAGGTGGCAGCAGAGGTTGACTGTCACCCTGAAGAAAGCAGTGATTGCCAAATGAAGCTTCTTGAAGCATTGAAGCTTAGCAGCCAAACGTCTATGGCCGTCAATGCCTTTTAGTTATCATGTACCATATTTTACTTTGCTGTAAAGCTCTTTGAGGACCGCTCAGCTTCTGTAAAGGACTATTCATTCATTCATTTTCCATGCCGCTTTTCCTCACGAGGGTCGCGGAGGTGCTGGAGCCTATCCCATATATATGATTATTTGCTTTGTTGTCATAAATAATTAATAAAGTAATAATAATGACCCTCAAGAAGAAACCCATCACTACGATGTGGCCCGCTTTGAAGATGACTTACACACCCCTGACTAGGGTGTTGAAATATGTTTAAAATCTGGTACTTGAACAAAAGCAGAGGACGGTGCAGGTCAGACGTTTTGTTTTCATTGGAAAAAAAATCAGCTCCTCGCGCTTGTTGGTTTTGATTTACGATAACCGCTCTCCGAACTCCAAACGCAGGTGCTCCAAAGCCTGAGTGCTGCACTGTTTACCCAATCAGCTGATGTGCAGTTCAGCCGCGGGTCAGCCACCATATCCGTTTGAGAGAAAAGATGCGGCACAGATGTGGAGCCGGCTATCACGGCGTGCCTCTTACACGCAGTACTGGGAGGCGCCACGTCGGAAGCTGCATGCCACTGCTGTTGACATTTATAGATGTCCAGTGCGTTTGACTAAGAAGGGCTGGCAACAAATGATCATTGATGGAGAAGACCCTAGCTATTAAAAAGCTATAAGAAAAACGACTCAATGAATAATTGCTTGTTTTGTTGAGCCAACTAACATTATTGCCAGAAATCAGTCATTTCTCACAGAACTATACAGTGGTACCTTGACTTGAGAAATTAATTGGTTCTGGAGGCAGTTTCTTATTTTAAAAATTCTGTAAGTAGAGATGTGTTTTCCATGTCAATGCACTAATCTGTTCCAAGCCCCCCCAAATTCACATACATTTTTCGTAATGCATAAAATTGCATCAAAACATTTAACAAATACATGTTACAATTACATTATTGCACAATAAACATAAAATCTGAGTTGTGCATTATGTAAAAAACCAAGAATAGAGCAAAGAATAAAAGTGAATACACTCATGTAAAGCTGTCGGAATACGAGGGGCGAATAAAGAGGATGCTGGGATATACAAAATACACATTAGAGCCGGGCAGTATACCGAAAATTTACCTTTACCGAAATTCTTCACCATGACCAACGTAATTTTGACCATGTCGGTAGATTCGGTAATTTAATAAAACAAAAAAATTTCGTCTTTTCATCCAGCTTTTACTCTGTTATTCGACAATGTTCATTCCCCTTCAAGAAAGCAGTCAGTGTGCTTATGTATGAAGTCACGTGGTTATCAGGAACTCAAACAAACACAAGCCCGGTAGGCTAACACTAGCGGCTATCGCTACAAGCAAACGTGATGAAGTCGGGCTTAAAGAGCATATGACACGAGAAAAAAAGTCTTAAATGGCATTATTATGTGAATTATAATCATATTTTGAGATGATTCGACTATAAACAACAATTTAGCAAAGCACAGATGACGAGAAATTAGTCTTTTAATCTGCCAGTTAGCCACGCCTACCATTATAGGGCTTTAGCGTCCCCAACAGGTGGATGACGTCAGCGGTAGACTGGGCTCATCGGTTTTACTATTCAGCCCATGGAGGGGGAATTATTCAGAACGAGGAAAACGCGACGAACAGAGCCGCAAAATGTCATTGTTTCAGTCTCTCTACTCCAATATTTTTACAGGATATTCTTTTTATCCAAGTATTTTTCCCCAATAGCTATATAAATGGCTTGAGAAGGACCAGTCAGACCGTGGAGGGGGAACTATTCACAACGAGGAAAACGCGACGAAGAGAGCGGCAAAATGTCATTGTTTCTGTTTCTTTAGTCAATATTTTTACAGGATATTCTTTTTATCCAAGTATTTTCCCCAATTGCTAAATAAATGGCATGGTCATGACAAATAACAGTCTTGTGCTGAATGGAATATGAAATAATAAAAATGCATTCATTCAGGACGACATGGCAAAATTACTCCATAATTGTCAAAACTGTTGACTTCACCTTTACTGTCGCACCTCCCGAACAATATTTTATGACACCTAAATCGGACATGTCATTTCCCTTCCCCGGCTTCGGAGGATGTAAACAAACCAGAAGGCGTGACAGCTAGCCAACATGCTAACCCGAACCGAGTAATGTTTCAAAGTCTTCGAAGCGGAAAATCACACATAACTATCCTGGATTATTTGACATGACGACCCGGTTGTCGATTGTCTTTGCGGATCGGCAAACCGCCCGGCGGAGAGCAATTTACAGTTCGTTCCCCGGAGGAGGGTGGCTGGAGTTGTTGTGCAGCTAACGTGCTGCTGCTAATGAGCATTAGGAGAGCTTTTTACATGCCTATCAATGATCAAACGTAAGTAGTCCTTCTTTTAAAGGAAGTTTGTAGTGTTTACTTTGTAATCGCTGTATTCGTATTTGACATAATACAAAACAAGATGTTTACTCATTTCCTCGTAAGTCCAATGGTCCCACAGTAAATATCCACGGTGGATGGGAACCTTTTGAAACTCCAAAAAGGCGCATGCGCCTCTCCCTCATACAGAATGATTTTTCTGCAGCCGTTTGGCTGGCGTGATGCGAAAAATAAACGTATTAATCCGCAAAATCAGCTGAATCCTTCGTCCTCTTACACAACAGTACACTGTAGCGTGAAGAGGACGTCTTCTACCGTACACGTCACAGCGCCCTCCTCCTCAATGCAAGACCGAAGCCGGAAGTCACTCATTTTCATGGCGCGGGATTCAAAAAACTAAATAAAAATAGCGATCGCTTCCACACACATCCAAGCGACCCATAACATTCAGGGGCATAAAATACCGCGTGTATTATGAAATAAACATGCTTTTTCGTGTCACAGGCACTTTAAGGGAGCTTCGTCAAACTTTCACCCGACATTAAGTAGACTCTTGGCGGCCTCCAAACGGGCTTTCACCCGCTTCCTTCCCTGGTTCTCACGATTTCAGTTGAGGGTGCTTTCTACTGGTAGCCCGGCCACAGGCTAACGCTAGCAGCTAACGCAATAAAATGAATGTGTTTGAGTCGTATCTTTTATGAGGGAAGAGCAATCAGCATAAATTATAATGCAACAGTGAAGCCTATAATATGACCGTTTAATGGCCACAGCTATTTTTCTGCTTGTGCTTGCTTCATTCTCTGTCATTACTGCCATGATAAAATCTTAAACGTTTCAAAAGAGCAATATAGCTTTAATGTGTGTGTGTGCGTGCATGTATTAAAAATGCTCCGGGGGAAAAAAACCTGAAACCTTGAAGTAAACACTTGTGTTGAGTAATTAGGTAATTACAGCAGCCGTTAACAAAAAGTTGTCTGTTTGAAGTGTTTTGCTCAAACTTTAAGTCATTTGTGTTACAATGACATGTTTGCACAGTCGTCATATTGATTTTTTTTTTCATAATGGTGTACATTGTTCAAGTCATACAAGCTGTTATAAATGTTCATACTTGAATTCTTATGGTTTACAAGAAATGTGCATATACTTAATGTTTAGACTGCACGCACAATTGTTTAAATATGTTCAATTAAAATCTCAAATCAAACAAACAGTTAATTTGTATTTCACGCATTGATTCAGATTTTCAAATCATATCACAGTCTGCTTGGGCGAATTTATTGGCATTTATCGTTATCGAGGTAAATCTGCACAATTTACCATGAGACGCACTTTAGACCATATCGCCCAGCCCTAATACACATACAGTAGAGGTTCTTATTAGCATTCCTAGCATCCAATTGGCTAGGCAATAGCCAATGGCAGAGCAGCTATAAGTATGTTACATTTAGTAAACTCTGGGAGATGCGAGTACTAAGCCTGTCGCAATATGCAATAATTCCATTTATCGCACGATAAATAAAAAATGAAGGCGGTAAATTTTCTGCTGCGATTTATCGCCTCGTGTGCACGTGCGTGCGCGCGTGCGGCAGACATGCTGTTTAAAGTTCGGAGTCCTTGTTACCAACTGCGCAAAATGCATCTTCGTTCCAGGTCCAGCAAAAAATAGTGCCAATCTTTACCATGATATCCTATTGTTCAACGTATACGGGCCGCGTCAGTGCTCCGGATTGACTGCGGGCCATTTTCTCCGTGCCGGTGTTGTTGACGTGTGGGCGCTCCCATCAGGGGTGACATTTCACGCGGCGCGGCTATTTTTCGCCACAACACCGGATATTTGAGTGGCAAATTAAGAGCGCTGTGCTTCAAACTCGTCCTGTTTATGAAAGTCGATTGTCATATGCTGGTGTTGTGCAGTAATGAGCAGACGTGACTTCTGTGGCGTTTGCTTACTTTTTTTAATGTGCGCACACATCATGAAATAGCTAACTAGATGTGCTACGTCCCATGCCATTGGTTACGTGAGCCCAGAGTGATTATCGATATACTACATCGATGAATTACAAACCGCCATGACTAGGGATGGGAATTGATAGGATTTTTACGATTCCGATTCCATTATCGATATTGCTTAACGATACGATTCTTTATCGATTCTCTTATCGATTCTAATTTGGGGAAAAAGAAGAACAAACGTTTTGATTGGCATTCAGTTTGTTTAATCAGAAGTCACAACCTTAAAAACTCACAACAAGGTCAAAAGAGGCCCAAAGCCTCAATATTAACTGTGGCAATAAGTGGCAAATGCACAAGAATGTAACATTTTACTGAAACATTTTTCTAATAGAAATAAAAAAATATTGGTATATATTGGCATATAGGTCATTGGTCTGCCGTTAGCAATATGTGTTAAACTTGCAGGGGTCCCCAAACTTTTTCCTGTGAGGGCCGCATAACTTTTCCCTTCTCTGATGAGGGGCCGGGGTCAGTTTGTAACAGAAAAAGTGTGACGATTGCAGGAGTGCCTAAATGTAAAAAAAATATTGTTTTTCAGAATGCCACAATCAAATAACCCTTTCTGGATATTTCACGGAACAAAAGTAAATAAAATAAAAATAATAATATAATATAATAATAATTAATAATAATAACACTATTAATCAAATAGATAATAACCAAATAACCCTCTCTGAGTTCTTCACAGAAAAAGGCCAGAAAATAATTAACACTATTGAGAAAAAAAAAAAAAAAAAAAATCAAAATGGTCTCTGGTATTGTTCAGGGGCCTGGACCAAATGTCGGGGCGGGCCGAATACGGCCCGCGGGCCTTAGTTTGGGGACCCCTGTTAAAATATTATTTACCAGTATATTGAAATGCATGCCTTTTAGTTTTTATGGTGCTTTCACGCTCAAGTGGGGGCGCCCTGGCGCTTCCTCACGCGAAGAAGACCGCGCTCACGAGAAGAAGAGCGCTCCTACACGCCGCATCCAAGCGAGTTAGTGAGAGAGGGAAGCACTGCTACTACCCTACGTTCTTTGGTAATGCTTGTAAAATATCTACAGAGGCAACGCCTGTATGTATCGTCTTTTGTGTTGTTATTGTGTGTTTCCACTCGCGATCGGACACTTAAATCCAGTTGTGTAGTGGTTTGAACGATGTGCTAATGCTAGCGAACGCATGCTAACAGTTTAGTTTTTACTGAATTAGCAGCTAATCATCGCTGATTTACATTGATGCAAACCTGTTTGTTATTGGGGACGAAATTGATTTGTTTCATTTCTATTTTTAGATTCACTCTTCAAGTGATGGTTGAATAAAGTCAGCAAATTATACCAACGTCTTCTGTATCGTCATTTCGGAGTTTAGCTAGCTGTATAGCTGTCTCGGTGAGGACAGTGCAGTCTATTCCCTCCCGATGCAGTTATGTCCACCTTGCAATGATTGCAAGTCGTTTTGTTGTAATTTTTACTCGTGAAGACACACTTTCGTGCGTTTGAACCTACGTGCTGTCATTGTTATGTTTACGGCTGCAATGCTCGTGCTAAACCATCGTAACCTTTCATTTTCACCCTCTTTCCTGGTGAAGTGTAGCCAAACTTTGGAGCGGGTGGTTCTTGGCGCCATGCTAGTTTGATGTGTTTGGACAACAAGACAGTCACGACGCAATATGTGTCTTCAGGACTCGTTAAAGGGATCGTTAAGGCTTTTTCATTATGATGTCGAGGCCTCGAAACACTAGGAACCGGTTCCGAATTGGAATCGGATTTCGATTCCCATCCCTAGCCATGACTGAATGGAAGTTAAGAAGGCCAACTCAATCCATACCAGTGACTATAGATAATGCTGCAAATATTGTTAATTCAGTATGTGACACAGATGGATTCGGACCACAAATAGGATGTCTTGCTCATGTAGTAAACCTAGCTGCTAAGAGAGCTGTACCAATCAACAGTGTGTCGCCTCACCTTACAAACAGTAAAGATTGTTCTCAGCACTTTTATACTAAATTTCTTCAGATCAGTGAGAAGTAAGCACATAGATATTATGCACTAAAATGCATGTTTATATGATGGCAATTTAATTTTTGCTCGTTTGCAAAAAAAAAAAAAGTTATTTTTTTCCCCAGAGCATTAAATGTATTGAATCGGATCGAAAATCGTGTCCCCCCCGTAACGAAAATCGTACCGAACCGTGACTTAACTGTATCGTTGCATCCCTATGGAACACCATTGCAGAAGCTATGAAGGGAAAAGTTTTCATTTGCCTAAATGCTTAAGTTATTAACTGCAATTGTATTTTTTTTTCTTTAAAACATTTTATTTATTCTGTGTTTAAATTTATTATTGTCTTTTACTTAAGAGGCATGGTCTATTGCTTTTAGTTGTGATTTCTTATCGCGTTTAAATGGGTGTACTTGATCTATTAATATATATTGTATTCACACTGTGTTATTGTAAATTGGTTTTAAAAAAAAATTGGGGGGGGGGGGCGCAATAATACGCATATTGTAATAATTTATGAGATAAATTATCGCACACTAAAATTTGTTATCGCGACAGGCCTAGCGAGTACCAGCCAAACTGTATTTTTGTCTTTCGTATCCTGAAATTTCTCTCCTAACAAGAGGCAATATTTTCCCGTTAAGGTGTGTCTTAACCTGAAAATTCTTTATATAGAGACGTTCTTAAGTAGAGGTACCACTGTAGCATTCTTTATTCTGTTTTGGGAGCATTTACAGCTCACTTTCTGTCCATTTTAAGGCATTTACATGTCACTTTCTACTTATTTTGTGACATTTGTGAGTGGCTTCCAAATCAATAAAACTAAATGCAAACACTTTCAAAACAAAACCATTACAACGCCACTAATTAAACGAATACTCGCCACCATAGACGTCCAATCCGTTTGAAGCGGGAGGGTGGCAGCGAATGAACGAACGTTCATTCGCTGCCACCCTCCCGCTTTAAACAGATTGGACGTCTACTAGTGATAAACTCATCTCAATACACAGCAGAAGGATGATAAGAGCTTGTTTTCTATTTTATTAGTCGTTGTGAGCCTCGAATCGCAAATCATATCAAATCATGACCCAACTAGAAGTTCCTACCCCCATGTAACGTCACGCCCTTAGGCACCCCAACTACTTTATAGTGGAAAAGGTGAGCTGTAATGGCCTACCCGTGCCTCACAAAACTTAGCAAGTCATGTGTTAGCGGCGTGGCGGCGACCCGCAGAGCGTTCTCTGGCACTTGAACCAATCTAATAAAAGCGAAAACCGCACGTCATGTAACTAACAGAAGCGTTCTGGCTTCATTTCTTTCTCCGCGTAGAAAGTACATTTGGCGGGAAAGCAACACGCCTTTTATGAAAAAGCGAGTCATTGCGAGTAGAAGTGCGTCAGCGTGTAGAATTAATATCTCAGCGGGGTTCTGTAGCGGCATCAGAGGATTACGGCGGAGCTGAAAGGCAAACCAGCAGCAGGGGAGGGCCGGATTACGGCCATCAGCGAATGAGGCCGACCGCGGGTCGGAACATGAGATCCATAGAATTAAGGAGGATACGACACAGAAAACATTATAAAAAATGTTCAATTTTTTTCAAAGTTTTCCTCTAATTTTCACGGTTTAACCAGTAAATACTTTCATAATAAATCAAGGGCGTAGTTTTGCTCTCAACATTGGTAGGGACGATATTACTGTAATGCACGTAATGCAAACCATAGACTTCATAACCTATTGACATGACAGGGGAAACGGGGCCGATTCGTAGGGGCCATATTTTATTTTATTTTTTTTTAAACCCGTCCTGTTCAGCTGTTTGACACAGAGAATGGAAGTCTAAGTGCCCGGATAGTCTGAACAGTTTTAATGTTTCACATTAAGAGTCTGACATACTCCCATTGTGATCACTCAACATTCCTCGTTTATCATGACAAAGCAGTGAACAGGAAGGGGTTATGGGGGAACAGAAGAAAAGAAACAAGAGAAGAAAGAAAAGCAGTCTTTGAACATCTAGACCAATTTCTAATATTTTGGTGCTATCGTCAGCTAGATGTATTTCCGGTTGACACCATGTGGGGGGCCTGTTGACCAGGAAAGAGGGGGACAGGGGTGGGGGAGTCTATAAGCTAAATGATTGAAAGGGGTAGAGTGTACACAAATCAGCTCTGTCAACTAGAACCCAGTAATCGTGTGAATCCCTTGTGAGTGTAAGCCCGTTGGCGGCCAACCTACGCCGCCCCATCGCCAATCCCGGCACCGGGACCCCCCACCCGAGCGCGCCCTATCACATCCAGCCGCACACGAGCCCCAGCAGGCGCGCGACGGCCATGCAGACGAGCAGAGACACTACGCGGGGGCCAACCCAGGGCCACGGCCCCCACCAGGCCAGCCCGGGGAGGGAGGGAGGGCGGTCGGGGGCTGGGGGTCAAGCGCAGCCCATCCCTCCTCCCACAGCCCAGCAAAGGAGCCATCATCCCCTCCCGGGATCCAGGGTGGTCCCCTGGGCCACCCGCGCACCCATCAACCGGCCTTCAGGGATGGCAAGAGGGGACGCACCACAGATATGGACGTAAAACAGTCTTGATTCTTGGTTAAAAGCAAAGAAAGTGCAGTTAGTATTTTATGTACAGTATATTGACGAAATACAATGCTACTAGCTAGCGGCCGCCTGGTGTAAAAGCTTTTCTGGTGAAAATTCTTGTGAATAAATGCTTAAATCCCCGAATTCTCTACAGATATGGACGTAAAACAGTCTTGATTCTAGGTTAAAAGCCAAGAAACTGCAGTTAGCGTTTATTATACGTATATTGATGAAGTGCAATGCTACTATGTTAGCGAATGAGCCTAGCGGCCGCCTTGTATATCTAGAGCTTTTCTGGCGAAAATTCTCGTGAATAAATGCTTAAATCCCCGAATTCTTTACAGATATGGACGGAAAACAGTCTCGATTCTTGGTTAAAAGCAAAGAAACCTTGCAGTTAGCGTTTATTTCATGTATATTGACGAAGTACTATGTTACTTTGTTAGCAAATGAGGCTAGCGGCCGCCTGGCGTAAAAGGAGCTTTTCTGGCAAAAATTCTTGTGAATAAATGCTTAAGTCCCCGAATTCTTCATAGATATGGACGTAAAACAGTCTCAATTCTTGGTTAAAAGCAAAGAAACCGTGCAGTTAGCGTTTACGTATTTTGTCGAAGTACAATGCTACTATGTTGGCGAATGATGCTAGCAGCCGCCTGGCGTAAAAGGAGCTTTTCTGGCAAAAATTCTTGTGAATAAATGTTTAAATCCCCGAATTTTTGATAGATATGGACGTAAACCAGTCTCGATTCTTGGTTAAACGTAAACTATGAGGCTAGTCAGTGACGAAAATGAGCCGCCTCCATGTGTAAACAAAAGAAAATTCCTGCAAATAAATGCTTCAATCACGCATGCATTTTACGAAAAATATTTACCTTGAATCCTCGAACAAATCACTGAGACAATCCTTCCTGTTTGTATGCGGTACAGCTTTCGCAGTTAAATCCAATCGTAAGTAAATCCAAGGTTAAATCCGACATGATCATGTGACGTCTTCGGCTATTACTAAATGAAGCTCGGCCCCCTCTGATAAGGCGTCGCGCAAAAAATGACGAAGTGAAGTCAATAGTAATGATGTCTAAGTGCAAACAATGATCCAAATAAGGGACGACTAGTTTGACTTCGTTGTTCCTTGTGGAGGCTGGCCTGACCGCAGTCGTTTTAACAGTTAGCAAGTTTAATATTATGCTAACTCTGATGCAGGTTGGACTTTTAGTAGCAAAATTAGTGGTGTTTCCCTCACCTCCACAACATTGAGGTCTTTTTACATGACTTAAAGTGGCTGCTGCTGGCCGAAAACCTAATATCCCTCCTCTCCGAAGGGGGCTTAAGACCACGCAACAATTTCTGTTTAAATAAGTTACTTTAAAAAAAAAAAAAAAAAAAAAGAATAAAGCCAATAGATGAACCCGTACTGTACAAATGTACTGTACACACAGAAAATTGAGCGTGACTATAATGCTGTGTGGATAAGTATCCTCCAGACATCAAACGATGACGCCCTTAATCAATTCTGAATAATCAGCACGTTGACAAATGGATCCTGTCACTCTTCCTGTGTTATTGGCAACACTCTAACGCTTTTTCATCTGATGTAGTCTCTATCTAAAAGTGAGCGAGAGAGCCCAGAGTACTCGTATAGCTCCAATACAGAGTAGCACTTTACTCTCAATTTGGGATAACGATAAAGTCGAATCAAATCTTATAAACCCAATGGATGCGAAAGAGACAAATGCACTTACTCATCGGCTTAATTGCTGCTCATAGTCAGCTCACTGTCGACAATTAAATCAACCAAGTCATAGCTGAGCTTAATGAGATTACGTTTCATTTGCAGGGCTGCTGTGTGGTGAGCAGGGTGGCCCTACAGTCCACTTCTAGGTTTTAATCTTACGTAACGGCCAGTCATATAAGTTTTTAAAAAATACTTTTTACTATTGCATGACATTGATGCCGATGATTCATTCAGATATCAACCTATCCACACTTACATGTGATTTACATACAGTGGGGCAAATAAGTATTTAGTCAACCACTTATTGTGCAAGTTCTCCCACTTGAAAATATTAGAGAGGCCTGTAATTGTCAACATGGGTAAACCTCAACCACGAGAGACAGAATGTGGAAAAAAAACCAAGAAAATCACATTGATTTTAAAAGAATTTTTTTTTGCAAATCATGGTGAAAAATAAGTATTTGGTCAATACCAAAAGTTCATGTCAGTACTTTGTTATGTACCCTTTGTTGGCAATAACGGAGGCCAAACGTTTTCTGTAACTCTTCACAAGCTTTTCACACACTGTAGCTGGTATTTTGACCCATTCCTCCATGCAGATCTCCTCTAGAGCAGTGATGTTTTTGGGTTTGAGTTTTGTCGTTGGATAACACGGACTCCCTCCACAGATTTTCTATGGGGTTGGGATCTGCAGACTGGCTAGGCCACTCCAGGACCTTGAAATGCTTCATACGAAGCCACTCCTTTGTTGCCCTGGCTGTGTGTTTGGGATCATTGTCATGCTGAAAGACCCAGCCACGTCTCATTTTCAATGCCCTTGCTGATGGAAGGACATTTTCACTCAAAATCTCTCGATAATCAGAGATCAGTCGTCCTGGTCCCTTTGCAGAAAAACAGCCCCAAAGCATGGTGTTTCCACCCCCATGCTTCACAGTGGGTATGGTGTACATCGGATGCAATTCAGTATTATTTCTCCTCCAAACACGAGAACCTGTGTTCCTACCAAAACGTTCTATTTTGGTTTCATCTGACCGTAACACGTTCTCCCAGTCCTCTTCTGGATCATCCAAATGCTCTCTAGTGAACTGCAGACGGGCCTGGACGTGTACTGGCTTCAGCAGGGGGACACGTCTGGCCGTGCAGGATTTGAGTCCCTGGCGGCGCATTGTGTTACTGATAGTAGCCTTTGTTACTGTGGTCCCAGCTCTCTGTAGGTCATTCACTAGGTCTCTCCATGTGGTTCTGGAATTTTTGCTCACCGTTCTTGTTATCATTTTGACGCCATGCGGTGAGCTCTTGCATGGAGCCCCAGATCGAGGGAGTCTTGTATGTCTTCCATTTTCTAAGAATTGCTCCCACAGTTGATTTCTTTACACCAAGCGTTTTACCTATTGCAGATTCAGTCTTCCCAGCCTGGTGCAGGTCTACAATTTTGTCTGTGGTGTTAAATTATCTCACTTTTGAAATGGACGTAAAAGTTCTGAGCCAGACATAAATGGAGTTAATGACATAATTTGCCGGATAACACTTCATGACATCTGTCATAAGCATTCATTAATGGCCATAATAGTGTCATGTCATAATTATGACGGTCTTATGACGCTGCTGTCAAATAAAGTGTTGCCTATTAACCCAAATAAATCAACAAATAAGCCACACTGGACTGTAAGCCGCAGCTGTCCTTACTGTATTATGGGATATTTAGACCAAAAGATATTAACCGGTAACACTTTACTTGACAGCAGCATCATCATAAGACTGTCACAGGCCAAATGAACCACCATGAAGCTTTGACCCAATTGGCTGCAAAGCCTCATTGGTTCAAAAAGCTTCATTTGGTCACCACTGTTCGCTTGGAATGAGACCGTTAACCTCTGCTGCCACCTACTGTCAACACTGCTGTCGTCCAACATGCCTCCTAGCATGCAATGCAGCACTACAGATCTTAATAACAATCAAAATACATGTTCTGTGCTTATTATTTCTTCAGTTACTGTTCCGGTTGTTTCATTACTTGCCAATTATGCTATTTGGTAATACTTTATTTGACAGTGGTGCCATAGGACTGTCATTAGACAATCATAGTTATGACATGACACTGTCATGAGCATCAATAAATGCTTATAACTAGAGATCGATCGGGATGCCGATCAATCGGGTCCGATCACGTTGATCACGTCATTTTCAAAGTATCGGAATCGGCAAAAAAATATCGGCCATGCCTTTTTTTAATATATATATTTTAATTAAATCGTTTTCTAATTGTATTTAATGTTACAGACATAATATGTTACACTCATCCAGAGTCTTTAGTTTAGGCTTAAGGTAGGGTTATTAAATTTATCCCGATAATGGCGGTAATTCTTTTTTTAAAAAATGTATCACGTTAAAATATTTAACGTAATTAATGCATGCACTGCACGACCCACTCACGCATTGTTGCGCTCAATCTATAATGGCGCCGTTTTACCTATATAGAGAGATAAAAGGCAGCGTGAAATGAGTAGAGTGAATTTTGGCAGCCTTTGGAGCCTTTTTTTAATTGGCGAAAGCCTTACAATCTCTCCCTACGATTAGAAATATCATGGGAAGCAATGTGGGGATGCAAGGTAGCAATTGATCTTTTTCTTAACACCTTATGTTATTTCCCAACGCAGAGAAGATATATCAATGGGCAGCACTACGCACAGTCATGGTTCCACTTCCCATCATGCATTTGGGCATGGCTACAGTATCATTTACTGAAAGCTCAACAAATACACTAGATGGCAATATTTAGTCACAATATACAAAGTCACAAGTCTTTATCCGTGGATCCCTCTCACAGAAATAATGTTAATAATGTAAATGCCATCTTGAGGATTTATTGTCATAATAAACAAATACAGTACTTATGTACTGTATGTTGAATATTCGACCGAGTTTTATTCATTTTTTTCTTAATGCATTGCCAAAATGTATGTGATCGGGAAAAATTATCGGGAATGATTGGAATTGAATCGGGAGCATAAAACAAGCAATCAGATCGGGAAATATCGGGATCGGCAGATACTCAAACGAAAACGATCGGAACAACCCTACTTATAACTGATGTCAATTTAGTGTTATTATCTCATATATAATTATTATAATCGTATAATTATCTCACTTTTGAAATGGATGTAAAAGTTCTGAGCCAGATATAAATGGAGTTAGTGACATAATTTGCCAGATGATACTTAATGACATCTGTCATAAGCATTCATTAATGTCCATGATACTGTCATGTCATAATTATGACGGTCTTATGAAATGTTACCCAAATAAATCAACCCATATGCGCCTTATAGTCTAGAACGGCTTGATTCAAAATGAGGGTATAAAGTAGCGGCTTGTAGTCCGAAAATTACGGTAAATAAAATGAAAATAAAAAACTCCTACTAGACAATTTTACTTCAACGTCTCTACACGATGCATCGATGATCAAAAGAATTTGAATAGTCGATGAATTAGATAAGAATCAATGAGTCGATTGGCAGACGTGACGCGTCAAAGTAAAACAAATCCAAGGTTGAAAGTACTGGTCATATTGCAGCCACACATGCGTTAAATTAGCACTGACACGTCTCCAGAATAAGCCAAGCCAAACTTCTCTCATTCTCGCTTTCTCTCTGTGAATGCATACGATCAAGTGTTATATAATAAAAGTGTCGTCTGGGACGCTTGGGGGGGGCTCGTGGAAAGTGTGAGGGAAGGCGCAGAGTTAAAGCGAGGGCTGTGGGGGGAATCGGCGTTGTTTGAAGCAGAGCTAACAAGACTGAATCTGCCCAGACAGCGAGCCAGGTCCAAGCCCAGACTTGAGTTTTTTTTATTTATTGGCTATGCAAATGATCTTTTTGTTTAAAATAAAAAAAACAAAGACAGCTCCATCATTGTAAAGCACATGTAAAGTGTACAACTGGGTGTTGGCTATGCGAGTAAATAATGCAAAGCAGCTGTGGACTGTCTTACAGTACTTCCTTCATCGTCATCATCTGTATGTTGCGTTTACTCTGGAAAGTAAGCCAGGACTTTCCACTCGCTGCTTTTTTTTTAATTGGGCCCTTCCTTAGACGTACTCTGCATGTTGTCTGCATTCTCTCACAATAGAAACACATGCAGAAGGAACGTGAAAAGCAGCGAGGAGAAACAGGGTGGGGTTGTTGGAGTGCAGTTGTTTGTTTTGGAAATGCGTTGGAGCAGACCCCGCGAGCGTCACTGCTGTATTGCCTCGAAAGTGGGGAGCGCACAGACTGACAGATCGTCAAAACAGCTATGGCGTGATGATCAGATGTGTCTAGAAGATGTTACTGAGAGATTATCTTGTGACGTTTGTTAACCCTTGGGGAGGTGCTAATGCACAATTATTCACGGGCCCCTCAACACTTTCGCAGGCCCCTCAATGCGATTGTCGCGTGTGTATGTGTGTGGCCCATGTCTGGCCCATTTTTGGAGTTATGTGTAAAACGATAATGATTAAAAAAATTTTTCATTATCTTTTGTGTTCGTTCATTGCAAACAAAATAAATGAAGATGTCATTAACAAAGCATTTGTAATTGCAATCATTTTCTGGGAGAAAGTGAGCATCATCTGACAGAATTGCAGGGGTGCCAATACTTTTGGCCAGCACTGTACGTATGTACACTTACACGTATCATAGTGTGAGAATTTACATTTGCAGTACGTATTCATACTAGGGTTGGGAATCTCTGGCATGAAGCCGATTCGATATGCATCTAGATACACAGGTTACGATTTGATTATAAAAACGATACATTTTTAAGGCCGAGCGATTCGATACAGTGTAAGAACGATACGGTTCGATAGGGTGAAAACGATACGATAGTAAATATTTGTTGTGTGTGTTTGTACAGTATTTTAAACATATAAAAAGACCACATTTCTAATATAGCAAAATTAAACAACAAAATTTCATACCAATGTTATGTTTTATTTTTTTATGAAAAAAAAATAAGGCTAACTATATGACCGTCATTTTGTTGGATGGGATTGATAATAAAACTCCAGTGACAGACAACAATTAAGTGCAGTAATTCAATTACTGTATTTCCTGGTGTTTTTAACACAAGAGGTAAGTGATTTAAGTGCAAGCTTTCAACGTAAACATCTTACAAACAAAAAATATTAATTATATGCAGCAGCTCTAGAAAAAAAAGAATTAAACCTGCTAGTGTTATCATAAATAAATAATAAATTATGCTTCACGACTGGTAAAATTGGGGGAATAAAAACATGGCATTTTAGACAGACAGGTGAATAGTCATTCAAGTCATTCACAATCATTCAAGTCATTCACTTATGCCTGTGCGTCCTCATTTTTTATTCCTCATCAATGTCCATATCTTTTTTGAAGGGCAGAGTGTTCTTGAGGAAGATCAACTAATCCACATGTTCATGTTTAAGTAGACTGCGTTTCATGGAAACAATATGCTGCCCTTTCCACCATTGTAGTGGGTTATTTTTCAGGGTTAAAAACTCACGATTTCTGTACCACTCTACACTTCACACAAGCTCTGTCCCATGCGAACAGATCTTGCTGCCTTCATCACTTCAAAGTCCGACTTTTGTTTTCCTGGGTGCGTTGAAAATCAATTGCTGCACGTCGCTGGCGTCGGTGATCACACTGTCCATTGTTTTAGCATGTTGCTTCGTTGCCACTACTAGTTTCGTTTTGGGCTGTGAAGAAAATGCTACGGAGTGTGCGTTACAGTGGTTTCGTTAGCTCTCGCGTTGTTATGACACGCCCGTGACGATCGGGTAAAGATGGCGACTCGTAGCAGTTGTGCCGAAATGCAAGGGAAGTTGAGGCAACCACGACTAAGTAGTGCTTGTCCATACTATATCATGTGTGCGGTCTCGATCTAAGTGCGCTGTGTGGTGAATGACACAAGTGCAGCATGTGAAGTAAAAGCTAAATTATTATCATATTAAGCAATGCATTGAACTAGGCATTAGAAGCAGATTCTTGTGCTCGCGATAGCCGAATTCTATCTCTACTATCAGTTCATTGAATATTTAATGGCTAATTACTGTCGAATGGTAACTTTACTATCGATACATCTGTATCTCTCACCTGTAAGGTGTGAGGTTAAGGGGCTTCTGACTCAAGGCATGGAAAAACTTATGCATGCATTCATTTTCAGCAGATTGGACTATTGCAACGGTATATTTATAGGTCTTGATAAAAAATCAGTCAGGAAGCTGCAGCTAGTACAGAATGCTGCAGCCAGAGTCCTCACAAATACAAGGAAGCTGGACCACATTACACCGGTTTTGAAATCGCTACACTGGCTTCCAGTGAGTCAAAGGATAGACTATAAAATACTACTGCTCGTCTACAAAACACTTAATGGCCTTAGACCAAAATACATGCTTGACTTGTTAGATTCCTATGAGAGATCTAGACCCCTAAGGTCGTCTGGAACCGGTCTTCTGCATGTTCCAAGAACAAGAACCAAGCAGGGTGAGGCAGCATTTAGTTATTATGCTCCTCACCTTTGGAACAAGTTACCCGAACGTCTGAAGTATGCTCAAACTGTTAGCTCTTTTAAATAAGGGCTAAAAACGCTTTTGTTTAGCGCTGCATATCCATAACTGTCTATATATTTCAATCTACTTGCTTTCTATTCCTCTTGTGCTTATCTCCATTGCTGATTTCAATTATTATTAGTAGTAGTTTTTGTTTTATTTTTATTTTATTTTTATTTATTTATTTTTATTCTGTGATTAAATGCGATCTTTTGTCTTAGTTTTTACGTTGTGTTGATTTAAATGTGATTTTTATGATCTTCATGTGATGTAAAGCACTTTGAATTGCCTTGTGTTGAATTGTGCTATATAAATAAATTTGCCTTGCCTTGTAAAACCGGATATCCGGTCGTATCGGTTTATCGTTCTCAAGCTTAATTCATACCATATTTCATGGTTGTTTGTAATATTTTATTTACATTTCCAACTATTCTTTAATGTTCTAACGATAAAATAGGTTTTTATATAAACTTATTCATAAATCAATACACACACAATTTTTTTTTGGGCAACACGCCAAATTCAGTAAATGACTAACAACTCCCTGATCCAAGGTTCAGTCTTTTTCATATCTGGAATGTATGGGAGGTATCCCAGCCTGAACACGACTGCATTGAAATATTACCAATTAAGCCTGGCGCCGCCTGCTAGGAACAACATACATTTGCAAAAAGTCACTTGCTCTCGAGTGATTTTTTTTTTACCTCTCTAACTTTTGAAGAAAATCTGTGAAGATCTGATTTCTGAATATTAAGATTACTCTTTGGTATTCGGTATTTTAACCCACTGATTATCTTTGACTGTAATCGGCAAACTAAAGTTGCTCTAAAAATGAGTTGTAGTTACATTGACAACACTGTAACTTTGGCATATTATCACTTACTACTAGGGGTGGGAACCTCTCGATACAATGCTCACGATAACAATGGTACGCAGCACACGACAGGACCAAACACTGCTACAATGCAGGCTAACTATACACACAATAAGACAATGTCACCTATTACCGTATTGGCCCGAATATAAGACGGCCCTGATTATAAGACGACCCCCTCTTTTCAAGACTCAAGTTTGAAAAAAGACTTTTTAAACACCAAATTAATTTTTATACAGAAAATAATTACAGTACATCCGAAACAAATGATTATAACAATATATTTGAGGGAAAAAGCATGTTATTTTGCCTCATCGAAATCTTAATATCTGAACCTTTAAATATGTAAACTAAAGTGCAATCACATTTGTAAATGAATGGCTTCTGGTTTTTGAAATGTAAATAAAGCAATCTATTGTGATAAAACAGCAAAATCGCAATAACTGCATTTACCATCAAAGTGAAGTCTAACTGTAGTCTTGAAACAAATCTGAATAAGGAAAAACATTGCAATAAAATAATGTAAACTGGTTAAACGAGAGTAGCTGAGATCTGTCATGACACAACATCGCTTCAATGTCTGGCGCCATCTAGCGTCGTGAATGGGTACAATGTAGGCCTGAACGATATTGAAAAAAAATATTGTTGCGATTTTTTGGGGGTTTGCGATATATTGCGATATTAAAAAAAAGTATATATATGTTTTTTAAAGAAATTTTCACTAGATGACTTGAATAGCTGTTTGGAAAGACTTTGGATGACTCACTATCACCACAGTGTACAGTGATCCCTCGTTTTTCGCGGTTAATGGGGACGCACAACCCGTCGCGATAAGTGGAAAAACCGCAAAGGAGCGCACCCCCCCTTTTTTTTTTGTGTGTGTGTTTTTTGTGCTCAATGATTTTATTCAGATTTAGCATTGGAAAGAGATACATATAAGACATGTTTTTTTTCTCAATTTCCCCCCCCAAAGTGATTTTAAAAATGTATATAAATAAATGGTTTTTAAGCACTTCAAATGCCATAATTATGATCAGTTTTAAACCTAACTGTCCAACCAAATCATTTTTGAACAAGAATAAAGTACTGTAGTAAATAAATGCTTGGCTTTATTAGATGCTTCTGTTTATCTACCTTAGCTGTGAGCGTTGGAGTGACATGTAGAAATTTCAAACTCCTCATGATCACTTCTGGATGTCTCCAACATCTCCACACGCACACACATTCATTCCAGCGCGGCTTCCTTGCAGAAACTGTTTAAGTTAAACGATGATTGACAGATTGCTGCCCGGCTTCTTTGGCCAGATCAAAGCCATCGTTAACTTTAATAAGCAAGTGCCAGTGACTGAGAGGAACAAAGAGCTGGGAGAGGGAGGGTGTGAAGCTGTGTGCAGAGCAGAAAGCAAGGCGTATGTGGATTAAAAAAAATATAAACTATCGCACGTGCTTGCGATGGGACTATCGCGCATGCCCACATCGCGATGGCGATGTTTAAACGATATATCGTTCAGGCTTAGTATAATGTCTAGACCGCGACTATAAGACGACCCCCTCTTTTCAGTCTTATTTCAATGCAAAAAACACCGTCTTATACTCGGGCCAATACGGTAACTTATGACGGAAACTATGGCGCATTTTCATCCCGTTCTCGTCTCGTCGGATGAAAACTGCCGTTCGTTTTAGTCTCCCAAGATACATTTCTAGCTCCTGACGGTCACGTAATTGTCATGAAAAAAATTAATTTAGATATTTTGATTGTCGTTGACGAAAACAACACTGACAGGAAATAACCTAAAAATTTCCTAAAATTAACAACAAGCAATCTGTAACTGCCCACAAAAGATTGGCCGGGAATGCTTTGGTTTCGGTACCAATGACGGCGTTAGACGTCCTGTCCAGTCAAAATGAATTGGATGTCGAGCACCGTCAATGGCAGCCAGTGAGCTAACGTAGACACTATTCGAATGGAAGATTTTGGTTAGCAGCCTGTTGGTTTTGACTGGGAGGATCTCTGCCAGCCCCCCCCCCAGTCCAAATAGCTTGCCCGTCTATCACCATCAATGGCGCTGAGACATGATTATTCAATGTCTGTTATAACAGTTTCACCTAGAAAAAGTACCTCCTGTTCGTCTAGAACACAGTGTTACTATAAAAGAGGCCCTTTAGTACACCCATCCTGAGGACTTGGGAATGGTCCACGCCAGGGAGGAAACAGTGAGGCTGTGAAGTGATTAGTGGTTACAGTTTAACTGGAGAAAAATGCCCGGTCAGAAAGAAAAAAAAAAAGACTGCGAGAACACGCTTTGAGTTCAGCGTCTGAGTAATGGCGCGTCCACGCGTCTGAGGAGCATACGCTTCACGCCGCGATGTCACTTGGACTCTCTGCACACGGGGAAATAATTAGGATGGAGATGTTTGCCTGAGAGGTTGATGAGCGCTGAGAGAGTCATCTCTAGTATGTATTAGATGCGTGAGGTCAGAGGGGCCAAAAAGGGAGGTTTTCCCAGAGGATATTTGAAACAAGAGCAAAAAGTAGGGCTAATTTTACAATCGGTTAGTACAGTACTTCTCAAATAAAGGGGCGCGCCCCCCCAGCGAACTCGGGGAACATGCTTTTTTTTTTTTTTTTCCGTACTAGAATAAAGTGTCCACTCAGCTGGTGGCAGTGGCGCTCTCATTTTCAAAGTACGCGCAGTATTTTTGAAGTAAGCAAGAGCACACAGATGAGAGATATGTGTGCTCGTTATTTTCGAAAGACGTTTTCCGGCCCGACTCACGCAGCGACCCACTGTCTTCTCCGGTTCTCACGTGTCCCGAGAAGTGCCATTTTCGGCTTGGGATCGTCACGACGATGCGCTTTTTTCGGGCCATTTGCCTTTTGGCTTTGACATTTAACACAGTGGTAGATGAGGAAAGACCACTGTTTACTGTGTCGAAAAATGATTATAGCGGACAGCCGGAAGCCAAATCAATTAGGACGCCACTTAAAGACATTAGACCCCAATCTCATTGATAAGCCGCTTGGTTGTTTTTCAGCAAAAACGTGCCGAATATTGCCTACAATCGTCCCGCTTTGTCAGCGTTATATCAGTAAACCAGTGAGCATCGTTAGCACGCTCAGTGCAAAATAACCCCACACAAATGCAAACTGGAGGTGATACTGTGAGCAGCGAAAATAAAAACTGTCCTTCTGTCCAAAGACACTCTTTTTTTTTCTTCTATTCAGTTTAGTTTTTTCGGTAAAATTTGTTATTATTTACTGATTTTATTTTTCATTATCAAATGGTCAAAAATGTACCTTGAGTGTATTTTACAGTTTGGATGTGATTTTTTTTATTCAGGCAAATTGATGCGCGTTAAGTCTTTTCTGTTACAAACAAAACAATGTTAATAAAGTTATACTTTATAAGTTGATCTCTTATTTTCTCTAATAGAAAAAAGGACACTGTGAGGCCGAGGCGTACTTATAATAGTAATATTATAGACAAATGATGCTATTTACAGTAGCGGCAGAGTTTGGGGGGGGCGCGAAACATTTAAGTCTTCCTTGGGGGGGGCGTAACAGAAAATAATTGAGAAGCACTGGGTTAGTATAATGTCACAAGGGTGTCCAAACTAAAAACCAATGCTGGATTTTTATTGTCCTACAGCGAATGATGAAAATATGACTATGGCATGCACAAGAAGCTTAATTCAGCCTACAATCTGGTGCAATTCTTAGTTTTAACACTAGATGGGGCTGCAATAGACACTTAAACAGTTCCTCTCCATTAGCTTCGTGGTCAAAACCTGACAATGTGTTGAAATTAGGGCTGTCAAAATTAACGCGTTAACGGGCGGTAATTTTTTAATTTAATCACGTTAAAATATTTAACGCAATTAACGCACGCGCGGAACGACCCACTCAAGAATTGCTGCGAACAGACTACAATGGTGCCGTTTGAAGTATATTGAGAGCTAAGGCAAGCAAGTGGAGGGGACGCAGGTTATTTTCCATGTGACCGGCATTGTCAGATTGAGCAGTGAGGAAGAAAGTGGTCGAGCGAGAGAGGGAGCGAGAGAGTAGAGAAAGTGCGCAGTTAGCGCAGGCTCAAGTGCTGCGTCCCCCACATGCTTTTGTTTTGTTAATAAAAGTACCTACAAAAAGCCATCCAACGCCTCTCGGTGTTTATATCTAGGCCGCCGTCTTCCTCAGGAGCAAAGAGGAAATCGGACAAACCGAGCCAACAGACGACAACGAGCCAACATGAATGGCCGGTCCGTAGCACCGACAATTACCAAGAAGGGCGAATTGGTAACGCAGGCATTTATTGGAGCTGCGCTATCTAATGGAATAAATGGTGGTATCTATTCCACAACTGTTATAACTATTGTGGCAAGCGACATTGGGAAGAATAATTGGAGATAATCTTTTTTCTTAACACCATGTATTGTACTCAACGCAGAGAAGCTATACCATTTGCAGCAACCACTGTGACTCATGGTTGCTCAAATTCCCATCATGCATTTGGGCAATTAAGAACATTTAAGTCGCTACAGTATTATTCAGTGAAAGCACAACAAATATTCCTATCTCTCAAAAATAAAATGTTCATAAAAAGAAAAGCGCTCAATGCAAAGAGATCTGGCATTCCCAATCAAAAAAGCTATGCAAAATAATACTCTATTCAAACACTAAGTGTAACTCAACAAATACACTAGATGGCAATATTTAGTCACAATATTCAAACTATTAAAATGACCATAACTTGTACTCACATTTATCTTTTAAGAATTACAAGTCTTTCTATCCGTGGATCCCTTTCACAGAAAGAATGTTAATGCCGTCTTGTGGATTTACTTATAATAACAAATACAGTACTTATGTACAGTATGTTGAATGTATATATCAGTCTTATCTTTCCATTCCAACAATAATTTACAGAAAAATATGGCATATTTTAGAGATGGTTTGAATTGCGATTAATTGCAATTTTTTTGTGTAGCAACATTAGTGCCCACCCATTACTCCCTCCCCCGTGTACTGGCACACAGGTATCACCCAAACTGGGTGTGGGGAGCCACAGGAGGAAGTTCCAACTCCAGACTCAGCAACACAGAGTTGCAATAAAGCCAGCCCCCACCCGCTGCCTCCCGGAGGCCGTGTTGCATAAATCTCCAGACCGGGATCGTATTACCTCAGCGTTTGGAACAAGGGGAGGGCAGAATGCGACTCCTGCTGAGCACCGAGCAGACGAAAAGAGGCTCGGGTCTCTGCGTTAAGCGGCACCCGAACAGGAAATGACTTCGAGACGGGAGCGCCCCTCCCAATGCCGCTTGGAGCGCCGCTACACCGATGCTCGGAAATGATTCGGAACGGAAGATGAAGCCGGCGCGCTGTCCGGGCAGTGACAGACGTGTAATAGCGCCGCAGTCAGTCGGTGGTGAAACACAACCACAATTTTGCAATTTATTATCCCACAGACGTTCCATATTTGAGGATGACTAGCCTTCAGTTTGAATGGGAGAAATATATTCCTGCATTTATTCCCATTCCCGGTGGTGCTGATGGAATATCCCATCGGTGCAGTTTTGATATGAAAGGTGTTGCAGTGAATAATTCTAGAATATGTTAATACGCAAATAAGCTCTTTTCATCCGTCTGCTGTGAATAGACCTCCAATTCATTTGAACTGAGAGGATGGGCATCCCTCCCACATCTTATTGTTTGATTTTGGAGCATTTCAGGTCATTTGTTGTTGGTTTCTTTTTTTTTGTCGCTTCCTGTTGATGTCCCAAAACTCTCTTGTACAGTCCCTGACAAAAGTTTTGTCACTTCTCCATTTTGTAGAAACAATTGCGAATAACCTGACTTTTAATTATTCAATTGGTTTCAGAAATGGCTCATATGAAAGCTAAGACCCTCCCAAATGATGTTGAATGTACGAAAATAAATTTGTTTCACTGAAAAAAGATCATTTAATGAAGACATAAAGGTCAAATTTTGGCAAGACAAACGTTTTGTCGCGTACAGTAAGTAGTGTGAAAATTGAACAAAAAAATGTACTTCAAATACAAAACTACTGTATGTTACATAACATAGGCGAATTAAGTAGTGGTGCTGTGAGATCCAAATGTAATATTTTGTATATAAATTGTATGAATCCTTGCCGAAGCCCATGGAAGTCATACAAAATATAAAATTTGGATCTCACATCTAGAGATTAAAACAATGATATTTTGCTGCTCTCTGTCGCATTTTCCTCATTCTGAATCTTCCCACTCAATGGGCTGAATTCTAAATCACCTGACATTTTTACTCTGCTGACATCATCACCCAGCTGGAGGCGCATGAGCGCTATAATGACAGGCGGAGCTAAACGGCAGATTAAGAGACTCATTTCTTCCCATCTGCGTTTTGCCAAATTGTTGCATATAGTCGAATCGTCTCAAAATAGGATTTTAATTCACATAATAATGCTATTCAAGATTTTTTTTATCGTGTCACTGGCACTTTAAGGGCTCAATGGAAAAAGGCAGTTTGAACCGGCACTCCAAAAAACCGGATGTGAAGAAAAATCGGATTTATACATTGACACCTGCAGTATTAACCTAGCCTAACTCTCAACACTATATATATATATATATATATATATATATATATATATTTATATTAGAGCTGTCAAAATTATGGCGTTAATGGGCGGTAATTAATTTTTAAATTAATCACGTTAAAATATTTGACGCAATTAACGCACATGCCTCGCTCAAACAAATGACAGCACAGTGAAATCTGTACTTGTTGTGTTTTTCGGAGTTTTGTCGCCCTCTGCTGGCGCTTGGTGCTTCAGCACCCATGAGCATTGTGTAAGTAATTATTGGCATCAAAAATGGTGGGCTACTAGTTTATTTTTTGATTGAACATTTTACAAATTTTATTAAAACGAAAACATTAAGAGGGGTTTTAATATAAAATTTCTATAACTTGTACGAACATTTATCTTTTAAGAACTACAAGTCTTTCTAACCATGGATCGCTTTAACAGAATGTTAATAATGGTAATGCCATCTTGATTTATTGTTATAATAAAATACAGTACTTATGTACCGTATGTTAAACGTATATATCTTGTGTCTCATCTTTCCATTCCAACAATAATTTACAGAAAGATATGGCATATTTTATAGATGGTTTGAGCTGCGATTAATTACGATTAATTAATTTTAAAGCTGTAATTAACTATTAAAAATTTTAATCGTTTGACACCCTTAATATATATATATTATTGTTTCAACAACTAAATCTGAGTGTTGCAGTGAACTCTCTCTCTCTCACTCACTTTAATTACTGTGCGCGGGCACAGCCTTATATTACACTCAAACAAGGACCCAAACGGGACCGCTCAGAGCTGCTGGCAAAAATTGATTGTCAAACTCATTGGCAATTAATTCCTTTAATACATTTAAATCAATTTAATCGATTAGTTGTTGCAGCCTTATTATATACTGTATTGGCCCGAAGACTGTTTTTTGCATTGAAATAAGACTGAAAAAGTCGGGGTCGTCTTATATTGGTGGTCTAGACATTATACCCATTCACGACGCTAGATGGCGCCAGATATCATTGAAGCGATGTTCTGTCATGACAGATCTCAGCTACTCTCAAGTTTAACCAGTTTGCATTATTTTATAGCAATGTTTTTCCTTATTCAGATTTGTTTCAAAACTACAGTTAGTTAGACTTCACTTTGATGGTTAATGGAGTTATTGCAATTTTGTTGTTTTATCACAATAGATTGGTTTATTTACATTTCAAAAACCAGAAGCCATTCATTTACGAATGTAATTGCACTTTAGTTTACATATTTAAATGTTCAGATATTAACATTTGAATGAGGCAAAATAACATGATTTTTCTCTCAAATATGTTGTTGTAATCATTTGTTTCAGATGTACTGGAATTATTTACTGTATAAAAATTAATATGGTGTTCAAAAAGTCTTTTTTCAAACGAGTCTTGAAAAAGAGGGGGTAGTCTTATAATCAGGGCCGTCTTATATTCGGGCCAATACGGTATAATTATCAATATTTGAGATATTTAAAGATTTTTTGTCTATGCAGAGTATGCCCTTAGACCTACGTCAAATGGAAAGCTCACCCTACCCGAAATGTTTGACTCCAGGTTACACCCTTGGTTGTTTGCTCGTATTCCTTTCTGTGTGTTTTGAGAAAATTTTAAAGGTTTAAGCAGGTGCCAGCGCTTTGCATTCCTGACCTGACCTTCCGCTCATTTACGCCATCTCGGGGGTGCGGGGTGGCTTGCCTCTCATGATAACGCGGGTGGAGATTGTTTGTGTGTCTTCATGCATGCCATTTACCTCAAGGGTTTCATTTTAACTGTCGGTTTTTAGAAGTGCATCTTGTTGGATGGAATCATGCCTCGCTGTGGCTTCAATGAACTACACAAAACGAGCTCAAGTATGAGCCTACAGGAAGTTTGGATTGCAAATGTGAGAATATTGTCCTTCATGCTTAACTTAATTCACTCCCAGCCATTTTGATCGGAGCATGGCCCTTCGCTCCCGGCCGTTTTACTGGATTTTGACTGATTTTGCAAGGCCCACAGAAAATTCAGTTCTATTGCTACATAAACATGGAACCCACCAAAAGAAAGATTAGACTCTTCTTTCAGCAGGAAAAAAAAAATCAGACCTTTTTCCATTCTTTAGAAATCAGCATTAGAAAAAAGTTTAGTTTGAGCAATTTTCCAATTTCTGATGAAAAAACAGAAATTGAGCATACATTTCAAACATAACTTTGACCATAACACAGCTATTTTTCGCTTTTGTGACATCCCAAACATCTCATTTTGTTTGTTTTTTTGTTCAGATTTTTTTTAATCCTTCTTTGACGATAGTTTCGTTTTCTTTTCACACTCCTCCAGTGTCGTTTGGCTTTTTTCCCCCCGATCGTTCTCCGCATTTTTCTCAAATTCTCACGCCTCTTCACAAGATCCCTCCGTTTCCTGACTATTTTTCTTCACTCCCTTTCTTGGCCCGAGATGAGTTCTTACAAAATGCGCTACTGCCCTCCAGTGGCCAGTTTTATTGCTTTGAAATGAGTTTTGAGCGTTGTGCATTGCAGTTTAGGTGCAAAAGAACCTAGAGATGCCTCTTGTAAAAAAACACAAAAAACGTAAAAGACGTATAAATACGTTTTTGGGATACTGAAACAATTAAAAATAGAACATATTTATTAGTGGTGTCAACAATAATCGATGCGGCGATGCATCCCGATGCGGGGCATGGACGATTCGATTCGATGCGATGCGGGCAACAAGCCGAATCGATTCAGTGCATTTTAAAATATATAAGTACGTTCAAAAATCTTCCCTGCGCAATTCCGGTGATGCAACGGATTTGGTTTCCCCATTTATATTATTACTCTCATGTTTCATTTTTTTTACACACCGCATAACTCTGGTCAAGTTTCCCACCAACCTCGTAGAAGCCAAAATGTCTCCAGATGTCTGCTTTCAATGTCTTAGGTGCATCAATAATCTTTCTCGCTCCCTCTTTCTCCGCTTCAGCCATTGTTATGTTATGTCCTATCTCTTAGAGGTTAGATCTTGTGCCCGAATTCGGGTCGGGCCCAAAATGTTAAGCATTCACGTTCGGCTCGGGTCGGGCTGCCACGCCAGACTAATAATTTTTTTTTTTTTTAAATTAAAAAAGGGATCAAACCAAGCGCAGGCTCTCTGTATTGTGCATTTGCTTGTGCACGCACATGAACGCCGTGGCCCGCATGTTTTTTTTAATATTAACTTTCCCAGTGTTATTTCGTTGTGTAAATGCTTTTATAATGATCATAAAAATATGTAGACTATTTAAACATTAAGAAAACTTGCGTTTTTTTCTGCCAACTGAGAATTCCTTCCGAAAGACACTTTTATTTATGCACACAAAGGCAACACAAATGTGATCCTTTTGAATCTTCTCTGTGTGTCTGCAAAACCGTATTTTTTTAATATTAAACTTTCCCGGCGTTATTTGGTTGTGTAAATGCTTTTATAATGATCATAAAAATATGTAGACTATTTAAACATTAAGAAAACTTGCCTTTTTTTCTGCCAACTGAGAATTCGTTCCGAAAGACACTTTTATTTATGCACACAAAGGCAACAGAAATGTGACCCTTTTGAATCTTCTCCTCTGTATGTCTGCAAAACCCAAGGTTTTTTTTGTTTATATTGAACTTTCCCAGCGTTATTTCGTTGTGTAAATGCTTTTATAATGATCATAAAAATATGTAGACTATTTATACATTAAGAAAACTTGCGTTTTTTTTCTGCCAACTTGAAGAAATGAAAATTAATTGCTGCTGCTGCGTTTTTTTTCCCAGCGTCACTCCCCCCCAAAAAAATTCAGGTTTTTCGGGCTGGGCCAAATCTAGTAAATTGATCGGGCTCGGGCCGGGCTTCAATACCAGCGGGCCGTGTCGGGTCGGGCTGGATTTTTTAGGCCCGATCTAACCTCTATTGCACATATATAGTGGGCTAGGCCTACATTTTACTTTTGTTCTACATTGCAATTTAGTTGATGTTTTGTTTGCAACTGAACTGATCCCTGGATTGATATTGCGATAAAGATGCTGCTGCACTACAATATTTTCTTTGTCGTTTTAATATTTACTTGAATATTTTTATTGATGGGTCGTTGTTACTAAAATACAGTGACTGTTATTACTGATTTTGCATAGGAGTTCAGATGTTGCACTGTGTGAAAGGCTGCTACTGTGTGTAAAAAAAAGAGAAAGCCCTGGTCTCATTCAAAACACTAATTAAATGCTGTGATCGTTTTTTTTTTTTTTTAATATATATATCTGAAAGTATTTTCATTTGACTTCAACCAGGAGTGACACAAGAGCCAATAAAAAGTTGTTTAATGTCTGACCGCTTGTGTTGCCTCATGATTCCCGAAAAATATGCTTTGCTTTAGAATTTCAATGCATCCCAGGCTTTAATGCATCGCGATGCATTGCCGAATCGAACCGTGACCCTCTGAATCGAATCGTGAGGGCAGTGCCGATGCACACCTCTTAATATTTATACGCTTTTGGGAACAAATGAGTTAAAGGGAAAGTTCAGAATTTTTTACATTAGACTTAATCTTCGAGCTGCCACCCTCCCAGTTCAAATGAATTGGACGTCTACTAGTAATAAACTCAATTTAGGAGGATGAAGAGCTTGTTTTTCTGTTTATTAGTCAAAAAATAGCTCACGCAACCAGAAATACACGTGTTTGGGTCTAAATATGGCGTATTACTCTGCTTATAAAAGCCTGAGAAATAAAAAAAAATGAGAACCGGCTCTTCAGGAGCCGCCAAGAAAGCTCACTTCCGAAACGCCGACCTCATCCAGCAACCCCAATAAATCAGAAGCAGCTGGCTGGCGGGGATAAGAACCGGGGGTGTCGATCTCAGGCGGCCATTAGGAAAATGTACAATCAAACAACATCCCTCACGCAAACAAAACATGTTTACTAAAATATGTCGTTAAAAGAGCCGTTAACTTTAACGGCCTTTCCTGCGATGCCCACCTAGAAAGCGGCTTCCCACTGTTTTAAGCACCATTGGCCGGGCTTCTATCGCTCGCCGTCGCCTCCTCCTGTTGTCTCCCCGGCGAGAACGCGGCGGCGACGCCTCGGCTCGGCTTCCGGACGCTGCGATTGCACGCGGGAGTCTGAGGATTGCATCACTGCCTGTGGAGAGGCCACAGGAATGGACGGAGAAGGGGGAGAGTCATGTTTAGAGGGGTGCAATGAAGGGCATGGAGTTAAGAAAGAGGAAGGATTTGAGGCCAACCCATTGCTATTGACGTGAAATGGAGGTTGGAGTGACCCGATGTATTTCCCGACTTGAGTGGGTTCTGTGTGAAAGGCCGGCATTGATAAAACCCGCCTCTTTAGTCTTACATTCCTGATAAGATGATCTTGTGGACATTTTATCAAGGCTACAAAAGCAGCATATTTTTACACTCATTTCTCATGTGATATTTCAACTTCAAACTGTACTTTTATAATAGATGTAGATGGTTACTACAACACCAAGTTGGGATGGGTACCTCTGAGTACTAGAGATGTCCCGATCCGATCACGTCATTTTCAAAGTATCGGAAACGGCAAAAAAATATCGGCCATGCCTTTAAAAAAAAAAAAAAAAAAAAAAAATATATATATATATATATATATATATATATATATATATATATATATATATATATATATATATATATATATATATATATATTAAGGCTGTCAAACGATTAAAAATTTTAATCGAGTTAATTACAGCTTAAAAAATTAATTAATCGTAATGAATCGCAATTCCGACCATCTATAAAATATGCCATATTTTTCTGTAAATTATTGTTGGAATGGAAAGATAAGACACAAGATGGATATATACATTCAACATACGGTACATAAGGACTGTATTTGTTTATTATAACAATAAATCAACAAGATGGCATTAACATTATTGACATTCTGTTAAAGTGATCCATGGATAGAAAGAGTTGTAGTTCTTAAAAGATGAATGTTAGTACAAGTTATTGAAATGTTATATTAAAACCCCTCTTAATGTTTTCGTTTTAATAAAATTTGTAAAATTTTCGATCAAAAAACTGAAGTCATCTCTTTTTGACAGGAGCACGTTTCTTGTATTTTTGTAAAACTGAAAATAACAAGGCAATGTGTCAATAACTTGCATAAATCACAAAATAACAAAATGTACACACACGTGTGCATTTGAGCGGTAGCACTAGCCAATTAGCTCACAAGCATCTCACAATGTAACTGCATTTCACCATATATGTGAACAAATTCAAATACACATCACCAATAACATTATGATGCTCATGAACTTAAACAAAGGAGGAATAAAACTCACAAGCGATGCATGTATTAGACACAAACAGTGTGATGAGGCTATGAGAACTGCCACTGAATACTGGATGCAGACGTTAGCTGGTCTGAATAGCACTGTTTATTAGTGTGAGTTCGCGTCGACATATAATCACGTCAGAAAAGCGCGCCGAAACCCAAATAATCAGCTGCACCGAATCGCCAGCAGAGAGCGACATTACGCCAGATAACATATGCAAGTCACACCCAAGTGCCAGCAGAGGGCGAAAAAACGCCATAAAGCACATTTAACAAGTTGGCCTTTCACTGTACTGACATTTAAATCTGTCTGAGCGGGGCAAACGTGCGTTAATTGCGTCAAATATTTTAACGTGATTAATTAAAAAAATTAACGCCCGTTAACGCGATAATTTTGACAGCCGTAATATATATATATATATATATATATATATATATATATATATATATATATATATATATATATTTTTTTTTAAATTAAATCGTTTTCTAATTGTATTTAACGTTACAGACATAATATGTTTCACTCTTCCAGAGTCTTTAGTTTAGGCTTAAGGTAGGGTTATCAAATTTATCCTAATAACGGCGGTAATTAATTTTTTAAAAAAATGTATCACGTTAAAATATTTAACGCAATTAATGCACGACCCACTCACGCATCGTCGCGCTCAATCTGTAATGGCGCCGTTTTACCTATATAGAGAGATAAAATGCAGCGTAAAATGAGTAGAGTGAATTTTGGCAGCCTTTGAAGCCTTTTTGTAATTGGCTAAAACCTTACAATCCCTCTCCCTACGATTAGAAATATCATGGGAAGCAATGTGGGGAAGCAAGGGAGCAATTGATCTTTATCTTAACACCTCATGTTATTTGCCAACGCAGAGAAGATACAGTATATCAATTGGTAGCACTACGCACAGTCAGCAAAGTCATGGTTCCACTTCCCATCATGCATTTGGGCATGACTACAGTATCATTAACTGAAAGCTCAACAAATACACTAGATGGCAATATTTAGTCACAATATACAAAGTCACAAGTCTTTCTATCCGTGGATCCCTCTCACAGAAAGAATGTTAATAATGTAAATGCCATCTTGAGGATTTATTGTCATAAGAAATGAATACAGTACTTATGTACTGTCTGTTGAATGTATATATTCGTCTGAGTTTTATTCATTTTTTTCTTAATGCATTGCCAAAATGTATATGATCGGGAAAAATTATCGGGAATGATTGGAATTGAATCTGGAGCAACAAAAAAGCAATCGGATCGGGAAAAATTATCGGGAATGATTGGAATTGAATCTGGAGCAACAAAAAAGCAATCGGATCGGGAAATATCGGGATCGGATCGGATCAACCCTACTGAGTACCTCACGATACGATTTGTTATACAAAGCTCACAATAACGATGATCTGACGACGTCGTGATACAACGATTATCGATACATTGGTCAGGAAAACATCAAGGTTTCAGTTTTTTTTTCTCCCCCCCTAAACATTTTTTAATACATGCACCCCCACACAGACACAACCAGAATAAAGCTGTATTGCTCTGATGCCAATGAAACATTTAAGGTTTTATGATGGCAGAATAAAGCAAACACATACAGAAAAATAGCTGTGGCCATTAAACTGTCCTATTATATATAGGCTTCACTGTTAGATTTTACTTTATGATGAGTGCTTTACCATCATGAAAGCTTTCAGAGAAATCACACAGAGATGCCAAATACCGCCACATGATGATTGCTACATGGAAGTCCGTGCCCAGTCCACTCATTAATTTCAGCCATTTCGACAAGGTTATAGCCGCTGTCCGACTCTTTCACGTTCATTTGTAGCCGTTGTTAGCCGCTATCGTTAGCCTGTGGCTTGGCTACCAGAAGTAAGCACTGAAAGCATCCTCTCCTGATATCGTGAGAACCAGGGAGGACAGTGGGTGGAAGCCCGTCTGGAACCCGCCAAGAGTTTACTTTGTCGGGTGAAAGTTTGGCGAAGCTAACTTAAGCCCGACTCCATCCCCTTTACTTGTAGCGTTAGCTGCTAGCGTTAGCCTACCGGGCTTCTGTTTGATTGGCTTCCTGAAAACCACGTGACTCCATACGTAGGCACACTGTCTGCTTTCTTAAAGGGGAATGAACATAGCCGATGACTATGTTTTCTTGTTTTATTAAATTACCGAATTTACCGACATGGTCAAAATTACGTCGGTCATCGTGAAGAACGACGGTAAATTTTCGGTTTACCACCCTGCTCTACCCCAGCGGATTTCAGAGCCCACACCTGCCAGGCGAGAGCATTATGCCTGCCTGCACAGCGCCGCATCCGCTAGTTTGTTCATGTCCTCCGGCTTCTTCGCGACATTTTACAAAGGCCGTTCTGCAGTTTGACCCAAACGTCGCCGGCGGGAAATGACCACAAGGCAAGCCTCATGAGTTCGATTGCTCAATGTCATCGCGGATGACCTCCAACACCTTGGAGTCACTCTGGAGGATGCAGAACTCCTCGCTCAAGATCGCCAGCAGTGCAAAAAATGGTTTATTTGGTTGGCACAACGCACTGGGATAGGACAACGCTCCAACCGCGTTGATTGATTATCACTAGTAGTCGTCCATCCGTTTGAAGTGGGAGGGATGGCAGCAAATGAACAGATGTCTAACAGTGTATGTTAGCATCTTGCTAGTATGCCTTCGAAAACACCCTTCAGCCATCCCAAGAGTCAAGTCAGGTCACCGCGCAGTGCAATAATCCCGGGTTTACCAGGCCAGAAGGCTTAATGACACAATGTAAAATCAGTCAGATGGCCGTTTACGAATCACTCGCCCATTAATCTTACGCTACAGATTGAGTCCAAGTGGTGCTCTGCTGCCACATCTGTGTATCAGTGTTTGCCAAATGTATCACATTTGACACACTTGGAATTTTATTATTTTGAGACGAATTCAGAATTTCAAAATTTCTTTCTCAAAAAAATACTGGTTGTCCCCATGTTACAACATACCCGAGTTGCGTCCTTTTGACTTTACGACGTCCGAGTCTCCAGTTTAGTATTTTTTATAAAGTTGACTTTTGTTTTGTGATGCATGCTTTTATTTTGGAACAGGAAGCGTAGAGTAGGTAGTACTTCCGCACGTGAGTACGAGCGCATGTACACACGAAGAAGAACATATTTGCGCACACATGAGGAAATTTTGCTCCCACGAAGAGAGAGGAGAAAGAGCGTCTAGCCTGCGCACACATTTGTTGCTTGTGAGGCACCGACAGAAGCAACACCTGTATATAACACCTTTTGTACTGTTTATTGCGCATTTTCGATTGTAGTCGAATACTTGGGGCGAGTTGATGTGATTGTTTTTGATGATCTGCGAACGCTAACTAATACATGCTAACCGTTTGTGTGGATTCTTATTGCTGTGTCAGCAGCTAGATATAAACGCAAATTTGACTTGCTGTTATTGAAGATGAAACTGATTTAATTTTTATTTTATTTTCATTCTGCAAGTGTTGTTGTCATGAACAGCTGAATAAAGTCAGTAAACCACACAGACGTCTGAAATCGTCATTTCAGAAGTTAGCTTGCTCTAGCTAGGACTTGCTGTAATTTTCGCACTACAGTATAAGCCACCACCCAACATATTTGACACGAAAATAGCATTTGTTCATAGATAAGCCACACTGGACTATAAGCCGCAGCTGTCCTCACTGTATTACAGGATATCTACACCAAAAGATATTAATGGCTAACACTTTATGTGACAGCGACGTCATACAACTGTCATAAGACCAAATGAACCACCATGAAGCTTTGAACCAATTGGCTGCAAAGCTTTGGCCATCACTGCTCCCTAGGGGGAGACAGTCATCCCTCTGCTGTCCAACATACCTCCTAGCATGCATTGCAGCACTACAGATGCAAATATCAATCAAAATTAATGTTGTTATTATTATCTGCTACTTTTTGAGCAGAATTCTAGCTTTGTATAGGCTAATGTTCCTATTGTTGAAAGCACAAAGGTGTGTAATAAACAACTAGCACATTTATATTTTGTATTTTGTTTTCTTACTGTCCCGAAAATGAACCGAACCGTGACCTCAAAACCGAGGTACGTACCAAACCGAGATTTTTTTGTACCGTTACACCCCTACCTCCTAGCATGCATCACAATGCTACAGATGTAAATAACAATCAAAATTCATGTTTTGTGCTAATTATTTTTTCAGTTACTGTTCCAGTTGTTTCATTAATTGCTATTTATGGTATTTAGTACCACTTTATTTGACAGTGGTGCCATAAGACTGTCATTAGACACTCATAATTATGACATGGCATTTTCATGAGCATTAATGAATAGCTATAAAAGATGTCATTTAGTGTTATCTAGCAAATTATCTCACTTTTGAATGGATGTAAAAGATCCGAGCTGGACATAAATGGAGTTGGTGACAGAATTTGCCAGCTGACACTCAACTCATTTGCTCCCAAAAACGTATAAATACGTTCTATTTTTAAGTGTTTCAATGTCCCAAAGACGTATTTATACGTCTTTAACGTTTTTTTTTTTTTTTTTTACAAGAGACATCTCTAGGTTCTGATGCAACTTGGCTCCAAAGCACAATGCTGAAAATCCATTTTAAAGCAATAAAACTGGCCACTGGAGGGCAATAGCGCCTTTGGTAAGACCAGCAACCCGAGTCAAAGCCACTACAGCGTCATCTCTCAGTTCAATGTTTAGTTATGTGTAAATAAATAGTTACTTTGCTATCAAAAGCTCTATTTGTCTTGTTGTTTATGTTATTTTGTAGAAGGAAAACATTCAGATGTTTGGGATAAAAAGCAAAAAATAGCTGTGTTAAAGTCAAAGTTTGAAATGTATGTTTTCACAAAAAGCGCAATTTTTCTGTTTTTTCATCAGAAATTGGAAAATTGCTCAAACTAAGCTATTTTCTAATGCTGATTTCTAAAGAATGGAAAAGATATGAACTAACTTTTTTTTCCTGCTGAAAGAAGAGTAATCTTTCTTTTGGTGGGTTCCATGTTTATATAGCAACAGAACAGAATTTTCTGTGGGCCTTGCAAAATAAGTCAAAATCCAGTAAAACGGCCAGGAGCGAAGGGCCTTGCTCCGGTCAAAATGGCTGGGAGTGAATGACTTGAGTCATGAGATGAGAGGACATCTGTCGTAAGCCACAGGATTCGAAATGAAAGAAAAAAAGTAGCGTTTTATAGTTTGAAAATTAAGGTAGCTCCAACATCTTGGAGATGACAGTACAATGACGTGTAATGCATGTTTTTGGATAGTTATTTTTTTAAATTTAGCGTTATTTGGGGATACTTAAAGGGTTAATTGAAATTCGGGTTATGTCAGCATAGGAACAGAACTTGTTCATAACCTAACCTTAATTTATTTTAGGGAGAAAACGTTTGAGTTTTACAGACGAAAAAATTGAGTAAACGTAGACTAAAACTAGACTAAATTTGTCTTGCGTTTCGTCCCAAAAAACTAGACAAACACATTTTGAAATGGCTAAAATGGATCGGGTCCGATCACATCATTTTCAAAGTATCGGAATCGGCAAAAAAATATCGGACATGCCTTTTTTAAAATATATATATATATATATATATTTTTTTTTGGATTAAATCGTTTTCTAATTGTATTTAACGTTACAGACAAAATGTCTTACATTCACCCAGAGTCTTTAGTTTTGGCTTAAAGTAGGCCTATCAAATTTAGCGCGTAAACGGCGGTAAATTAATTTTTTAAAATTAATCACGTTAAGATATTTAATGCAATTAACGCATGCGCTGCACAACCCAGTCACGCATTGTCACGTTCAATCTATAATGGCGCCGTTTTACCTATATATAGAGCTAACAGGCAGCGTACAATGAGTAGAGAGAATTTTGGCAGTCTTTGGAGCCTCTTTTTAATTGGCTAAAGCCTTAAAATCCCTCTCTCAAAAATTAAAAATATCGTGGGAAGCAATGAGGGGAAGAACGGCAGTGGTTGATCTTTTCCTTAACACCCTATGTTACATCCCAACGCAGAGAAGATATATCAAATGGTGCCACTACGCACAGTCATGGTTGCACTTCCCATCATGCATTTGGGCAGGACAGTTCAATGGCTACAGTATCATTTACTGAAAGCTCCAAATACACTAGATGGCAATATTTAGTCACAATATACAAAGTCACATTTATCCTTTAAGAATTACAAGTCTTTCTATCCGTGGATCCCTCTCACAGAATGTTAATAATGTAAATGCCATCTTGAGGATTTATTGTCATAACAAACAAATACAGTACTTATGTCCTGTATGTTGAATGTATATATTCGTCCAAGTTTTATTCATTTTCTTCTTAATGCATTGCCAAAATGTATATGATCGGGAAAAATTATCGGGAATGATTGGAATTGAATCGGGGAGCAAAAAAAAAAAAAAAAAAGCAATCGGATCGGGAAATATCGGGATTGGCAGATACTCAAACTAAAACGATCGGGATCGGATCAGGAGCAAAAAAAACATGATCGGAACAACCCTACTAGTAAGTCTTGTTGTCCAAAGACTAAGACGAAAATTAAAAGGGCTGCCAAAAACAACACCGATTAGCTCCCATTCCAAATGGATCGAACGTTTACCACCGTCTAAATGTCACAGAAACATCGACAAAGCTGGCCATCCCAGATAAAATAGATTTGATGTCTATCGATTTGACTGAATGAAATTAGAATTGAATGAAATCCAATGCACTCAAAATACAAGAAAGCAGCTTTCCAATGACATTTGAATGCCAGCATTCCACCACTAGACAGATACCCGTGCTCATTTCGCCGTCCGTCCTTGACAAGAAACCCCAAGCGTGACCCGCCCTTTTCCATCTTGACTCCCAACAGCCATCCACCCTCCCTCCTGGCACCATCCAGCCAGTCTATCCATCCATCCCGCCCTCCCTCTCTGGAATTCCTCAGTTTCTGACCGCCCTGGCGGGAGGCCATCGCTAGCTTCCTGTTACTTGGTCGCGCTCTCTTTTTTGTTTCCCGTCTTCACTTCTTTCTGCACGCTCTAATTTGTTAATGACGCATTTCTCTTTCGGAACAGAAGACTCAAACGTGTTGCATTTCTGCCCGCAACAACTGGATTGTCCTTAATAACCTTTTGGCTTTCTGAACACTGAATTACATAATATTTTTTTCTCTCACTTTGCACTGGAAGTATATATTAAATTCTGTATTATGTAGCAGATAAACTAGATAGTGCTGCAACGATTAATCAATTAACTTGAGTAATTCGATTAGAAAAAAAGATTCGAATCAAATTTAGCTAATTCTTGTTTACCGTAATTTTCGCACAATAAAGGCAGTTTTTCTAAATTTCCAGGTTCGCGGTGAATCAGTAACAGGCACACTTTTGCTCAACAATGTTTATTGATTAGAAAATGCAGAATAAATGAGATTTATTGATTATAATCCCACAAGAGCAAACAACAACCATCAAAAACAAGGGTAATGATGACACCAGATTTGAGTTTGTCAATCCCAGAATCCCCGCGCTACCGATCGATCGGGTCCGATCACGTCATTTTCAAAGTATCGGAATCGGCAAAAAAAATATTGGACATGCCTTTTGTTAATAAATATATATTTTTTAATTGAATCGTTTTCTAATTGTATTTAACGTTACAGACATAATATGTTACACTCATCCAGAGTCTTTAGTTTAGGCTTAAGGTAGGGTTATCAAATTTATCCGGCTAACGGCGGTAATTAATTTAAAAAAAAAAAAAAAATTATCACGTTAAAATATTTAACGCAATTAACGCATGTGCTGCACGACCCACTCACGCATTGTCGCATTCAATCTGTAATGGCGCCATTTTACCTATATATAGAGCTAAAAGGCAGCGTAAAATGAGTAGAGTGAATTTTGGCAGCCTTTGGAGCCTTTTTTTAATTGGCTAAAGCCTTACAATCCCTCTCCCAACGATTAGAAATATCATGGGAAGCAATGTGGGGAAGAATGAAGAGAAGATATATCAATTGGTACCACTACGCGCAGTCATGGTTGCACTTCCCATCATGCATTTGGGCAAACAGTTAAATGGCTACAGTATCATTTACTGAAAGCTCAACAAACACACTAGGTGGCAATATTTAGTCACAATTTACAAAGTCACATTTATCCTTTAAGAATTACAAGTCTTTCTATCCGTGGATCCCTCTCACAGAAAGAATGTTAATAATGTAAATACCATCTTGAGGATTTATTGTCATAATAAACAAATACAGTCCTTATGTACTGTATGTTGAATGTATATATTCGTCCGAGTTTTATTCATTTTTTCTTAATGCATTGCCAAAATGTATATGATCGGGAAAAATTATCGGGAATGATTGGAATTGAATCGGGAGCAAAAAACAGCAATCGGATCGAGAAATATCGGGATCGGCAGATACTCAAACTAAAACGATCGGGAGCAAAAAAACATGATCGGAACAACCCTAATTGTAATCAATAAATCTCATTTATTCTGCATTTTCTAATCAATAAACATTGTCTATTTTGCAAAAGTGTGCCTGTTACTGATTCACCGCGAACCTGGAAATTTCGAAAAACAATGGCACACCTGACGATAAGCCGCCACCCATCAAATTTGACACCAAAACGACATTTGTTCATAGATAAGTCGCATTGGACTATAGGCCACAGCTGTCCTCACTGTATTATGGGATATTTACACCAAAAGATAACCGGTAACACTTTGCCAGCGGATCATACGAATGTCTTAAGACCAAATGAACCACCACGAGGCTTTGAACTAATAGGCCTCAAAGCTTCATTGCTTCAAGAAGCTTCATTTGGCAATCACTGCTCCCTTAAGGGAGACCATCAACCTCTGCTGCCAACTGCTGTCAACACTGTTGTTGTCCAACATGCCTCCTAGTAAGGGTGTAACGGTACATGTATTTGTATTGAACCGTTTTGGTACGTGGTGCTCGGTTCGGAAAGGTGGCGTACCGAACGAGTTTCTGACGTAATGTAACCCTTACTTTTCGAGGCTGTGAGTCGATCGGGTTACAGTTTCTTTGTGTAGATCAGGGGTTTTCAACCCAGTCCTCAAGGCACACTGTGGGTCCTGGTTTTTGTTCCAGCCAATCCAGCAGAGACAGTTGAACCAATGAGGCTTCTGCTAAAACAAGCCACACCTGACTGCAATCAACTGATTGCACTTGTAAAACACCAGATTGGGGAAAAAGTGTTGTCATCTTGTTTGGTAAGAATAAAATCCTGCACCCACAGTGTGCCTTAGTGGAATAGGTTGGGAACCCCTGGTGTAGATTATATTCACTCTGTCTTCTCTACTACAATGAGGACCAACACAGATGGACAGTATAACCCAGAAACGTCAACGGCGTGACAACGTGGCTGCCGCGAGAACGCAGTAAAACGCGGGCGTTTAAGTCAATCGGCCAATGCACAACAGTCGCAGTGCGGCCGCGTGTTAGACGCGTCCCAGAAGCGGCTCAACACGACGCACGCGAAAAGAACGGTAGAGTTTATTATTTGACGCGAGAAGCGACCCTCCTGCGTCAATACTACTACCGGTAGCTAGGATCGGGCAGACCGGAAGTCACTCGTGTAAAAATACGGTGGGATCCGGTCGATTTTCAAGCTAATATGCAATCATAACCCACTTTTTGAGTCCATCAGATCTCTTGAGTGGTAGACCATGGCACAGTTGACTTGTCTTTGTTGATTTACTGCTGTCTTCTCTGCTATCATAATAACCAACACGGCCCCGTGTTAAATACAAAACCCTCCTACCACAACAAAACAAGTAGGAACTAATATTCACATAGGAACTAAAGTTATACAACATAAAATATACAATATAAATGAATACTACATCACATTTGTAAAATATAAACACATAATAAATAATAGCCCATTTAAATAAAATAAATTGAAATGAGCTAAAACACCTGTAATAATAATACAGATCCTGCTTACACAATTAAATTAATTTCTGTGTGGCGCTTTAACTTGAGAAAATCCACCAATAAAGCTTTTGAAAACCGTTCATAAGAAAAAAAAAAGATTCATTGAGGCATTTCATTTGTAAAATACATGTTAAAATCTTTGCCATTGGGATTGCTTCTCTCTTTAGCCCAGGACTTCTTTTTTCCGCTTTCTTTCAGAAAGAAAGCTGACCAATATGCGGGGTCTGAAAGGCAAATTGTTGTTGGATTATCTTTAAATACCCGCTACTTTTTGAGCAGAATTCTAGCTTTGTATAGGCGAATGTTCCTATTGTTGAAAGCACAAAGGTGTGTAATAAACAACTAGCACATTTATATTTTGCATTTTGTTTTTTTACTGTACCGAAAATGAACCGAACCGGGACCTCAAAACCGAGGTATGTACCGAACCGAAATTTTTGTGTACCGTTACACCCCTACGTCCTAGCATGCATCACAACGCTACAGATGTAAATAACAATCAAAATTCATGTTTTGTGCTAATTATTTCTTCAGTTACTGTTCTGGTTGTTTCATTAATTGCTAGTTATGGTATTTGGTAACACTTTATTTGACAGTGACGCCATATGACTGTCGTTAGACAATCATAGTTATGACATGACACTCATGAGCATTAAAGAATGCTTATAACAGATGTCATTTAGTGTTATTTGGCAAATTATCTCACTTTTGAATGGATGTAAAAGATCAGAGCTGGACATAAATGGAGTTACTGACATAATTTGCCAGATGACACTTAATGACATCTGTCATAAGCATTCATTAATGCCCGTGATAGTGTCATGTCATAATTATGATGGTCTTATGACACCGCTGTCAAGTAAAGTGTTACATATTAAGCCAAATGAATCAACAAATAAGCCGCATTAGATTATAAACCGCAGGATTTAAAATGAGGGGAAAAAGTAGGGGCTTATCGTCTGAAAATTACGGTAATTAGAGTGGCGCTGTAGTGGTTTGTTTTGAAAGTGTTTGCATTTAGTTTTATTGATTTGGGTGGATACACTACCCTTTGGCGACAACAGTGAATCCAACATAAGTTGTGTTTTTGTCTGCGCCAATATGTTTATGTATTCGTAATTTAGTTTGGAAGTATATTTCGATTTTTTTGTCGGAATGTGTTTGAAAGATTTGTTAAGAGCATTGACAAAAAACAAACAATAAATAAAAAAACACGAGCATTTTATAGCATTTAAGCTCATGGACCTCTGCTATGCTTGTTAGCCAATTGTTCTTTCGCTGTTTGTTTGTTCCGTTTGAGGCTTAGCTAAAGTATTGCTTAGGTTAGGCTTATATGTATTTTATTGTATTTAGAAGTATATTTAGATTTTTTTTGAGGGACTATGTGTTTGAACGATTTGTTTTTTTATAAGATTAAAAAAAAAAAAAAAAAAAAAAAAAACCTTAGCATTTTATAGTATTTAAGCTAGCTGAATTTTGCCAAGAAAGTTAGCCAATTGTTTTGTTTTACTTAGATCCTCATTTATTTTCTATCCTGTTGATGCCAACTTCAGGTTTTTTAGTTTTAAATGCATTTATTGCTTTTGTGAAATGAGTTCAACTCTGTGTAGTTTGAAGAAACACTCAGGAATTTGATTTTGTATTCGCATTTAATAAACAGTTGTTTGTTTTACACATCTTAAAATGTGTTCTGCCACTCATTAAATGTTTCATCCGTTTTCTCGATTATTCGAACTAATCGATAGCTGCAGCCTGTGTAAAAAGAGAAGCAGGCTGGAAAAAAAGGAAATGAGAAACGAAACAATGACAAGAATAAAAAGGTAAAAAGAGGCCCAAGAGGAGGAGTGGAAAGTGAGGTTTCCTGTCTGAAAAGCTCTCAGCTGTGTGTAGCGCTCATCTATCAGGTGGGTGGGGGACTTGGGCAGACTGTGGTTCTTGTGTGAACTTGTCACTGGGAATGATTTGTGTTTTCAAACTCCGCGTGCAGTGTTTTCTCAACCCTAGTGGGCACTTCAAGGGCTGAAACACCCAATGGTAATACAGGTAGTTCCCGGGTTACGATTTACCCGACATGCGTGATTTAGACTTAAAGGGATCCACGGATAGAAAGTCTTGTAGTTCTTAAAAGATAAATGTTAGTACAAATTATTATAATTTGATATTGAAACCCCTCTTGATGTTTTCGTTTTTATACAATTTGTAAAATTATTTTAACTAGTAAAGCCCACAACATGATGCCTTGACATCTTTCCTTCAAACTTTTTCACAACTTTTTCATTGCATAGCCCCAGACATACTTCAGATTATAAATACTTCTCTCCAAACAGGAGAGTTTCCACAGACTTTAAAAACTGCAGTCATAAAACCTCTCCTAAAAAAAATAATCTGGATGCCTCAACCATTAGTAATTAGAGGCCAATATCAAATCTGACAATCCTGGGGAAAATTATCGAAAGGGTTGTGTTCGAACAGATCCAGACTTATGATGCAAAACAATTTTTTAAAAACTCATTTCAGTCTGGGATTCGGCCACAACACAGCACCGAGACCGTGCTTATCAAAGTCCTAAATGATATTCGTCGGAATACCGATGCAGGCAAATCATCTGTTCTGCTACTATTGGATCTCAGCGCCGCATTCGACACGGTTGATCACAACATACTACTCAGCAGATTGGAACAGTGGGTAGGGCTTACTGACACTATTCTTCAGTGGTTCACATCCTATTTACATGATAGGGATTTCTTTGTGTTAACATCTATATGCTTCCCTGAGCTCAGATTATGGAACAGTATGACATCTCCTATCACACCTATTCAGACGACACACAACTGTACATTTCTCTGTCCCCACATGATTATAGTCCCTTAGTCTCCCTGAGTAAATGCATTCATCAAATCAATGAATGGATGTGCCAGAATTTTCTCCAGTAAAATGTGGAGAAGACAGAAGTGATCATTTTTAAGACAAAAAAGCAAAGGTCAAAGATAAGCAGGCACCTTAGCACAATGTCACTTACAGCTACAAATCAAGTCAGAAACCTTGGCCTAATTATTGACTCAGACCTAAAATTTGATTTCCATCTGAAGTCTGTCACTAAATCTGCTTATTACCACCTAAAAAATATAGCCAGAATTAAGGGGCTTCTGGCTCAACAAGACATGGAAAAACATATGCATGCATTCATTTTCAGCAGATTGGACTATTGCAACGGTATATTTACGGGTCTTGATAAAAAAAAATCAGTCAGGAAGCTGCAGCTAGTACAGAATGCTGCACCCAGAGTCCTCACTAATACAAGGAAGCTGGACCACATTACACCGGTTTTGAGGTCGCTACACTGGCTTCCAGTGAGTCAAAGGATAGACTATAAAATACTACTGCTTGTCTACAAAACACTTAATGGCCTTGGACCAAAAATACATGCTTGATTTGTTAGATTCCTATGAGACATCTAGACCCCTAAGGTCATCTGGAACTGGTCTCCTGCGTGTTCCAAGAACAAGAGCCAAGCAGGGTGAGGCAGCATTTAGTTATTATGCTCCTCACCTCTGGATCAAGTTACCTGAACATCTGAAGTACGGTCAAACTTTTAGCTCCTTTAAATCAGGGCTAAAAATGCTTTTGTTTAGCACTGCATATCCATAACTGTCTATACTTGCTTTCTATTCCTCTTGTGCTTATCTCCATTGCTGAGTTCTATTATTATAGTAGTAGTTTTTATTTTTATTTATTTATTTTTATTCTATTTGTGATTAAATGGCGATTTTTATGTATAATTTTATTTCCTATTTTGATTGTCTTGGTTTTTACGTTGTATTGATTTAAATGTGATTTTTATGATCTTCATGTGATGTAAAGCACTTTGAATTGCCTTGCCTAGTAGGTCGCCATTGTTGTTAACGCCGCAGGGTGGTGACGCTGCAAGAATTCCACCCGTCACTCTTAAAAAAAAATAAAAAAATAAACGTGTCACTCTTTAATAATGTAAGGTAGTGATTTAAATACGCCACAATGTGTCAATGACGATAGCAATCAAGCCAATGAGTGTGTTTTTTCTCCTTTACTGACGCTGTAGTTTCTTTAATCCACAGTGGGAGGGAGAAAAGGGTGGACACAGGCATTCAGATTCGTAGCTCGGACCGCGCAGTTTATTGGCATAAGCTTCGGCAACTTTTTCACAACACACATAAGTATCATATAGTGAAAATTCTACAAAATTTGTCACTAAGAAGAAAAGTGCTTCAATCTGTATTACTGAGGCCCTATTCTCACACAGTTAACACAACAATGCAAAGACAACTGGCATTCACAATCAAAATAGATGCGCAAAATACACATAAAACTTACTCAGACTTTGGTCAAACTATAAACATTTTAGCAACTCCTTTAGCTCAACAAATACGCTGGATGGCAATATTTAGTCACAATATACAAACTATGATGCTGAGAGCCATTTTCAGGAGTCTTGTGAAGACAACACTCAACTGAACGTGAATCGCAAACCCAGTCTAAAAAAAAAAAAAAAAAAAAAGGAACTATGACGTCAGTCGAGGGACAAAACGCACTCATTGGCTTGATGTCTTATTAATGTAAAACTCGCCATTGACACCTTGTGGTGTATTTAAATTAGGTCTGTTAAAATTATCGCGTTAACAGGCGGTAATTAATTTTTTAAATGAATCACGTTAAAATATTTGACGCAATTAACGCACATGTCCCGTTCAAACATTAAAATGACAGCAGTGTCATGGCCACTTGTTACTTGTGTTTTTTGTCTCCCTCTGCTGGCGCTTTGGTGCGACTGATTTTATGGGTTTCAGCACCATGAGAATTGTGTAATTATTGACATCAACAATGGCGAGCTACTAGTTTATTTTTTGATTGAAAATTTTACAAATTTTATTAAAACAAAAACATTAAGAGGGGTTTTAATATAAAATATCTATAACTTGTACTCACATTCATCTTTTAAGAACTACAAGTCTTTTTATCCATGGATCGCTTTAACAGGATGTTAATGTTAATGCCATCTTGTTGATTTATAAACAAATACATTACTTATGTACAGTATGTTGAATGTATATATCCGTCTTGTGTCTTATCTTTCCATTCCAACAATAATTTACAGAAAAACATGGCATATTTTATAGATGGTTTGAATTGCGATCAATTACGATTAATTTTTAAGCTGTGATTAACTTGATTAAAAATTCTAATCGTTTGACAGCCCTAATTTAAATCACTACCATACATAGTGACTGTGAAGTACGGCAGCGTGGCCCTCCAACGTCAACAACAATGGCGAGCTATTAGTTTATTTTTTTAATTTAAAATTTACAAAATTAAAACGAAAACTAAGGTTTTTAATATGAAATTATTATTACTCGTACTAACATTTATCTTTCAAGACCCACATGTCTTTTTATCCATGGTTCCCTTAAAGGATGCCGAAGTCTCGTCCGCCGTTTTGTCTCCAGTTGTTTTATTTTCGATTTATTAAATCTAAATGGTTGATCTCTGGGTAGTCGTAGCACCGCTGTCTCTTCGCTCCCAGGACAACTCCAGCTACAAACTGCACCACAGCCGCCCAATTTGATCTATGTGTAATATATTCGTAGTGGACTTATGGAACAATTAATCGGGTTAAGCCAGATTACGATTGTACACGACTGAGGATGTGTCCAGAAATTTTGACATAAAAAAGAAATGTTACTCTATCTTTCGTGGACTTTCTTCTGCTCAAGATGCTACCGCCATGACGCCCTTGTGCATGAGAATGAAAGTCTTGGGTTTACCCCCTTTAGACTACCTCCCGTGGTCACAGCAGGAGGGAAGATTAGGTTTCAGCCCGGCTCAGTGGGGGCCACACAAAGGCAAATCTCACACCTGAGGGTTGTTTCGGATGAAGCCTGCGGCGGCTTCGTGCATCATCAGATCAGAAACATGATCCTATTGCGTGTAGATCTCGTCAAGCTAAAGATCACTGGTTGGGATCGGGGTCAAGATGTGATCCATGCGAGCTTAGCCTCGCAGGAGCACGAAAGTCCACGAGACCACCGACCTTGAGCTACCTTAATCGCACACCTCTCTCACACCTTTGCCAGTCCTTCTGGCGATCGGGATGGTGTGCGGCCTACAGTCCCTGGCAAAAGTCTTGTCGCTTCTCCAATTTGTAGGAACAATTGCTAATAACCTTTTAATTATTCAATTGGTTTCAGAAATGACTCATGTGAAAGCTAAGACCCTCCCAAATGATGTTGAATGTACAAAAATATATTTGCTTCACTGAAAAAAGATGTATCATTTAATGAAGACATAAAGGTCAAATTTTCAACAGAAAATTCATTGGTTAAAGTGTTTGCGCGGTATCGGTTGGAACAAAATCCAGCACCCACTTGGCCCTTTGTGGAATTGGTTGGACACCTGTGCCCTAGACCATGATTTTGCCATCACCAAATTTCACTGTTTTCTGAGTGAATCTCGGATCCATGCGGGCTCCGGTAGTTCTCCTGGAATATTTGCGGCGACTGTGGTGTAATTCAAAGGATTCATCTGAAAAATCCACCTTTTGCCACTTTTCCAGCATCCTTCCTTTTGACAAGCTGTGGGCCTTGGCAAATGCCACACTGTTTTTTAATTGTGTGCATCCTGAGAGATCTACAGGGTGGAAGGCAACATAAATAGTCGGAATTATCACCAAATCTGAGCTGCCTCTTACATTCCTAACCATGAAAAGGGACAAATTCTGCAGCAGGATGGTGCTCCATCGCATACTTCAATCTCTACCTCAAAGCTCCTCAAGCATAAGAAGATCAAGATCCTCCAGGACTGGCCAGCCCAGTCACCAGACATGAACCTCATTGAGTATGTCTGGGGTAGGATGGAAGAGGAAGCATGGAAGACGAAACCCAAGAATGTTGATGAACTCTTGGAGGCATGCAAGATTGCTTTCTTTGATATTCCTGATGACTTCAACAATAAAATGTATGAATCCTTGCCAAACCGCATGGATGCAGTCCTTCAAGCCCATGGAAGTCATACAAAATATTAAATTTGGATGTCACAGCACCACAACTTAATTCGCATACGTTATGTAACATATATTTTTGTATTTGAAGTACATTTTTTGTTCAATTTTCACACTACTTTCTGTAGGCGACAAAACTTTTGTCTTGCCAAAATTTCACCTTTATGTCTTCATTAAATGCTAAATCTTTTTTCAGTGAAACAAATATATTTTTGTACATTCAACATGATTTGGGAGGATCTTAGCTTTAGTATGAGCCATTTCTGAAACCAATTGAAGAATTAAAAGTCAGGTTATTAGCAATTGTTTCTACAAAATGGATAAGTGACAAGACTTTTGTCAGGGACTGTTCTTGAGTGAGCTGTTCGTGATAAAAAAAAATGCAAATGTGATCGAAAACAGGAAATTGTGTTTATTGCTGCAACGATTAATCGATTAACTCGAGTAATTCGATTATAAAAAAATTCCAATAAAACTTTGCTGGTTCAAATATTCGCTTAATCAAAGTGCCGTTGTAATGGTTCGTTTTGAAAGTTTGCATTTAGTTCTTTTAATTTGGGTGAATACACTGCCTTCTAGTGGCAACACTGAATATGACATAACTCATTTCACATGGCTGAATCAAGCTGCTCCCTGTTCCATGCTCCCCATACCAACATAAGCAAAGTTTTTGTTTGAGATTTTTTTTTTTTTTTAAATGCTTTCATAATTTAGTTTATTAGGCATATTTAGCCGTTTTTTGTGCGAATATGTGTTTGAACCATTTCAACCAATTCTGTTTTATTGCTATATAAACATGGAACGCACCAAAAGATTAGACTCTCTTCTTTCAGCAGGAAAAAAAAGTTAGTTCATATCTTTTTTCATTCTGTAAAAATCAGCATTAGAAAATAGCTTAGTTTGAGCAATTTTCCAATTTCTGATGAAAAAACTGAGAAATTGAGCTTTTTGTGAAAGCATACATTTCAAACATAACTTTGACTTATACACAGCTATTTTTACCTTTAGTTACATCCCAAACATCTGAATAATGTTTTCCTTTTACAAAATAAGATAAACAACAAGACAAATTCAGCTTTTGATAGCAAAGTAACAATTTATTTACACATAACTAACTGAAAGATGACGCTTTTCTGGCCGCGACAGCCTGGGTAAACTTTTCCCTCATCGCCGCCTGTCTCATGAAGATGGATTTTTTTGAGTCTTTCTTTTGTTGTGACCACTGCCTCGTTCGCCTGGGGAACTTGTGTTCCTGGGGGGGAACTGGTTTGGTTCCGTGCGGGACACTGGAGGGTGCGGGGGACGCGAGCGGCGAGCACCGCGGCGCGGGCTCTGCTCGGCAAGCAGCACGGACTCAACGGCATCGTTCGCTGCACTAGTTGAATCGGGTTGGGGGTCTTACCAAATGCGCTACTGCCCTTCAGTGGCCAGTTTTATTGCTTTAAAATGGATTTTCAGCCTTGTGCTTTGGAGCTAAGTTGAATCAGAACCCAGAGATGTCTCTTTTGAGAAAAAAAAAACAAAAAAAAACGTAAAATACATATAAATATGTCTTTGGGACACTGAAACAATTAAAAATAGAACGTATTTATACGTTTTTGGACGCAGATGAGTTAAGCTAGCTGACTTTTGCGATGTTAGTTAGCCAATTTTTCTTTTATTGTACTTAGATGTACAAATTTTTTTTCAGGTAAGTTTTTCTTTTCCTTATCCAATTACTCGATTATTAGAACTTAATAGTTCATCGATTCGACTACTAAAATAATCGATAGCTGCAGCCCTAATTGTGTCTCATAGAATTGTCTATGATTGTTGCAAAGAATGTTTGATTAAAAGTAGGGCTGTCAAAATTATCGCGTTAACGGGCCGTAATTAATTTTTTAAATTAATCACGTTAAAATATTTGACGCAATTAACGCACATGCCCCGCTCAGAAAGATTTAAATGACAGTACAGTGAAATGTCCACTTGTTAATTGTGTTTTATGGAGTTTTGCCGCCCTCTGCTGGCGCTATGGTGCGACTGATTTTATAGGCTTCAGCACCCATGAGCATTGTGTAAGTAATTATTAGAGGTGTGCAAAATTTCCGATTCTTAGATTATTCGCGATTCGGCCGTGGAAGATTCGAGAACGATTCACAAACATCCAAATTCCGATTATTGAAATATGCCAAGTAAAGCGGAAGTACAACACACTCAGCGCGCCGCGCGGTCAATGAGCAACGGAGCGAGAGTAGCTAAACATCATGCTTCTCTTTACCCGGCCCCTCGGGTAATGCCAATGCTCAACTCACGGCTCTAGCTCAACTCATGCCACGAGATAAAAAAACACAACAACATACCTGAAGCTGCTACAAAAGTACGTTATCCACATAATGTTACGGTAGATATCATTTATATAAGACTAGATGCACTACGGTAGCGGTAGCGTTTGCAGCACATCTACAAAAAGCTAGATGCAGACGTAGTAAACGGCCGCCATCTTAAAGCAGTACACTTCTCTGCAAGGCTGTTGTAGCGAACCTTCCAAGCAAACCTAATTAACTTTTTATCTAAAATCCTCCTAAATCGGTAAAATATTGACTTGAATCTATCTTTAAAATAGTTTTAAAACTTTCACATGTCGAAAGTTGACAAAAGGGAAATTATGGATTAACGGGAGCAATTTTAACAACTTTAACGGTTGATTCACAACATTAAATTAATTGAATGTAGTTTAAAGCTGCTGATACAGAATGGGGACTGGAGTTTTTTATTTACTGTTATTTTTGTATATTTGTTTACTGCTATATGTTAACTTGATACTGAAATAGTAGTTTGGTTTAGCCTGAGAGTATTTTTGAACAATTTTGGAACAAATGTACAAAATATTTTAAAAAAAAGAAAAAAAAAAAAAGGGGGGGGGGGGGTGCATCAATAATCGTTTTAGAATCGAATCGGACCATCTGAATCGTAATCGTAATCGAATCGTTAGGTGCCCAAAGATTCCCAGCTCTAGTAATTATTGACATCAACAATGGTGGGCTACTAGTGCATTTTTTTATTGAAAATTTTACAAATTTTATTGAAACGAAAACATTAAGAGGGGTTGTAATATAAAATTTCTATAACTTGTACTAACATTTATCTTTTAAGAACTACAAGTCTTTCTATTCAATGATCGCTTTAACAGAATGTTAATAATGTTAATGCCATCTTGTTATAAGAAACAAATACAGTCCTTATATACCGTATGTTGAATGTATGTATCCATCTTGTGTCTTATCTGTCCATTCCAACAATAATTTACAGAAAAATATGACATATTTAATAGATGATTTGAATTGCGATTAATTACGATTAATTAATTTTTAAGCTGTAATTGACTCGATTAAAAATTTTCATCGTTTGACAGCCCTAATTAAAAGTTAATCTTGCCAATTTCCATTCGTACAGAAGTTACGGTAATACGTTTTTGTTAGATTGAAGGGCTTAAGTTTGGTCGAATTTCATCAACAAGAGAGATTTCACTGCAAGAGAGAGAGACCACATCGTCTAGTTTGGCTGGCTGCCTTTCTGAGTATTAATCTAGTCAAACTTATTAAGTCCTGCATACTAAATTGGCTAAGAAGAGACTATCAGTTGACGAGACAGCTCTGACAGACATTGCGCCACGCCTTCCCGTGAGAGGCCGACCCTGGCAGAGCATTGAGGTGGCTTTCATTGTGATAAACTTGCTGTGTTCTAACGCCAGATTTAGGTGGAAACAGGACAAAAGATTTACTGCATACAGGCAGGCAGGAGTGTCTCAAGAGTGATTTGGTCGAGGATTCAAGGTAATTACTATATAAAATAGCACCATGCATGCACTTTGAAACATGAAAAAAAAAATAAATGGAAAAAATTAGTGTAACTTTGGCTTGAAATATTTACATAAAATGAACAATAACTGCCGGTTTTTTGCTTTCAACTAAGAATTTAGAATGTTTTGCGTTCATCTCTATCGAAATTTCGCAATTCACTTATTTATTTACAAGAATTTTCTACTTTAACAGCCCCTTTGTTTTGTGACGACCGCCACATTGGATTACACAATAGCGTTAATTCACCTTGAAATATTTACGTAAAATGAACGATAACTGCTCGTTTTGTGCTTTAAACCAAGAGTCTAGACTGTTTTACGTTCATATCTATAGTAATTATGATAGTTACGCATTTATTTACAAATATTTTCAATTTAAAATTCTTTGTTTTGTGATGGCCGCCATGTTGGATTTTATATCCATACACAACAGCGTAACTTAACATTCAAATAATCAGGTCATTTTCGGCCAACTGCCTGTTTTTTGGAAAAACACTGGTAATTTAGACATTTCTGCGTCCATACAGAATTTTTTTTTTTTTTTTTTTTGAATCTGCTTTTACGTGTTTTATTTTATGTAACATTTCAATCTAAAAATGACGAGGGCCAGATAGCCTGACAAGACATGCTGAGGCAATAGTGATATCGGAATTCAACCAAAATAAGTTGCGATTGTATACAGAAAAATGCAAAAATTGCTTTTGTTAAGTAAAACTAAGATGATTCTGCATGCTTTCCTCAAGTTTCTAATGTAAAAATTGAGTGATTTATTAGCTGTTGAAAAGCTAGCTTGCAAAAATTGCGCTAAATAAGAAAAATTAAAGTCACTATTTCGGGCAAAAACGTATATGTTAAATATTGCTATTGATCCTGAAAATCTAGGTAATTATCTCTGCATTTGGTTATTTTTGTGTATTTACCGTAAAATCTGAGAATTTTATTGCCATTTTAAGTTTTGTTATACTTATATGAAAAAAATAATCGGGATTTTATTAGGGAACGAATTTGAATTTTTTGATGTCGCTGCTCATGGTGACTCATATATGCCTAAGGGAAGTGCCTGTTTTAGTTTTATGTTGCTAACGGCTGTGGTTTTGAAAATATTTGAATTTGAAGTTTTTGAAAATAGGCCCCCTACGGATCAGTCCCGAGCCCTGTGTCCAGTCAACTGATAGTAAAGTCTATGGATGAGAAAATACCTTTTCAATAGCCAGGTAGTGCCATTTTGCAATATTCCTGGCCAAGATATTGTGAACTCTTCCACACTGGCAATTCTTCAAAGATCCCTAGATCAATTGCCCTTGTGGGGAAAGAGACTGGACTGCCGCCCACCATGTTAGGACTACCGTGATTGGTGGGACTCCTGGAAGGTTCCAATGCAAAAAGGTTGCAGGAATTGTTGCAACCGCGACATTGCGATTCCTGGAGAGACTGCTTTCTCAAAGCCGAAATACACTCGGGCCCTCTGCTAATGCAGGGTGACGCAGGACACACAAAGCCTGCCTCCACCTCCTCCAGGCCCGAGCGCATCCTCACTTTGGGCCCCCCACCACCGGCCATATCCCCTGTCCTCCTTCGCGTTGCTACATGCTGTGTTTACTCTGCCTCATAGCGCCAGGGCCCCGCAGAAGGGACAATGCCGCCTTTCAGAGAGACCGTCGACCCCACAGCCGAGCACGGAAGTCCGCTGGGGGGGAAACGGGGGGCGGTGGGGAGGGTGACGGCCGACACCCCTTCCCAAAACTTCACAGCCACCCGACAACTAGACTTGAGCACACTGGCCGGCAGTCCATCTTTCTCTCTTCCTCTTTCCTGCCTCATTTTTTTTATTCCTCCCCTGGTCAGAACCAAATGAGATCCAAATACTGTGAGTCACTTCCCAACCAGTCCAAATGTCCGGCGGTGGTTGCTGAGTCACTACAAGTGTAACATTAAAAACAGCCATTTAATGCCCCTCAAGATGCTTGATTGCGGTCAAAAGTGCTGTAAAGCATATATGTTTAACCCTTTAAAGGGTAAATGACTATTTTTGGTCAACATACATGTATCACATTATGGTACACAACTGTGGTCCTAATAATCACATATATTTATCATCATTATTCATCATATATACAACACTATATATATATATATATATATATATATATAAACACTAATTTTCGGACTATAAACCGCTACTTTTTCCCCCTCATTTTGAATCCTCTGGCTTATAGTCCAGTACTGCTTATTTGTCAATGTTTTTGGGTTAATAGGTAACACTTTATTTGACAGCGGCGTCATAAGACCGTCATAATTATGACATGACACAGTCATAGGCATTAATGAATGCTTATGACTAGGGTTGTTCCGATCATGTTTTTTTGCTCCCGATCCGATCGTTTTAGTTTGAGTATCTGCCGATCCCGATATTTCCCGATCCGATTGCTTTTTTTTTGCTCCCGATTCAATTCCAATCATTCCCGATAATCTTTCCTGATCATATATTTTGGCAATGCATTATGAAAAAAATGATAAAACTCGGAGGAATATATACATTCAACATACAGTACATAAGTACTGTATTTGTTTATGATGACAATAAATCCTCAAGATGGCATTTACATTATTAACATTCTTTCTGAGAGAGGGATCCACTGATAGAAAGACTTGTGACTTTGTATATTGTGACTAAATATTGCCATCTAGTGTATTTGTTGAGCTTTCAGTAAATGATACTGTAGCCATTTAACTGTTCTGCCCAAATGCATGATTGAAAGTGGAACCATGACTGTGCATCGTGCTACCAATTGATATATCTTCTCTGCGTTGGGAAATAACATAGGGTGTTAAGAAAAAGATCAATTATTACCTTTCATCCCCACATTGCTTCCCACGATATTTCTAATCGTAGGGAGTGGGATTGTAAGGCTTTAGCCAATTAAAAAAAGGCTCCAAAAGCTGCCAGAATTCACTCTACTCATTTTACGCTGCCTTTTAGCTCTCTATATAGGTAAAACGGCGCCGTTACAGATTGAACGCGACAATGCGTGAGTGGTTCGTGCAGCGCATGCGTTAATTGCGTTAAAAATTTTAACGCGATAAATTTTTTTTTTTAATTACCGCTGTTAACGGGATAAATTTGATAACCCTACCTTAAGCCTAAACTAAAGACTCTTGAGTGTAACGTATTATGCCTGTAACAAATACAATTAGAAAACGATTTAATTTAACCAAAAAAAAAAAAAAAATATATATATATATATATATATAGAGCCATTTATATATATATATATATATATTTTTTTTTTAAAAAGGCATGTCCGATATTTTTTTTGCCGATTCCAATACTTTGAAAATGACGTGATCGGACCCGATCGATCGGCATCATCTCTACTTATGACATACAGTATGTCATTAAGTGTCATCTGGCAAATTTTGTCACTAACTCCATTTATGTCCAGCTCGGATCTTTTACATCCATTCAAAAGTGAGATAATTTGCCGGATGACTTTTTATGACATCTGTCATAAGTATTAATTAATGCTTATCACAGTGTCGTGTCATAATTGTAATGGTCTTATGACAGTCTTATGGCACCACTATCGAATAAAGTGTAACCAAATACCATAACTAGCAATTAGTGAAACAACTACAACAGCAACTGAAGAAATTAGCACAGAACATGAATTTTGTTATCTACATCTGTATCCCTGCAATGCATGCTGGGAGGCATGTTGGACGACAACAGTGTTTACAGCAAGTGGCAGCAGAGGTTGACTGTCTCCTCCAAGAGAGCAGTGATGGCCAAATGAATCTTGAAGCACTGAAGCTTTGCAGCCAATTTGTTCAACGCTTTGTGGTGGTTCATTTGGTCTTATGAGGCCGCTGTCAAAGTGTTACTGGTTGATATATTTTGGTTTAAATGTCCCATAGAGTCCCACCAGGTTAGAGTCCGGTGCAACTTAGCTATGAAGCAATGCCGTTTTTGTATCAAATTTGGTGGGTGGCGGCTTATAGTCAAGTGCGCCATATAGTCCGAAAATTACGGTAAAAATACACACATACTATACATATACTGGTCACACATATATACAAGGTGTCCACAAAGTCTGGGAACATCGGAATTTTACTTTTATTTATTCAACAGCAATGTTGACCGATACAATCGAGTTCACCTGAATTTTGCAAGGCACATCAAATTATCATTGATAATAATGGAAATCATTTAAAATGTAATTTCTTAACATTATACTTCAATTATTTTATTTTATTTTATTTTTTAAATGTTACACACATGCTATACATATACACACATATAGTACTGTATATATGGCTGCAACAACTAATCGATTAAAATCGATGAATAAATTAGTTGCCTACGAATTTTATAATCGATTTTTGTGGGCAGCAATGAGTAGTGCCGTTTGGGTCCTTGTTTGTGTGTAATGAGAGGCTGCGTGGACGCTGCAGTGATTAGAGCAAAAGAGAGTTCACTGCTACACTCAGTTTGGGTTGCTGAATCAATAATATTACGAAGTGTCGAGAGTTAGATTGTCTTTTGTGTTGTTAGATCCAGTGTGCCTCCGTCAGATGTGAGTAAATGAAGCCAATTGTATCGTTTGTACGCTTTGTTGATGAGATGTTATGATTTAGCACGGAGCGCTAAGCTATTTAGCGATTATGCTAATCAGGTTCTTAAGTGTCTTTTGTGTTCTGAGATAGTGAAGATAGTGAAGTTGTCTAATTTCTTTTGATTAAGAAACCACACAGATAACCCAATCATTACAGCTTTCAACACAAGCTCCCATTCAAACTGTAAATTGTCATACAAGAGAGTGTGCTTTGAAATTGGATTTGGATTGTATATATCAATAACTATTTGACGAGGAAAGCTGATTCATTACAGTCTGTCTCCTCCTCATTTGATTCTGTTTAGAAAATAAAAGACATTGATACAATTTATATCAGCTCTTTGCCCACAGGAAAAAAAAATGTCAATCAGCATTTGAATGAACAGGACTTTTGTCTGATTTGTGTCCTGAGAAATTCTTTTGATATTCTCTACTCAGAACTCTTATTAAAAACAGTACAGTTGTAGACTATACAGCACGGGTGCCCAAGTCTGGTCCTCGAGAGCGCCTATCCAGCTTGTTTTCCATATCTCCCTCCTCCAACACACCTTAATCAAATAATCAGGATCGTGATGAGGGCTCCTGCAGAGCTTGCTGATGATCTGATCATTTGATTCAGATGTATTAAAGGAGGGAGACATAGAAAACAAGCTGGATTGAGGCTCTCGAGGACCGGACTTCGGCACCCCTGCTATACAGTTAAGTCTCCAGTTTCCAGTGGCTGAGTGAAGGATGAATAATAAGGTAATGAATCCACTTGTGGCTAAGCATATGACAGTTAGCAACCAACTTCTCAGTGCTGCGAGTGAAAGCCACGCCAAAGTTAATTCTGGAGTATCCTGGTAGCCTTTTTTTCCCCCTCCTCGGACAAAACTTTTTGTCTCTTTTGTTGCTCTGCCATCAAGCGTGGACTTCCGTCTTTATAATGAACGGGGAAGTGACGTATGCCGTAAAACAGTCGGCGCATTTGTGAGGTAGGGTTCCTGCCACCCTCCTCAAAAGTTGATTAGGTCCGGTGAAAGCGCTACAGACCCCCTCAAGATATAAAAGAGGTGTCATTCAACTAGTTGTTAGATGACATATCATCACAAATGTTATGAAAATATTTTATCAAGGTTGACAAGTTACTTAGTGTTGTTTGAAGTCATTGCTTTGCTAACCTAGATAGCAGACCGATGCTGAAAAGATGTTGGCTCAACATTCCGCTGTCGATCTTATATCGTTGAATCAACATCACTTTTGCACCCTCAATTAATGTTATTTCAAGGTTGAAATCCTTTCAAAACCGAAACGTCATTTTGATTATTAATAATATTGGAACAACGCTGAATCAATGTTATGTTTTTGACCAAAACGCCCGCTCATCCATAATTCAATGACTTTTCAATCATATTTCCCGGTCAATCATAAATCAACTATTTTTCAACATTAGTTCATCTACTATAAAACAATGTTAATCCAAACATCGCCTGACATACCTTAGAACTAGTGCTGCAACGATTAATCGATTAACTCGAGTATTTGATTAGAAAAAAAATATTCAAACTAAATTTTGCTGCTTCGAGTATTCGTTTAATTTAGAGCTGAAACGAGTACTCGAGCAACTCGAGTAACTCGAGTTTAAAAACTGATCCGAGTAATTTTATTCACCTCGAGTAATCGTTTATTTTGACAGCTCTAAGCATCACGTTTTGCTCGGACTACTTTTAATGCGGGACAACGCGCTGTCACGTGCGGAGGGGAAGAAGGGGGAAAAAAAAAACTTACTGCAGCCGACAGCCGCCACAAACGACGCCGACGTTGCTAAATACTAGCCCGCACGATGCTACGTTGGTACAGGTGGCGTCTCATGCGTCTCATAGAGATCACATGTATGTTGAACTAGATGCTAAATGACAGACTCGGCCGCATCTGGGCAGCTTTAGTAAACAGCCGCCATCTTAAAGCAGTAGAGCGCTAAGCGCTAATAAAGAGCGCTAAGCGCTAATAAATAAGAATAACGTTACTGTTCTGAAGTAACGTTAGCCCTGCGGAGGGCTAGGTTTCTATTAATTATGACCACTGTCGATGCTTGGCTAACGTGTCTTACATACAGGCTTTAACATAACATAGCATTGTGGAGTGATGAGGGTGTAAAATAAAAACTTAATCATGCTAACTATCAATTTTAGCTCAGTAGTCATTGCTGGATAAAACACCAAGTAGCACTGGTGCTAATGTGCTCCAATACAGCCTGTATCATACATTTATTTTGAACACTGCAAAAACTCAAAATCCTATCAGGACTTACAGTTTAGACTAACTTAAAACTTAACTAAAACTTAAAAATGGCTTGACACAAAGAGAAATTCAATTGAAAGACGTGGGAAAAAATCCAAACTTTTAAGTGATGTGTGTTATCAAGCGTAACGGCATTTTTAGGTAAGATATATATTAGGGCTGTCAAACGATTAAAATTTTTTAATCGAGTTAATTACAGCTTAAAAATGAATCATAATTAATCGCAATTAATTGCAATTCAAACCATCTCTAAAATATGCCATATTTTTATGTAAATTATTGTTGGAATGGAAAGATAAGACACACGAAGGATATATACATTACAACATACTGTACATCAGTACTGTATTTGTTTATTGTAACAATAAATCCACAAATGGCATTATTAACATTATTTCTGTTAAAGTGATCCACGGATAGAAAGACTTGTAATTCTTAAAAGATAAATGTTATGGTTACAAGTTATAGTAATTTTATATTAAAACCCCTCTTCATGTTTTCGTTTTAATAAAATTTGTAAAAATTTTCAATCAAAAGTAGAGTTAATATAATAATAAGAAGAATAAAAATAACAATAATAAAAATAGAGTGAAAAGTTTTACGTGTATTTTGCATAGCTAAATTGATATGAATGCCAGTTTATTTAGCATTGTTGTTTAACTGTGTGTCAGAGTAGGGCCTCATTACTATAGACTGAAGTGCTTTTCTTTTTGAGAACATTATTTTTTTTTTTGAGAGATAGGAATATTATTTTTGTTGTGCTTTCACTAAACGATACTTATGTTTGTTGTGAAGGAGAAGCTTATGCCAATAAACGGCGCGGTCCAAAGAACGCCTGTATCCACTCGCCTTTACTGTATAACATTTACAGTGGGGAGAACAAGTATTTGATACACTGCCAAAACCCATTGGCAGTGTATCAAATACTTGTTCTCCCCACTGTACCTGTATATATCTTACCCAAAATAAAACAAGAGACACATAATTGCCACTAAAAGAAAGAAAACTTACCGAAATATGCGTGGAGCACAAATAGCAATTTGCATTGCATTGTGAATACAGCATAAACGTCTCACAACTACTAATTCTCCCACGTTTAGAAGACATAACATGAGTATGGAACGGCGCTGCCCCCAAGCGGCCGGTGGCATTCTCTTCACTCTTAATGTCCATAAACGGCCTCATTGTAATTTGAGGCAATATGCCAGCGGGTGCGTTAATTGCGTCAAATATTTTAACGTGATTAATTTAAAAAATTAATTAACGCCCGTTAACGCGATAATTTTGACAGCCCTAATATATATATATATATTTTGTAATAAGATCTAAAGTTTTTTGAGTGAAAGCAGTGAATTAGTCTTTTTTTTTTTTTTTTTTTAATTCTAGTTACATCTGAGATGCAATTGTTGGCTGTTTTCAACAATATACATCGAAAATAAAGACATTGATTGACTGAAAATGGTTCAAAATTAGATGAAATGTCTTGTTTTCTCATGTATATTTATAATTGCTCTTCACCTAAAAATATATTTGTTTTATCCGATTACTCGATTAATCGATAGAATTTTCAGTCGATTACTCGATTACTAAAATATTCGATAGCTGCAGCCCTAGTTTAATTAAAGTGGCATTGACATGGTTTGTTTTGAAAGTGTTTGCATTTAATTTTATCAATTTGCGTAGATATGCTGCCCTCTAGTCTGCCTAACTTCCCCAGCCGCTACCTGTTAAGACCAACATAAGCAGAGTTTTTTTTTTTTTTTTTTGAGCTAATGTTTTTATTTTTTAATACATTTGTAATTTAGTTTAAAGTTTTTTTTTTTTTTTTTTTTTTGTGGGAATATGTGTTTGCACTATTTCTTAAGAGCATTGTTAAAAAAAACAACAAAAAACAGTTGGCATTTTATAGCATTTAAGCTAGCTGACTTTTGTTATGCAAGTTTGCCAATTGTTCTTTTGTTGTTCATATATCCTCATTTATTTATTTGTTTATACTGTTTGAGGCGCAGGTCAAGTTTTTTTTTAATGTTCCTTATCCGATTACTCGATTATTCGAAGTAGTTAATCGATTAATCGACTACTAAAATAATCAATAGCTGCAGCCCTACAGAGAACAACGTTGTTTCAACGTCACTTGACGTCGAAAATTTCAATGTCATCCATACTGATGATTTTGACGGAAAATCAACGTTTATTCAATGTCGATCTGCTATCTGGGAAGTCATTGAGAACAATAGACATCCAATACATTTGAACTCTGAAGACTGGCTGCGTATGTCTTTCAGCACATTGACTGCGCTATGCGTGCAATCCATGTAGACCAGGAGGGTTGGCAGCACGGATTGGACCTTTAGCACTGTCAATAGCAGTCAATTTGACTCGACATTACGAAACTTGCCGAATTACTCGTCTAATGGCGCCAGCAACTAATTGTCTTAGGCTTAACATAATTAAGTTCTGTCAGTTTTTGCGATGGCAGAAGGTGTTGCGACAGCGTTTAAAAGGAGGGAGGTCAGGTTTGTTTGTCCCCCACAGAGGATGAGAGTGGGATTTGTTTGGAAAAAGGTTAAGCTGATCCCTGGTCTGCGCCCTAAGGTAAGGGGCTTACTCATTTAGTGGATGACAGGTGATTTTCAGCCTCTTTAGCTGCAATGTGAAGCCAGCGGGCTCAACCTGCCAAGGCAGTTACAGTGTGGTCAAGGTTGAGCAGCATTTTCTTCCTTCTTTGTTACCTGGTTGCTATCTTGCACTTGTATTGGGTTCAACATTACTTTTTATCTCAAACATTACTTTTTATCTCAAGCCTGCCCCGCAGTGTTTGTGTGTGTACGAGCGAGCTGGCCGTCCCCCATTGGGCCGGCGAACCTGGCGACCCCCGTGCTCCGTACCTCCCAGACACATGGCCTTTCTCATGTGGCCCCCAGCCAGTGGCTCTCAAAGCCACCCATTCACCAGTGTGTTGCCGCGTGTATGAGAGAAGACCAGGGGGGAGGAAGGGGAATTTGTTGAAATTAATGTTTCATCAATGACTGCGTGTGCTTCACTATACACAAGATGCACATTTGGCGTGATGTAGAGAAGGGGTGGGAACTTCTGGGTACCTCACGATACGATTTGCGATAGGCTCACGATGACAATGATCTCACATTATGGCAATTAGGGCTGCAGCTATCGAATATTTTAGTTATCGAGTAATCGGATAAAACAAATATATTTTTAGGTGAAGAGCAATTATAAATATACATGAGAAAACAAGACATTTCATCTGATCTTGAACCATTTTCAGTCAATCAATGTCTTTATTTTCGATGTATATTGTTGAAAACAGCGAACAATTGCATCTCAGATGTAACTAGAATAAAAAAAAGACTAATTCACTGCTTTCACTAAAATTTTTTAGATCTTATTTAAAAAAAAAAAAAAAAAAAAAATATATATATATATATATATATACATCTTACCTAAAAATGCCGTTACGCTTGATAACACACATCACTTAAAAGTTAGGATTTTTTCCCACGTGTTTCAATTGAATTTCTCTTTGTGTCAAGCCATTTTTAAGTTCTAGTTAAGTTTTAAGTTAGTCTAAACTGTAAAGGCTCAAACACACCAGCAACGTGAACGTCGCGTCAACGATCTCGCCGCGATTATGCTTTGAAAGGCGGCCGTTAAAGTCAATCAGCCAATCCACACCAGTCGCAGTGCGTCCGCGTGTTAGACGCGTCCCAGAAGCGCTAAACGCGACGCACGCGAAAAGAACAGCAGAGTTTGTTTTTTGACGCGAGACGCGGCCTCCCTGCGTCAATACTACTAGGTAGGATTGGGCAGGCCGGAAGTCACTCGTGTAAAAATACAGTGGATCCGGTCGATTTTCAAAATAATATGCAATCGTAACTTACTATATGAATAAAATAAACTGAAATGAGCTAAAACACCTGCAATTAATACGAATAATACACAAATCCTGCTACACAATTAAATTAATTCCTGCGTGGTGCTTTAACCCGAGAAAAAACATCAATAAAGCTTAGAAAAATGTTCATAAGAAAAAAAAAAGTTAAAATCTTTGTCATTGGGATTGCTTTTTGCTTTAGCACATGACTTCTTTTTTTTGTCTTTCTTTCAAAAAGAAAGCTGGCCAATACGCGGGGTCTGAAAGGCAAAGTGTTGTTGTTTTATTACCTTTAAATACCCGCTATTCTCGCGCGATCTTGCAATCCTCGCGTGAACCGATCAAGCCGCTCCACAGACGCGCTGCTCGTGAAACGCGTCCTATGGAAATTGACGCTGAGCGTCACTGGTGCGTTATCGCGGCGGGATCGTTGACGTTTCTAGTGTGTTTGAGCCTTAAGTCCTGATAGGATTTTGAGTTTTTGCAGTTTTTAAAATAAATGTATGATACAGGCTGTATTACTTGGTGTTTTATCCAGCAATGACTACTGAGCTAAAATTGATAGTTAGCATGATTAAGTTTTTTTTTACACCCTCATCACTCCACAATGCTATGTTATGTTAAAGCCTGTATGTAAGACACGTTAGCCACGCATCGACAGTGGTCATAATTAATTGAAACCTAGCCCTCCGCAGGGCTAACGTTACGTGAGCTAGTAGCGACAGCAATGTTAATCTTATTTATTAGCGCTTAGTGCTCTTTATTAGCACTTAGCGCTCTACTGCTTTAAGATTGTGGCTGTTTACTAACGCTGCTCAGATGCGGCCGAGTCTGTCATTTCGCATCTAGCTCAACATACATGGGATCTCTATGAGACACATCAGACGCTACCTGTTACCAACGTAGCATCGTGCGGGCTAGTATTTAGCAACGTCGGCGTCGTTTGTGGCGGCTGTCGGCTGCAGTAAGTTTTTTTTCCCCCTTCTTCCTCTCCGCACGTGACAGCGCGTTGTCCCGCATTAAAAGTAGTCCGAGCAAAACGTGATGCTTACAGCTGTCAAAATAAACGATTACTCGAGGTGAATAAAATTACTCGGATCAGTTTTTAAACTCGAGTTACTCGAGTACTCGTTTCAGCTCTAATGGCAATACAACAATTATCGAATTTAGGGCTGCAGCTTTTGAATATTTTAGTAATCGAGTATTCACTGAAAATTTCACTGATTGATCGAGTAATTGGATAAAACATTTTTTTAGTTAAAGAGTAGTTATAAATATTAGGGCTGCGGCTATCGATTATTTTAGTAGTCGATTAATCGATTAACTAGTTCGTTTGAAGAATCGAGTAATCGGATAAGGAATATGAAAAATTAAAATACCTGAGCTGAGCCTCAAACGGAATGAAAAAATAAATAAATGAGGATCTACAAAAGAACAATTGGCTAACTTACATAGCAAAAGTCCGCTAGCTTAAATGCTATAAAATGCCAACATTTTTTATTTTATTTTTTTTAAACAATGCTCCCAACAAATGGTTCAGACACATATTACAAAAAAAAAAGGATAAATATACCAATAAACTAAATTACGAATGCATTCAAAAACATTAGCCCAAACAAAAACTTAGCTTACGTTGGTCTTAACAGGGATCAGTTTGGAATCAGCCATGTGAAATGAGGCAGACCAGAGGGCAGTGTATCCACCCTAATCAATAAAACTAAATGTAAACACTTTCAAATTAAACAACGCCACTTTAATTAAACGAATACTCGAAGGAACAAAATGTTTTTTCTATTCGAATACTTAAGTTAATCGATTAATCGTTGCAGCACTAATAAATATACATCAGAAAACAAGATATTTCACCAAATATTTAACCATTTTTAGACTTTAGTCTTTTAGATGTATATTGTTGAAAATAGCCAACAACTGAATCTCAGATGTGACTAGACAAAAAAAATCACTTTCACTCAAAAAACTTAAGATCTTATTTAAAAAAAAAAAAAAAAAAAACAACAACAAAAAACAATAAAACAGAGTTCTATGCCTGCCTGCTAAGCAACAAAGCTACAGCTACAGTCACTGGCAAAGACAATAATGCTTCAAAATGCACCAAAATCGGCAGGCAGGTCAAGACAAATTCCAAATACACTATGTCGCGCCCCCTAGCAGTCATTCTTTGTCCCGCCGACGCGTTGAGCCCGACTTTGACCCCCTCAGAATGCTTCAAAACTCACCAAACTCAACAGCCAGGTGAACACTGGTGAAAACTTTGATAAAATGGATTCAAAAAATAAATAAATCAAAATAAATCAAAATATGCGTAACTGTGTTTAGCGTCCCCTCGGAACAAAGCCAACATTTCATTTTTTTATTTATTTATTTTTAAGGTGAAAGATGAGGTAAGAACGCAAAGGTTAAAACTGAGAAAAAACATCAGTACTATATGAATGGGATACCTTACGCGGTGCCCAGACTGCCATTAGTACTACATCCAGTTTTCTTTGGGTTGGCAAAGCGTGTCCGTGGGTGGGCACTACCCCCGGGAACGCCCCTGGTCTTGAGGCCCGGGACAATATACCTGATTGCCCCCTGGCCCCCGTTGAAAGGCTTGCCTGCTGTATTGGCGCACATTCGGCACCAGAGCTACTTGGTGTTATCCATCAAGGACTACTGAGCTAAAATTGACAGTTAGCTTTATTATGTTTTTACTTTACAACCCTCATCACTCTACATACTGTTTTTACAGATTAAATAAAAGTTGTATGAAAGACACGTTAGCCACGCATCGACAGTAGTCATGATTAATAGAAACCTAGCCCTCCGCATTGCTAATGTACGTTAGCAAGGTACAGTAACGTTAATCTTATTAAATAGCGCTACGCTAACTTGGGTCACATCTAGACGTCGACCGATATGGGATTTTCAAATCCTGATTCTGATATTTATTTTAACCTTTCAAGCTTAAATATGACTTGTTTTTACCCAAGGACAAAGATCTTTTTATCATGTTTTTACTGAACAGATTCAAATTCTAACAGAAAATACCGACAGAAACAAAGGACACGGTCTCAGGCCACGATGATCAATTACAAACATATCACAGGCTGCCTCAAAACCTAAATTAACAACCATCAATTAACTTTTGCTGTCCCAACTTTTAAACTCATAAAAGCTCTTATTTTAGCAGCCTGATCATTCATAATTCGGTTTTCATTGGCATTGGAAAGGGCTGCAAACTCACCAGCAACATCTCTGTGCTCTGCCAGTGCTTGATAAGTTCTTAGAGACTCACCAGAGTTCCCTTACCTATAAGAGTGCTTACAGACACACCTGATTTCCAATCCCCAGAAGTGGAGTATTGGGGCCAACTCTTAGGTGGCGCTCCACCTACTGGCACCAGGGGTAAACTACATTAAAGTTCTAAAAAGTTAAGTCAGTGGTAGAGACAGGAAAGGAAAAGTTTTGGAAAATGGAGAAAGTGAAAAGAATTCCTATAGCTGGATCTTTGGATCTTTCTCCGCCACAACACTAGTGCTACCAAACCAACGAACGCAGCACTTTTTATGATTATACACACTCGGCAAGAAAAGTACATTATTTTCAAATAATTAAATGCGTACATTATTTTCAAATAATTAAACCCACCAGGATGTCAACGACGAGTGGTTAAACAAGTGAGAGTTAAGATGTTGCTCGCCATGCTAAAGCTAATGCTAGCCGAATGCAAAGGTGGGTAAAGCGTTACATATACTCCGTTACATTTACTTGAGTAACTTTTTGAGAAAAATGCACTACTTCTTAGGGTAGTTTTACCTCTAGGGTTGCAGCTATCGAATATTTTAGCAGTCGGTTAATCAATGGTCTACTTAGTTTGAATAAACGAGTAATCGGATAAGGAACATGAAAAATTAAAATACCTGAGCTGAGCCTCAAATGGTATGATTTTTTAAATTTTTTTATTTTTTTTTAATGAGGATCTATGTACAACAAAAGAACAACTGGCTAATTTACATAGTAAAAGTCCGCTAGCTTAAATGCTACAGTTTTTTTTTTTTTTTTTTTTTTTTTTACAATGCTCTTAACAAATGGTTCAGACACATATTCCCACAAAAAATGGCTAAATATACCGATAAACTATATTAAGAATGCATTAACAACATTAGCTCAAACAAAAACTTAGCTTACATTGGTCTTAACAGGGAGCAGTTTGATTCAGCCATGTGAAAAAAGGCAGTCCACCCTCATCAATAAAACTAATTGCAAACACTTTCTAAAATAAACCATTAAAACGCCACTTTAATTAAACGAATACTCGAAGCAACAAAATTTATTCGAATATTTTTTGTAATCGAATACTCGAGGTAATCGATTAATCGTTGCAGCACTATTTACCACGCAATACTTTTTATTTTTACTTCAGTAGATTTGTGAAGAAACGCTACTCTTACTCCACAACTTTGGGCGACACTAGAGTCGTTACATTTTTTGTTTTTATTGTACATATTGACTTTATTATTGCCAGGGATGCCAACAGTGGCCGTCCCAATTTCACCAATGAGACGTCGAAACAATAACTGCATGACTCCATTTTACCAATCAGTTAACAATGTTTTTTTATCCACTAGAGGGTACTCATGCTCTTTGTTCATAGATAAGCCACACTGGACTATAAGCCGCAGCTGTACATACAGCTCCTTACTTTATTATGGGATATTTACACCAAAAGATATTAACCAGTAACACTTTATTTGATAAGACAAAATGAACCACCATGAAGCATTGAACCAATTGGCTGCAAAACTTCATTGCTTCAAGACGCTTCTTTTGGTCATCACTGCTCCCTTGGGGGAGACGGTCAACCTCTGCTGCCACCTGCTGTCAACACCGTTGTTGTCAAACATGCCTCCTAGCATGCATTGCAGCTCCATAAATGTAAATTAACTCATTTGCGCCCAAAACCGTAGAAATACGTTCTATTTTTAACTGTTTCAGTGTCCCAAAGACGTATTTATACATCTTTTACATTTTTTTTTCATAAGAGACATCTCTGGGTTCTGATTCAACTGAGCTCCAAAGCACAAAGGTGAAAATCCATTTTAAAGCAATAAAACTGGCCACCGGATGGCAGTAGCGCATTTGCTAAGACCCACAACCCGATTCAACGGCAACGAACGTCCGGGCCACACGGCCGGGGCGCCAGGCGGCGGACAACCGAGCAGAACAACCAAGAGGACGCCCGGGATGCCAGGCGCTGGACGACTGAGCAGAACGACCGGGACCACCAGTGCAGCGGACGATGTCGTTGAGTCCGTGCTGCTCGCCGAGCAGACCCCGTGGAGACTCAAAACAATCCATCTTTATGAGACAGGCGGCGATGAGGGAAAAGTTAACCCGTCTGTTGCGGCCAAAACAGCGTCATCTCAGTTAGTTATGTGTAAATAAATAGTTACTTTGCTATCAAAAGCTCTATTTGTCTTGTTGTTTACGTTATTTTGTAAAAGGAAAACATTATTCAGATGTTTGGGATGTAACTAAATCAAAAAATAGCTGTGTTAAAGTTACGTTCGAAATGTATGCTTTCAAAAAAAACTCAATTTCTCTGTTTTTTTTCACCAGAAATTGGAAAGTTGCTCAAACTAAGCTATTTTCTAATGCTGATTTCTAAAGATTGGAAAAAGATATGAACTAATTTTTTTTCTGCTGAAAGAAGAGAGTCTAATCTTTCTTTTGGTGGGTTCCATGTTTAAATAGCAATAGAACAGAACTTTCTGTGGGCCTTGCAAAATCAGTCAAAATCCAGTAAAACGGCCGGGAGCGAAGGGCCTTACTCCGGTGAAAATGGCTGGGAGTAAATGAGTTAAAGTTAAAATTCATGTTCAGTGCTAATTATTTCTGCAGTTACTGTTGTAGTTGTTTCATTAATTGCTAATTATGGCATTTGGTAACATTTTATTTGAGAGTGGCGCCATACGACTGTCATTAGACAATCATAATTTTGACATGACACTGTCATGAGCATTAATGAATGCTTATGACATGACACTGTCATGAGCATGAATGAATGCTTATGACATGACACTGTCATGAGCATTAATGAATGCTTATAAAAGATGTCATTTAGTGTTATCTGGTGAATTATCTCACTTTTGAATGGGCTGGGCATAAATGGAGTTAGAGACATAATTTGTCGGATGACACTTATTGACATCTGTCATAAGTAGAGATGTCCCGATCGATTGGCATCCCGATCGATCAGGTCCGATCACATCATTTTCAAAGTAACGGAATCGGCAAAAAAATATTGGCCATGCCTTTTTTTAATATATATATATATATTTTTTTAATTAAATCGTTTTCGAATTGTATTTAACGTTACAGACATATGTTACACTCATCCAGAGTCTTTAGTTTAGGCTTAAGGTAGGGTTATCAAATTTATCCCGATAACGGCGGTAATTAGTTTTTTAAAAAATGTATCACGTTAAAATATTTAACGCATTTAATGCATGCACTGCACGACCCACTCACGCATTGTCGCGCTCAATCTGTAATGGCGCCGTTTTACCTATATAGAGAGATTAAAGGCAGCGTAAAATGAGTAGAGTGAATTTCGGCAGCCTTTGGAGCCTTTTTTTATTGGCTAAAGCCTTACAATTCCTCTCCCTATGATTAGAAATATCATGGGAAGCAATGTGGGGAGCAAGGTAGCAATTGATCTTTTTCTTAACACCTTATTTTATTTCCCAACGCAGAGAAGATATATCAATTGGTAGCATGACGCACAGTCATGGTTCCACTTCCCATCATGCATTTGGGCATGGCTACAGTATCATTTACTGAAAGCTCAACAAATACACTAGATGGCAATATTTAGTCACAATATACAAAGTCACAAGTCTTTCTATCGGTGGATCCCTCTCACAGAAAGAATGTTAATAATGTAAATGCCATCTTGAGGATTTATTGTCATAATAAACAAATACAGTACTTATGTACTGTATGTTAAATGTATATATTCGTCCGAGTTTTATTCATTTTTTTTCTTAATGCATTGCCAAAATGTATATGATGGGGAAAAATTATTGGGAATGATTGGAATTGAATCGGGAGCAAAAAAAAAGCAATCGGATCGGGAAATATCGGGATCGGCAGATACTCAAACTAAAACGATCGGGGTCGGATTGGGACAAAAAAAAAACATGATCGGAACAACCCTAGTCATAAGTATTCGGTAATGCCCATGAAAGTTTCATGCTATAACCCTTTAATGCCAGCAATATGAAGCAATTATGAGAGAATCTCAAAATTTGGAAAATAAGGTCCTAATGAAACCTTTTTTTCAAATTTGTAAAAAGAAAAGTCAAAATGAATATGTGTAATAAGCGCTCAGATATCTATAACCCTTGCTAAATCCTGTTTTTCTCATGGAACCTGCAGATGCATGTGTTGACTTGCATCCATCATTTTTTTTTTTTTCAAAAAAGAAATGTCAAAATTCTGAATTGGTCTCAAAATCATGAAATTTTAGGTGTATCAAATGTGATACATTTGGCAATATAGGGATAATTATGACAGTCTTACGACGCCACTGTCAAATAAAGTTACCAATTAACCCAAATAAATCAACAAATAAGTCGCACTGGACTATAAACCGCAGGATTCAAAATGAAGGAGAAAAGTAGTGGCGTATAGCCTGAAAATTTCGGTACAAACTGCACGGAATTTGTTGAAATCAACTCCACCAACTAATTAAACCCCCGCTAACTCGAAAATTAAGCCTAATGTCAAAAATTATGAACTTCTGCTTTAACAAATTAGGCCAATAAAAACAATTCTAAAAATGGACAGAAATTGTATGCGCTGAAAGTATTACTTTAATTCGGTTGCCGTTCATGTTAACATACAGATTGTTTCTGATGCTTTTGTAAAAGGTCAAAATGGCTTCCGTGAGCTGCAATTTGCATTCAGGGAAGATGCCGGTAGGGCAACTCGGAGTGACATCTCGATGAAGTGCCCTGGCCAAGACCCTCAGGCTGGGTCTAGAGGTCAGTGTGTTTAGAAGGAGGAGGTGGAGCTGGTGCAGCTGGACTTAAAAGCCTGGAGGGGGGCCTTACCGGTGGGGCCTAAAAGGTCCGTAGGGTCCGAAGGTGCACGCTGTGAAGTTGGTGGAGCCGACGTGAAGGGGCGCAGGGGGTCGTGGGGGTGCCAGGCCGAGGGCCGGGGTGGCCTAGGTTGGCGGCGAGGGTGACCATCTGGATTGGATTGTAGACATTCCTTAGGAAGAGTGTACGAGTAAAGGTCAAGATGGAGAGAAGAGGAGGGGGCTTCTCTCGGATGGCTCTGTTTATTTTCCTTTAGCATACTCAGTGTTTCGGTTTACAATTGCGGTCAGTTTACCATTGTTAGAGGAAAATACTTCCCCATCGGGACAGTTGAATTCCAGATACATTTAACCTGGCAAATAGTTGAATTCCAGATACATTTAACCTGGCAAATATCACAGGTGTATTTTATTATCAGTCACTGCTTGACTCCGGAATGTGCTATTTTATGATGTACTTTATGGAAACATTTGACTGTTCTTTGCTGCCCCCCTCGGTCTAACTTGGCCCTTATGCATCTGCAATGTTTGCGCAGGTGCAGTCATGCTTTCCCTGGATGAGCCGCTGGACCTGAAGCTGCCTCGGCGAAGCAACGGACGGGACCGGGGCTCGCCGGTCATCCCGAAGCGGGCTCGCCATCTCCGCATGACGGATGACGGCACGGCGGTCATCGATCCCGCCTCCCCGGCCTCCCCGCACGCAGGTGATAAAGGTTTCGAGCGGATCAATGACCAAATCCTAGAAATCATCTCACTGCTAGATTTGTCCACGGCTGTCTTAGGTATGCAGGTCCCCCATGACCGGACGGATACCCCGACACCCCCTGCGGTGGATCTGAGCATGTCTCCGTCCTCTCTTCGTCACACACCTACTTCGCCTGAGATGACCAATGGCAACTACGCTCCTGCAGTGGTGAGGATCTGTACTAGGGGGTGTGCCATCTTTGGCACCCCACGATTCGATTCGATTAGTAAACGATAATCACGGTATTGATGATGATTGCGGTTATCGTGATTATCGCGATTATCGATGCATCATGCATTACTAATTACTAAAGATCCCGATCGATCGGGTCTGATCACGTCATTTTCAAAGTATCGGAATCGGCAAAAAAATATCGGACATGCCTTTTTTTGATATATATATATTTTTGAATTAAATCGTTTTCTAATTGTATTTAACGTTACAGACAAAATGTCTTACATTCATCCAGAGTCTTTAGTTTTGGCTTAAAGTAGGGCTATCAAATTTATCGCGTAAACGGCGGTAATTATTTTTTAAAAAATTAATCACGTTAAAATCTTTAATGCAATTAACGCATGCGCTGCACGACCCACTCACGCATTATCGCGTTCAATCTATAATGGCGCCGCTTTACCTATATATAGAGCTAACAGGCAGTGTAAAATGAGTAGAGAGAATTTTGGCAGTCTTTGGAGCCTCTTTTTAATTGGCTAAAGCCTAAAGATCCCTCTGTCAACAGTTAGAAATATCATGGGAAGCAATGTGGGGAAGAACGGTAGTGGTTGATCTTTTCCTTAACACCCTATGTTACTTCCCAACGCAGAGAAGATATTTCAATTGGTGCCACTACGCACGGTCATGGTTGAACTTCCCATCAAGCATTTGGGCAGAACAGTTAAATGGCTACAGTATCATTTACTGAAAGCTCAACAAATACACGAGATGGCAATATTTAGTCACAATATACAAAGTCACATTTATCCTTTAAGAATTACAAGTCTTTCTATCCGTGGATCCCTCTCACAGAAAGAATGTTAATAATGTAAATGCCATCTTGAGGATTTATTGTCATAATAAACAAATACTATAAGGATCTCTCTGTTACTCTTTGAAATCTGAATAAACACATTCAAACATATAATAAACAAATACAGTACTTATGTACTGTATATTGAATGTATATATTCCTCCGAGTTTTATTCCTTTTTTTTTTTAATGCATTGCTAAAATGTATATGATCGGGAAAAATTATCGGGAATGATTGGAATTGAATCGGGAGCAAAAAAAAAAAAAAAGCAGCAATCGGATCGGGAAATATCGGGATCGGCAGATACTCAAACTAAAACGATCGGGATCGGATCGGGAGCAAAAAAACATGATCGGAAAAACCCTACTAATTACCGTATTGGCCTGAATATAAGGCGGCCCTGATTATAAGACGACTCCCTCTTTTTCAAGACTCAAGTTTGAAAAAAGACTTTTTGAACACCAAATTAATTTTTATACAGAAAATAATTACAGTACATCTGAGAGAAAAGCATGTTATTTTGCCTCATTCAAATCTTAATATCTGAACATTTAAATATGCAAACTAAAGTGCAATCACATTCGTAAATGAATGGCTTCTGGTTTTTGAAATGTAAATAAACCAATCTATTGTGATAAAACAACAAAATTGCAATAACTGCATTAACCATCAAAGTGAAGTCTAACTGTAACTGTAGTCTTGAAACAAATCTGAATAAGGAAAAACATTGCAATAAAAAATTGCAAACTGGTTAAACTTGAGAGTAGCTGAGATCTGTCATGACAGAACATCGCTTCAATGATATCTGGCGCCATCTAGCGTCGTGAATGGGGAGAGTAGCTAAGATCTGTCATGACAGAAGATCGCTTAAATGATAATTGGCGCCATCTAGCGCCGTGAATGGGAATAACGTCTCAATCGCGAATAAAAGACGACCCCCTCTTTTTCAATCTTATTTCAATGCAAAAAACACCGTCTTATATTCGGGCCAATACGGTAATACAGTAACCAAACAAATTCCTGTCCATTATTTATTTAAAATATCCTAATGATTTAACAGGAACGATGGAAACATGCCCATACAACAATAAGCTGCCCTTAAACTGCTTATTTATTAATTAATTTTTTTTTTTTTACAAGAAAGTGCAAAAACATTGACCATTTTAAAGGGAATACTTTCTCAACAATAGACCCCAATCACGTGACGTCACAACTCCAATCCCCTGACTGGTGCCGCCATATTGTCCGTCAGCTCATCGTGTTTACATATTATCGCTACATTCCTCCTGTTACTGCGTGTTTTTCTGCTTGTCTAAGGAATCACCGCCTAGTAAACGAACCCAAAAACCTTCCTGACAATCGTTAACATTGATTAATCAAAATGGTGAAGGCATGTGTGGCGGTTGGTTGCAGTAACAGAGAAGATAAACGGTCATTTTAGTAGTTGCTGTGTGCCCATTGTTAAAAGGGCAAATCTCGAAAGCAGCACGGTTTGTTTATCTGGGTCCATGATGGGTTTGTGTCGACAGCCATTAGACAGCGGCAAAAACATCAATATGATGCCAACACGATCGCAGACATCATCAGACGGAGACTACGAAGCTCGTTGCTACGGTCGCGCAGCAAGAAGGTGAGGGCAACAACAGGTGTTATGCCGAAAAATAGCCGGCCTGCGTGAAATGTCCCCCCTGACGGGAGCGCCCACACGGAAACGACTTTCTTGTACCGTGAATAATGAATATGTATTATTTTACTCTGCTTGAACTAATAAATGTCATACCTGTGTGATTGCCATTAGGATATGGTCGTGAAAACCTGTAGACTAATACATTTCTGTTCAAAGATGGTTATGTGGCCCAGTCCACGATTTGTTAATAAAATACAGTACACTAATATTTTGTGTAATTTAATTATTTAAAACTGATCTTACAGTCGTAAATCCATTACTGTAATGCTTCCATGAAAACATTTGTTTTCACGTCAATAAAGCGTTATAAATAAGCGCTCCCGTCAGGGGTGGCATTTCACGCGGGGCAGCTATTTTTCGGCACACACCGGCCCGTTGTCGATCAAGTTTCATTTTACAATCGTGACAACGGTGACGCTCAGCTGACCAAATGTCGGTTTATATTCGGGCCGGTGCCGATTTTGGGTCCCCGACTCCTCATTGTGACATAAACTGGAGTACTTTATGATTGGAAATTTTGTGGTCTAAGGACGAGCTCTGACGCACAGGACGGGACCGGACAAGAGGAAACATCGGTTTGGGCATCAAATATGGATCTGGCGACTGGATCGACCGAAGCTTTTCCAAATAACGGCTTTTATATAACTCATCCAATGAGTTTTAGAGCGTCTGAAAGCACCGGGGCTTCCATAATTTGCAAGTGAATCCACCTTTAGAAACTACTATCATTGACAATACGGACACACAATGACGGACAATATGGCGGCACAATACAGCGATCACGTGATTGTGTGACGTTGGTGATTGGGGTCTATACAATAAAATTTACACAGGTGGAATGAATTCCACATTTTCTGGAAACAAAGTGTCTTTAAAAAGACTTCTTTTAACCAATATACTTTGTTTTCACAGATTTCTGTACTTTTTCGCATGTTTTTAGTGTTACCGCTGTACTTAATCATTGTTTTACACGTTCTGCAAATGAAATACACGTTAGCGAATTAGCTAATTAGCTTAGCGCTCGGCGCTAACTATTAACATCTCAAAAACAACAACAATAAAGGCTAAACAGTACAAGAGTGTTCGTGTACTCAATTCTTATCGATGCACACAGCTCTTAGCAACACACTCAGGACATTTTTCAATTGAAATGCCTGAAAACTAATACTGGACATCTGAAAGACGAGGAACAATGAATTATCTCTCTTCCCCTCTTGCTCTAAAAAATAACTTGCGCACAAAAGCGTAACGTGCCTGCCTGTCTCATACACCAATTTATTTTCCAGTCTTTTAAAAAGGACTAAAATTCTCATTAACCGGCAACATCCATCATAACGCAGGTGTGCCCATTAACGGTGCCCGGGCGGCAGACGTGTCTTGAATTTCGTTCAACTACGAGCGGCTGCCATAAAGTTATGAGGGAAAATCATCGTTTTTGAACCTTTATGAATCGTAATCGAATCATCATGTGTTGAATCGAGATGCATGTAATAATCGATTTTTTGGAACTCCTCTAATCTGTACCTTTACCTCTAAAGTTGTTCAAAACAAACAACACCAGACAGGTAGTCCCCCGGGTTACGACGTACTCGACATGATTTCGACTGTTGCATTATGTAGATCCTTAATCGGTCGACCGATTTTGTCACTTCATGCAATGTTGGCAAGCCGAAGTGTTATGTCGCACCCATTACATACATATCGCTTTCCCCATCCCGCCTACAAACCATGTGGCAGGAATGCGAGGTTGATCTGTTAAACGCCTCAGTGTCCCGAATAAGAACCTCTGTCTGTGCAAGTTTCATTCATTGGTATGAAGCATGTGTGTGTGTATACATGCATAATCCGATTAAGGACAAGGTACAGCCACATGCTGACTAATTCATTTGCCTCCCAATTGAATTGAGACAAGCTGGCTGGAAGCATTCACCCGCCCCCGCGTCCCACCAAGATAGCTCCTGTCGGCGCGCAAAATACTCTGCACTTGCGTTGACCCCACATGGAGGCAAGTAGGACGCTGTCCTTCTATCTTTCACAGTGTGTTACATAACAACAGCAGCTCAGTTTCGGGTGGTGAAGCAGAGATGTTCGGCGTAAATTGGTTTTCAGAAATTTGTCACATACGCGTAGGCATGACTGACATAGCTGCGAGTCAACAAGACAAAGAGCTGTAAGGTCCATTTAGGACCGCTGTTTTCGTCTTCGTCCACAAAAAGCATTTATTTTACTGCTTAAGTTACACCAGACTGTAATGTTTGCGTGTGGGAGACCCAGTTGAGGTTCTGAGAACCTCGCAGCTAAGCTCAGAGATGAAGGCCGCTTTGTTCAGGCAAAATGGGTGAAAGCTTAAAGAGCATACGACAGGAGAAAAAAAGTCTTAAATAGCATTATTATGTGAATTAGAATCATATTTTGGGACTATTCGACTATATACAACAATTTATCAAAGCGCAGATGACGAGAAATTAGTCTTTTAATCTGCCGGTTAGCCACGCCTACCATTATAGGGCTCAAGAGTCCCCAACAGGTGGATGACGTCAGCGGGAGACTGGGCTCATTGGTTTTACGATACAGCCTATTGAGGGGGAATTATTCAGAACGAGGAAAACGCGACGAAGAGATCCGCAAAATGTCATTGTTTCAGTCTCACTACTCCAATATTTTTACAGGATATTCTTTTTATCCAAGTATTTTTCCCCAATAGCTAAATAAATGGCTTGAGAAGGACCAGTCAGCCCGTCGAGGGGGAACTATTCACAATGAGGAAAACGCGACGAAAATATCTGCAAAATGTCATTGTTTCTGTCTCTTCAATATTTTTACAGGATATTCTTTTTATCCAAGTATTTTCCCCAACTGCTAAATAAATGGCATGTCATGACAAATAACAGTCTTGTGCTAAATGGAATATGAAATAATAAAAATGCACTTATTCAGGACAACATGGCAAAATTACTCCATAATGGTCAAAACTGTCGACTTCACCTTTACTGTCGCACCTCCCGAACGATATTTTATGCCACCTAAATCGGACATATGTCATTTCCCTTCCCCGGCTTCGGAGAATGTAAACAAACCAAGAGGCGTGACAGCTAGCCGACATGCTAACCTGAACAGAGTGATGTTTCAAAGTCTTCGAAGCGGAAAATCACACATAACTAGCCCGGATTATTTGACATGACGACTAGGTTGTCGATTGTCTTTGTGGATCGGCAAACCGCCCGGCGGAGAGCAATTTACAGCTCGTTCCCCGGAAGAGGGCGGCTGCAGTTTAGAGCTGAAACGAGTACTCGAGCAACTCGAGTAACTCGAGTTTAAAAACTGATCCGAGTAATTTTATTCACCTCGAGTAATCATTTATTTTGACAGCTCTAAGCATCATGTTTTGCTTGGACTACTTTTAATGCGGGACAACGCGCTGTCACGTGCGGAGAGGAAGAAGGAAAAAAAAAAAAAAAACTTACTGCAGCCGACAGCCGCCACAAACGACGCTGACTTTGCTAAATACTAGCCCGCACGATGCTACGTTGGTACAGGTAGCGTCTGATGCGTCTCATAGAGATCACATGTATGTTGAACTAGATGCGAAATGACAGACTCGGCCGCGTCTGGGCAGCGTTAGTAAACAGCCGCCATCTTAAAGCAGTAGAGCGCTAAGCGCTAATAAAGAGCGCTAAGCGCTAATAAATAAGATTAACGTTACTGTCGCTACTAGCTCATGTAACGTTAGCCCAGCGGACGGCTAGGTTTCAATTAATTATGACCACTGTCGATGCGTGGCTAACGTGTCTTACATACAGGCTTTAACATAACATAGCATTGTGGAGTGATGAGGGTGCAAAATAAAAACTTAATCATGCTAACTATCAATTTTAGCTCAGTAGTCATTGCTGGATAAAACACCAAATAGCACTGGTCCCTAATGTGCTCCAATACAGCCTCTATCATACATTTATTTTGAACAATGCAAAAACTCTAAATCCTATCAGGACTTACAGTTTAGACTAACTAAAAACTTAACTAGAACTTAAAAACAGCTTGACACAAAGAGAAATTCAATTGAAACACGTGGGAAAAACTTTTAAGTGATGCGTGTTATCAAGCGTAACGGCATTTTTAGGTACGATATATATATATATATATATTTTTTTTAATAAGATCTAAAAGTTTTTTGAGTGAAAGCAGTGAATTAGTCTTTTTTTTAAAAATTCTAGTTACATCTGAGATGCAATTGTTGGCTGTTTTCAACAATATACATCGAAAATAAAGACATTGATTGACTGAAAATGGTTCAAGATTAAATGAAATGTCTTGTTTTCTCATGTATATTTATAATTGCTCTTCACTTAAAAATATATTTGTTTTAGCCGATTACTCGATTAATCGATAGAATTTTCAGTCAATTACTCGATTACTAAAATATTCGATAGCTGCAGCCCTACTGCAGTTGTTGTGCAGCTAACGTGCAGCTAATGTGCACGAGGAGAGCTTTTTACATGCCTATCAATGATCAAACGTAAGTAGTCCTTTATTTAAAGAAAGTTTGTAGTGTTTACCTTGTAATCGCTGTATTCGTATTTGACATAATACAAAACAAGATGTTTACTCACTTCCTCGTAAGTCCAATGGTCCCACAGTAGTCGGGCTTGTTTTGGCCAATATCCACTGTGAATGGGAACCTTTTGAAACTCCAATAAGGCGCATACGCCTCTCCCTCATACAGAATGATTTTTCTGCAGCCGTTTGGCTGGCGTGATGTGAAAAATAAACGTATTAATCCGCAAAATCAGCTGAATCCTTCATCCTCATACACAACAGTACGCTGTATAGTGAAGAGGACGCCTTCACGTAATTCATTTTCATGGCGCAGGATTAAAAAAACTAAATAAATATAGCGATCGCTTCCACACACATCCAAGCAGGCCATATCATTCAGGAGCATAAAATACCGCATGTATTATGAAATAAACATGCTTTTTCGTGTCACATGCACTTTAAAGCAGTGGTTCTTAACCTTGCTAAAGGTATCGAACCCCAGAAGTTTCAAATGTGGATTCACCAAACCCTTCGAAATTAGATAATAAAGCACCCCCCCAATTCAAAACCGATATATCTGAGCTAACAAGCTAATAATTTCGCATATTCCCGTTCAAAATTCTTCTCATTTTGACAGCGTGTTAAGCAGGTCAAAATTTGAGACAATGCTGCCCAGTGGTCTGTTGTACAAGTGCGAGTCAACCTTCCACTGAGCAAACCAGTTTCTCCTCCCATCAGATCGAGGACTAGCAGTTAAACGAAATGGATTAAGCCTGTAAATTGGGAGCAAACCAGTCCAAAACCTGGTCTAAAAAGCCACTTTGCCTGGATTTAATCAGCGTACAGAAATAGGGCTGTGTTTCTTTACCTTCGCCGAATCCCTTAGACTTACTCACCGAACCCCTGTGGTTCGATCGAACCCAGGTTAAGAACCACTGGCCTAAAGGAAAGTAGATGTTTCGGTAATGAAACAGATGAGGCCCTGTGTTACTAGTGTATTCGATAATTTCAACTGTGATCATTGGTCCTGATCTTCTTGCTTGCATTGACCTCCTTAGAATTCCCAGCTCTCGCAAGCCTTTCAGTTTTTTGTGCCAATCGGAGGAGGGGCGGGACTTCACCTGCCGTCTTCCATGTTCATTGGCCAGATGAGTGACAAAAGGGCATCCCCAGACCTCTCATCAGATGAGCAGCTGGCTTGCCGCTGGAAGAAGGTGCGACCCGGAAAGCAAAGATTCAATTTAGCTTCGAGCGCAGAGCTAAATTTATGATTTTTTCCCCTTCAGTGCCACCTGCTGTTTGACTCGCTTCAAGACCTGGTGGACCATGTGAACGACTTTCATGTTAAACCAGAGAAGGAGACAGGTTACTGCTGCCACTGGGAAGGCTGCGCTCGAAAAGGGAGGGGGTTCAATGCCAGGTGAGTGCCTCACACACTGGAAACTAAGTAGGGGCCTTTGGAGGGAACCACTGATTTAAAGACTTGCAGGCTCTAATAAGTCACAATTGTTCTCTTTTACTAACATACAGTGCCTTGCAAAAGTATTCGGCCCCCTTGAATCTTGCAACCTTTCGCCACATTTCAGGCTTCAAACATAAAGATATGAAATTTAATATTTTTGTCAAGAATCAACAACAAGTGGGACACAATCGTGAAGTGGAACAACATTTATTGGATAATTTAAACTTTTTTAACAAATAAAAAAACTGAAAAGTGGGGCGTGCAATATTATTCGGCCCCTTTACTTTCAGTGCAGCAAACTCACTCCAGAAGTTCAGTGAGGATCTCTGAATGATCCAATGTTGTCCTAAATGACCGATGATGATAAATAGAATCCACCTGTGTGTAATCAAGTCTCCGTATGAATGCACCTGCTCTGTGATAGTCTCAGGGTTCTGTTTAAAGTGCAGAGAGCATAATGAAAACCAAGGAACACACCAGGCAGGTCCGAGATACTGTTGTGGAGAAGTTTAAAGCCGGATTTGGATACAAAAAGATTTCCCAAGCTTTAAACATCTCAAGGAGCACTGTGCAAGCCATCATATTGAAATGGAAGGAGCATCAGACCACTGTAAATCTACCAAGACCCGGCCGTCCTTCCAAACTTTCTTCTCAAACAAGGAGAAAACTGATCAGAGATGCAGCCAAGAGGCCCATGATCACTCTGGATGAACTGCAGAGATCTACAGCTGAGGTGGGAGAGTCTGTCCATAGGACAACAATCAGTCGTACACTGCACAAATCTGGCCTTTATGGAAGAGTGGCAAGAAGAAAGCCATTTCTCAAAGATATCCAAAAAAGTCTCATTTAAAGTTTGCCACAAGCCACCTGGGAGACACACCAAACATGTGGAAGAAGGTGCTCTGGTCAGATGAAACCAAAATTGAACTTTTTGGCCACAATGCAAAACAATATGTTTGGCGTAAAAGCAACACAGCTCATCACCCTGAACACACCATCCCCACTGTCAAACATGGTGGTGGCAGCATCATGGTTTGGGCCTGCTTTTCTTCAGCAGGGATAGGGAAGATGGTTAAAATTGACGGGAAGATGGATGCAGCCAAATGCAGGAACATTCTGGAAGAAAACCTGTTTGTATCTGCACAAGACCTGAGACTGGGACGGAGATTTATCTTCCAACAGGACAATGATCCAAAACATAAAACCAAATCTACAATGGAATGGTTCAAAAATAAACGTATCCAGGTGTTAGAATGGCCAAGTCAAAGTCCAGACCTGAATCCAATCGAGAATCTATGGAAAGAGCTGAAGACTGCTGTTCACAAACACTCGCCATCCAACCTCACTGAGCTCGAGCTGTGTTGCAAGGAAGAATGGGCAAGAATGTCAGTCTCTCGATGTGCAAAACTGATAGAAACATACCCCAAGCCACTTGCAGCTGTAATTGGGGCAAAAGGTGGCGCTACAAAGTATTAACGCAAGGGGACCGAATAATATCGCACGCCCCACTTTTCAGTTTTTTTATTTGTTAAAAAAGTTTAAATTATCCAATAAATTTTGTTCCACTTCAAGATTGTGTCCCACTTGTTGTTGATTCTTGACAAAAAATTAAAATTTTATATCTTTATGTTTGAAGCCTGAAATGTGGCGAAAGGTTGCAAGGTTCAAGGGGGCCGAATACTTTTGCAAGGCACTCTATGTTTTTAGAAACATACATTATTGCCATTGATTTAAAAATTTATATCTGGTACATTTTTTGACCTAGGAGGGCGCCATGTTTTACATGCGCAATGCACGCTGGGGGTGATGACGTGGTTGGTCTGGACTGTAAGAATAGCTGTGCTAGCTAGCAAGTGAAGCTAGTATGACGACTGGCATGATTTTGTCACATTATGCTGCTGGTCAGATTGTTTTGTTACAAAGCTGTGGGATGAGTTCCCAATTTCGTACCTGCATCCAATTCTAGCTCATCAGCAGTGTCTTTAAACCGATCCTAGGCGGCTTGCCGAGATATTGCCTTTCTGCCATTTGACAGTTTTTTAAATTCATCTCGACCTAGTGTCACGGACCCTGTTTGTGTGTGTTCAATAAACTTTTTTTACGTTATCTCTATGTTATTGCTGTCTGCTTGCTTCACTGTCACTAGACACTGCGGTGAAGTGAGCCGCGTTTTCTAATTCGGTGGTTAAGCCATCCGCACTTTTTTTTCAGTTGCGGTTCAGGTTTTAACGCACAGAGATAGACAACGCACATGGGTTGCGGTTGCTTAATAAGAAAAATCACGACGTTACGTCATGCGGAAGTACAGTCCTGAGGTCTACGCGCTTGTCTGTAACACGGGAAACGCGGGTTTGAAATCCGCTGGAGACTTTTATTTAATTTCGTTTGCTGGTCTGTATGGAAAATATCGACAGTGCTGTCCTGCTCATCACTTTTCTGTTCGGGTTCAAATTGGAAGGGCAGAACCGACGACAAGTTTATGTAGCTAACGAGCGACACTGTGGAATTCCAGCACCGCTGACGTCACCATCCAGTGTACATTGCGCCGTCAACAACAATGGCGACCTGCTAGTTAAACTTTCAAGAACTACGAGTCTTTCTATCTACAATTTGTAAAATGAGTTCAACTAGTAGGTCCCCATTCTTGTTGACGTCGCAGGGCGGTGACCTCACATGGTTACGCTGCCGGGCTTCCAGAGTATGACTCTAGGGACATAAACATGTCATTTGTTCAACCCTTTCGATTTGAACCAGAGAGGAACATTAATGTCCATGACAACACTGTTGATATTTCACAAAACGAGCAGCAAAAGCAAAATGAACAAGAAAGATGGGATGAGACAAGACTGGAGTAGGAAAAAAAATGTTCTGCCAAAATATCCTACACTGGCGAAACGTCTACAAGAGGCAAATTTGACACCCAAAATACTACCGTGCGCTTTCATCTTGCTTTGTTTAGATACATACAGACAGAACATACTAAAAGATGCCTTAAGAAAATACTTCAACGTAGAAATACCAAATAAGGGTGGTTTAAATACGCTACGTGACTAATGTGGTCAACAGCTCAAAAATCTGCTTCAAAGCGACCACAAGACACAATGCTTAAAAGTATGAGAGGGAAACACATGCAAAAAGTATTTTGAGGTAATTAAAAGATAATAAAAGACTCAATAAAAACACAAATAGTCAGTAATCGCCACTTTTAACTGATAAACGCATGCGCTGGACGTCTTGCCTCGTAGAAGGAATCGCAGAAACCCGGTAGTATTCGTCGAGTGACAGTGACAATCTACATCATCACCCCGAGCGTCCATTGCGCGCATAAAACACGACGCCCTCCGTAGGTCAAAACATTTACTAAATATTATGTATAGCGGAAAACACTCAGGTGACTTGAAGTTGCGCTCTGAGACCCCCAATTTGACCAAATTTCAAAATTGTCCGATATGCATGTGTGATACATGATTGGAAAGCTTAAAATCTCAATTTTCTGGGGGAAGAAAAATTTTGAACAGGAGGGTGTTTTTTTGTTTTTTTAAAATGTTTTTTAAACAGCAAAATCCTATCAGGAGGTGAGAGCACGCGAGACCAGAATTACAGACGCCATGACTTTAACGAGATATTATTGCGTACTTACCCTGTTTCGATCCAAAAAAATCCATGTAGCATGTTTCACCGAGTGTCAAGACACAGCTGTGAATGGCCACAGTTGGATTTTTTGGGGGATTTTATGGGTGAAACATGGTAATATAACAAGTGTCGAGATGCAGAAATCGCACACATCAAGGAGTGGTCAAGATTTTCACTTTCATATATTTCCCCTTTTAAAAGTTTTTTTCTTCAATTTTTTTTTGTTTGGATCGTTTATTTATCATCTAAAATATTGGGGAAAATGCGACAGTAACGAAAAAATACAATTAGGTGATAGTTATGAGGTAGATATCCGTGACTTTTTTACAGACGCCAATTTTTTCATTGTGACATCATTTGTTTAAAAGTTTTCAATCTTTTTTTTAGGGCTGTCAAAATTATCGCGTTAACGGGCGTTAATTAATTTTTAAAATTAATCACGTTAAAATATTTGACGCAATTAACGCACTAGGCCCGCTCAGACAGATTTAAATGTCAGTACAGTGAAAGGCCAACTTGTTAATTGTGTTTTATGGAGTTTTTCCGCCCTCTGCTGGCGCTTGGGTGTGACTTGCATATGTTATGTGGCGTAATGTCGCCCTCTGCTGGCGATTCAGTGCAGCTGATTATTTGGGTTTCGGCGCGCTTTTCTGACGCGATTATATGTCGACGCAAACTCACACTAATAGACAGTGCTATTCAGACCAGCTAACATCCGCATCCAGTATTCAGTGGCAGTTCTCATAGCCCCATCACACTGTTTGTGTCTAATACATGCATCGCTTGTGAGCTATATTCCTCCTTTGTTTATATTCATGAGCATTAGATAGTTATTGATGATGATGATTTGAATTTGTTCACATATATGGTGAAATGCAGTTACATTGTTAGATGCTTGTGAGCTAATTGGCTAGTGCTACTGCTCAAATGGACACGTGTGTGTACATTTTAAGTTATTTTGTGATTTATGCAAGTTATTGACACATTGCCTTGTTATTTTCAGTTTTACAAAGATACAAGAAACTTTGCCACACCGTCTGATTTCTTTTTGGAACTTATGTTCGCTATCTGTCAATTTGTGTACTCACACACATTGAGGACAGAATAGGGCTACTAGTTTATTTTTTGATTGGAAATTTTACAAATTTTATTAAAACGAAAACATTAAGAGGCGTTTTAATATAATATTTCTATAACTTGTACTAATATTCATCTTTTAAGAACTACAAGTCTTTCTATCCATGGATCACTTTAACAGAATGTTAATAATGTTAATGCAATCTTGTTGATTTATTGTTATAATAAACAAATACAGTCCTTATGTACCGTATGTTGAATGTATATATCCATCTTGTCTTATCTTTCGATTCCAACAATAATTTACAGAAAAATATGGCATATTTTATAGATGGTTTGAATTGCGATTAATTGCGATTAATTACGATTAATTAATTTTTAAGCTGTAATTAACTCGATTAAAAATTTTAATCGTTTGACAGCCCTACTTTTTTTTTTTTTTTTAAACTAAATATTAGACATCAATTAATGATTCTAAGCGGAACATGACAGACATTTTGAATAATAAATACCATTACTTACCTTCTTTTTATGGCTAGGCTGAAACAAAAGCGGTTGCGCGACGTCTGTAAACGTTTTCAGAGTAAAATGGACAAATTAAAAATAGTTGGGGGACTTAATGCGATGCCAGCATATAGACATATTGTTCTTTCAAACACAACAGTTGTTTTGGCTTAAAATACAGCAGTTTATTTTGAAGAGTGGTGCAAGAGCAGAAACTGCTTTTTCAGTCATGTCTGTGTTTTCCGCCATATATATTTTTTTTAATCAATGGCAATATTTTTTGTGTTTCTAATAACATATTTTAGTAAAATAGAAGAATTGTGGTTTATTACAGCCTACAAGTCTTTTACTCCGAGGTTCCCTTGAAGAAAGAGTAAGGGCCCAAATACACCAGATGCATGATCGTTGCGGTTCCGGTCCGACTCCGGTAAAAAATAGCGCCGGAGCCAATCCGTTCCCATTATATCCTATTGTTCAACGTAAACTGGCCGCGTCAGTGCTCCAGACTGACTGCGGACCATCTCCGGATGATATAGGCTATTTTCTATATTGGCCGGACACGCATCCGACAAAATGGGCGGAGCTGGGCCTGGACGTAACAGCCCAGTTGCTTATTCACGGTTTAAACACCAGCGAACATGGACGAAGAACGTTTTATCATGGAGGTGGAAAGTCACAAAGTGATATTCGATGCAGCAGATCGTTATTATAAAGAGAGGATTAAAAGCGAAGCTGCAAGGTGTCCTATTATGTGTGTTTTTCTGGCAATGATATCAAACACACGACGTGCTAACAACTTTGAGGGAAAAAAAAAAACAGCGTATCTGGAAGTGGTTCCACTGCAGAAATTCTAGTGCCCGGCGCACACACAATGTCGGTTTGTATACAGCAGGGGTGTCCAAACTTTTTGCAAAGGGGGCCAGATTTGGTGCAGTAAAAATGTGGGGGGCCGACCTTGGCTGACGTCCTTTACGTAGAACAATATATTTAAGCAAATTTTAGCAAGCCGTTCTGTGTGTCACATTTGCTTTGTTATAGGGCTGCAGCTCTCGAATATTTTAGTCGTCGATTAATAGATGGACTAGTTTGTTCGAATAATCGAGTAATCGGGTAAGGAACATGAAAAATTAAAACACCTGAGCTGAGCCTCAAACGATATAATAAAAAAAAAAAAAAGAGGATCTGTGTACAACAAAAGAACAATTGGCTAACTTGGATGGAAAAAGTCTGCTAGCTTAAATGCTACAAAATGCTAAAGTTTTTTTTTTTTTTTTTTTTTTTTTTTACAATGCTCTTAACAATTGGTTCAGACACACATTCCCACAAAAAACGGCTAAATATACCTACAAACTAAATAAGAATGCATTAAAAAAACATTCGCTCAAACAAAAACTTAGCTTATGTTGGTCTTAACAGGGAGCAGTTGGATTCAGCCATGTGAAAAGAGGCAGACCAGAGGGCATTGTATCCACCCTCATCAGTAAAATGAAATGCAAACACTTAAAATGAACCATTACAATGCCACTTCAATTAAACGAATACTCGAAGCAACAAAATTTAGTTCGAATATTTTTTTCAAATCGAATACTCGAGTTAATCGATTAATCGTTGCAGCACTACTTTTTTTTTTTTTTTTTAAATAATTTCAACAATTTTGCAACTAGCCTTTGTGGCGTTCTCTTTCGACTCTTGGGCTCTTGCGAAATACTGCTGCTGTGAAATTAAACTAGCTTCAAGTTGCTATAATTTCTCGCTGCGTATCTTCCCTGTAATGTTGTCGTACATGTCAGCGTGTCTTGTTTGGTAATATCGCATCACATCGAACTCTTTGAAAACAGTGACTGTCCCTTTGCAAATGAGGCAGACAGTTGTTGCGTGTTTTATTGAAGAAATAGTCCAATATCCACCTATCCTTGAAGCGTCGGTCATCGCAGTCAACTTTTTTTTTTTTATTGATTGTCGCCATTTTAGATAATTGGAAGTAAAGGGGGGTAATGTTGCTTAGAGTGCTGCTCTTAAAGTTTTTCAAAGTTTCGTGAGAATAGGCTGAGTTTCTGTGGACAAGATAGTTGTAGATATCAGGGTAGCAGATGTCAGGCAGAGACGGCGAAGACATCGGGTCGAAAAATATCGATTTAGGCATCAAATATGGATCTGGCGAATGGATCGACCGAAGCTTTTCCACATAACGCCTTTTATGCAACACATCCAATGAGTTTACAGCGTCTGAAAGCACCGGGGCTTCCATGAATTGCACTATAAATTGCACGATAAATTGAGACCATTGAGAATACGGACACACAATGACGGACAATATGGCGGAACAACACAGCGATCACGTGATTGTGTGACGTTGGTGATTGGGGTCTATAGGGCCCCGCCCCCCTAACCCCCAACACACGGAGCCCTGATCTCAAAATGATGCAGTCAATCTGGAATTAAGAGACAGATATAACTAAAATATCAATATGCAAAGAAAAAAAGTGCTCTCTCTCTGCTTCTCTGATGAGTATAGACTCCGTGTGTTTTTCGTTGTTTTAAATGGCACATTATATATAGCGCGCGCTCACGTGAGCGCAGGGAACGGAGTTGGTGGTCCGCAGCCGTGTGCAGCCGGTATGATTTGCCTGTTTTTGACGTACTGCATGGCACGCAGTCAACACTGAGCCGGACCGGAACAGGGATGATCATGCATCTGGTGTATTTGGAACCTAAGAGACTGATGTTTTGTGCCACCACAGGTACAAGATGCTCATTCACATCCGCACGCACACCAATGAGAAGCCTCATCGCTGTCCCACTTGCAACAAGAGCTTTTCACGCCTAGAAAACCTCAAGATACACAACCGCTCACACACAGGTCAGTGGCGCAGCTGCGGTAAGTCTATTCAGAACAGTCAGATTACACATGAAACAACCTTTTGTTTCCTCTGCAGGTGAAAAGCCCTACATATGTCCGTATGAGGGCTGCAACAAGCGCTACTCCAACTCAAGCGACCGCTTCAAACATACGCGTACGCACTATGTTGACAAGCCCTACTACTGCAAGATGGTGGGCTGCCTGAAGCGCTACACAGATCCCAGTTCTCTACGCAAGCACATCAAGGCCCACGGCCATTTTGTGGCTCAGGAGCAGGGTTCGCCGGGTGGAGTGGGGTCCTTGCTGAAGGGAAGTCAATGTGGGGGATTGGCTAGCGGCGGGGGGAAGGATTCGGAAATGTCCTACGTGAGCGGGGCTCACATTATCATCCCGGGGACGGGGACCGCTCTCTTGGGCGCCCATGCTCTTCAGGGCCTGGGTGGATCCCTTCCCTTGTCCCCTCTCAGTCCTCGGCCCCTGGACCTCAGCACGTTGGGTTGCCCCAACTCCCCTTCGGGCAGCTTGGGAGGGGCTCCCATCCTATCGTTCAACGGCTTGGCTAAATCGCCCCTGCTCTCTACGGCATTCGCCTCCTCAACCCTAGGCGTGCCGGTGGTGCCCGTGCTTAGTTCAACCGCCGAGCATAGGGCCCCGAGCCTGCAGGCGAAGAAGGGTCGAAGGGAGGAGGCTGAGAACGAGGTGACCGGGGGGGTGCTTAACCTTTCCACAGGAGGGTCTCATGATCCCATGTCCTGGGTGGTCATCCCCCCAGGCACTTTGGTGTTCAAGCCAGCTGTGGTCAACTGATACACACATACACATTCCAGAAGAGCTCAGGGGGTCGGGATGGGAGGGTGAACGTACAGCCGGTCGAGGGTAGCGAATCGGCTCACACAATAGCTTCAAAGAGGGTAGAAAATACAACAATACAGAGACTTAGACGACACGTTTTATGAGAGTTGTAGAACGCAGGCCTCTCTTGCAGTAGAGGGGCTCAAGATTATTTGTACTACGCAGCCTGACGAGGCCCTCACGTTTCTTATTTGATACTTTTTTTCATTCCTTGTTTGTTGGTTCTGTGGACGGAGCCCTTGAACGTGACAGTCTTACTAAAGTCCTTCCATGTTTTTTTCCAGTATTTATAAAAGATTATCGAACACGTGCCTCTAGCCGAACAGTGAGATAGACGAACCCCGCGACGAAACACGATGACGCACTCAACTGGGCAAATGTGCACAATTTTTTTTTCTGTCCCTAAATGTTTAACTTCCAGGCTTTTGTGTTTCACGCGATTCAGACATGCTTGCTAGACCAAAGCAAGTGAACGTAAAGCGTCTTAAAAGGTTCAGTTATACACAGCACTTAACTGGTTATAGTTATGAAACCTCAAAACTGCTGCTAACTTTTATGTGTAACTAGAAGCTACAGGTAGTCCCCGGGTTACGATACACTCGACCTACACGATTTCGACTTTACGACGCCGTCTCGTCTGCCATTTTGTCTCCAGGCATTTTGTTTTAGTCGCACAAAACGTACTTAATTGTATATGACAGTATCTTATTTTGTACTAGATTAACATGACTTTTTCTGTCCTCACTAAATGTGAAGTTGTTCAGCTTGACAGCAAAGCAATTGAGCTTTTTGAACTTTTTACTTCCTTCACTTTTGACCAGTTGTGAAGCTGTAACACACATACAGTGATCCCTCGCAACTTCGCGTTTCAAACTTCGCGCTCGAAGTCCATCGCGGATATTTTTCAATAAAAATAAATAAATAAATACAGTATTTTATTTAAAAATGTTAATATATATGCGTGTATACATGTACAAATCAATAGTTTCTTTAATATACCAGTATATTAGGACTGCAGCTGTAGATTATTTTAGAAGTCGATTAATCGATGAAATAGTTCAAAAAATTGAGTAATCGGAAAAGGATCATAAAAAATTAAAATACCTGAGCTGAGCCTCAAATGGTATAAAAAATGAGGATGTAAGTACAACAAAAGAACAATTGGCTAACTTACATGGCAAAAGTCCGCTAGTTTAAATGCTATCAAATGCTAACATATATATATATGTTTATATTAGGGCTGTCAAATGATTACAATTTTTAATCGAGTTAATTACAGCTTAAAAATTAATTAATCGTAATTAATCGCAATTCGAACCATCTATAAAATATGCCATATTTTTCTGTAAATTATTGTTGGAATGGAAAGATAAGACAAGACGGATGTATACATTCAACATATGGTACATAAGTACTGTATTTGTTTATTATAACAATAAATCAAGATGGCTTTAAACATTATCAACATTCTCTTAAAGCGATCCATGGATAGAAAGACCCTTAGTTCTTAAAAGATAAATGTTAGTACAAGTTTTAGAAATTTTATGTTAAAACCCCTCTTAATGTTTTTGTTTTATTAAAATTTGTAAAAATTTCAATCAAAAAATAAACTAGTAGCTCGCCATTGTTGATGTCAATAACTACACCATGCTCACTCATGGTACCAACCCATAAAATCAGTCGCACCCAAGCGCCAGCAGAGGGCGCCAAACGCCCAAAAACAAGTGGACATTACACTGTACTGTCATTTTAATCTGTTTGAGCGGGGCATGTGCGTTAATTGCGTCAAATATTTTAACATGATTAATTTAAAAAATTAATTACCGCCCGTTAACGCAATAATTTTGACAGCCCTAGTTTGTATATGTTTTTTTTTTTTTTTTTTTTTTTACAATGCTCTTAACAAATGGTTCAAACACATAGTCCCACAAAAAACGGCTAAATATACCTATAAACTAAATTACGAATGCATTAAAAAAAGTTTTAAAAGTTCAAACAAAAACTTGGCGTATGTCGGTCTTAACAGGGAGCAGCTGGATTCAGCCATGTGAAATGAGTTATACCATATTCACTGTTGCCACTAGAGGGCAGTGTATCCACCCAAATCAATAAAACTAAATGCAAACCCTTTCAAAACAAACCATTACAACGCCACTTTAATTAAATGAATACTTAAAGCAGCAAAAATGAATCTTTTTTTTAATCAAATTACTCGAGTTAATTGATTAATCGTTGCAGCACTAATATATCTCATTTATATCATGATTATTACACTTGCAGTGCTTAAAAAAAAACATTTATAAAAATATACATACAATGTTTTTTGGGTTTTTTTTTCATTATAATGCTTTGAGGGAAAAAATGGGAAAAACATGTCTTATATGTATCTCTTTCCAATGCTGTTAAATCTGAATTTTATTAGATCGATTTTTGGGGGGGGGGGGGGGGGGGGGGCACATTAACCACGAAAAATAAGGGATCACTGTATGCACACATCTGTTCAAAATGACACACATTTTAACAATAAAACTCTCGACACAAAACAATTGCTGTTCAAACATCCATTTAGTCCGATCAATATGTGAATTTAGTAGATTAGCCTAATTTTCATTACAAAATCTGCAAGCCTGAATGCTACGAATACTAACGTACTTACAATTCTCATAGCAAATCGCTCACACATAACACCACAAACTGTAGCTCTAATCCTAATTGCAAATGTATATACAAAAATGTATTAGCTGAAACAACTTACAGCCTTACGTGGGCCAAACCACCGCACAGCTGTCCTTTATCCACGTCAGATGAGTCTGCTGTGATATAAGGCGACAGTCCAGCCAGACACAACGCTGCCACCATTCAACAGAATACAAATTTTGGACATTTGAATAGTTTTTTTCCCAATTTTTAAAGAGTTAATTTCGATTCACGCGAAAATTCGGGTTACGTCACCAGCGTAGGAACAGAACTCGTTCGTAACCCGGGGACTACCTGTCTTCTCTTTCTTGACAATCTTTCCCCACTTTGGGGAGGCCGACCAACCAACACGGACCAGCCGGGTCCTGAGGAACTTCTTACCAGGCATTGTAGACCTGGAGCTTTTTTGTGCTATCAGAGGACAGACAACGGTGTTACATCACCTGGCAAAGACCAATAATCGTTTCCTCTTTAGAAAATGGAAGGCACAGCCGTTTGGCTCCCCCCAGTGGTGGGTTGAGAGGCAGAACATCCCCCATGGACAGAATTGGCACGGTTTCTTGCTCCTGGATTGTCCAGCTGCTTTCCCGTAATGGAATCAACACGGCCAGTTTGTGTATGAAAGGCCCACTGTGGCGATAAACACTGCTGTCTTGTGTTTTCTTAAAAGAGTGACCTGGCTGAAAACCAGCTGTGAAAAACAGATGGCTGTACGCTAACTGCTTCATGTAGTAGGTGGAAGTTTTGTCCTGGGTTCAACAAACTGTGCCAAAAATAGTCAAGTACATTAAGTGGGATGTACATTTAAGGACCAGGGGGGTCCGAGCACTTGATGCTAAGCACAGCTGGACTGATAATGAAGCCACACTATAGCAAACTGCCTCATTTGAACAAAGAAAGTCTTATGTATTGTGTTTAATTAAGCAGTCGCAATGGATGCCATTTTTAATTCTGCATTTTAATGGAGTGTTACTGCTTTAGTTGCGGGGGGAGATGGACAGGATGGAAATTAGATGGAAGTCTTTCCTTCACCTGAATCCACTTCTACAAATACTTTTTTGCCATCTTACATACCTATATAATATGTACGTGTTTGGACGAGACATTTTCTGATGTTGAATTTACTTCTCAAAAGCTGCTCTGACGTCATCGTCTCTGCTGCCTTAACCCTTTATAGAGGAAGTGTCTATTTTTGGTCTTTTAAAAAGAAAAACAAAACCCCAAACAGACCTGAACATCACATCTTGAGTCGTGTAGGGCATATTATTAACATTTGGTATAAAACTTCGGGGTGGGAACCACTGGGTACCTAATCATGTGCCGGTATGAAAAAAATTAGCAAACCTCATTAAATATTAAGTTATTTATTAAGAAATGTTCATATATCAATATCTGAACTTGTTTTTCTGTATCTCTGGAAAAGAAAGTGATTCAATAGCAGGTACACAAAAAAAATTAACATTGTTTCACTCATTAAACTAAATTTATGAACAAAAAAATGCATATTCTGAGGAAAATGTTAGGACACCCTACCACCTAATAGCTAGTGTTACCCCCTTTGGCTGAATAAATTCAATGAGACGCTTTTTGTAGCCATCTACCAGTCTTTGACATCAGTCGGAAGACAGTTTACCCCACTCCTCAACGCAGAATACTTTCAGCTGTGAAATGTTTGAGGGGTTTCTTGCATGTACAGCCCTTTTCAAACCACATCTCAGTGGGATTAAGGTATGGGCTTTGACTCGGCCATTTCAAGACTCTTGTCTTCCTTTTCAGCCAGTCCTTGGTGTATTTACGGATATGTTTTGGGTCATTGTCATATTCCACTGGCCAGTTTCGCTTCAGCTTTAATTTTTTTTTTTTTTTTTTTTTTTTTACAGATGATCTCACATGTTCCTCAAGCAATGTCTGATATACGATAGAATTCATGGTGGAATCTATGATGGTGAGACGGCCAGGTCCTGCTGTAGCAAAGCATCCCCAAACCATAATACTTCCACCTCCATGCTTAACAGTTGGTATGAGGTTCTTTTCCTGGAATGCTGAATTGGGTTTACGCCAAACATGTCCTTTGTTCTGGTGTCCAAATAATTCAATTTTAGATTCATCTGTCCAAAGAACATTATTCCGGAAGTCCTGGTCTTTGTCTACATTCACTCAGGTAAACTTCAGTTTAGCCTTCATGTTCTTCTTGGAGAGCAAAGTTTTTCCTCCTTGCACACATTCCGTGAAGGTTAAACTTGTGAAGTCTCTTTCTGATTGTACAGGCATGCACTTTCACAATCACATCAACAGTAGCAATAGCCTGCTGTAGGTCCCGTGATTAAATTTTAGGGTTTTTGGAGACTTCTTTTAGCATGTTGCGGTCTGCTCTTGGGGGTGAACTTGCTTGGACGGCCAGACCTGGTAATGTTGGCAGTTGTTTTGAACGTCCTCCACTTGTAGACTCTTTTCCGCACAGTGGAATGGCTGATTTTATATTCTTGTGAGATCTTTTAAAATCCCTGAACAGACTCATAAGCATCTACAATCTTCTTTCTGAAGGCCTCAGACAGCTCCTTTGATCTCACCATGGTGTTTTCACTCACTTCAAAAGTCAGTCACTGTTAAAGTATTCTGCGTTGAGGAGTGGGGCCAACTTTCTTCAGACCGATGTCAAAGACTGGTAGATGACTACAAAAAGCGTCTCACTGAAGTTAAGGGGGTAACATTAGCTATTAGGTGGTTAGGTGTCCTAACTTTTTCCTCAGAATTAGTGGTGCATGATATCCATTATTTGAAACTGATAACGGTATTGATAACGTCCTGCTCCTCAAGTTCGATACGATAACAATGTATATACTGTATAATTTTAAAATGTATATTCACCTGAGTTTTAGAACACTTGTAGGTCAAAAATACAAGTGGATTCAGCATAGATTTGTCTTTGACCTAACCAAATTTTTCATGATGCCATGAACATTATTATAGTGAACAAAACAAGGAACAGTTTTGACAAATAAAGTGCGCATAGTTATTTTTTCCAATAAATATAATTTCAGTCAATCACAATCAAATCAGTCAATGTCATTGACGATGTGTTCCCCTGAACAATGAGCACTGAACTAAAACAAACATAAACCCGACAGGTATTGTGCTTTGTCAGCAGATAAAACATTTTGTGCAACAGGAGAGAAGACCTTTGTGGTCTTGGTCCATGAAACAAGTTTTTTTAACCTGGCAATTATAGGACAGCAAGCCTATCAATAACCAAAAGGCCTCTCAAGAACTTGTAAACATACTGTGGGGCAAATACATATTTCGTCAACCACTAATTGTGCAAGTTCTCCCACTTGAAACTATAACATGGGTAAACCTCAACCATGAGAGACAGAATGAGGGGGAAAAAACAGAAAATCACATTGTTTGATTTTTAAACAATTTATTTGCAAATCATGGTGGAAAATAAGTATTTGGTCAATACCAAAAGTTCATCTCAATACTTTGTTATACAATACAGTGTTTTTGCTCACTGTTTTTATCATTTTGACGCCACGGGGTGAGATCGTACCTGGAGCCCCAGATCATCAGTGGTCTTGTATGTCTTCCATTTTCTAATATTTCCTCCCACAGTTGATTTCTTTACACCAAGCGTTTAACCTATTGCAGATTCAGTCTTCCCAGCCTGGTGCAGGTCTACAATTTTGTCTCTGGTGTCCTTCGACAGCTCTTTGGTCTTGGCCATAGTGGAGTTTGGAGTGTGACTGACTGAGGTTGTGGACAGGTGTCTTTTATACCGATAGTTAAAACAGGTGCCATTAATACAGATAACGAGTGGAGCCTCGTTAGACCACGTTAGAAGAAGTTAGACCTCTTTGACAGCCAGAAATCTTGCTTGTTTGTAGGTGACCAAATACTTATTTTCTACTCTAATTTGGAAATAAATTCTTTAAAAATCAAACAATGTGATTTTTACCCCCCACATTCTGTCTCTCATGGTTGAGGTTTACCCATGTTGACAATTACAGGCCTCTCTAATCTTTTCAAGTAGGAGAACTTGCACAATTGGTGGTTGACTAAATACTTATTTGCCCCACTGTATCGCCATATCGGGACATCGTAATTGTGAGCCCTGTATCGCAAATCTTATCGTATCTTGAGCTACCCAGAGGTTCCCGCCCCTAATATTTAGACAGAAGAGAATCTCTCAGTATCAGCGATCTCATCAGAAGCAGGTAGGAAGTAGGCTAGTAGCCATTTCCATGGCAACACTGAATCTCACAAAAGCGGCAGCGGCGGCTTTGCTCCTCCTCCCTTTTCTTGACAGCCTCTCCTCTGCAGGTTAAGATGAGGACAGCCAGCAGAGATGTGGATTTCTGTATCAAATAAGCTCCATTTATTAATTTCAGTTCAGTCTGTAACAAAATTGCACTTTTTCCAGCCTGTCCTAGGGAGGCTTGTGCGTCCTTTCCGTCGAGCTTTGTTCATGGAGTCATATTTGTAAAATAGCAACGAAATTTTAAACATTGTAAAAGCGGTACTTTTTCCAGGAGATTTTGTTCTTTTAGTAAATGTGTTCACAAGCTCAGTTAATGTTGTTTTTTTTTTAAGAAAAAAAAGGGGTGCCATTGACTGGAGTGCTACAGTGTTGCACAAAGGGTTAATAGATCAGACTAAGGCCAGTCGAGGCCTGTTCCAAGTTTTTTTTTTTTTTTTTTGCACATCTGAATTGAGATATTTTGTCAGTATTTTCATTTTTCCAAGTGCCTTTTTATTATAGGTAAAATATAGAACATGTTTAAAAAGAAGAGATTTTATGAAATATCTATATTTTTTTCCTGATTTCATGTTCTGTGGTCGAACATGCAGTAATTTTAGTTGATAAAAGTCTCCAATTGCTACAACATAGCGGCGTTCTCCTGTTTTAGAGGAATTTTATGACGATATTGGTAATAATGTCAACAAAAAGAACTGTTTAATAAAGGTTTGTTTGATATAAAATTGTGGTTTATTGTTGTTCTTTTGTTCAGTACAATATGTGCCCGTACTGTCAATGTTCGTTCCGAAATAGTTGGAAACCATTATTTTTTTTTTATTTTCGGACTAAAACTTTTGAATTTTGCAGATGAAAACATTTTGAGCAAATGTCTACAAAACTAGATGAAGACAAACACATTTTGAAATGAATAAAACAGACTTCATAATGACATTGACGGGTCAGATTCGACCTTCAGTGCGCCATGCCTTAAAGTAGGAGGCCATCCAACATTCTGATTGTTTTTCGCAATCGGTCACAGCGACACATGCAGCGTTTCAATGCCGGATTTATGTTGAAAAAGTATAAAAACATAGAAAACAGGAAGGATTGTCTCAGATGTGATTTCAGATGTGATTTGTTTGAGGATTCAAGGTAATCATTAAGTATATTTTTCGTACCATGCATGCATTTTGTAACATTGTGAGAAAAATCAATGAGGGGATTTAGCTGCCAAAGCATTGGCATTATACTTCGCAATATTTACGTAAAATGAATGCTACTGGCACATTTTTTTTTTTTTTTTTTTTGCTTTTAACCAGAATCGAGACTCTTTTAAATTCATATCTCTGAAGGTTTCAGGGATTAAGGAATTAATTCACAAGAATTTTCACTGGAAAAGCTCTGTTTACATATGGTGACCGCCACATTGACTGACAGACTAGCATCGTGCGTCGACATATTTACGTAAAATAAGTGCTAACTATACGTTGTTTTTTTTTTGCTTTAACCAAGAATCAAGACTGTTTTACGTTCATATCTATAAAGAATTCAGGGATTTAAGCATTTATTCACAAGAATTTTCACCAGAAAAGCTGTTTACATATGGCGGCCGCCTAATTGATGACAGACATGGATCGTACTTCGACATATTTACCTAAAAAAATGCTACCTGCATGTTTTTTTTTCCTTTTAACCAAGAATCAACACTGTTTTACGTCCATATCTATAAAGAATTCAGGGATTTAAGCATTTATTCACAAGAGTTTTCAACAAAAAAAGCTCTGATTCCACTCGGTCAGCTTTCACGGCCACGCCAACAATGCAGGCCCCCTATTAATCGGCCCCCCCACCCCGTCAATATCATTATGAAGTCTATGGACTAAAATATGATTAAGTATTTTCATCCAAAATAAAAGAAAATTAAAAGCTGCCAAAAACAACACTGATAGGAGGCAACTCAAAATCAACAGCAGACATAATCTAAAAAAAAAATGCAGAAATCATGAATGATTTTCAAAATAATTTATTTGTAATTTACTGGGGTTCATAAGGATTTGTGCCACTGAGAATCAGCAATAACTATGACATTCAAAGAGTTGTCCATCTTTAAAAAAGTTTATTTTTACCCCATGAGTAACCACCCAACCACTACCCGTTTGAGCTCATTATTGTCACCTGTGGACCCCACAGTAAGTCATCATCCAACTGCTACCACGGGCATGACCAGAGAGCTTTCGAATCACACCAGAGAAAAATATTGTTGAGCTCCACAAAGCTGGAAAAGGCTATGAGACAATTGGTAAAAACATCTTGGTGAGAATAAATCAACATTTGCAGCAACTTAGAAAATGGAAAAGGCTAAACATGACTGATAATCTACCTCGGACTGGGGCTCCATATAAAATCTCTCCTCGTGGGGCATCACTCATGATGAGAAAAGTGAGGGCTCAGCCTAGAACTACATGGCAGGAGCTGGTCAATGACCTGAAGAGAGCTAGATGCACAGTTTCAAAGGCTACTGTCAGTATAATGGTTTAAAATCATGCATTGCTCAGAAGGTTCCCCTGTTGAAGCCAGTACATGTGACGGCCCGTCTGAAGTTTGCCAGGTACCATCTGAATGATGCAGAGGGGTCATGGGAGAAAGTTATGTGGTCAGATGAGACCTTAGTAGAACTTTTTGGTGCAAACTTTATTCATTGTTTGTAGAGGAAAAAGAAGGATGAGTACAATCCCCGAGAACACCATCCCCACTGTGAAGTATGGGGGTGGAAACCTCATTTTTTGGGGCTGCTTTTCGGCAAAGGGGACAGGACGACTGTACTGTATAAGCAGAAAATGAATGGTGAAATTTATCATCAGATTTTGAGTCACAACCTACTTTCCTCAGTCAGAGACATGAAGATGAGTCACGGCTGGAAGATCCAACATGACAATGATCCGAAGCACACAGCCAAGCTATCCAAGGAGTGGTTGCATAAAAAGCATATCAATGTTCTGGAGTGGCCTAGCCAGTCTCCAGACCTCAGTCATATAGAAAATCTTTGGATGGAGCTGAAACATCGTGTTTCTCAGCGACAGCCCCGAAACCTGACAGATCTAGAGAAGATTTGTGTAGAGCAGGGGTCCCCAAACTACGGCCCGCGGGCCGGATACGGCCCGCAGCCACATTTGGTCCGGCCCCCTGAACAAAAAAAAAAAAAAAAAAAATTTGTAAAAAAAAAAAAAAAAAAATTTGTAAAAAAAAAAAAATTTTTTTTTTTTTTTTTTTTTTTTCCAATAGAGTTATTTATGTCCTGGCTTTTTTCTGTGAAGAACTGAGCAATGGTTATTTGGTTATTATCTATTTAATTAATACAGTATTATTACATTATATTACATTACATGATATTATATTATATTATATTATATTCAGGGGTGCACATAAGTGGTCCGCACATGCGTACTGGACGTAGACAAACGCGCTGGCCCTCAACGGCTTCCATACGCTTTTGCGTACCGATGGCTGACCACTATTTGCGGCGGACACGAGAAAATAACTTCTCAAAATGTCGATGAGGCAGGCCACACTGAGTAATTACTTCCGTGTTCCCCCACCCCCATCAAAAGACAGACAGATGACAGAGACGTCACCGGAGCTACCGAAAAAAAGGACTTTTAAGTGGCTACAGGAGGTACCATGGCTAGAAGCGAATGATGCTCGCACGGAAATGCGGTACAAAATGTGCCGTGTGAATCCCAATGTCGCCGATTAGAGCAACGCATTTTATGTAGGGTCAAAGAATTTCAGCCATCCAAACTTTGAAAAGCACGAAAAAAACAGAGAGCATGTGGCAATTAAGCAAACTATCGATGTCAAACAGGACCCCACTCGCCCTATGGACATGTGGCGGAATAGGGCGGAATAAAGGTAATGAACAGCGACATGCACTGACAAACGTGTTTTTGCTCACATTTTACAAAGCTAAACATACACGTTCAATGAGGTCTTATGAGGAGGACATCCCACTTTTAAAAAGGCTTGGAGTTAATGTGGGAGCCGCATAATGCCCTTTATTTTGAATTGGTGCTTTTATGTTTATTTCTTTACATTTCACTTCAAAGTAATGGCAATTTTGTTGTGCCAGTTGATGTTAATCAAGCATTAACTGTTAATATAATTAATCAAAGTTAATTGGCTCTAAGTAAAGCTTGTCATAAATTTATCGCATCAGGTGGGTCGGCTCTCAAGCTCAATGAGGACCAAGTCACATCTCCAGGTCCTCCTCTGAGAACCTGGGCAAAAAAATTATGTGCACCCCTGATTATATTATATTGTATTATATTAAGGGCTGTCAAAGTTATCGCGTTAACGGGCGGTAATTAATTTTTTTCATTAATCACGTTAAAATATTTGACGCAATTAACGCATATGCCCCGCTCAAACAGATTAAAATGACAGCAGTGTCATGTCCACTTGTTACTTGTGTTTTTTGTCTCCCTCTGCTGGCGCTTGGGTGCGACTGATTTTATGCACCATGAGCATTGTGTAATTCTTGACATCAACAATGGTGAGCTACGAGTTAATTTTTTTGATTGAAAATTTTACCAATTTTATTAAAACGAAAACATTAAGAGGGGTTTTAACATAAAATTTCTATAATTTGTACTAAAATCTATCTTTTAAGAACTACAAGTCGTTCTATCCAGGGATTGCTTTGACAGAATATTAATGTTAATGCCATCTTGTTGATTTATTGTTATAATAAACAAATACAGTACTTATGTACAGTATGTTGAATGTATATATCCGTCTTGTGTCTTATCTTTCCATTCCAACAATAATTTACAGAAAAATAAGGCATATTTTAGTGATGTTTGAATTGCGATTAATTACGATTAATTTTTAAGCTGTGATTAACTCGCTTAAAAATTTTAATCGTTTGACAGCCCTAATTATATTATATTATACTATATTATATTATATCATTTTTATTTTATTTACTTTGGTTCCATGAAGAATCCAGAAAGGGTTATTTGATTGTGGCTTTCTGAAAAACAATACATTTTTACATTTAGGCACTCCTGCAATCGTCACACTTTTTCTGTTACAAACTGACCCCGGCCCCTCATCAGAGAAGAGAAGGGTTATGTGGCCCTCACAGGAAAAAGTTTGGGGACCCCTGGTGTAGAGGAATGGACCACAATTGTGTGCCGCGGCACACCAGTTAAAAAAGCTTGCATTAGAAAACCCTATTGGAGGTGGGGGAGGGGCTCGAACCAGCTAAACCGCTTTGGTAAACATTAGACAACCTCTGCACAAAAGAAACAAAACCATTGCCCCGTGTGAGGCTCGAACTCACGACCTTCAGATTATGAGACTGACGCGCTGCCTACTGCGCCAACGAGGCTGTGCGACATCTCCTCGCAGTGCGGTGTCAAGTATCTGTACTGACGCCGCTGCTGTGTAGCAAAAAAAGCCGGTCAACATACACCTTGCAGCATTCCACTCGGTTCATTTTGCTCAACGTATGCTTGACTTAACCGTCACCAAAACATTTCAATGTAAACCTCACAGAGCTTATTTGTGTGCACTCTACCCCTGTCAATCGCTTAGCTTATAGACTCCTCCACCCCCGTCCCACTCTTTCCCTGGTCAGCGGGCCCCCCGCATGGTGTCAACCGGAAATGCATCTGGCTGACGATGGTACCAACATATTAGTAGTTGTTTTTTAATACCATTTGAGGCTAAGCTTTGGCATTTTATTTTTAAAGGGAACCACAGTTAAACTTCTTACAATATAAATGTTAGTAGGGCTGCAGCTATCGATTATTTTGGTAGTCGATTAAAAGGATAATTATACCCATGAACTAAATTTATGACTGCTTAAAAAAAAACATTAGCTCAAACAAAAGCTTATGTTGGTCTTAACAGGGAGCAGCTGGATTCAGCCATGTGAAATGAGGTATGACATATTCACTTTTGCCATTAGAGGGAAGTGTATTCACCCAAATCAGTAGAACTGAATGTAAACTTTCAAAATATAATTATAAATAATTATACATAATTAATTTGGTTATATAATTATTGATTTAAAGTGCGTACGAAAGGAGAAAAAAAGTCTTAAATAGGATTATTATGTGAATTAGAATCATATTTTGAGACGATTCGACTATATACAACAATTTAGCAAAGCGCAGATGATGAGAAATGTGTCTTTTAATTTGCCGGTTAGCCACGCCTACCATTATAGGGCTCTAGCGTCCCCAACAGGTGGATGACGTCAGCGGAGTCACGATTTCATCTGATTTAGTATGCAGCCCATTGAGGGGGAATTATTCACAACGAGGAAAACGCGACAAAGAGCCGCAAAATGTCATCGTTTCAGTCTCTCTACTCCAATATTTTTACAGGATATTCTTTTTATCCAAGTATTTTTCCCCAATGGCTAAATAAATGGCTTGAGAAGGACCAGTCAGCCCGTCGAGGGGGAACTATTCACAACGAGGAAAACGCGACGAAGAGAGCTGCAAAATGTCATTGTTTCTGTCTCTTTACTTCAATATTTTTACAGGATATTCTTTTTATCCAAGTATTTTCCCTAATTGCTAAATAAATGGCATGGTCATGACAAATTATAGTCTTGTGCTAAATGGAATATGAAATAATAAAAATGCATTTATTCAAGACGACATGGCAAAATTACTCCATGATGGTCAAAACTGTCAACGTCACCTTTTCTGTCGCACCTCCCGAACGATATTTTATGCCACCTAAATCGGGCTTATGTCATTTTCCTTCCCCCGCTTCAGAGAATATAAACAACCCAAGAGGCGTGACAGCTAGCCGACATGCTAACCCGGACAGAGTGATGTTTCAAAGTCTTCGAAGCGGGAAATCACACAAAGCTAGCCCGGATCATTTCACATGACGACTGAGTTGTCGATTGGATTCGCCGATCGGCAAACCGTCCGGCGGAGAGCAATTTACAGCTCGTTTCCCTGCTACTACGGACAGGAGAGCTCGCCGGGGAAGCAGCTGGACAATGACCGCTGAACAAACTGGCCGACGTCGGAGGGGCGTAAAGCTGCCAAATGGTCAACACAAATATGGCAAAATAATGCCTTACTACACGCGAAGTCGTAAACAGCCAGAGAGTCATAGGCGAGCGGCAGCAGTAGTTGTGCAGCTAATGTATGTGTATGAGAGCTTTTTACGTGCCCATCCATGATCAAACGTAAGTAGTCCTTTATTTAAAGCAAGTTTGTAGTGTTTACTTTGTAATCGCTGTATTCGCGGCTATTTTTAACTCAAAGTTGCAATTTCTGATCGGTCGGAAAATTTGACAGAGCGCCGGGCACATGAAGTGGTGGGAAAAAGCCGAGTATAGTGCTCTCCCGGCGGGGGGAGATGTGCGACAAGCCACCGGTCGTCGGCCGAGGGGGCAAGGAGCGTGTCAGCCACAAAATGCAAGCCACCAACACATTAAAATGATCCCAGTATTTGACATAATACAAAACACGATGTTTACTCCCCGGTAAAGACTATTCAGGGGTGCTGGAGAGGAGGGTTCGTCAGGAAGTCGAATCTCGGATTCAGTGTGGTTTTCGTCCCGGCCGTGGAACAGTGGACCAGCTCTACACCCTCGGCAGGGTCCTCGAGGGTGCATGGGAGTTCGCCCAACCAGTCTACATGTGTTTTGTGGATTTGGAGAAGGCGTTCGACCGTGTGCCTAGGGGAGTCCTGTGGAGGGTGCTCCGGGAGTATGGGGTACCAAGCCCCTTGGTAAGGGCTGTTCGGTCCCTGTACGACCGGTGTCAAAGTCTGGTCCGCATTGCCGTCAGTAAGTCAAATTCGTTCCCAGCGAGGATTGGACTCCGCCAAGGCTGCCCTTTGTCACAGATTCTGTGCATAATTTTTATGGACAGAATTTCTAGGTGCAGCCAAGGCGTTGAAGGTGTCCGGTTTGGTGGCCTCAGCATTGCATCTCTGCTTTTTGCAGATGATGTGGTGCTGTTGGCTTCATCAAGCCATGACCTCCAACTCTCACTGGGGCGGTTCGCAGCCGAGTGTGAAGCGGTTGGGATGAAGATCAGCACCTCCAAATCCGAGACCATGGTCCTTAGGTGGCATGGGTGGCATGCCCTCTCCGGGTCGGGGATAAGATCCTGCCCCAAGTGAAGGAGTTCAAGTATCTTGGGGTCTTGTTCACGAGTGAGGGTAGGAGGGAGCGGGAGATCGACAGGCGGATCGGTGCAGCGTCTGCAGTGATGCGAACACTGCACCGGTCCGTTGTGGTGAAGAAGTAGCTGAGCCAAAAGGCGAAGCTCTCGATTTAACGGTCGATCTACGTTCCAACCCTCACCTATGGACACGAGCTGTGGGTCGTGACCGAAAGAACAAGATCCAGGATATAAGCGGCCGAAATGAGTTTCCTCTGCAGGGTGTCCGGGCGCTCCCTTAGAGATAGGGTGAGAAGCCCGGTCATCTGGGAGGGGCTTGGTGTCGAGCCGCTACTCCTCCGCGTTGAGAGGAGCCAGTTGAGGTGGCTCGGATGCCTCCTGGACGCCTCCCTGGAGAGGTGTTCCGGGCATGTCCCACCGGCGGGAGGCCCCGGGGTTGACCCAGGACACGCCGGAGAGACTATGTCGCTCGGCTGGCCTGGGAACGCCTTGGAATCCCGCCGGAGGAGCTGGCTGAAGTGGCTGGGGAGAGGGAAGTCTGGGCTTCCCTGCCAAAGCTGCTGCCCCCGCGACCCGACCTCGGATTAAGTGGAAGATAATGGATGGACGATGTTCACTCACGTCCTGGTAAGTCCAACGGTCCCACAGTAGTAGGGCTTGTTTTGGCCAATATCCACCGGTGAATGGGAACCTTTTGAAAACCCCAAAAAGGCGCAAACGCCTCTCCCTCGTACAGCAAATATTTTCTGCAGCCGTTTGGCTGGCGTGATGCGAAAAATAAACGTATTAATCCGCAAAATCAGCTGAATCCTTAGTCCTTCTCATACAACAGTACGGCTGTATAGTGAAGAGGACTCCTTCCTCCGTACATGTCACAGCGCCCTCTTTCTCAACTCGAGACTGTGTCCGGAAGTCACTCATTTCCACGGCGAGGCATTCAAAAAACTAAATAAATATAGCGATCGCTTCCACACACATCCAAGGGGTCCATTTCATTCAGGAGCATATTCTGGCAACTTCACAGTGAAAATGCTCGCATTTATTTTATTTATTTATTTTTAAATAAAACAATAAATTATTTAGGAGGTCTAGTGTCGCCACTGAGTGGAACAATGCACTCTCACCACTAGAGATGCATAGCGTCCACCCTGTTTGAAGGACTGTGAAGCTGCCCATATGAATGAAAAGCAAGTTGCATCTTAACTAGATGTGCGCGATAATTATCGGTCCGATAATAGGAATTATGATGTCATCCCAATAACTCCAATAACATTGCATATTATCGGGCCCATTAATAATGTTTTTGCCGCGGTGTCTGATTGGGATGTGAGGGTTTGTTTCCACTCCTGTTTTGCCAGTATGCAAAATTTTGTTAGTGTTCTAGAGGCTGTATTTTTCCTTCAATGAGTTATAAACCTTACTATGGCAATCAGCAAATGTTTACATTTTACAGTGTTGTGTTTACAAGTTCTTGAGAGGCCTTTTGGTTATTGATAGGCTTGCTGTTCTATCATTGCTAGGTTAAGAAAGTTGTTTCAACGACCAAGACGACAAAAGTCTCCTCTCCTGTGGCACCAAATGTTTTATCTGCTGACAAAGCACAATACATGTTGGGTCTGTTTTAGATCAGTGCTCATTGTTCAGGGCAACACATCTTCAATGATATTGACTGATTGATTGTGATTGACTCAAATTATATTTATTCGAAAAAATATAATATGGGCACTTTTTTGAAGTCATAAAATTGTTCTTGTCTTTGTTTTGTTCATTATAATAATGTTCATGTCATCATAAAAATTGTGGTTTGGTCAAAGGCAAATCCATGCTGAATCAACTACTAGTATTTTTGACCTACGGGTGTTCAAAAACTCAGGTAAATATACATTGGAAAATTATATATCTATTATCGGTTATCGTATCGGTATCGGCCTTGAGGAGCAGGAAGCTATCGATATCGGTGTCAAAAAATGGATATCGTGCACCCCTAATCGTAACCAGTGATAAAAAGCTAATTTTGAAGAAAATTTGAGCGCGTCATAGCAAATATTTAGTCAATGACATGTACACATTGTTGGAATTTGACCTTTTCGCCAGATTGACGGAATCACGCCAGCCGAACCGCCGGAACTGCACTAGCACAATTCCAACGACCCAGGCTGGTATAAGCCAACAACTCGGCCAAAAGGCCAAACTAGCCCATTCACCTTAGTATTAACTAGGGGTGTAACGGTACACAAAAATCTCGGTTCGGTACGTACCTCGGTTTTGAGGTCACGGTTCGGTTCATTTTCCGTACAGTAAAAAAAAAAACAAAATGCAAAATATAAATGTGCTAGTTGTTTATTACACACTTTTGTGCTTTCAACAATCGGAACATTAGCCTATACAAAGCTTGAATTCTGCTCAAAAAGTAGCGGGTATTTAAAGATAATCCAACAACAATTTGCCTTTCAGACCCCGCGTATTGGTCAGCTTTCTTTCTGAAAGAAAGAAGAAAAAAGAAGTCCTGTACTAAAGAGAAAAGCAATCCCAATGACAAAGATTTTAACATATTACAAATGAAATACCTCAATGGAACATTTTTTTTTTTTTTCTTATGAACAGTTTTCAAAAGCTTTATTGGTAGATTTTCTCAAGTTAAAGCGCCACACAGAAATTAATCAATTTAATTGTGTAAGCAGGATGTGTGTATTATTCTTATTATTTAATTACAGGTGTTTTAGCTCATTTTAATTTAATTATGTGTTTATATTTTACAAATGTGATGTAGTATTCATTTATATTGTATATTTTATGTTGTATAACTTCAGTTCCTACAGTGGGGAGAACAAGTATTGGATACACTGCCAATGGGAATACCCATTGACGGTGTATCCAATACTTGTTCTCCCCACTGTATGTGAATATTAGTTCCTCCTTGTTTTGTTGTGGTAGGAGGGCTTTGTATTGAACACGGGGCCGTGTTGGTTATTATTATAGCAGAGAAGAAAACTGTAAATCAACAAAGACAACTGTGCCCCGATCTACCACTCAAGAGATCTGATGGACTCAAAAAGTAGGTTACAATTGCATATTAGTTTGAAAATTGACCGGATCCACAGTATTATTACACGAGTGACTTCCTGCCCAATCCTAGCTCGTAGTATTGACGCAGGAGGGCCGCGTCTCGTGTCAAATAATAAACGCCCGTTCTTTTCGCGTGCGTCGCGTTGAGCCGCTTCTGGGACGCATCTAACACACGGCTGCACTGCGACTGGTGTGCATTGGCTGATTGACTCTAACGCCCGCGTTGCACTGCGTTCTCGTGGCGGCCACGTTGTCGCGCCGTTGACGTCTCTGGACTGTCCTACTGTGTTGGTCCTCATTATAGTAGAGAAGACGGAGTACATATAATCTACACAAAGAAACTGTAACCCGATCGACTCACAACCTCGAAAAGTAAGGGTTATATTTAGGGCTGTCAAACGATTAAAATTTTTAATCGAGTTAATTACAGCTTAAAAATTAATTAATCGTAATTAATCGCAATTCAAACCATCTCTAAAATATGCCATATTTTTATGTAAATTATTGTTGGAATGGAAAGATAAGACACATGACGGATATATACATACAACATACTGTACATCAGTACTGTATTTGTTTATTGTAACAATAAATCCACAAATGGCATTATTAACATTCTTTCTGTTAAAGTGATCCACGGATAGAAAGACTTGTAGTTCTTAAACGATAAATGTTATAGTTACAAGTTATAGTAGTTTTATATTAAAACCCCTCTTCATGTTTTCGTTTTAATAAAATTTGTAAAATTTTCAATCAAAAGTAGAGTTAATATAATAATAAGAATAAAAATAACAATAAAAATAGAGTGAAAAGTTTTACGTGTATTTTGCATAGCTAAATTGATATGGAATGCCAGTTTATTTAGCATTGTTGTTTAACTGTGTGTCAAAATAGGGCCTCATTACTATAGACTGAAGTGCTTTTCTTTTTGAGAACATTTTTTTTTTTTTTGAGAGAGATAGGAATATTATTTTTGTTGTGCTTTCACTAAACGATACTTATGTTTGTTGTGAAGGAGAAGCTTATGCCAATAAACTGCGCGCCTGTGTCCACTCGCCTTTACTGTATAACATATGCAGTGGGGAGAACAAGTATTTGATACACTGCCAAAACCCATTGGCAGTGTATCAAATACTTGTTCTCCCCACTGTACCTGTATATATATCTTACCCAAAATAAAACAAGAGACACATAATTGCCACTAAAAGAAAGAAAACTTACCGAAATATGTGTGGAGCACAAATAGCAATTTGCATTGCATTGTGAATACAGCATAAACGTCTCACAACTACTAATTCTCCCACGTTTAGAGGACATGAGTATGGAACAACGCTGCCCCCAAGCGGCCGGTGGCATTCTCTTCACTCTTAATGTCCATAAACGGCCTGATTGTAATGTTTGAGGCAATATGCCAGCGGGTGCGTTAATTCCGTCAAATATTTTAACGTGATTAATTTTAAAAATTAATTAACGCCCGTTAACGCGATAATTTTGACAGCCCTAGTTATATTACGTCAGAAACTCGTTCGGTACGTGTCCGTTCCGAACAGACTACCACGTACCGAAACGGTTCAATACTATAACATGTACCGTTACACCCTTTGTATTAACCCCTTGTAGTGACTCCATTTTAAAAGCTGGAAAAAGGCTTCGAAACACAAGTTGACAATTTATTCCAAGTCGACAGCAATCAGACAGCATGGCAAAAACAGCACACAGACCCAAACGAAGAAGAAGGCTGGATCTAGGGTCACCATATCACAGGTCAACAAAAGATTCCAGAGAAAGGACAGCACTAGCTCAAGAATTTAGTCTTTTGAAGGCTCTGTCGAGGCGGGCTGTTGTCAGGAAGAAGGGTGTGTTTGGGTGTTGTTTTGGGTAATTGTCTGTTGCAGATTGGGCAGAGTAGTCTGTGTGTCACTGTTGCAAAGGGAACCAAAGTTGGAGATGTCATCAGTCTCTGCGCAAAATGAGCGCTGAGTATTGAAATTCTCAACTGTGGAGTCTTCTTGTTATCAGGCGTTCCTTGTGGCAAGACAGGATGTCCCGCCATTGTTCTGGACTGTCAATTATTGTCCCCCAGAAGAACTGATGGCAGGATTTGGTGGTCCAGACGTGGGCTTGTAGATGTCTTGCCCATCACCCGCTTGTCTCGCTCAGTCAGCGTCCATCTCACTCAGTCAGCTGCATGACATGCGCGTTGGGCTTCCAGAGTCAGCAGGCATCCTGTAGTTGTTATGCCCTTATCTGCTTATTGTCTTGGCGCTGCAAATTCCAATCGCTCCAAGTCCAACTACTCATATTTTCAAATATATTCTACTTGTTTTCTTAAGCTATGATTTAAATGCTATTTATTTCATATTGGGTGTGTTAAGAGTAATACAAACGGTCAAACAGTAAATATGTGAATGGATACTATTCCCTTCAACATAATAGTACAGATTTGATCACTTATTTTTTTGGGCATTTTGGGGGAAAGCCGAGTTTCCCTTGCTGTGTTGCAGTGCATAAATAACATTTCTTTCTCGAAATGTGTTTCCTGCTCGTATCGAGGATGTCAACAAGTAGAGAAAGCGTTGACATTTACTAGGGTATAATTTACAGGTGACGTGGCGGGATAAGGGAAGGTGGTTTCATACTTCATGTTTCTGTGTTTTGCTGCGATTGCTGCTTTTGCTGTTGCCGCTGCTGTTCTTGTGCTTCAATATTTAGTTCCTCATCTAGACGCTCTTTAGCCCGGACCACCTGCATACAGAAAACAAAATCACTACCGGCTGGCTTCTAAATGGAACAATATTGAAGATGCTTTTATTGACATCAGCTAACCGTCTTCAAGGATTGCTTCAGTACGGCCAACGAATACAATCTGCCACAGTGGCATTTGAGAAACTGCTTAAGTGCAGAGTAACCATGGCAACAAGTGAATACCTCATGACAAAAGCTCAGGTATACTTACTTTTGATTGTAAGTAAAATGAACCGCCCACAGACTTGTCGTTGACTTTGAAAAGATGTTCATAGTTCTGGAAAGGAATTCAAACAGATACGTATAAGTGTCAGGCATCGTGACTCAAGCGGGACTTTAACTGATTCAATGTCATTGACTGTGATAGACGCCCAGGGAAGGCCAGCAGCGTCTATCACCATCAATGGTAAAAAAAAATACAAAGAATCATTCACTGCCAGCCGTCCCAGTTCTTTATATATAGCGGAAAACATCTTAAAGGGTATGAAAACGCAAAGGGGGTGTGAGACATCAATAGAACCGTTATGTGCCAAGATAACAAATATTGATAAAGTTAACAAAAAAATCAATCACATTAATGAGCAATTATCCAAAATAGATCGAAAATGACGAACATTTCCGAAAGTGTTCCGGAAACAGCCGAATGGGGCGGAGACGTCATAACAAGGAAACAAAAGGTCGAGGCAGGTGCCATCGTTGTTTATCAACGAGAGAGTTGCGTTAGTGTTTTATCCAAAAATCGCTAAAATGGTTCAAACCTGTCATGCTATGTGGTTTACAAATAGCCATTTGTTGCAATGTAGTACCCATGAGCTCCCAAACGCGAGAAAAAGAGCTGGACTACGCAGACAATGAGTAAAGTTCGTCCGTGCTAAGAGGGCTAATTTTGCAGACCCAGCCTCCGGCACGGTTTTGTGTGGTGCGCATTTTACACCTGAAAGCTATACGAACTATGGGCAAATGAAATCAGGTTTTGCTAAGAAATTGCTGCTGAAAGCAGATGCGGTGCCCGGTGAAAGAGGACGATGACTGGCTCTGATGAGACCACCTCACCACCCCAGGCAAAGCAAAGGAGGGAAATGGCCAGAGTGAGTACTCTTTTATGATAAAAAACATATCACGCATTGGATATAGGACTGGACACATGTATACATTATCGCTCGTAAAACATATAGAACAAATCCTCTAATCCCATTCATATTTGTGTCGGTTGGCAGAGCGAAACTGATGATAGCATATTAAATGATAATTATTCTATACATTATTCTGCGGTCACGGTGTATCAGCTTCACAAAAAGAAATGCAAAACAAACCATTCGGTGATTCTGTTGCCGCCGGTGTTTCATCAGTGTGATTGCTCCCCTCAATGATCCTTTCATTAGACTGCATTGGCTTTCGTTTGTGCTCAAATTGATAACTCAAAACACCAAAGAAAGGTTCATACCTCTCCTCGTCACCATTAGAAGAATGTTCGTTACGTCGGATTCGTCGCTGCAAATAGTAACAAAATTGTCCGCCATCATCGCCGCCATTCAGTAGTAAGCACTGAGCCGGTTGTTTCCCTATAGTGACGTCACGCACACAATATGCTAGATTTCCGACATCTCGGAGGCGGGTCCTTTTAGCTTGACAATCGACCTAATTTCTATCATTTTCTTGGTGCTGCGATGTGTGTAATTACACGAAGTGGCATGATATGAATTCAAAAGGCATGCGTTGATGGATAAATGATGGAATATTAGCATTTCCCCAGGTGTTGTCATACCCTTCATTATCGTCATTTATTTTGCTTGCAATAAAATTTTTTTTTTTAAAAAACACAAAAGATAATGGATTTTTTAAAATTTAAATCATTATCATTTTCCACAAAACTCCAAAAATGGGCCGGACAGAAGTATAGACCCTACTCACCTACGTCACAAAATGACGTGTCGCTGTATCCGGCCGCCATATTTTCCGTATTTTTTAGACTTATTCTCATTGTTTTCAATTAGTCGTGCAAGTTATAGAGCAATTAATGGAAGCCCCGGTGTTATCTGACGCCGTAAACTCATTGGATGCGTTGCATAAAAGGCGTTATGTGGAAAAGCTTCAGTTTATCCATTCGCCAGATCCATATTTGACGCCTAAATCGATGTTTTTCGACCCGCTGTCTTCGCAGTCTTTGCCTGACCCTGATATTTACAACTATCTTGTCCACACAAAATCAGCCTATTCTCACGAAAGTTTGAAAAACTTTAAGAGCTTGGAAGCTTATAAATGCTACGTTGCTGGTTGGGTGAAACAGGTCCTCGTACACGAAAATTCGGCAGGAATCTTGTGCTCGGGAAGGTGAGTTACGAAATTTTCAATTCAAAATCTTTTGTTCTTGCTAGCATCCACTGTCAAGTCTAATGTATTTCATGTCATTTGTCAATGGAGCTAGGGCTTTTAATGTTTATATGGTTTAGCGATAGCACTCTCACTACATACATATATGAAGTGCGATAGCACTACTCCAGATTGTCCCTAGTTGAATTTATTTTTTGGCTTTTGACCTCAATAGTGAAATTGTAAATTAATTGTATGACAACTGTCTTATTATCCCCTTATAATTATATATTTTCAGGTAGTTCATTCACAACGTCTGAGTGTATGTTGTCGGCGATTAGCCTAGCAATGATCTTAATTGTGGTTGTCAGCCCAAAACCCTCTAAATATATATTAAATGCATCTTACCAGATATAAAATGACTACTACATAATCTGTGGTAGTCTTTTGGAGCCCAGTTTTCTCGTCGAATTGCAGCAGTCAATCTCGCTCTCCTCTCCGGGTCTCTCGGAATACGGTAAAACTTCCAAGTCTCTCCGTCTATCTTCTCTGTTTTTGCAACCGACCGCCACACACGACTTGACCATTTTGATTATTAATGTTAACGAGCAGAAAAACACGCCATAATAGGAGGAATTTACGAAGTGCTAATGCATTAACATGACAAGTATACGGACAACATGGCGCGGGGGCGTGGCTGTGACGTCACGTGAGTAGGGTCTATAGGCACCCTTTGAAAAATCATGTGATGCTTCTCTAATTTGTGTAATTAAAAGCACCTGTTACTTACCTGTGGTACATACCAGTTGGTGGCAATAACTAAATCACACTTGCAGCCAGTTAAAACTCCTGTTCAACTCAATGCCGAGTGAACAGGAGTAAATTAAAAAATGCGTAGGCGAAAATGAAACCACGAAAGTGAACTGCGTAGCACCCCAAGTCATGTCGGTTTCATCAAGTCAGTTTGACTTTCATGACTTTTTCGCCTGTCAAATTGTCGCCACTTCCAGGAGAGCGAGATTCATGCTCGGCTGCCCCGATAGGCTTAACCTGTCTCGGCCACTGTTATGCACATGTCACAGACACACGCACATGTGATGCGTTCAAATGCGTTCACAAAAAAAAAATTTTTTTTTTAATTAAAAAACGCTTACAAAACAGATATACGCACACTGTATGGCTCTCGTGGAATCCCATTTTAAAATATGTTGGGTGTTTTGGCTCTCTCGGTCAAAAAGGTTCCAGACTCCTGTCCTAAACGACTCATTGGTTTTCAAAATAGTTGTCGATTGATTAGCTAAAGTTGTCGATGAATCGATTAATTGTTGCACCTCTAATATACAGTATATGGTACCTTCTGGATTTCCTCTGGTTCCATCTTAGAGACGTTAAGGATCTGCTGCGCTTCTTGTAAACTCATCCCAGATATGCTGGTAGCGGCGGCAGAATGCTGACCGGCGCTGCTTCGTGCTCGCGCTGCTGCCTGACTCGCTGCGAAGATGATGAGGAGACACCGCCATCATTTAAAAAAAATGGTTTCAGTTTCACATCATATGAAACTTGTGGATAGAATGTTATAAATAAATGTCAAAAGTGTTGATACTATCGGTCAAACCGGTTAAAAACACCAAAACTTTTGGGAAACAGCTCTTGTCACATGCTTTCATACCTGCATATTCTTGCTGTAAAGCCCGAGCAAAAGCACGGCCTACCACTTGAACTCCCATAACAATCACTTGTGCTAAATACTTAGCCTGTGGAATAACAAAAAAATAAAATTAACATAGGAATTACACAAGTAGTGATTTTTTAAAATCCTGTTATATTCATTATTAAAGCTTTTTTCCCAAGTGATGTAAAATTGCAGTAGACAATGATGATGTCACAAATTGAATGTGTGCTACTGTTATTTATGCTGCCTTCATGTGGTGTCGTAATTTTGGTAAATACAGTGGTACCTCTACATACGAAGTTAATCCGTTCCAGGAGCTTGTTTGTAAGTCGAAATGGTCGTATGTCGAGCAGGATTTTCCCATAGGAATACATTATAATTCCATTAATTCGTTCCACAGCCCAAAAACCTGCACTAAATCCTTAAAAAATACTGCTGGTACTATTACAAATGGCAATTACATATAGCAAAACAAATAAATAATAAATAAAAATCGGATTAATAATATAATAATAATAATAATTCCTGTAATAGTGTAACGAAACGGGTTCTAATAAGGCAGACGTTTTTTTCTGTACCTGAAGGCACTGCGGCGCTGACGTGACAAAGAGGGAGGGGAGCGGGTGAAAGTTTACTTTCGCTTTCAATGCTTTCTTGAGAACATCGTCAATTGCGGCAGACAGCAGGCGTTTTGTGTTGAATAAGTTGTGAAAGAAATGATGAAAACGTGGCGAAGCTGGCGATTTCTCTGGAGATGTTACCACAATAAGAATTGTCAGCTTAACTTATAAAGACTGGCGAACGATGGTCGGAGGAGGACCGTGGAGATGTATTGTTGAGCCATTTCACGGATGCCCACCCTACGCTCATATTTTTCTGTCATTTGCATCTTCGTTTAGAAGGTAAGCGTCAACTTTTTCCTTGCTTCACCACCTGTACCAACCTTTTCTGAAACCTGTGTTGATTTGTCACACAAGAAAATCCGCCGTGCATTCGTCTGCGGTGCTGCCGTTGTCGTCGTATTTCGAGCATGTCGTCGGATGTAGAAACAAATGGCGAGTCAAATTTTACGTCGGATGTCGAAAAGTTCGTGTGTCGAAGCGATCGTATGTAGAGGTACCACTGTACCACTTGTCCAGTCGAAAATTACACCTGAATGCCGCCTCAAATTGTATTTTCTCTACTGAAGAACTGGGATTTGATGTTTTCATATGCTCTACGAAAGATGATGCTTACCACTTGCTACTTATGAGTCCGTCCATTTCTTGTGCTTTTGTTGTCGTAGCAAAAAAAAAGAGCTGACACAGACTTAATTTTAGTTTGTCGCGTGGGCAAAACTTTTAATTCATATAATACTACAATAAGAGAATTAATCAAAATGCAAATGGAAAGTTTTTGTTCGTTGACGAAACATTTTAGTTGACACTTGGTTACACATAAGAACATTATAAATGTGTACAAACACTATGCTGGCATTAAAAAAAACTTGCAAATTGACGATAAGTTTTTTTTAAAAAAACTTGTAAAGTAAAAGGTCCCCCCATCTCGGAAAATGTTATGAAAAAATCCCAGGTTTCCAGTAGAAAATACGACTTAAGGCGGAATTCGACAAGTGGTATTTACCATAATTACAACACCATGTTAAGGCAACATAATTTGACTAGTTTTGCCTCATTACCCTACTGGGTTTCTCTACCAGCAAGACCAGTACCCAAGCACAACAAATTCAGCAAGGTTCTGATGGATTTGTTGTTTAGTACTGGTCTTTTCGTTAAAGAAACCAACAACTTGTGGATATTTTAATCAACCAGTTGTCCGAATCGAGAAATGTCAATCATATTTCTTGATTTTGTACGGGTTTTGCTGGTACAGAACTCAGCGTGATAGATTTTTTTATTATTTTTTTTAGCAGAGGGAGTGAATAAACTATCGAATCCATTAGTCGGCAAATGCTTGCGATATATAACATTAGTACTACGTTTGGCCGCATATTTTGGATTCAATTAGGTTTGTATGAAGTTTAAGGAAGCAAGACGACGGTCTGCTTTCGTGGCTAAAACGCAAAGTTACAATAATGTCGCGCAGTAAAGAAAAACTCTATAAAGACACGCTGACAAGAATGACATGTACATCCAAGTAATGACTTTACTTACCATTTCGACGTCGTAATACGTCTTTTAGAGGACAGAGAACTCCTTTTCACATGCAGGAAGAGTATTGAAGGTTACACGGAAGTGTCCAAGTTCAAGGAAACATCGAAGGCTAATTATATAATAGTATACTGACATCTATAGGCGGGGAGGAAGAACTGCAGCTTGGTTTTCATGTCTCGCAGTGACTTTTTGATATTTTCAAAAACAAAAAAGCACACGCCTTCAACTTAAAATGTTCTTATTAATTATGCATTCACTGAGATTTTATTCTACATGGTAGCTACACGAAGTTCATGGGAGTACAAACTCCATGTTGTAAAAATGTACTAAAGCAGATATACTGAATACTTATATAGCAAGAGCGTAGGCTTGGTCTCAACATTGGTAGGGACGATATAACTTCATAACCTGCATGTACACTTTTTGCTGGGGACGGGAAAGTAATAATACCAAACAGATTGAGTTAAGGGGGGTCAGGGCTACATTTTTCACGAATATGAAGCCAATTAATTAATTAATTAATAGGCTAAATGACCAATGCAAAATAAATCTGTATTGACTTAACTTTCATATGTATTGGTTCAGGTGATACACCGTTCAATTAAAACCTTTGTTTTTAAAAACTACTAGAGGAAAATTTGGAAAACTTCCAGAACAAATGTCTGTATTTTATTAGCAAATTTAAATTGTAATATTTGAATGTAAATTATATTAACATACAGAATAAATACAAACTTGTTAATAATCTCTTAAGTATCCAGAATTGCATAAAATAAACATTTGCCACTCAACATTGTCTGTATAAATAAAGAAATAAAATATAACTGGGGGAAAAAAACCTTCTTTGTCAGGGAATAAGAAAAAATAAAGAAAAATGGAGCCTTCCTTCAGGTAAAACAACGCTGCTTTGGTCCACAAGCATAGCCAAACTCAACAACAACAACAAAATCAAAGCTCCTTTGGGCTGCTTTAAGACCACATAAATAAAATAAAACAAAAATGAAAATTGGAGAGAAGGGAGTAAACCTCGCAGGAGGGCACTTCTCTCTAAGCAGCTTCCTACTTGAGTTCCACAGGTTAGCAAATTCACACAGTTTAATGTTATGCTAACTCTGACTCAGGTCGGACTTTCCGTAGCAAAATTAGTGATGTGTTCCCCACCGTCACCTTTTCACATTACCTACAGTGGCTGCTGCTGGCCGAAAAAAAAAAAAAAAAAAACTTCTAATAAAATAATAATGTAATGTTTGTGTTCAAGTCATTGGCCAATCAAACGTGCGTTTGAGGAAAAAACGGACTGTCACATTCAGCGAGTGAAAAGGGGTAAATGTAAGTTTGAACATAATGAAAATAATTCACTTAAAAATGGAAGGGTCAATTCTATCCTTCCAACATATGGGAAGACAAGCTAAATGACCTATACAGCAGAAGTCATTATATAATGCAAATGTTGCTGAAAAGTTGGTGGGGACAATTTGAGCATCCTGAAAAGTTGCTAGTGTTATGTCCCTCCCGTTCCTATGCAAACCTGCGCCCTTGATATAGAGTAATTTATATTTTCACATTTTGTTGTAATTTAAAACTTGTTAAAGTGATCCTCTGACTTAAATACATGTAGGCTCTAATAAACCACAATTGTTCTCTTGTACTAAAATATGTTGTTAGAAACACATAAAATGTTAAATCAATGGCAATATTTTATAATATTTAGTCCATATTTTGACCGTTAGTTGGCGCCATGGGTTGCGGGCTCGCAGTGATTATGTAATTGGGATCTTTCCAAATGTGTAGCATGTTCAACAATTGCTTATTGCTGCCTAAACTCGCGAAGTGAAATGCCACGATGTGGTGCTTTTGGATGCAATTTCCAGTCAAATGGAAACAAGGGGAGTGAAGTGAGTGGTCAAGGTAGAATTATTATTTTTAGTGAATAAATGTGCATAAGTGGAAGCTTCTCCCCCTTCTTGGTCCCTGTATGCACGTATCCTACCCACCACGCGTTAAAACTGGCGCCAGAACATTTTTCCTGGCTCCTCAGTCAAGTGAGGGACCCGTCTATTTCCTGGATCCGACGGTCCCACCGCGTCTGCAATATTGGTTTTGGATCTGTCTATATTTTTGATTCGTCGGTCCCTCAGCGGCTTTTCGGATCAGTCTATTTTGTGGAATCGACGGCCTGATTGCGGCTGCGATATTGCCATCCAATCGGTCTAATTCCTGGATCTTCGAGTGAGTAAAAACGCAGAATTGGATTAGTATTGCTATCTTTTTTTGTTGACTATTCTTCGTGGGAGTTTTCCCCAAATCATACTAAATAATTAAAGCACTATGGCACGCTTCAGTGACGACAGTGACTCTGACGTGGACCTTACAACAATGTTGGAGTTCGTCAGGGAATGCGTGTTTGCGTACTGCTGAGCTCCTGAGTGAAGAATGGTCATGGTGGAAATATTATTTTTTGTGAATAAATGTGCATAAGTGGAAGCTTCTCCCCTTTCTGGTACTTTTATACACGTATCCTAGCTACCACGCGTTACAATGTACAAGACCTGGATTACACAAAGCTCTGGATGCTAACTAGCTATATAATTATATTGGGATAAGTTTGAAAACGCAATATGCTTACCTTGAATATCTGCTAATAAAACCGGAGTTCCCGAATCCCAACAGCATGCACTCTCGCTCCCAACCGGAGCCGGAGTTCCGAACATGACTCTCTCGCATCACCGGTTTTGCCCAACTTTTGTCTTATCAGGTATTTGCTGCACGCATTTTTCCCTGAAGCTCGTCTTGTGAACGACCGACAGTGCTGTCCTGCTCTTCACTTTTCAGATCTGGTTCAAATAGGAAGGGTAGAACTGACGACATGTTGGGAAAGCTAACGAGTGACACGCTGGAATTTCGCCAACGGGACCAGTGACGTCACGCACTGCGACGTAACAAGAATGGCGACCTATCACTTAAAATAATTTTACAAACTTTATTAGAACAAAAACATAAAAGAGGGGTTTTAATATTAAATTATTATAACTCATACTAAAATTTATCTTATAAGAATTACTTGTCTTAAAAATAGAGGATCCCTTTAAAAAAATAATAATAATAACCAAAGTACATTAATAATGATCATGATTTCCACTGGAGATACAATAACAAAACCGAGAAATAGAATCAAAGCCAAATTTAATGTTAAAACAATGTTGGTAAAATAACAAAAATGAACCTTGACCACCGAATTAAAACAGATCCCAGCAGCATACAAAGTATGGCATTTTAGAAGTAGGACAAGCAAATACATAATACATACAGTACAGTATATCATTTCACCAACACTGACAACACTTGCAGTTCACATGCATCAATCAGAGGTCGTAAACAAACTGATGCAATTTGTTGGAAGTGACACATTATTATGGCTTGATTGATTGTACATTTTGACTAATATGGTAATGTCATTTGAGAGACAGTAGAAAGTTGGAAATACTATGACCTAACCTTAAATGTCCAGAGAGTAAACCTTTTCAGGGAGTGATATATATATTAGGGGTGTGACAAAACCTTGAGACGGTGATATATCGTGATACTTTGTATCCCAAAAAGTTAGCGATATGCTAAGAATCCATATATCGTTTTTAAAATGAGTCACTGTTTAAATTCTTGTCTGATTTTTACTCTACTAAATTACCACAACAAAGTGCATTTTTTTGGTCAGGGATATTTAATGCTTTTATTGGTTATTATAAATGTAAAAGTTATATTGTTTTTAATGAGAAATTATCACTTAACGTTATCCTTTTTGAAGTTTGCGCGTGTAAAGTTCCGTCCAATCCTCTCCCAGAAGAGGCAATAGCAACTAAATTCAGTGTATTTATTGATTTAGAGACGCAAACACGTCATGTCCTTCAGCAGCATGCTCAGGTCTGAAGGGGTTAAACTCTTTGGCTGCCATTGACTGCCATAGACGTCCAATCCGTTTGAAGTGCCACCCTCCCAGTTCAAATGAATTGAAAGTCGACTAGCAATAAACTCAATTCAATTCAGAGCTTGTTTTTCGGTTTATTACTTGTATAGTAAAATATTGTAGAATTATTCCTGACCAATGTATCGATAATTGGTATATCGCCATATTGTGAGATCGTGATATCTAATCCTGAGCTACTCAGAGGTTCCCACCCCTAATATATATAAAGTACATTAAAAAATCTCTCAAATATAACCTAAAACCCAACCTACAGTTTACGAACATCCCTCTGTATAGAAAATACAGTACTGTACTCAAATAGAACTGACAAAAGTACATTAGCACAAGAAGAACAATCAGTAAAATTAGTACAAGTAAAAAGATCCAGTTCATGGCCAAATATGAAGACTGGTGACCCTGTATATGCTTATAGTTGTAAGAATATTATATTTAGCAGGAAGACAATTGCCAAAAGACTGTAAACTTCCCCTAGATAACCACAACTAAAAATGACATATGAACTGATGCTTAGCAAACTTCACCTACTTTTAAACAAATTCTCACCTTTAAAAAGACCTGCACATTATTTCACGGACTATTAAATTGAATTGCATGATGAATTCCTGAATGCTTTTGTGACATGTTTAAGACTTCCAGCTCATGATGATCAACATTTAAATACTATACTTTAAAAATGGCACATTTTAAAGAATTAACACGAAAAAAACGCTGATTTGTCGGAGTGATGTTGTAAACTTGGGAGTGTGTTTCTGTGGAAGTGTGTGCTTGTCCTCGTCCTTTTAATCATCCTGTGAGAGCAAAGACAGAAAGAACAAGGTGACCACAAGATTAGGAAAAATTCATTTTGAAAAGGTTGTGAAAAAAAGTTGGTTTTCCCGAGTGCTGAGTATTTTTGTTGGCTAATTTTCCCATGACTACAATGGATGTTTTGAAGTTGCGAAACTGCCAGCAGATGGCAGCGATGGATCATTTTAGATATAAACTCAACCCAGTTTGGAAGTCCTGATAAAAGGTATCTCGGAAAATTGACCACAATATTAGGAGAAAATCATTTTAAAAAGGTTGTGAAAAAACAGTTGGTTTTCCCGAGTGCTGAGCATTTTTGTTGGCAAATTTTCCCATGACCACAATGGATGTTTGGAAGTTGCAAAACTGCCAGCAGATGGCAGCGATGGATCATTTTAGATACAAGATCAACCCAGTTTGGAAGTCCTTTTAAGAGGTATCTAGGAGAATTGGCAGCTTTTTGATTAACAACCTATGTTCTATTGCACAGGGTTTCTACAGGTATCAACAAATCTCATTTAATCCCACTTTTAATGCCACTTTGAACAGATTTAATGCTCGTGCCCAAATGCAGATTTCTTTTTAACCGATAACCAATTTTGCCCAACTGCAAAAATCCGATATATCTATAAACTAATACCGTTATATGCAGTCTTGGACTTCACATATTATGGCTAATTGTATTGTGACGCCCTTCTGGATACTTTAATACCGTAATTTTCGGACTATAAACCGCTAATTTTCCCCCTGTTTTCCACAGGAATTTTGTGGCGCCGATTCATTCAACGTTTTCTCCGTTTATTTTTAGGCATATTTGTTTAATGGCTTGTTTTTTATGGGAGCGAAACACAATGTACAGTGGGGCAAATAAGTATTTAGTCAACCACTAATTGTGCAAGTTCTCCCACTTGAAAATATTAGAGATGCCTGTAATTGTCAACGTGGGTAAACCTCAACCATGAGAGACAGAATGTGTGTGTGTGTGGGGGACAGAAAATCACATTGATCGATTTTTAAAGAATTGATTTGCAAATCATGGTGGAAAATAGGTATTTGGTCAATACCAAAAGTTCATCTCAATACTTTGTTATGTATCCTTTTTTGGCAATAACGGAGGCCAAACGTTTTCTGTCACTCTTCACAAGCTTTACACACACTGTTGCTGGTATTTTGGCCCATTCCTCCATGCAGATCTCCTCTAGAGCAGTGATGTTTTGGGGCTGTCGTAGGGCAACACGGACCTTATACTCCCTCCAAAGATTTTCTATGGGGTTGAGATCTGGAGCCTGGCTAGGCCACTCCAGGACCTTGCTTGAAATGCTTCTTACGAAGCCACTCCTTTGTTGCCCTGGCTGTATGTTTGGGATCATTGTCATGCTGAAAGACCCAGCCACGTCAAATCTTTAATGCCCTTGCTGATGGAAGATTTTCTCTCAAAATCTGTAGATACATGGCCTCATTCATTCTTTCCTTCACACAGATCAGTTGTCCTGGTTCCTTTGCAGAAAAACAGCCCCAAAGCATGATGTTTCCACCCCCATGCTTTACAGTGGGCATGGTGTTCTTCGGATGCAATTCAGTATTCTTTCTCCAAATACGAGAACCTGTGTTTCTACCAAAAAGTTCTATTTTGGTTTCATCTGACCATAACACATTCTCACAGTCCTTTTCTGGATCATCCAAATGCTCTCTAGTGAACCGCAGACGGCCTGGACGTGTACTTTCTTCAGCAGGGGGGACACGTCTGGCAGTGCAGGATTTGAGTCCCTGGCGGCTATTGTGTTACTGATAGTAGCCTTTGTTGTGGTCCCAGCTCTCTGTTGGTCCCCCCGTGTGGTTCTGATATTTTTGCTCACCGTTCTTGTTATCATTTTGATGCCACGGGGTGACATCTTACATGGAGCCCCAGATCGAGGGAAATTATCTGTGGTCTTGTATATTTTCCATTTTCTAGTAATTGCTCCCACAGTTGATTTCTTTACACCAAGCGTTTTACCTATTGCAGATTCAGTCTTCCCAGCCTGGTGCAGGTCTACAATTGTGTCTCTCGTGTCCTTCGACAGCTCTTTGGTCTTGGCCATAGTGGAGTTTGGAGTGTGACTGACTGAGTTTGTGGACACGTGTCTTTTATACCGATAATAGGTTAAAACAGGTGGCATTAATACAGGTAACGAGTGGAGCCTCGTTAGACCTCGAAGAAGAAGATAGACCTCTCTGACAGCCAGAAATCTTGCTTGTTTGTAGGTGACCAAATACTTATTTCCCACTCTAATTTGGAAATAAATTCTTTAAAAATCAAACAAAGTGATTTTCTGTTTTTTTCCCCCACATTCGGTCTCTCATGATTGAGGTTTACCCATGTTGACAATTAAAGGCCTCTATAATCTTTTCAAGTAGGAGAACTTGCCCAATTGGTGGTTGACTAAATACTTATTTGCCCCAATGTAATTGCTATTTAGAGAGAGTTAATCACATTTGAGCCATGTGTCTATTTTCTCTAATTCACTATTAATGATTTGCTCAAGTGCAGACTGATTTTTATGGGAAAAGAACAAATTTCTTTTCGTCAGCAAATATTACTTTATGTAAAACGGTTGAGGAATTAAAGTCATTAATGTACAGGATGAAGAGGAGCGGCCCTAAGATGGAGCCGTGTGGGACACCATAGTTGAAAGCCGCGGTTTATAGTCCAGTGCGTCTTATTTGTTGATTTATTTGGTTAATATGTAACACTTTATTTGACAGGGGCATCATAAGACTGCCATAAAAACGTCATAGTTATGACCTGACACTATCTTAGGCATTAATGAATGCTTATGACCGATGTCATTAAGTGTCATCTGGCATGTTATGTCACTTACTCCAATTATGTCCAGCTCGGATCTTTTACATCCATTCAAAGTGGAATAATTTGTCAGATGATACAAAATGACATCGGCCATAAGCATTCATTAATGCTCATGGCAGTGTCATGTCATAATTATGATGGTCTTATGACAGTCTTATGGGGCTACTGTCAAATAAAGTGTGAGCAAATACCATAACTAGCAATTAATGAAACAAGTAGAACAGTAACTGAAGAAATATATACACAGAACATGAATTTTAATAGTTATTTACATCTGTGTTGCCGCCATGCATGCTAGGATGCATGTTGGACGACCACAGTGTTTACAGCAGGTGACAGCAGAGGTCGACTGTCTCCTCCAAGGGAGCAGTGATGGCCAAATGAAGCTTCTTGAAGCACTGAGGCTTTGCAGCCAATTTGTTCAAAGCTTCATGGTGGCTCATTTGGTCTTATGACAGTCTTATGATGCCGCTGTCAAATAAAGTGTAAGTGTTGGCGTGACTATCCCATAATACAGTGAGGACAGCTGGGGCTTACAGTCTAGTGTGGCTTATCTATGAACAAATGCTGTTTTCGTGTCAAATTTGGTGGGTGGCGGCTTATACTCAGGTGCGCCTAATAGGCCGAAAATTACGGTAATGATAAATGTAACAACTAGGGTTGTTCTGATCAGGTTTTTTTGCTCCCGATCCAATCCCGATCGTTTTAGTTTGAGTATCTGTCGATCCCGATATTTCCCGATCCGATTGCTTTTTTTTCCCTCCCGATTCAATTCCAATCATTCCCGATAATATTTCCCGATCATATACATTTTGGCAATGCATTAAGAAAAAAATGAATAAAACTCGGACGAATATATATTCAACATACAGTACATAAGTACTGTATTTGTTTATTATGACAATAAATCTTCAAGATGGCATTTACATTATTAACATTCTTTCTGTGAGAGGGATCCATGGATAGAAAGACTTGTAATTCTCAAAGGATAAATGTGACTTTGTATATTGTGACTAAATATTGCCATCTAGTGTATTTGTTGAGCTTTCAGTAAATAATACTGCACCCATTTAACTGTTCTGCCCAAATGCATGATGGGAAGTGCAACCATGACTGTGCGTAGGGGCACCAATTGATATATCTTCTCTGCGTTGGGAAAGAACATAAAGTGTTAAGAAAATGATCAACTACTACCTTTCTTCCCCACATTGCCTCTCACGATATTTTTAATTGCTGAGAGAGGGATTGTAAGGCTTTAGCCAAATAAAAAAAGGCTCCAAACGCTGTCAAAATTCTCTCTAGTCAATATACGCTGCCTTTTAGCTCTATATATTGGTAAAACGGCGCCTTTATAGATTGATCGCGACAATGCGTGAGTGGGTCGTGCAGCGCATGTAATAATTATTTAACGTGATTAATTTAAAAAAATTAATTACCACCGTTAACGCAATAAATTTGATAGCCCTACTTTAAGCCAAAACTACTCTGGATGAGTGTAAGACATTTTGTCTGTAACGTTAAATACAATTAGAAAGCAATTTAAATAAAATATTTTTATATATTAAAAAAAGGCATGTCCGATATTTTTTTGCCGATTCCGATACTTTGAAAATGACGTGATCGGCCATCTTTAGTAACAACGTCACGGTTTTTCAGTAAACATTCTGTGAAAAATAAGGGAACAACTTTGACTGAAGTTATGGGAAAAGTACCGATATCGTACCACTTTATTTAATATTGAAATCAAAATAGTGCAAACATCAGTTTTTCGGATCAAGTTTAAGTCCAAAGTGCCAATACGGCTCTGCCACATCACAATTCGCTCACACAGTGCTTCTGGCTCAAAAAATACAAAAGCACACAACTTCAGTGAAGTGAATGAGGTATGTAGAAGAGACTCTTCTCTTTCATTTCTGCTATCTACTCACCCACTCGTCCTCGTCGACTCCCTCGAAGGATTCCTGGGGCAACGGGTCGTCCATGTTTCCCAGTTTGGCAACCATAGCAACCAGGAGCTGCAACCCAATCAGCATACATACGTCTGAGCAATCATTTTAAAGCAGTGGTTCTCAAAGTGTGGTAAGAGGACATCCAGTCGTACATAGGCTCCTTCTTGTAGTATGCAAAAAAATGAATTAAATATTTAAAAGAACGTTGTTTTTTTTTAACAGCGCATTATCAAATACAGTTTAATTAAATTCGACTTGAACTGCATTCACATTTAATGTAAAATAACTTTCTTTTCAAATACTTAGAAACAAGTATTGGTAATACCATATACAGTGGTATTAAAACGTATCTGAACCTTTTGGAATTTCTCACATTTCTGCATAAAATCACCTTCAAATGTGATCTGATCTTTGTCAAAATCATTCAGATGAAAAAACGGTGTCTGCTTTAACTAAAACCAACCAAACATCACTTTTCCGCTCGGGTTCAAATTGGAAGGGCGGAACCTACGACATGTTTATGTAGCTATATAGGGACACTGTGGAAGCCTGGCACCGCCGCCTAGTGACGTAACTGCCCAGAGTGCAGAGCGTCGTCAACAACAATAGCGACCTACTTGTTAAACTAATTTTACAAATTTTATGAAAAAAAAAATCAAATAATTATAACTCACACTAACATTCATCTTTTAAGAATTACATGTCTTTCTATCATTGGTACCCTTGAAATCGAAGCATGGTGTTACTATTCTTACAGTGGCTTATATAAATAAACAAAATCAAAACTCAACATTTTTCCCCTGAACATTTTGGCCTACTACACCATGTATCTTAACTCATTCCCTGCCATTGACTGTGCTAGACGTCCATTTCATTTGAACCAGGAGTACTGACAACGAATGCTCATGTTCCAGTGCCATTGATGGTGCTAGACCAGAAGTGGGTAGGAACGCATTAAATTTACTCAGTTACATTTAACTTGAGTAACTTTTTGAGAAAAATGTACTTCTTAGAGTAGTTTTACCACACAATACTTTTTACTTTTACTTGAGTAGATTTGTGAAGTTACACTACTCTTACTCCACTACTTCGGGCTACATTTTTTGTCTTTATTCTACATATTTACTTTATTATTGCCAGAAATGCTGACAGTTGCTAGTTGCTGTCCCAATTTCACCAATGAGACGTTGAAACAATAACCACATAACTCTATTTTACCAATCTGAGTTAATAATGTTTTTTCTCCACTAGAAGGTACTCATGCCCTTTGGACGGGTGATGTTTCATATTGTTGTTCTGGTCTGATTTCATTGATTTTTGTGTCCTCATTTTGGCCTAATATGGTCATGTAATAGGTTATATTACAGTCTAAAAATAACAGTTCATATCAATGAAGCTGTGCTGAGAAAAAAACAACAACCTTGATTTAAAACAAATCAAACATTGTAAGCATTTACTCACAATGTTACTCATTACTTGAGTATACTTTTCGACGAAAACTTTTCACTTGTACATCAGTAAATTTTATGATGACTACTTTTACTTTAGTAATATTTGGGGCTGTCAAACGAATAAAATTTTTAGTCGAGTTAATCACAGCTTAAAAATTAATTAATCGTAATTAATCGCAATTCAAACCATCTCTGAAATATGCCATATATTTCTGTAAATTATTGTTGGAATGGAAAGATAAGACAAGACGGATGTATACAGTCAACATACTGTACAAAAGTACTGTATTTGTCTATTATAACAATAAATCCACGAGATGGCATTAACATTATAAACATTCTTTCTGTGAAAGGGATACACTTGACTTGTAATTCTTAAAAGATAAATGTGAGTACACGTTATAGTAATTTTGATAGTTTGTATATTGTGACTAAATATTGCCATCTAGTGTATTTGTTGAGCTAAACGAAATGTTGGAATAGAGTTTGACCAAAGTCTAAATATTATTTTGCATAACTATTTTGATTGGGAATGCCAGTTCTCTCTGCATTGAGCGCTTTTCTTTTTGTGAACATTATTTTTTTGAGAGATAGGAATATTATTTTTGTTGTGCTTTCACTAAATGATACTGTAGCGACTTAACTGTTCTTAACTGCCCAAATGCATGATGGGAAGTTGGGCAACCATGACTGTCAGTGGTGGCTGCAAAAGGTATATCTTCTCTGCGTCGTGTACAATACACGGTGTGAAGAAAAAGATCATCTCCTGTCATTCTTCCCCACATCGCACACCACAATAGTTCTAATTGTTGTGGAAGAGATGCAAAGCTTATACCAATGAGTAGCGCGGTTCCAATGAATACATGTGTCCACTCCACTCGCTTGACTCTGCCTCTTAGCTCTCAATATACATAAAACGGCACCATTGTAGTCTGTTCGGGGCAATGCGTGAGTGGGTCGTTCCGCGCAGGCGTTAAATGCGTTAAATATTTGAATGTGATCAACGCGATAATTTTGACCGACCTAGTAATATTATTTACAAGTAACGCTACTCTTACTTGAGTAAATTTGATGGTGGTACTACAAGAGCCAAGTATTCTTTGAACTGATACTTGTCTTAAAATGTTTTCGTCACTGATCCTCCTCACCTCTTCTTTCTTCTGCTCGTCAGTCTTCTCCTCCAAGTAGAAAGACGAGGGCATGTACTTCCTCACTGGGGCTTCTTTGGGGGCTTCGCTTACTGAGAACACATTCACAAACCTTAAGTTGAAACCTACACGGTACTTTAAAGCATGTCAAGAGAGTCTGCGTACCCGGCGCCATGTCGCTTGGCCTCAAGCTGATCTTCCTGTGCTGACCGTCGGCGTTGTCGAGCCAGGCCGATGCGCTCAGCGCCGGCTCCCAGCACACCGAGGTTTCTGGGTACAGGTCATCCTGGAAGAACTCTTTCTGCATGCAAAGAAGATTAGAAACATATCTGTCAAGTTGTACGGTTCCGGCGTAATTTGTACAAGTGAGCACTGATTTTTAAATGTGTACGCCGTACGTTCAAAATCTGTACGTTGTTCGTGCATTACGTTTATTTTTGTCCGTTCGGATTATGTCACCGTTTCGGCAACGAGACAATGTGCGTTACGATGTGTTACTACGTTGGTTGAATGATGAGAGAAAGTCAGAGACACTGAGAGAGAAGAGTGTTTGTCGTGATGCTGTAGCAAACGCGATGCTAGGCGGCTCCAATATTTCCTGACTGTAGCCGACAGCCTACAATCTACGCCTGGACATCACATGCTTATTGACCTATATGCGAAATGATAGATGGCGGAGTCAATAAACAGCCGCCATTTCGAAGCAGTAGACTTCTCAGAAAGGCTCTGTTGTAGTGAACCTTCCTAGCGAACTTAAAGGGATCCTCTATTTTTAAGACATGTAATTCTTAAAAGATAAATGTTAGTTTGAGTTATAAAAATTTGATATTAAAACCCCTCTTAATTTAAAATTTAAAATTATTTTAAGTGATAGGTCGCCCTTCTTGTTACGTCACAGTGCGTGACGTCACTGGTCCCGTTGCCGAAATTCCAGCGTGTCACTCGTTAGCTTTCCCAACATGTCGTCAGTTCCACCCTTCCTATTTGAACCAGATCTGAAAAGTGAAGAGCAGGACAGCACTGTCAGTCGTTCACAAGACGAGCTTCAGGGAAAAATGCGTGCAGATAATACCTGATAAGACAAAAGTTGGGCAAAACTGGTGATGCGAGAGAGTCCTGTTGGGAAGTCCGGTTGGGAGCGAGAGTGTATGCTGTCCGGTTTTACTAGCAGATATTCAAGGTAAGCATATTGCGTTTTCAAACTTATCCCAATATAATTATGTGGATTGTTAGCATCCAGAGCTGTCGTGTGCTTTACATACAGTACAGGCCAAAGAGCACACCTTGTGTAATCCATGTCTTGTACATTGTAACGCGTGGTAGCTAGGATACATGTATAAAAGTACCAAAAAGGGGAGAAGCTTCCACTATGTACATTTATTCACAAAAAATAATATTTCCACCTTGACCACTCTTCACCCGGGAGCTCAGCAGTAAGCAAACACGCATTCCCTGACGAACTCCAACATTGTTGTGAGGTCCACGTCAGAGTGACTGTCGTCACTGTAGCATGCCATAGTGCTTTAATTATTTAGTATGATTTGGGGAAAACTCCCACGAAGAATAGTCAACATAAAAGATAGCAATAGTAATCCAAATCCGTGTTTTTTACTCACTCAAAGATCCAGGAATTAGACCGATCCCATGGCAATTTCGCAGCCGTCGATTCCACAAAATAGACTGATCCGAAAAGCCGCTGTGGGAACGACGAATCAAAAAAATGGACAGATCCGAAACCAATATTGCAGACGAGGTGGGACCGTCGGATCCAGAAAATAGACGGATCCGGATGTTCAGGCGCCAGTTGTAACGCGTGGTGGGTAGGGTTCGTGCATACAGGGACCAAAAAGGGGGACACGCTTCCACTTATGCACATTTATTCACTAAAAATATCAATTCCACCTTGACCACTCACTTCACTCCCCTTGTTTCCATTTGACTGGAAATTGCATCCAAAAGCAGCACATCGTGGCATTTTACTTCGCGAGTGTAGGCAGCAATAAGCAATTGTTTAACACGCTACACATTTGGAAAGATACCAATTACGTCATCACTGCGAGCCCGCAAACCATGGCGCCAACTAACGGTCAAAATATGGACTAAATATTTTAAAATATTGCCATTGATTTAACATTTTATGTGTTTTTTAACAACATATTTTAGTACAAGAGAACAATTGTGGTTTATTAGAGCCTACATGTACAGTGCCTTGCAAAAGTATTTGGCCCCCTTGAACCTTGCAACCTTTCGCCACATTTCAGGCTTCAAACATAAAGATATAAAATTGTAATTTTTTGTCAAGAATCAACAACAAGTGGGACACAATCGTGAAGTGGAACAAAATTTATTGGATAATTTAAACTTTTTTAACAAATAAAAAACTGAAAAGTGGGACGTGCAATATTATTCGGCCCCCTTGCGTTGATACTTTGTAGCGCCACCTTTTGCTCCAATTACAGCTGCAAGTCGCTTGGGGTATGTTTCTATCAGTTTTGCACATCGAGAGACTGACATTCTTGCCCATTCTTCCTTGCAAAACAGCTCGAGCTCAGTGAGGTTGGATGGAGAGTGTTTGTGAACAGCAGTCTTCAGCTCTTTCCACAGATTCTCGACTGGATTCAGGTCTGGACTTTGACTTGGCCATTCTAACACCTGGATATGTTTATTTTTGAACCATTCCATTGTAGATTTGGCTTTATGTTTTGGATCATTGTCCTGTTGGAAGCTAAATCTCCGTCCCAGTCTCAGGTCTTGTGCAGATACCAACAGGTTTTCTTCCAGAATGTTCCTGTATTTGGCTGCATCCATCTTCCCGTCAATTTTAACCATCTTCCCTGTCCATGCTGAAGAAAAGCAGGCCCAAACCATGATGCTGCCACCACCATGTTTGACAGTGGGGATGGTGTGTTCAGGGTGATGAGCTGTGTTGCTTTTACGCCAAACATATCGTTTTGCATTGTGGCCAAAAAGTTCAATTTTGGTTTCATCTGACCAGAGCACCTTCTTCCACATGTTTGGTGTGTCTCCCAGGTGGCTTGTGGCAAACTTTAAACGAGACTTTTTATGGATATCTTTGAGAAATGGCTTTCTTCTTGCCACTCTTCCATAAAGGCCAGATTTGTGCGGTGTATGACTGATTGTTGTCCTAAGGACAGATTCTCCCACCTCAGCTGTAGATCTCTGCAGTTCATCCAGAGTGATCATGGGCCTCTTGGCTGCATCTCTGACCAGTTTTCTCCTTGTTTGAGAAGAAAGTTTGGAAGGACGGCCGGGTCTTGGTAGATTTGCAGTGGTCTGATGCTCCTTCCATTTCAATATGATGGCTTGCACAGTGCTCCTTGAGATGTTTAAAGCTTGGGAAATATTTTTGTATCCAAATCCGGTTTTAAACTTCTCCACAATAGTATCTCGGACTTGCTTGGTGTGTTCCTTGGTTTTCATAATGCTCTCTGCACTTTAAACAGAACCCTGAGACTATCACAGAGCAGGTGCATTTATACGGAGACTTGATTACACACAGGTGGATTCTATTTATCATCATCGGTCATTTAGGACAACATTGGATCATTCAGAGATCCTCACTGAACTTATGGAGTGAGTTTGCTGCACTGAAAGTAAAGGGGCCGAATAATATTGCACGCCCCACTTTTCAGTTTTTTATTTGTTAAAAAAGTTTAAATTATCCAATAAATGTTGTTCCACTTCATGATCGTGTCCCACTTGTTGTTGATTCTTGACAAAAAAATTATATTTCATATCTTTATGTTTGAAGCCTGAAATGTGGCGAAAGGTTGCAAGATTCAAGGGGGCCGTAGACAGAAGGGACCTAATGCAAAAACGATAGCAATTTTAACAACAGTTAATTCACAACATTAAATGATTTTCAAACATAGCAAAGGTTACTATGTTTTTGTTTTTTTTACAGTTACTTTGCCAAGTATCTAATTACTCTTACATTCAGGTAACTGAGTTACTAACTCAATGACTTTTTGGGAGAAGTAATTTGTAACTGTAATTAATTACATTTTAAACACAACACACAACACAATTTGCCTGCAACGATTGCCGATCACTTCTCAGAATTAGAAAAAGAAATGTTCCGCGACTCCAAGATTGCATTGGTAAGTTAATTTTATCAATTGACCTTTTTTTGACCTTTTTTTTTGGACACACTAACGAACTACCTTCAAGTCAAACTAAATTGCGAGCTGAAGTGCAGCCATCAAAAGACATGATAGAAATTGCCAAAAGTGCTACATACAATTATAACAAAAGTCAATGTTAAATTTTAGTAATCATGACGTTGCTGAAGATATTGATTTTTCTTTGATTGCTCCAAGTTATATGTTACAATATTACCAATAAATTCATATCATTTTAAAAATGTAGCTTTATTTTTGCTTCATATTGCACGCTACAGACAACGTTGTAAGATTAGTCACTAATTTGTAAGGGCATACGTCACTATTTGTAAGATTGCCAACGGCCTCTGGTATGTAGAAAGCACTCTGTGAAGTTCTTCAACTCAATAAGAAAATGAACCATCTGCTCACCTTGACTCTTGGCACCTTGAAGACCACTGGCTCCACGGTTGTCTTAGTGAGCATCAACGCCGCCGCTATCTCAACCTCGCGCACGTTGCACTCGCTCTTCGGGAGGAAGGCCAAACCCTGAGACCAGAAAAGTTTCAAATACTTTGAAAGGGTCTTCAAAGATTGGCGCGCTCACCTTGTGCGGCTCAGGGCTGTTAAAACTGCTGCATTCCACAAAATACGGCTCTTCAGGGAAGATCTCATAGATGTGCACTCTGGTGTCCCCCTTAATACCAGCAAAAAACGTGAGTGTTTCAATCACGTTTTTATTTTCTTCTGAATTTTTTTTTTTTTACCTTTCCAGTGAGGAAGACTACACTGGTGTCTGGGTCATAAAACGGAATCAGGGTGGAAGGGGAGACGTCCAGGGAGACGCTGGCCACCACTCCAGAGGAAATTGAAGAGGCGGCGTACAAGTAGAGGCTTCGCTCGCTGCGGCTGCACAATAATGTGTAAGTGTCAGTTGCTAAATTTACATGTTGCTGATATGCAAGTAAAGGCAGTGGTAGAACAAATGTGAACAGACCCCGGGTGCGTTGAGCTTAAATGAGACCCCCCCGTGTGGTGTTGCACAAGTTCTGAAATGATTAAAAACCTGACGAAGCTGGCGACTTCCTTGCCGATGTTATAATAATAATAATAAATCGGAAATAAAATAAACATTTTTATAGTCACCTTAAATTATAGAGGCTGGCAAACGGAGATAGGAGGAGACTGGCCATATTGAGCACAAAAATGACAGTAAAAAGGCTGACTGTAGAGTACAAGGTAGGTTTTGTTTATCAGACTTCATAAGTGTGTTATGAACAGTCTATTTTTTGTTTATGTTCATAAGCAGTTTTTCAGGCCGCCGCCCCTGTGGCCGAAAAGTGTCATTGCATGTAATTGACTTCCCTATAGACCCCAATCACATGACGTCACAACTCCACCCCCCTGACTGGTGCTGCCATATTGTCCGTCAGCTCATCTTGTTTACATATTACCGCTACGTACATTCCTGCTATTACTGCGTGTTTTTCTGCTTGTCTAAGGAATCACCGCCTAGTAAACGAACCCAAAAACCTTCCTGACTAATCGTTAACATTGATTAATCAAAATGGTGAAAGCATGTGTGGCGGTTGGTTGCAGTAACAGAGAAGAGAAACGGTCATTTTAGTAGTTGCTGTGTGCCCATTGTTAAAAGGGCAAATCCCTAAAGCAGCACGATTTGTTTATCTCGGTCCATGATGCGTTTGTGTCGACAGCCCTTAGACAACGGCGAAAACATCAATATAATGCCAACACGATCGCAGACATCATCAGACGGAGACTACGAAGCTCGTCGCCACGGTCGCGCAGCAAGAAGGTGAGCGCAACAACAGGTGTTGTGCCGAAAAATAGCCGCCTTGCGTGAAATGTCCCCCCTGACGGGGACGCCCATACGGAAACGACTTTCTTGTACCGTGAATATGTATTATTTTACTCTGCTTGAACTCATAAATGTCATACCTGTGTGATTGTCATTGGAATATGGTCGTGAAAACCTGTAGACTAATACATTTCTGTTCAAAGATAGTTATGTGGCCCAGTCAACGATTTGTTACTAAAATACAGTACTAATATTTTGTGTAATTTAATTATTTTAAACTGATCTTAACAGTCGTAAATCCATTACTGTAATGCGTCCATGAAAACATTTGATGTTTTCACGTCAATAAAGCGTTATAAATAAGCGCTGCCGTCAGGGGGGACATTTCATGCCGGGCAGCTATTTTTCGGCACACATCGGCCCATTGTCAATCAAGTTTCATTTTACAATCGTGACAACGGTGACGCTCAGCTGACCAAATGTCGGTTTATATTCGGGCCGGTGCCGATTTTGGGTACCCGACTCCTCATCGTGACATAAACCGGAGTATGATTAGAAATTTTGTGGTCTCAGGACGAGCTCTGATGCACGGGACGGGACGGGACTGGACGGAAGGAAACATCGGTTTGGCCATCAAATATGGATCTGGCGACTGGATCGACTGAAGCTTTTCCAAATTACGGCTTTTATGCAACTCGTCCAATGAGTTTACAGCGTCTGAAAGCACCGGGGCTTCCATAATTTGCAAGTGAATCCACCTTTAGAAACTACGATCATTGACAATACGGACACACAATGGCGGACAATATGGCGGCACAATACAGCGATCACGTGATTGTGTGACGTTGGTGATTGGGGTCTATACATTATCGTATATGATTTTGAAATTAAAAATTTTCCGGTATAATATTGCCTAAGAAAGTTGTAAAACAAACAACAAAAATGAATGAAATGAACATAAAAATAATGTTATAATGGGTCAAAATTATTTTTCGAACAGATCATGTGACCAGCACCTTAGACTGTCGTTTGTTTTGCTCAGCCAAAAGCAAGATGGATATACGTATTTTTTTTTCAAACCTAAGCTTTCAAAAGTGACAACTACTGGGCAAGAACCAAGGATTGAAAATGTGGACCATAAAACGCTAGAGACCACCGACAAAATGGTGAGCGGAGTTTCAATTTGCCCCACTAAAGACGCCAATTGTACAACACAGCCACCGCCGGTGTCTTGCCAATGTAGTTACCCCCGTCAAAAATTGTGTCCCCAGGCTGCAGGAGCGTATAACTACATGACCCAAACATAGAAATCAAGCAAATCAGTGCAGCGCAGTGGCGACCTTGGCCAAAAGTAAGCCTAAGCAGCTTGATTTGGAATTCCCCTCAAGAATGATGGGAAACAAAAAAACGCTCATTTTCATCTTATTATCATAAATATTCTTGTAAGTTAATTCTATTGTTGACACTGCATTTCGGGGTTATCAACATATTGTGCCCCCCTGCCCCAAAAGTCAAACTCCGCCTATGTTTCGTTATCCATCATTTCTATTGCTTCCATTCATCGGAAAAACATTTTATGACTTGACAATGCTGCCCTACAAGGCTCAACGTTGCTTCTTTGGCTCTGCGCATGGCAAAGGGGAGAGTGATGGAGTGTTTGGCTTCCTCTCCCAGGCCCTCAGAAGAGCCGTGCACTCTGGGAAAAAAAACCCCTCCATAACGCCAAGGACATGGTTGAGTATCTGTCCGAGAAGCATGGCATAGCCCTGAGGTAACGGTTACGTCTCTTTTTTAGTGCTGCACCAATTAATCAATTAACTCGAGTAATTTGACTAAAAAGAAAAGCTTTGAGTCAAATTTTGCTGCTCTGAGGATTCGTTTATTTAGACTGACGTTGTAATGGCTTGTTTTGAAAGTGTTGCATTTAACTTAATTGATTTGGACGGATACACTGCCCTCTAGTGGCAACTTTGAATATGCTATAACTCGTCTAACATGGCTGAATCCAGCTGCACCCTGCTAAGACCAACATACGTATGTTTTTGTTTGAGCTATTGTGTTACTTTATGCATTCGTTATTTAGTTTAGAAGTATATTTCGCATTTTTTGTGGGAGTATGTGTTTGATTGATTTGTTAAAAGCTTTGTAAAAAATCGTTAGCATTTTATAGCATTTAAGCTAGCGGACTTTTGCTATGCAAGTTAGTCAATTGTTCTTTTGTCGTACTTAGATCTTCATTAATTATTTTTTATATCATTTGAGGCAAGCTCAGCTACTTTAATTTCGTTTTAAATGCGTTTTTTGCTGTAGAAAGCGCAATGAAAGTGCAATTCTGCATGGTTTGAAGAAACACTGAGGAATTTTATTTAGGACCCTTTTGAAAGTGCAATCATAGCAAGCCAAATTAAATGTTATTAGAGGCACAAACACTTCTTTCTTTGTTTTATATCTCCTAAAATGTATTCTGCAGCACATTAAATGTTCGTAATCTGATTACTCAATTGTAATGTTACTTGAAGTGATTGTTATTTATTATGTACCAGGATGGGTGTCCAAAACCTTTTTTTTAAATGAGAAACTTAAAGAAAATTTCAAAGGTCTCAAAAATGTCTATTTTTAATTTGACTTTCTTTTAAGGTGTCAAAAATGCCCTCCTGTTCAAAAAATTTGTTCCATCAGAAAATAAAGATTTTAAGCTTTCCAATGAAGTATCACACATCATATACCAAATTTGGCCAAATTGGGAGCGGAACTTCAAGCCACCTGAGTGTTTTCCGTGACTATTCCTAATAGGTAAAAAAAAAAAAAAAAAAAAGCAGGAAGTGCTCTAAACTCCGCAGGAAATGATCCAAAATATGGAGGAAGTGATCACTGAATGGTCACGAAGCCACCCGAAATTATGAACAATATTCAGCATTTCCACTGATAAACAAGGTACCTGTCAAATCCGGACACTAGCAGGTATTTGCCTTCACACACCCAAACCACACGAGCGCCTCTGTGGCCATCCGGACCAGGACCTTCCTAAAATGCAGTTTTATTCAACAAAATGCTATCAAAACGAGTATTTTTGTTAACCATCATTTTTTATCCTATGACAGTTTGTAAATTCACATCACAGCAATTCACATGGGGTAAAAAGAAAGGTTAAGTATTAGCATCGTTAAGAGCAAAAACCTGCACAGGCGCATTGGACTTGCGCGGGTCGTAGATGCGAATTTTGCCATCTTTGCACACGGTCGCCAGCAGTTTGCCATCTGGACTCCAAGCCATGGCGAACACCTGAAGTTGAACCACATAAATTGGTTTTAAGTGCATATTGAAGCTTAAAGGGAACCTTGAACTTGTAGGCTCTAATAAGCAGTGTTGGGCACGTTACTTTAAAAAAGTAATTAGTTACATTACTCACTACTTCTTCCAAAAAGTAACTGAGTTAGTAACTGAATTAAAGTAACTAGTTACCAGGGAAAGTAACTATTTCCGTTACTTTAAAAAGAACTTGTTGTATGTCAAAGAATTTGAAATTTTCAGAGCAGTATTCAAGTCAGTGGAATAGAGAAGAACAGACAGGTAGTTAACTTGTTAGGTGCTTCAGCAGATTTGAATTGCTTACCATAGATGTCGACAAAAGCTTTGCCCCGGGACATAAATTACACATTACATGCAGGTTCTTTCCTTTAATTTCGACAAACTTGAAATAGTGTCTATATCTCCACCTCTTAAAGGACAATTTTTCTTCTGAATGCTCTGCCATCCCGACCCTGTGCATTTGTTTTGCGTGTGTGTGTTTGCTGCACGCGCTGTTCCGGTTTGCTTGTGAAATCACCGGCTCTGATTGGCTTACAACGACACATGACTCTAACCCTCAGCCAATCACAATCACTTCCATCGCATCTCTCGAGGGGCTGCACTTAGGTAGGCTCGTTTCCCGACAATTCACGTCACCTTCAAAGCGTCTGCCGTCCTCAAGATGGAAGCAGAATTATTGCTGGCTGACAGTGGGAGATGGGAACGAGGCTAGCATCAGGTGTAGCAAACAGAGAAACGTTACCAAACTTTATAAAGCATTGTCTAATTGAATGAGCAGGGACAAACAGCTTGGAGTCAGAAGTACGTGCGCTATTCTCGAACCTGAACGCACCCCAAGTCTTGGATGACAAATCAACAGTGCAGAGAGTCGACTCGACACGGCTGGTAGTTTCTTTAATTTGTTCAGAGTAAGTAACGCACCGCTTTTGACCGTCAGTAACGGTAACGGCGTTGTAACGGCAGAAAAAGTAATTAGTTAGATTACCCCGTTACTGAAAAAATAACGCCGTTACATAATGGCGTTATTTATAACGGCGTTACTCCCAACACTGCTAATAAGCCAATATTGTTCTCTTTGACTAATATATATGACGGAAAACACAGACAAGACTGAAAAAGCAGTTTCTGCTCTTGCACTCCTCTTTAAAAGAAACTGCTGTATTTTAAGCCAAAACAACGGTTGTGTTTGATAGAATAATATGTCTATATGCTGCCATAGCAGATTCATTGCGCATTAAGCCCCCGAACAATTTTTAATTTGTCCCTTTTACCCTGGAAACCCCCGTTTACAGACGTCACGCAACCACTTTTGTTTCAACCCAGCCATAATACGAAGGTAATTAATTTTATTTCTTATTCAAAATGTCAAAATGTCATTTTAAGTTTAGAATCCTTAACTGATGTCTAATATTACATTTAAAAAAAAAAAAAAAAAAAAAAACTTTAAAAAATTATTCACTCACATATTTTAATCTTTTAAACAAATTACATCACAATGAAAAAAATGGTGTCTGAAAAAAGGCAGGGATATCGACCTCATAACTATCGCTTTTTTGTTACTGTCGCATTTTCCCTGATATGTTAGATGATAAATAATGGGTCCAAACAAAGAAAATTTGGAAAAAAAAAAAAAAACTTTATAAGGGTAAATATACTGTATGAAAAAGAAAATCTCGACCACTCCTTGATGTCTGCGATTTCTGCATCCCGACCCTTGTTATATTACCATGTTTCACCCATAAACCCCCCCCAAAAATCCAGCTGTGGCCATTCACAGCTGTGTCTTGACACTCAGTGATTTTTTGGGGGGAGTTTTTGGATCGAAACAAGGTAACTGCACGATAATATCTCATTAAAGTCATGGTTTCTGTAGTTCTGCTCTCGCATGCTCACACCTCCAGATAGGGTTATGCTGTTTAAAAATGCTTTTTTTTTTTTTTTTTTTTTTTAATACCCTCCTGTTCAAAATTTTCTTCCCCCAGAAAATTGAGATTTTAAGCTTTCCAATGATGTATAACACATGCATATAGGACAATTTTGAGTTTGGCCAAATTGGGGGTCTCAAAGCGGAACTTCAAGTCACCTGATTGTTTTCCGCCATATATAAAACATATATTATTGCTACTGATTTAATAATCTATAATATTTAGTACCAGTACATGTTTTAACCTACGGAGGGCGCCATGTTTTAGGTGCGCAATGCATTGTGGGGGATGACGAGGTAAGGCTGGACTGGGAAAATAGCTGTGCTAGCTAGGTATGAGTTCTCAACATCACACCTGCATCCAATTCCAGCTCATCAGCAGTGTCTTTAAATCGATCCTAGGCGGCTTGCCGAGAATTGACTTGCTGCAATTTTGACAGTTTTTATATCCCTTTGTTGCTGGTTGCGTTAATGCCTTGCTTTTTTCGTTAGTATGGCTCTCAATGCGGTTCTCCCTCGTTTTTAAATTTTTTTTTTTTTTTTTATCAATCCCGACCCACCCTTTTTGGTTCTCCCTTTCCACAATTGCGTGTTTTTTTTGTGTGTGTGTGTTTATTAAACCCCTTCACGCAATCCCTATGATATTGTTGTCTTGTCTGCTTGCTGTCTGAAGTGAGCCACGTTTTCTAATTCCGTTTATTAAAACGTAAACATTAAGAAGGGTTTTAATATCAAATTATTATAAATCATACTAATATTTATCTTTTAAGAATGACATGTCTTTCTATCCATGGTACCCTTCAACCAGTAGGCACCACAGTGGTACAGTAAGATGTCAATATTGGCCCACCTGATCCTGGTGTCCGGTGAGGATCTGCACCTGCTCGCCGTCTTCAAGATTCCAGATTCGGACAGTAAGGTCGTAGGACGAAGACACCAGCAGATCTCTAGCCAAAGGGTGGAACTTGATGGAGTAGATTTTCTCCGTGTGGCCTACGAGGAGTCACAGTAATGCCGTGCTATTGTTTAACGCATTTGCTGTCATCGACAAACGAATGATAAATTCCAGTCCATTTCAGTTGACGTCATTGGTTTTGATGTTCCCACCTTGCAAGACGAGTTCAGGTTCAGTAAGAGTCTCTTTGAGGCCGTCCTGTGGCACTTGCCATACTCGGATTTTAGCGTCCTCGCCGGCTAGAAACAAACAAGACACTTAGTGTGACGTGATGAATTAATGACTTATACAGCTTAATCAGTTTTTCACCCAATTCCTGTTTAAACCTTTCAGTGCTTTGCATAGTTACAGTAAGGAAAATAAGTATTTGAACACAGTGCGATTTTGCAAGTTCTCCCACTTAGAAATGATGGACGGGGTTGAAATTTTCATGGCAGGTGCCTATCCACTGTGAGAGACAATCTAAAGAAAAAAAATCCAGAAATCACAGTGTATGATTTTTTAACAATTTATTTGTATCATACTGCTGCAAATAAGTATTTGAATACCTGTCTAGTAGCTAGAATTGTGAGCCTCAAAGACCCATTGGTTGCCTTTAAAAAGTCAAATGAATAAGTGGAGTGAAGGTAGACTTTTTGAGCCTGACTTTTTTGACCTGTTGAGGTGGTTAGCTGCATATAAACACCTATCCACCCTATAAAATCGGCAGACTCCAATTACTAACATGGTCAAGGCCAAAGAGCTGTCCAAAGACACCACCAGAGACAGAATTGTAGACCTCTATATGGCTGGAAAGGGTTATAAAGGGAATTGTATACTGTATTTTCTTGTATTTACCGATCGCCTGTTTGTATTACTTTAACACACTTAATATAATCAATCAGGGAATATTATCTTTTCTCGTATTTACTATTTGACTGTATTACTCTAACACACCCGATATAAAATAAATAGCACTTATATCATAGTTTAAGAAAAACAAGCAGAATATATTGGATATAGGCCATATGAGATACATGACGCCTTCTTATCACGAAGCACAACGCTTGCGTCATGCAACTGTCTGATCAAGATTGACGCTGACGAGGCAAGACATCTACAAGCCCACGTCTGCACCACCAACTCCTGTCCAATCCACAAACAGACAATAATCCTAAACAATGCCCAAACACACCCTTCCTCTGCCCACAGCCCGCCCCGCGAGAGCCTTCAAAAAGACAATGTTTAACTTAACGTTGTCATTTTTCTCTGCAACCTTTTGTTGACTTGTAATATGGTGACTTTGGAACGAGTCTGCCTCATCGCCTGAGTCTGTTTCTGTTTCGCCTTGCCGTTTGATCGCTTTCGACCTGAATAAATTGCCAACTTGTGCTTCGAATGCTTTTTCCAGCTTTCAAAATGGAGTGAGTACAAGGGGTTAAGACTAAGGTGAACGTGCGGAATTTGGCCGGGTTTTCGGGTACCGCTGGCCCGGGTCGTTGTAGCTACACCAGCGCGGGTCTGGCGATCTGGCTAAAAGGTCAAATTCCTTCAGGGGCAATTGCCAAGCAGCAAGGTGATATAAGGTCCACCGTTGGAGAAAATATTAGAAAATAGAAGAAGCCAAACATGACTGCAATGCAAAATCTACCCCGTAGGATCTCAATGGTCCTAAGAATGGTGAGGAATCAGGCAAGAACTACACAGGAGGAGCTGATCAATGACCTGAAAGGAGCTGGGACCACCATTCCCAAGGTTATCGTTGGGAATACACTAAGACATCATTGTTTAAAATCATGCATGGAACGGAAGTTTACCCTACTTAAACCAGCACATGTCCTGACCAGTTTGCCAGTGACCATTTGGATGATCCAGAGGAGTCATGGGAGAAAGCCATGTGGTCATTTGAGATTTAAATGGAACTTTTTGGTCTTAATTCCACTCATAGTGTTTGGAGGAAGAAGAATGATTAGTAACATCTCAAGAACACCATCCCGACTGTGAAGCATTAAGGTGGTAGCATCATGCTTTGGGGGTGTTTTTCTGCACGTGGGTTTGGACGACTGCACTGTATTAAGGAGAGGATGACCAGTGCCATGATGGTGAGATTTTGAGGAATAACCTCTTTCCCTCAGTTAGAGCATTGAAAATGGGTCGTGACTGAGTCTTCCAACATGACAATACTCTGAAGCAGACAGCCAGAATTACCGAGGAATGGCTTCGTAAAAAGTATATCAAGATTCTAGACGGTCCTAGCCAGTCTCCTGACCCAAACCCAATAGAAAATCTTTGGAGGAAGCTCAAACTCTGTGTTTCTCAGTAACAGCCCAGACACCTGATTGATCTAAAGAAGATCTGTGTGGAGCAGTGGTGCAAAATCCCTGCTGCAATCTGTGCAAACCTGGTGAAAGGTTACAGGAAACATTTGACCTCTGCAATTGTTATGAAAGGCTACTGTACCAAATATTAACATTGGTTTTCTCAGGTGTTCAAATACGTATTTGCTGCAGTATAATAAATGTTAAAAAAAAATCACACACTGTGATTTCTGGATTTTGTTTTTTTTAGATTGTCTCTCACAGTGGACTAGCACATACCATCATCAGGTTATTATAGTTGACCGATTTTCAAATATTCTTACAGTGGGGCTGATAGGTATTTAGTCAACCACTAATTGTGCAAGTTCTCTCACTTGAAAATTTTAGAGAGGCCTGTAATTGTCAACATGGGTAAACCTCAACCATGAGAGACAGAATGTGAAAAAAAAAACTGAAAATCACATTGTTTGATTTTTAAAGAATTTATTTGCTAATCATGGTGGAAAATAAGTATTTGGTCAATACCAAAAGTTCATCTCAATACTTTGTTATGTACCCTTTGTTGGCAATAACTCTTCACAAGCTTTTCACACACTGTTGCTGGTATTTTGGCCCATTCCTCCATGCAGATCTCCTCTAGAGCAGTGATATTTTGGGGCTGTCGTTGGGCAACACGGACTTTCAACTCCCTCCACAGATTTTTTTGTGGGGTTGAGATCTGGAGACTGGCTAGGCCACTCCAGGACCTTGAAATGCTTCTTACGAAGCCACTCCTTTGTTGCCCTGGCTGTGTGTTTGGGATCATTGTCATGCTGAAAGACCCAGCCATGTCTCATCTTCAATGCCCTCGCTGATGGAAGGAGATTTTCACTCAAAATCTCTCGATACATGGCCCCATTCATTCTTTCCTTTACACAGATCAGTCGTCCCGGTCCCTTTGCAGAAAAACAGCCCCAAAGCATGATGTTTCCGACCCCATGCTTCACAGTGGGTATGGTGTTCTTCGGATGCAATTCAGTATTCTTTCTCCTCTAAACACGAGAACCTGTGTTTCTACCAAAAAGTTCTATTTTGGTTTCATCTGACCATAACACATTCTCCCAGTCCTCTTCTCGATCATCCAAATGCTCTCTATCGAACCGCAGACGGGCGTGGACGTGTACTGGCTTCAGCAGGTGGACACGTCTGGCCGTGCAGGATTTGAGTCCCTGGCGGCGCATTGTGTTACTGATAGTAGCCTTTGTTACTGTGGTCCCAGCTTTCTGTAGGTCATTCACTCGGTCCCCCCGTGTGCTTCTGGGATTTTTGCTCACCGTTCTTGTTATGATTTTGACGCCAAGGGATGAGACCTTGCATGGAGCACCAGATCGAGGGAGATTATCAGTGGTCTTGTATGTCTTCCATTTTCTAATAATTGCTCCCACAGTTGATTTCTTTACACCAAGCGAAGAGTGAAGAGTTCCAGAAAACGTTTGGCCTCCGTTATTGCCAACAAAGGGTACATAACAAAGTATTGAGATAAACTTTTGGTATTGAGCAAATACTTATTTTCCACCATGATTTGCAAATAAATGCTTTAAAAATCAAACAATGTGATTTTCTGTTTTTTTCCACATTCTGTCTCTCATGGTTGAGGTTTACCCATGTTGACAATTACAGGCCTCTCTAATCTTTTCAAGTAGGAGAACTTGAACAATTGGTGGTTGACTACATACTTATTTGCCCCACTGTACATTTTCTGTCCCTTTAATCCAACCAGTCACTCACCCACAGCGAGCCTATGCGCGTCAAAAGGGTCCCAACAAAGGTCGGCCACGTTGACAGAGTTCTGTACGGTGGGCATGGCAGTGTCCGGCAGCTTCCCGGGTCGTGAGCGCTTAAGAGAAGAGCGATATGTCATTCTTTCGATTCACTTTTCTCACTGTTTAATTCAAACCTCAAAGATGGCGATCTGGCCGCCGGATATGGCGAGAGGCACGGCGGCGTGCAGGCGATTGACGCAGAAGCCGTCGCACTCGCCTGGCGTGGTCAATTTGAGGTCGCGTACGTTGGTGATGTGCGTGTCGCGGTGCAGCACCGTGCCCACAATGTGTCGGAACTTGGAGGTCGGGCCTGCGTCACGCGTCGGTTAGATGTAAAGGCTAACCTAGACCAATAATATTTGTGCGACTGACCAAGAAAGTTCTGGAAGGCCTTGGACGCCTGGCCCGGACTTGGAGAAGGCAGGAAGCCTGAGGAGAGACCTGAGGTGGAGGATGGTGAGCGGGATGGGGCGGCGCTGCTGCTTGGGGTGCTGATTGGACTGCTGGAGATGGAACAACCACGTGCTGCCTCCTGTTGCAAATAGCCACTAGCTTAGCACTATGAACAAGTATTGGCTAATGAAGGTGCACATTTCGATCGGTCAACCGATTTCATAGATTTTTGGGCATCGGTGATGGTTGATCACGACAGCGTATCACAAAAGTGAGTTCACCCCTCGCATTTCTGCAGATATTTAAGTATCTTTTCATGGGACAACAATGACAAAATAACACTTTGACAGAATGAAAAGCAGTCTGTTTGCAGCTTACAGTTGTGGTCAAAAGTTTACATACACTTGTGAAGAACATAATGTCATGGCTCTCTTGAGTTTCCAGTTATTTCTACAACTCTGATTTTTCTCTGATAGAGTGATTGGAACAGATACTTCTTTGTCACAAAAAAACTTTCATGAATTTTGGTTCTTTTATGACTTTATTATGGGTGAACAGAAAAAAAGTGATCAAATCTACTGGGTCAAAAATATACACATACAGCAGCGCTAATATTTGGTAACATGTCCCTTGGCCATTTTCACTTCAATTAGGCGCTTTTGGTAGCCATCCACAAGCTTCTGGCAAGCTTCTGGTTGAATCTTTGACCACTCCTCTTGACAGAATTGGTGCAGTTCAGTTAAATTTGATAGCTTTTCTGACATGGACTTGTTTCTTCAGCATTGTCCACAAGTTCTCAATGGGGTTTAAGTCAGGACTTTGGGAAGGCCATTCGAAAACCTTAATTCTAGCCTAGTTTAGCCATTCCATTACCTCTTTCGATGTGTGTTTGGGGTCATTGTCCTGTTGGAACACCCAACTGCGCCCAAGACCCAATCTTCGGGCTGATGACGTTAGGTTATCTTGAAGAATTTGAAGGTAATCTTCCTTTTTCATTATCCCATTTACTCTGTGTATAGCACCAGTTCCATTGGCAGCAAAACAGCCCCACAGCATAATACTACCATCACCGTGCTTGACGGTAGGCATGGTGTACTTGGGGTTAAAGGCCTCACCTTTTCTCCTCCAAACATATTGCTGGGCATTGTGGCCAAACAGCTCGATTTTTGTTTCGTCTGACCACAGAACTTTCCTCCAGAAGGTCTTATCTTTGTCCATGTGATCAGCAGCAAACTTCAGTCGAGCCTTAAGGTGCCGCTTTTGGAGCAAGGGCTTCCTTCTTGCACGGCAGCCTCTCAGTCCATGGAGATGCAAAACACGCTTGACTGTGGACACTGACACCTGTGTTCCAGCAGCTTCTAATTCTTGGCAGATCTGCTTTTTGGTGATTCTCGGTTGAATCTTCACCCTCCTGACCAATTTTCTCTCCGCAGCAGGTGATAGCTTGCGTTTTCTTCCTGATCGTGGCAGTGACAAAACAGTGCCATGCACTTTATACTTACAACCAATTGTTTGCACTGTTGCTCTTGGGACCTGCAGCTGCTTTGAAATGGCTCCAAGTGACTTTCCTGACTTGTTCAAGTCAATGATTGTTCAAGTCAATAATCACTCACAAGAAATTGCTAATTCGCGATGCTGTATGTATATTTTTGACCCAGCAGATTTGATCACTTTTTCTGTTAACCCATAATAAAGTCATAAAAGAACCAAACTTCATGAATGTTTTTTGTGACAAAGAAGTATCTGTTCCAATCACTCTATCGGAGAAAAATCAGAGCTGTAGAAATAACTGGAAACTCAAGAGAGCCATGACATTATGTTCTTCACAAGTGTATGAAAACTTTCGACCACAACTGTATATAATAGAGTTAATTTATTATTCCCTCAAAATAACTCAAAATATAGCCATTTATATCGAAACCCCTGACAACAAAAGTGAGTACACCCCTTAGAAACTACATACATCCCGAAATGTCCAAATTGAGTACTGCTTGTAATTTTCCCTCCAAAATGTCATGTAATTCGTTACAGGAGTGCTGTCAGCATAGCTGCAGAGATTGAAAAGGTGGGGTGTAAGCCTGTTAGCGCTCAGAACATATGCCGCACTCTACATTAAATTGGTGTGCATGGCTGTCCCCCTAGGAGGAAGCCTCTTCTCAAGACGGTACACAAGAAAGCCCGCCTGTCTCATCAGACCATAGGACATGGTTCCAGTAATCTATGTGCTTTGTTGACATGTCTTCAGCAAATTGCTTGCGGGCAATTTGATGTAGAGTGCGGCGTAGGGTCTGAGCACTAACAGGCTGACCCCCCCCACCTCTTCAATCTTTGCATCAATGCTGACAGCACTCCTCTAACGAGTCACATGACATTTTGGAGGGAAAATGACAAGTACAACTCAATTCGGACATTTAGGAATGTACGTAGTTTCTATGGGGTGTACTCACTTTTGTTGCCAGGGGTTTAGATATTAATGGCTATATTTTGAGTTATTTTGAGGGGAAAATTAACTCTCTTATATAAGCTGCACACAGACTACTTTTCATTGTGTCAAAGTGTCATTTTGACAGTGTTGTCCCATGAAAAGATTTACTTAAATATCTGCAGAAATGCGAGGGGTGTACTCACTTTTGTGATACACTGTAAACATATACTCTCAGGACCCCAATGTTAAACATTGGAACGCCAGCTGCAATTTGCTACATCCGTTCCTACTCTGGCAAGGTAACCAAATTTCTGCATGAATTGGAATTAAGTACTCCTAAATACCCTTTAAGTACCCCTAAATACCAACATAACGCTCTAAAAACATGTATGATACGTGGAAAAAAAGAAAAAACGACTGGAGACAAAATGGCAGATGAGACTCCGGCGTCATAAAGTCGAAATCACACAAGTTGGGTACGTAGTAACCTGGGACTACCTGGAGTTATAGGATAGTAATTGTTTTACAGCCACTAGATGGCCTCATTACTCTTTCCGTTGTGGTGAATTCTGTTAGATATTACCTGTTTGGTGAGAGCTCACATGTGGCTCACATTCAGCACTATAAAGTACTAAGTAGAGTTGCCGATCAATCGGGTCCTATCACATCATTTTCAAAGTATCGGAATCGGCAAAAAAATATCGGCCATGCCTTTTTTTAATATATATATATATTTTGATTAAATCGTTTTATAATTGTATTTAACGTTACAGGCATAATATGTTACACTCATCCAGAGTCTTTAGTTTAGGCGTAAGGTAAGGTTATCAAATTTATCCCGATAACGGGGGTAATTTATTATTTTTTTTATAATGTATCACGTTAAAATATTTGATGCAATTAATGCATGCGCTGCACGACCCACTCACGCATTGTCGCGCTCAATCTGTAATGGCGCCGTTTTACCTATATAGAGAGCGAACAGGCAGCGTAAAATGAGTAGAGTTAATTTTGGCAGCTTTTGGAGCCTTTTTTTAATTGGCTAAAGCCTTACAATCCCTCTCCCTACGATTAGAAATATCATGGGAAGCAATGTGGGGAAACAAAGTAGCAATTGATCTTTTTCTTAACACCTTATGTTATTTCCCAACGCAGAGAAGATATATCAATTGGTAGCACTATGCACAGTCATGGTTCCACTTCCCATCATGCATTTGGGCATGTCTACAGTATCATTTACTGAAAGCTCAACAAATACACTAGATGGCAATATTTAGTCACAATTTACAAAGTCACAAGTCTTTCTATCCGTGGATCCCTCTCACAGAAAAAATGTTAATAATGTAAATCCCATCTTGAGGATTTATTGTCATAATAAACAAATACAGTACTTATGTACTGTATGTTGAATGTATATGTTCGTCCGAGTTTTATTCATTTTTTTCTTAATGCATTGCCAAAATGTATATGATCGGGAAAAATTATCGGGAATGATTGGAATTGACTCGGGAGCAAAAAAAGCAATCGGATCGGGAAATATCGGGATCGGCAGATACTCAAACTAAAACGATCGGGATCGGATCGGGAGCAAAAAAACATAATCGGAACAACCCTAGTACTAAGATGCAAAAATAACTATCCAAAAACATGCATTATACATCACTGTACTGCCCTTGCTGCAGACAAAATGGCGGATGAGACTTCAGCGTCATTAAGTCGAAATCACCTAAGTCGGGTACGTAGTAACCCTGGGACTCCCTGTAGTTAAAGTATGGTAATTGTTTTACAGCCACTAGATGGCCTCATTACTCTGCCTTTCCTTGGTGATGAATTCTGTTAGATTATGAATTCAGTTAGATAGTACCTGTTTAGTGAAAGCTCACATTTGGCCCACATTCAGCATTATTATAGGTTACTGAACAGGAAATGACTCAAAATGTCCTCAATAGCAAGTAACTTGTAAATGCCCACAAAAGATTTTCACGTCATTTCTTGTTGATTTTCAGTCACTTCCTATTGATTTTGGGGCATTTACAAGTCACTTCTTGTTGATTATGGGTTAATTAACAGGAAGTGACTCAAAAATGTCCTCAAATGAATAGCAAGTAACTTGTAAATGCCCACAAAAGATTTTCACGTCACTTCCTGTTGATTCTGGGACATTTACAGGGTCACTTCCTGTTGATTTTGGGGCATTTACAAGTCACTTCTCGTTGATTATGGGTTAATTAACAGGAAGTGACTCAAGAATGTCTTCAAATGAATAGGAAGTGACTCCAAGTCAACAGGAAGTAACCTGTAAATGCCCTAAAATGAACAGGAAGTATCCTTTAAATGCCCGCAAGACTGACTGTGAATGATCTGGTTTCAGTGCCATTGATGGCGCTCGACGTTTAATCCAGTTATATTATTTCAAAGGTAATATTCTTTTTTTTTTCTTTTTTACAATAAAACAAGAGTAACGGAGTATTTAACATGCATGCTGCTGTTAATGGAAAAAAAAATATTGAGATTGTCAAAAACTATTAAACAGTGACGCGTCAATATTACCTTTGTGTCCCCTCTGATAGCATCCATATTTGCTGGCGTCGGCTTGGCCTTTGGTGCCTCAGCCGGTTTGGATCGCTTGTCCGGGTGAAGGCTGACTTTCTCCACCTGAGCACAGACCACATGGATAGTTCTGTTGATGGACTTAAATTTATATTAAAGCACAAAGAAGTATCCTTGACCTGCTTGTTCCCGCCCTGCCACCACTCATCAGCAGACATGGCCGGACTTGGGCCTGCAGTGTCCGGGTAAAGGTCCGCGTGGAAATCGTAGCCGGAATTCTGATCGCAAACACAAACCAAGTTTAAGAGTGTTAAGTATTAAAATGGCAAATGTACTGTATGGTTAATGAAAAAATAACAAATCTGCTTCGTCTATCACTGTTAGTGCCTGTTAAAAAGACAACCTTGCGTGGGACTTGATAGCTGATGGGCACGATGCAGTTGTCCGTCAGCTGGAGAACGCGCATCACTTCACAAGACATCACATCCAAAGCCATCTTGGGTACCATGGCGACGCCGCGGGTTGACATGTCGGTCAGACAGTGGCTCACTATAGACGAATAATGTAATTCATTGGAAAAACACATTAAAATATAATAGGAAGGCAACAAATAGGTCAATGTTACATTATTGTAATGTAATTATTAAATACATGTTGTAATTAGGGCTGTCAAAATTATCGCGTTAACGGGCGTTAATTAATTTTTTAAATTAATCACGTTAAAATATTTGACGCAATTAACGCAGATGCCCCGCTCAGAGAGATTTAAATGACAGTACACAGTAAAACGCTCACTTGTTGTGTTTTATGGACCTTTGCCGCCCTCTGCTGGCGCTTGGGTGCGACTGATTTTATAGGCTTCAGCAACCCATGAGCATTGTGTAAGTAATTATTGACATCAACAATGGCGGGCTACTAGTTTATTTTTTGATTGAAAATTTTACAAATTTTATTAAAACGAAAACATTAAGAGGGGTTTTAATATAAAATTTCACTAACTTGTACTAACATTTTTCTTTTAAGAACTACAAGTCTTTCTATCCATGGATCGCTTTAACAGAATGTTAATAATGTTAATGCCATCTTGTTGATCTATTGTTATAATAAACAAATAGTCCTTATGTACCGTATGTTGAATGTATATATCCATCTTGTGTCTTATCTTTCCATTCCAACAATAATTTACAGAAAAATATGGCATATTTTATAGATGGTTTGAATTGCGATTAATTGCGATTAATTACGCTTAATTAATTTTTAAGCTGTAATTAACTTGATTAAAAATTTTAATCGTTTGACAGCCCTAGTTGCAATACATGCAGTGTATTTTAAAAGGAACCTCAGACTTAAAAACATGTTAGCTTTAATAAGCCATAATTGTTCTCTTTGACTAAAATATGTTATTAGAAACATATAATATTGCCATTGATTTAAAAATATTTAGTAAATGTTTTGACCTACGGAGGCCGCCAAGTTTTACGCGCCCAATACACGCTAGGGGTGATGACGTGGTTGGACTGGACTGGGAAAATAGGTGTGCTAGCTAGCAAGCGAAGCTAGTATGACAATTGCCACGATTTTGTCACATTCTACTTGCTACGCGTTCATTTTTCTACAATAGTAATCTGATTAAAGTTAGTTTCCTTCGTGTCTGTGCGTTACTATTTTTTCATTCCCTCATAACGTATGTAAAATGAAGATTATTGTAGTCATATACGAAGAGCATTTTGAATAGAAAATGCTAAAATAAAAGGTTCCCTGAACGTGTTTCCATGACAATCTCTTAGCTATTTCCTGTTTTGGTCTCGTGTCACATGTGTTGTGGGACTGAAGGCGTGGGCTAGGCGGGTGGACATTGGAGCCGAGTGTTGACACGTTGCGAGGGAATGTTGATCTGTGGATATCCATGAATGAAGGTGAGTATTTTTCCTTCATTCTGGAGGGTATCAGCAAAAGGTTGGACTTCCTACATGCGCGGCCGCTTCGTAGCTTTGCTGTAGCAACGACGGGCAGTCATCGCTCCAAGTTGGCAAGCTTTGTTTACATCATATGCGTGTTGCACATTTATGCCGTGAGGTGATGTGTTCGTTTAGCATCTGTGGGATGTGTTGTCAGTCCGATTGAGTGTAAAGTGCTTAGTTGCCGTCATGTTTTGTGGCCAAATTGACCGCGTGTGTGTTGAGACGACGACTTCCGGGTTGTGGACGCGCATCCGCGCCCACCACCTTTGCAATTTTGTGCAGTCAGTTTGCATTGTTTTACATTGGCACTGATATGCTGTTAACCATAAGCCGAAATTCAGAAGTTTTGACATTAGGCTTAATCTTAGAGTTAGCGAGATTTAATTGGTCGGTGGAGTTGATTTCAACAAATTCCAAGCAGTTTGTCAGATATTTGTTAGTTTCAGGGCTCCGGAGTGGCTAAGCTAGCGCGAAATTCTGATATTCCCCTTTAAATTCAATCATCGGAAAGTCAATTACATGTGATGACATTTTTCCGTTTGTCATTCTTATGTTGAGGTGGCAAAGGGAGAAAAATGGGTAAAAAGTAACTGACAGATTACTTTTAAAGGAACTTAGTTACTTTGATAATGAAGTACTCAGTAAAGTAACTAGATTACTTTTTTGAGGCGTAATCAGTAATCAATGATTAAATTACTTTTTCAAGTAATCCGTGACAACACTGATGGTGACGGCGCACACAGATGCAGCGACTCACAGCTCTCCCTTTCAGTGCAGCGTTGCCCAATGACGTCACTGCCCACAGTGCATTGCGTCGTCAACAACAATGGGCCTACTAATTAAACTAATTTTTAACAATTTTATGAAAACGAAAATATTAAGAGGGGTTTCAATATCAAATTATTATAATTGTTACTAACATTTATCTTTTAAGAACTACTCTATCATTAGTACCGGTTAATATTTTAATTGTTTACCATTATGTCTAAAAGTAAAAGTGTATTTCATCAAAACGGCTAAAGTGGTAACAATTGATTTTATAGAGTTATATACATGTCATTTGAATGTACAGTGGGGCAAATAAGTATTTAGTCAACCACCAATTGTGCAAGTTCTCCTACTTGAAAAGATTAGAGAGGCCTGTAATTGTCAACATGGGTAAACCTCAACCATGAGAGACAGAATGTGGAAAAAAAAAAAACAGAAAATCACATTGTTTGATTTTTAAATAACTTATTTCCAAATTAGAGTGGAAAATAAGTATTTGGTCACCTACAAACAAGCAAGATTTCTGGCTGTCAAAGAGGTCTAACTTCTTCTAACGAGGTCGAACGAGGTCTAACGGGGCTTCACTCATTACCTGTATTAATGGCACCTGTTTTAACTCAATATCGGTATAAAAGACACCTGTCCACGACCTCAGTCAGTCACACTCCAAACTCCACTATGGCCAAGACCAAAGAGCTGTCGAAGGACACCAGAGACAAAATTGTAGACCTGCACCAGGCTGGGAAGACTGAATCTGCAATAGGTATAACGCTTGGTGTAAAGAAATCAACCGTGGGAGCAATTATTAGAAAATGGAAGACATACAAGACCACTGATAATCTCCCTCGATCTGGGGCTCCATGCAAGATCTCACCCCGTGGCGTCAAAATGATAACAAGAACGGTGAGCAAAAATCCCAGAACCACACGGGGGGACCTCGTGAATGACCTACAGAGAGCTGGGACCACAGTAACAAAGACTACTATCAGTAACACAATGCGCTGCCAGGGACTCAAATCCTGCACTGTCAGACGTGTCCCCCTACTGAAGCCAGTACATGTCCAGGCCCGTCTGCGGTTAGCTAGAGAGCATTTGGATGATCCAGAAGAGGACTGGGAGAATGTGTTATGGTCAGATGAAACCAAAATAGAACTTTTTGGTAGAAACACAGGTTCTCGTGTTTGGAGGAGAAAGAATACTGAATTGCATCCGAAGAACACCATACCCACTGTGAAGCATGGGGGTGGAAACATCATGCTTTGGGGCTGTTTTTGTGCACAGGGACCAGGACGACTGATATGTGTAAAGGAAAGAATGAATGGGGCCATGTATCGAGAGATTTTGAGCGAAAAATCTCCTTCCATCAGCAAAGGCATTGAAGATGAGACGTGGCTGGGTCTTTCAGCATGACAATGATCCCAAACACACAGCCAGGGCAACAAAGGAGTGGCTTCGTAAGAAGCATTTCAAGGTCCTGGCGTGGCCTAGCCAGTCTCCAGATCTCAACCCCATAGAAAATCTGTGGAGGGAGTTGAAAGTCCGTGTTGCCCAACGACAGCCCCAAAACATCCCTGCTCTAGAGGAGATCTGCATTGGAGGAATGGGCCAAAATACCAGCAACGGTGTGTGAAAAGCTTGTGAAGAGTTAAGGCCCAAGTACACTGCATGCGTGATCGTTGCGGTTCCGGTCCGGTTCAGTGTTGCCTGCGTGCCACGCAGTCCGTCAAAAACAGGCAAATCATACCGGCTGCTGCACGGCTGCGGTCCGCCAACCTCGTCCCCCCCCGTGAGCTATCGCGTGACCGCGCGCGATAATGTGCCATTTGAAACAACGAAAAACACACGGAGTCTATACTCATCAGAGAAGCAGAGAGAGAGAGAGCACATATTTTCTTTGCATATTGATATTTTAGTTAATCTGGAATTAAGAGACAGACATGACTGCATCATGATGAGATCAGGACAGAAAAACACACATAATAGGACACCTTGCAGCTTCCTTTTTTAAATTGTCCTTATAGAAAGGATCTGCTGCATCATAAATGATTTTGTGGGTGTCCACCTCCATGATGAAGCGCTCATCATCCATTTTCGCTCGTGTTTAAACGGTGATTAGGCACCTGGGCTGTTACGTCCAGGCCCAGCTCCGCCCATTTTGTCGGATGCGTGTCTGGCAAAAATAGAAAATAGCCTATACCACCTCCGGCGTGCCGCATGCCCGCCGGAGGTGGTTCGCAGTCAAGCCGGAGCACTGACGCGGCCGGTATACGTTGAACAATAGGATATAATGGGAACGGATTGGCTCCGGCGCTATTTTTTACCGGAGTCGGACCGGAAACGCAACGATCACGCATGCGGTGTACTTGGGCCCTTACAGAAAACGCTTGGCCTCCGTTATTGCCAACAAAGGGTACATAACAAAGTATTGAGATGAACTTTTGGTATTGACCAAATACTTATTTTCCACCATGATTTGAAAATAAATTCTTTAAAAAAATCAAACAATGTGATTTTCTGTTGGTTTTTTTTTCCACATTCTGTCTCCTATGGTTGAGGTTTACCCATGTTAACAATTACAGGCCTCTCTAATATTTTCAAGTGGGAGAACCTGCACAATTAGTGGTTGACTAAATACTTATTTGCCCCACTACATTATTGTGGGGAAAAAAAAAAAAAAAAGAATAAAGCTCATATAACAATACTGTTTAACTTTTTTTTTTTTTGGGGGGGGGGGGGGGGGGGGATTGTGACACTATACCTGCATAATTAAAAATCAAGATTAAATATTTATTAAAAATAAAAACTCATTGTACAATATACTATAAACAAATGGATTATCATTCAATCGAAACATTTATTCATTGCCTGCTTTTGTTTATTTATTCATTGACAGTGATAGACTGACAATCAGGATTGGACATCTATTGACGTCAATGGCTCTGAAAGATCATTCACTGCAAGCCCTTTCAATTTGAATAGATTGGACATCTATTCCGATCAATGGCAGCCAATGAGTTAATGATACAATTGTTTTATAAAGCACTTTAGAATAAGAAGAACAAATTACCTTTTTTATGCTCTTTATTAGAGATGTCCCGATCGATCGGCATCGAGGGGTCCGATCACGTCATTTTCAAAGTATCGGAATCGGCAAAAAAATATCGGCCATGCCTTTTTTTAATCTATATATATTTTTTAATTAAATCGTTTTCTAATTGTATTTAACGTTACAGACATAATATGTTACACTCATCCAGAGTCTTTAGTTTAGGCTTATTGTAGGGTTATCAAATTTATCCCGATAACGGCGATAATGTTTTTTAAAAAATTTATCACGTTAAAATATTTAACGCAATTAATGCACGCTTTGCAAGACCCACTCATGCATTGTCGCGCTCAATCTGTAATGGCGCCATTTTACCTATATAGAGAGATAAAAGGCACCGTATAATGGGAAGAGTGACTATTGGCAGCCTTTGGAGTCTTTTTTTCAATTGACTAAAGCCTTACAATGCCCCGCCCCATGATTTGAAATATCTTGGGAAGCAATGTGGGGAAGCAAGGTAGCAATTGATCTTTTACTTACCACCTTACTTTATATCCCAATGCAGAGAAGATATATCAATTGGTAGCACTACTCACAGTCATGGCTCCACTTCCCATCATGCATTGGGGCATGGCTACAGTATCATTTACTGAGAGCTCAACAAATACACTAGATGGCAATATTTAGTCACAATTTACAAAGTCACAAGTCTTTCTATCCGTGGATCCCTCTCACAGAAAGAATGTTAATAATCTAAATGCCATCTTGAGGATTTATTGTCATAATAAACAAATACAGTACTTATGTACTGTATGTTGAATGTATATATTCGTCTGAGTTTTATTCATTTTTTTCTTAATGCATTGCCAAAATGTATATGATCGGGAAAAATTATCGGGAATGATTGGAATTGAATCGGGATTAAAAAAAAACAATCAGATCGGGAAATATCGGGATCAGCAGATACTCAAACTAAAACGATCGGGATTGGATCGGGAGCAAAAAAACATGATCAGAACAACCCTACTCTTTATACGATTTCATAAGAAATTAGGAATTATTTATTTGTGTTGAATGACTGTAAGTATTCCTAAAAGCCTGAAGTGATGCTCTCACCTTGGGAGAGGAAGGGCTGAGAAGTGGACACTTCAAAGCAGTCAGCCACTTTGTCACCCTGCACAAAATAACACAACAAACATCTCCAATTACAAAATTAATAAATGACACTAAAAATTTGCATGCGAGTAAATCACTGTTACCATGCCAGCCAGTACGAGGAGACCAGTATCAGCATCAAAAAGCGGAATCAGCTTCCTGAATGGAAAATAAACAAAATGGAGCATTATCATCCTTGGAAAGCAACATTTTGTAATAGATATTAGATTGTGCAGCTGCTTACACTTTAAAATGAACATTACAGACAAGAACCACTAGATGGCCTCATGCAACAAAAGAAAAAACTTGCTCAGTGTCACTCTAGAATACAACAAAAACATAACTAATTGGCAAAACTGTCACCGCCACCCCTCAGAATAAAGTGAGTATAACGTACACTTTACTCCTTTTGAGGCCACAGAATGAACTTTTACAATTTGGACGTCATTCGCTGTCAATGGTAAGCTAAGAACGCAATGATTCATTGTAACAAACAGGAAACAAGGTATTAGTGGCATTCTTTCAGCTGGAAAATCTCCTTATTACTCCCTACCTTGAACACAGTAGCCCTTTTGTGTTCAAATGAATTATTTGGCAATTTTGCTTCAGTCACTTAGACAAAAGTAACTTTACAAAGTTACCTGACATTAAATAAATAAATAATTAAGAGATGAAGTAATGAATGTTGCCACTGACGGCGATTGACGTCCAATCCATTCAGACTGGGAGGGATTTGAAGTAATGATCGTTCAATCGATCATTCGTTGCCAGTCCCTTTTTGCCCAAATGGATTGGAAGTATATTGCCGTCAACGGCATTGAAGCAAGTTTATTAAATGCCAGCCCTCAGAGTTCATTTTGCCACATGGCATAAAAAAAATTCACATGACAAAATCAATTTTGCCACGTACCTAGAAAAAGCCACATGTAAGAATATATTTTGACACATGGCAAAATCAATTCTGACACATACACACACAGACAAAAAAAAATGCTACATACCCCCAAAAAAATGCCACGTGGCAAAATCAATTTTGCTGCATGGCAAGAAAAAAATGCTACATGGCAAAATTAATTTTGCCACATGGCAAAAATGCCACAAGGCAAAATCAATTTTGCCACATGGCATAAAAATGGCACATGCCAAAATCCATTTTGCCAAAACCAATAAAAAAAAATGCCGCATGGCAAGAAAAAAATGTTACATGGCAAAATCAATTTTGCCCCATGGCAGGAAAAAAATGCTACATGGCAAAATCAAATTTGCCCCATGGCAAGAAAAAAATGCTACATGGCAAAATCAATTTTGCCACATACACGAAAAAAATGCTACATACCCCCCAAAAAAAGGCCACGTGGCAAAATCAATTTTGCTGCATGGCAAGAAAAAAATGCTACATGGCAAAATTAATTTTGCCACATGGCAAAAATGCCACAAAGCAAAATCAATTTTGCCACATGGCATAAAAATGCTACATGCCAAAATCCATTTTGCCAAAACCAATAAAAAATGCCGCATGGCAAGACAAAAATGCTACATGGCAAAATCAATTTTGCCCCATGGCAAGAAAAAAATGCTACATGGCAAAATCAATTTTGCCCCATGGCAAGAAAAAAATGCTACATGGCAAAAATCAATTTTGCCGTATGGCATAATATGCCACATGCCAAAATCAATTTTGCCGTATGGCATAAAATGCCACATGCCAAAATCAATTTTGCCGTATGGCAAAAAAAATGCCACATGGCAACACATGGCAAAATTGATTTTGCCACATGGCAAAAAAATGCCACATGGCAAAATTGATTTTGCCACATGGGAAAAAAATGCCACATGGCAAAATCCATTTTGCCACCTAACAAATACCACTTTTCGTTCTCGGCCCTGCTGGATTTCCAACCCAATATCCCAATTTCCCGGGAAGTGACCCAGAAAGGCCTCCAAATTAACAGGAAGCGATAATGGAATGCCTCAAAATCCACAGGAAGTGACCTGATATCAACAGGAAGTGACCTCAAAATGCCCCCTCAGAGGCAGAAAGTGACCTGACATCAACAGGAATTGAACTGATATCAACAGGAAGTGACCCCGAAATGCCCACACATTAGCAGGAAGTGACCTGATATCAATAGGAAGTGACCCTGAAATGTCCCTAAATCAACAGGAAATGACCCGATACACCCCCCCCAAAAAAGGCAGAGATGCCTTAAAAATCAACACAAAGTGACCCGATATACCAACCATCACAACAAAGCTACCATTGCAATGTCTCTAAGTTTTCAATTGGTTTTCATTTTTCTTGAAATCATTTATATAAGTTTAATTTTTATTACTTTTAGTATTAGTTTTTCATAAAATTGTGTCTATGAATAAAATATAATGTCAAAGGCATCAGTGTCTTTAAAGTAACATTTGGCAACTTTTCAGTTTTGGTCGATTTTAGCGACGCCGGTGGACAAAAGCGGTAGTGTTTTGCCTTAAGAAAGACAATGTTTCCCATGAGGACCCGCGCTGCGTTTCTCATGAGGACCAGCGCACACCTGCATGGTGTCGTAAAATCACCAATCAATCAAAAATCAATCTCCTGGTCACCCGCAAATTGATAAACAACATTTCTCCAGCGGCTGTGTGAAGGATGAATGTTTATTCTGTTTATCCTCGTAGCTTCCCTTTTTTTCCTCCTCAGAGAAAGCTTTTTGTCTCTTTTTTTGCTCTGCCATCTTTGCAGAATTTGTGCGACTACGCGAATGGGGAAAGGGGGAAGTGACGTATGCCGTAAAGTAGTTAGCATATTAGGGCTGTCAAACGATTAAAATTTTTAATCGAGTTAATTACAGTTTAAAACTTAATTAATTGTAATTAATCGCAATTCAAACCATCTATAAAATATGCCATATTTTTCTGTAAATTATTGTTGGAATGGAAAGATAAGCCACAAGATGGATACATACATTCAACATACGGTACATAAGTACTGTACTTGTTTATTATAACAATAAATCAACAAGATGGCATTAACATTATTAACATTCTGTTAAAGCGATCCATGGATAGAAAGACTTGTAGTTCTTAAAAGATAAATGTTAGTACAAGTTATAGAAATTTTATATTAAAACCCCTCTTAATGTTTTCGTTTTAATAAATTGATAAAATTTTTAATCAAAAAAATAAACTCGTAGCCTGCCATTATTGATGTCAATACTTACACAATGCTCATGGGTGCTTCAGCCCTTAAAATCAGTCGCACCCAAGCGCCAGCAGAGGGCAGCAAAACTCCAAAAAACACAAGTAACAAGTTGGCATTGCACTGTGTTGTCATTTTAACTTGTTTGAGGGGGGCATGTGCGTTAATTGCGTCAAATATTTTAACGTGATTAATTTAAAAAATTAATTACCGCCCGTTATCGCGATAATTTTGACAGCCCTACAGTATATTTGTAGTTTTTTTGTGTGGCAGGGTTCCAGCCACCCTCCTCAAAGTTAATGAGTGCCGGTGAAAGCTATACAGATCCTCCAAGATATAAAAGAGGTGTCATTCAACTAGTTGTCAGATGACATCGCATCACAATTGTTGTGGAAATATTTTATAAAGATTGAAAACTGACCAAGTGTTGCTTTAATTTCGATACATTTTAGTCAGTTTTCTAAAAAAATCATCTCGTTTTTCTTCAATCATAATTTTCATTTCATCCATTCATCCACACCGCTTATTCTTGTCAGGGTCGCAGGATGCTGGAGCCTATCCCACTTGATTTTGTGCGAAAGGCGGACTATGCCCTAATCTGGTTGTTCATTCATTTATTCATTCATCTTCCGTACCACTTATCCTCACAGTGGTCACGGGGGTGTTGGAGCCTATCGCAGCTAACTCTGCACTGGAAGCGGGGCACACCTTGAACTGGCCGCCAACCCATCACCGGTATTTATTTCATTTCTCAAAAATGCCTTTTAAATCCGAATTTTCATCATTTTGTTTGTTTTCGTGCACGATAATAACCTCGTCTCAAACAACACTGCATATTTTCTCGAATGCCGCCGTACTTAGTTAGGGCAAACGCGTGTTCCCATGTCCCGGCAGGTCCCGCAGGGAGTCGGTAAACACCTCCATTCCCACAGCGCTCCCTCTTCCGCCTGCGCTACCTTAACCCCCGCCGCTCTCAGCTGGCCTCCGAACCAATTATTCCCCCTAAATTCTCCTTTCTTTCTCCTCTTATCTACCACTTTCTCACAGTAAACACACAACGTTCCTAACAGCGGCATATTAATGGCAGTGGCGTATTACTGATAGAGACCTCTGTTTACAAGCGCTTTTCACGCTTGGCCTCACTAAAGGCCCATTTTCCCACACGCGTCAACGCGGACGACAGCAGAAATGCACACATTTACATTTGTCTTAACACCGTATCGTGACGCGTGTGCTCAGGCATTAACGATAGGTACAAGCGAGCCGATTGTGGGATCACGTGAGCCGAGGATGAATATGAATGAAGGAATTGTGTGCGTGTGGAGTAGTAACAAATCCATCATAACACACGCTAATCCCAACTAAACTATGACTGAAACAGGGACTACACACAAAATGACACTCTTTTATGGGTTTTGAGGCTCCATTTACAATAGAGTGCTGTAGTATTTTGTATTCATGTTTTCATTCATTTCATTTCAATTAGTTTGCTTTCTCAAATTGTTCGGTTTTTCCTCTTTTTTTCTTTAACGGTTAGTTCTTATAAAATGGAAACTAGTATTATGTATTTGTGTTAAGCTAGCGGGCGTTCGGAAAATAAGAAGTGCTTTGTATTTTTGTAAACAATATTTGGAATTTTCTTTGTTATGTATTTAGTTTGGTAACCATTGTACATCAGCGTTAGCAGGTGTTCGAAAAACATTTTTTGTTGTTGTATTATTGCACAACACATGTAGTTTTCCTTGTTAAGTGTGTTTAGCTTGATGGTAACCATTGTATATTAGCGTTAGCGTTAGCAGGCGTTCGTAAAACAAAATGTATTTTGTATTTTAGTGCACTATATTCATAATTGTTTTTGTTAAGTGTGTTTAGCTTGATGGTAACCGCTGTATATTTGTGTTAGCATGTGTTCAAATAAACAATGTATTTTGTATTTTAGTGCACAATAGGTATAATTTTCTTCGCTATGTGTGTTTAGCTTGACGGTAACCATTGAATACTAGCATGAGCAGTTAATTGAAAAACAAAATGCACTTTGTATTTCAGTGCAAAATATGCATAATTTTCTCTGTTAAGTGTGTTTAGCTCGACAGTAAACACTGTATATTAGCGTTAGCAGGTGTTCAAACAACAATGTTTTTTGTATTTTAGAGCACAATATGCATAATTTTCTTCGCTATGTGTGTTTAGCTTGACGGTAACCATTATATGCTATTATGTTAGCAAGGCGCTCGAAAGTTTTAGTGCACTACATGTGGAATTTTCTTTGGTATGTGTTTAGCTTGACAATAGACACTCTAAATTGGCATTAGTGGGTGTTTGATAAACAATGTATTATGCAGTTTAGAGCACAGTCTGCATAATTTTCTTTGTTATGTGTATTTAGCTTAACAGTAACAATTGTATTTTAGCGTTAGTGTTAGCAGGTGCTCAAAAACCAAAATGTATTTGTATTTTAGTGCTTACATGTGGAACTTTCTTTGGTATGTGTTTAGCGGGATGGTAACCACTGTATATTGGCATTAGCAGGTGTTTGAAAAACAAAATGTATTTTATTTTAGTGCACAATATGCATAATTTTCTTTGCTATGTGTACTTAGCCTGACAGTAGCCATTGTATCTTAGCGTCAGCAGGCGTTCGACAAACAAAATGCATTTTGTATTTCAATGCACAATATGAATTATTATCTCTGGTCATTGTGTTTAGCTTGACAGTAAACGCTGTATATTAGCATTAGCAGGTGTTCGAAAAACATTGTATTTTGTATTTTAGAACACAGTATACATATTTTTCTGTTAAGTGTGTTTAGCTTGACAGTAACCATTGTATTTTAGCGTTAGCGTGTGTTCGAAGAACAATGTATTTTGTATTCCAGAGCACAATATGCGTAATTTTCTGTTAATTATTTTTAGATTGACAGTAAACATTGTATATTAGCATTAGCGGGGTTTCGAAAAACAATGTATTTTGTATTTTAGAGGCCAATATGCATAATTTTCTTTGGTAAGTGTAGCTTGACAGTAACCACTGTATATCAGCGTTAGCGGGCGTTCGATAAACAAAATGTATTTTGTATTTTAGTGCACAACATGCGTAATTTTTTTTGTCATGTGTTTAGTTTGACGGTAACCACTGTATATTAGCGTTAGCATGTGTTCGAAAAAAAAATCTGTTTTGGATTTTAGTGCCTAACATGTGAAATTTTCTTTAATATGTGTGGTTAGCTTGACAGTAACCATTCATTGTATATTTTAGCATTAGCTGGCATTAAAAAAAACAAAATGTATTTTGTATTTTAGTGCACAACATGTGTAATTTTCTTTGTTATGTGTTTAGCTTAACGGTAACCTCGCTATTTTAGCGTTAGCGTGCCTTCGAAAAACAAAAGGTATTTTGTATTTTAGTGCACAATAGGCATAATTTTCTCCGCTATGTGTGTTTAGCTTGACGGTAACCATTGAATATTAGCGTTCGCAGACGCTCGAAAATGCAAAATGCACTTTGTATGTCAGTGCACAATATGCATGATTTTCTTTTTTAAGTGTATTTAGCTTGACAGTAAACACTGTATTTTAGTGTTAGCGGGTGTTCCAAAAACAATGTATTTTGTATTTTAGAACACAACATGTGGAATTTTCTTTGATATATGTTTAGCTTGACGGTAACCACTGTATATAAGCGTTAGCTGGCATTTGAAAAACAAAATGTATTTTATTGCACAATAGGGATATTTTTCTTGCTGTTTGTTTAGCTTGACAGTACCATCTTATATTAGCGTTAGCAGGCATTCGAAAAACAATGCATTTTGTAATTCTGTGCCCAATATGCATAATTTTCTTTGTTAAGTGTGTTTAGCTTGAGAGTAAACACTGTATTTTAGCGTTAGCAGGTGTTCGAAAAACAATGTATTTTGTATTTTAGAGCACAATATGCGTAATTTTCTGTTAAGTGTGTTTAGCTTGACAATAACCATTGTTTATTAGCGTTAGTGGGCGTTCAAAAACCAAAATGTATTTTGTATGTTATTGCCCAACATGTGAATTTATCTTTGTTAAGTGTGTTTAGCTTGACAGTTACCACTGTATTTTAGTGTTAGCGGTTGATCGAAAAACAATGTATTTTGTATTTTAGAGCAAAATATGCGTAAATTTCTGTCAAGAGTGTTTAGCTTGACAGTAACCACTGTATATCAGCACTAGCATACGTTCGAAAAACAAAATGTGTTTTGTATTTTAGTGCCCAACAAGTAGATTTTTCTTTATTATGTGTGTTTAGCTTGACAGTAACCATTTGTTGTAGATTAACGTTAGCATGCATTGGAAAAACAAAATGTGTTTTGTATTTCGGTGCACAACATGTGGAATTTTCTTGCTATGTGTGTTTAGCTTGCCAGTAACCATTGTATACTAGCGTTAGCAGGTATTTGAAAAACAAAATGTATTTTTTATTTTAGTACACAACATGCAGAATGTTATTAGTTATGTGTGTTTAGGTTTACAGTAACCACTGTATATTAGCATTAGCGGGCGTTTGAGAAACAAAATATATTTAGTATTTAATAAGTTTGACTAATTTATAAGTTTACCTGACATGAAGTGTAATAAACATTGGATTTTTTTAGAGGGGTTGTTCAAAATCTGCCACACTAGTCAGTTTGCATCTACATATTCATATGATCAATTTAATATGACAGATAGATCGATCTAAAACGTTTTTTTGGTTTTCAAACTCAGTCTTAAAATTGCCCAGCCCTAAATAAACCACAAAAATGGCGGGATTATAAAGGAAATAATTGCTAGCCATATATGAATATTTTCAGAGGGACAGGAATATATGTCAAATCCATTTGAACATGGAATGATCACGTTTCAGTACCATTGACCTAGATAGACATATATAAGCGTAGTATTCACAGATTATGAGTTGTGGTAGGCAAGGCAAGGCAAGGCAAATTTATTTATATAGCACAATTCAACACAAGGCAATTCAAAGTGCTTTACATCACAAGAAGACCATAAAAATCACATTTAAATCAACACAACGTAAAAACCAAGACAAATGATCGCATTTTAATCACAGAATAAAAATAAATAAATAAAAATAAAACAAAAATAAGAATAAAGCAAAAACTACTACTACTAATAATCATTGAAATCAGCAATGGAGATAAGCACAAGAGGAATATAAGGCAGGTAGATTGAAATATATAGACAGTTATGGATATGCAGTGCTAAACAAAAGCGTTTTTAGCCCTGATTTAAAGGAGCTAACAGTTTGAGCATACTTCAGACGTTCAGGTATATTGTTCCAGAGGTGAGAAGCATAATAACTAAATGCTGCCTCACCCTGCTTGGTTCTTGTTCTTGGAACATGCAGAAGACCCGTTCCAGACAACCTTAGGGGTCTAGATGTCTCATAGGAATCTAACAAGTCAAGCATGTATTTTGGTCCAAGGCCATTAAGTGTTTTGTAGACGAGCAGTAGTATTTTATAGTCTATCCTTTGACTCACTGGAAGCCAGTGTAGCGATTTCAAAACCGGTGTAATGTGGTCCAGCTTCCTTGTATTTGTGAGGACTCTGGCTGCAGCATTCTGTACTAGCTGCAGCTTCCTGACTGATTTTTTATCAAGACCTGTAAATATACCGTTGCAGTAGTCCAATCTGCTGAAAATGAATGCATGCATAAGTTTTTCCATGTCTTGTTGAGTCAGAAGCCCCTTAATTCTGGTTATATTTTTTAGGTGGTAATAAGCGGATTTAGTGACGGGCTTTAGATGGCTATCAAATTTTAGGTCTGAGTCAATAATTACGCCAAGGTTTCTGACTTGATTTGTAGCTGTAAGTGACATTGTGCTAAGTTGGCTGCTTATCTTTGACCTTTCCTTTTTTGGCCCAAAAATGATCACCTCTGTCTTCTCCACATTTAACTGGAGAAAATTCTGGCACATCCATTCATTGATTTGATGAACGCATTTACTCAGGGAGACTAAAGGACTATAATCATGTGGGGACACAGAAATGTACAGTTGTGTGTCATCTGCATAGGCGTGATAGGAGATGTCATACTGTTCCATTATCTGAGCTAACGGAAGCATATAGATGTTAAATAAGAGTGGTCCAAGAATTGACCCTTGAGGGACTCCACACGTGAATTTGGTTCGTTCTGACTGATAGTTTCCAATTGACACAAAGAAATCCCTGTCATGTAAATAGGATGTGAACCACTGAAGAATAGTGTCAGTAAGCCCTACCCACTGTTCCAATCTGCTGAGTAGTATGTTGTGATCAACTGTGTCAAATGGGGCACTGAGATCCAATAGTAGCAGAACAGATGATTTGCCTGCATCGGTATTCCGACGAATATCATTTAGGACTTTGATAAGCACGGTCTCGGTGCTGTGTTGTGGCCGAAATCCAGACTGAAATGAGTTAAAAAGATTGTTTTGCATCATAGAAGTTGAGAAAGAAGTCCAATCCATAGGGTCTTCTCAGTCAAAATTTATACAGTGGGGCAAATAAGTATTTAGTCAACAACTAATTGTGCAAGTTCTTCCACTTAAAAATATTAGAGAGGCCTGTAATTGTCAACATGGGTAAAGCTCAACCATGAGAGACAATGTTGCCCCCCCCCCCCCCCCCCCAAAATCACATTGTTTGATTTTTAAAGAATTTATTTGCAAATCATGGTGGAAAATAAGTATTTGGTCAATACCAAAAGTTCATCTCAATACTTTGTTATGTACCCTTTGTTGGCAATAACGGAGGCCAAACGTTTTCTGTAACTCTTCACAAGCTTTTCACACACTGTTGCTGGTATTTGGGGCATTCCTCCATGCAGATCTCCTCTACAGAAGTGATGTTTTGGGGCTGTCGTTGGGCAACACGGACTTTCAACTCCCTCCACAGGTTTTCTATGGGGTTGAGATCTGGAGACTGGCTAGGCCACTCCAGGACCTTGAAATGCTTCTTACGAAGCTACTCCTTTGTTGTCCTGGCTGTGTGTTTGGGATCATTGTCATGCTGAAAGACCCAGCCACATCCCATCTTCAATGCCCTTGCTGATTTTCACTCAAAATCTCTCGATACATGGCCCCATTTATTCTTTCCTTTACACATATCAGTCGTCCTGGTTCCTTTGCAGAAATCCAGCGCCAAAGAATGATGTTTCCACCCCATGCTTCACAGTGGGTATGGTGTTGTTCGGATGCAATTCAGTATTCTTTCTCCTCCAAACAAGAGAACCTGTGTTTCTACCAAAAAGTTCTAATTTGGTCTCAACTGACCATAACACATTCTCCCAGTCCTCTTCTGGATCATCCAAATGTTCTCTAGCTAACCGCAGACGGGCCTGGACGTATACTTTCTTCAGCAGTGGGACACATCTGGCAGTGCAGGATTTGAGTCCCTGGCGGCGCATTGTGTTACTGATAGTAGCCTTTGTTACTGTGGTCCCAGCTCTCTGTAGGTCATTCACTAGGTCCCCCCGTGTGGTTCTGGGATTTTTGCTCAGGTTCTTGTTATCGTTTTGACGCCACGGGGTGAGATCTTGCATGGAGCCCCAGATCGAGGGAGATTATCAGTGGTCTTGTATGTCTTCCATTTTCTAATAATTGCTCCCACAGTTGATTTCTTTCTCTAAGCGTTTTACCTATTGCAGATTCAGTCTTCTTCGACAGCTCTTTGGTCTTGGCCATAGTGGAGTTTGGAGTGTAACTGACTGAGTGTGTGGACAGGTGTCTTTTAGACCGATGATGAGTTAAAACACGTGCCATTAATACAGGTAACGAGTGGAGCCTCGTTAGACCTCGTTAGAAGAAGTTAGACCTCTTTGACAGCCAAAAATATTTCTTGTTTTTAGGTGACCAAATACTTATTTTCCACTCTAATTTGGAAATAAATTATTTAAAAATCAAACAATGTGATTTTCTGTTTTTTCCACATTCTGTCTCTCATGGTTGAGGTTTACCCATGTTGACAATTACAGGGCTCTCTAATCTTTTCAAGTAGGAGAACTGGCACAATTGGTGGTTGACTAAATACTTATTTGTCCCACTGTATAAGTGCTAATATAGCAAAGCTAATGCGTGGTCAACTTCTTTTTTAAAGCAGATCTGGTTCGTCTATCATCATCAATGGCAGCCAATGAGGTAACGTTTTGGACCGCATTATTAAAGATGAGCCTACATGAAGTGGGTTGTGGAGAAGGAAATAAAGGCCTCTTCATAAATAGATACCACTACTTCCAGAAAGACTTGTCATTAAATGTGCGCATCCTCCCAACAAAGCCAGCTGACATCTTTTCCAAACTGGAATCTATTAGGACGCCGTGCTAAATAAAATCATCTGGAGCCACATTAAGATTCAGCCACCCGCCACATGAGAATGCAGTGTGGTCACACACAGTTCATAGCCGCACATAAAAGCCCATCTGGGATCCATGAAAGCATCAGACGCCCCAAAAAGTCGTGTGTTATATCGGCTATAAAAAGGTGAGGTCGATGGAAGAAGTCGGGGAGAGTTATGGGTGGACATGAGTGAGATCAGTATCAAAAGGCAGGTAGGAGGAGGACTCCAGACTGTCAATGAGGAAGAGCGGCCGGTCTTTGTTGTCACAAATGTGGGTGGACCACAAGAGAGACTTCAACGCTTGAAGCTTTGATCCGGTTGGTCCTCACATGACTTTGGTGCAAGATTTAGAGTCATGAAAAGCTGTTCTGATGACAAATGCTTTTATTAAGTTACTTAAAGGAGCAACCCACAAGCAACGTCGCGGTTAAAAAAAAAAAAAAAAAAAAGGATTTTGCAGATTAAAATCAGGTGCATCTGCATGTGCTTCTTAACACATGTCAAACCACTCAGGGTAGTTAAAAAAAAGAAAAAAAGTCCAAAGGGGGGAAAAAAATAAAAAACAAAACCAAATTCACATGTGGCGTTCCTCAAGGATCCATTCTGGAGCTGCTTGTATTTAACATTTATATGCTTCCTTTAGTTAAGATTATGGAACAGTACAACATCTCCTATCACACCTATGCAGATGACACAGAACTCTACATTTCAGTGGCCTCACATGACTAAAGTCCTTTAACGACGGACCCACGCCGTCAACGCAGACCTGATGTGGGCCCTACGCCGGACCCTGACGTGCGCCTCCAAAAAACCAGGACAACATGTCGTGACGTGAACGTCAAAGGACTGATTGGTTTGCTCAGAACGTTGTTTCTGGTTCAGCACAACACCGCCATTTTCAAACATTTAAACACCTCCACAAATGTCTTCTGTGTCGCCTACGCCTCAACATTTGTATTGACAACATTTGTTGTTCAATATTGATTAGATGCAGCTCCAAATACACGCGTTCCATCTCCGTTGCCATCGCTGTCTATGACCGAAGGAAATCTAAAGGAATTCGACAAAAGTCCCCCAAAACCGTACAAAGACAAAGCCACACACACGGTTCACTACATTAGTAGCACATTAGAGCACAGGTCTCCTCGCGATTTGGTGTCACAAAGAGTGAGATAGGTACGGTAGCTGAGGAGTGTCAGGCAAACTGCAAAGTCCAAATGCTTTGCAAAAAGAGAAAAGCACGACTGCAAATTGCCACAACACAACGCCAATTCCTAACACTTTCCAAAGAAGAAAACACGAATGCAAACTACTACAAACTTGCAAAAGGTAGAGGGTGGAAGATGAACCAAAACCCAAGGCAGGGGTGAAACTAGCTAAATACAAATACAGGCTCGAGAGTACAAAACAAGCCAGCAAGGCCAAGGCTTCCCCTACACAAAAAAGATTGTGGCGCACTGCCAGACGAAAATAAAAGCCACCACACATTGCAAATTAGATTTTTTTTTTTTTTTTAAGTTTATTTAAAGACATTCTAATTTACAATTTGTATAATTTAACAATACGTCTGTGCTGGCCATCTGCGCCAGTGTGGTTAAACCAGTCGGTCAGAATAATTCATTGCATCTCTTTTGTAACAGTTTGGCTCACAAGTAATTTACTAGCACAGTGCCGTTTCAATGGGACACATTGACATTCACTCGTGAGTGCTTTCCGCCTTGGTAATACAGTGGGGCAAATAAGTATTTAGTCAACCACTAATTGTGCAAGTTCTCCCACTTGAAAATATTAGAGAGGCCTGTAATTGTCAACATGGGTAAACCTCAACCATGAGAGACAGAATGTGGGGGAAAAAACCCAGAAAATCACATTGTTTGATTTTTAAAAAAATTATTTGCAAATCATGCTGGAAAATAAGTATTTGGTTTATACCAAAAGTGTCAGGAAATGCATGGGCAGGCAGGTTGTGTGGACCCAAATCCAGGGAATCAATAATGCAAGGCAGGTGGCAGAGGACTCAAAAAAGGTTTTAATTATACTGTAACTAACAAAAAGCACAAAGTACAACCAAAAGGACTGGGGATCAAAAAGGCAAGGTTCAAACAAAACTTACTTTACCAGAGGGTTTAGAACACGAGGGCTTGGACAGGATCTTGACTTTGACATAGACAATGACGCAACAAGGAGTGAAAAGAAACTGGGAGCTTATATACACACACACAGATGAGGGGTAATGACACAACGAGGAACAGGTGAGCACAGGAGGACGCAGGTTGGAGTATACACTAGGAGACACAACAGTGGAAATCACTGGGCAATCACAGGGACAAGTCACACTAGGAGAAAACCAAAACAAAACCTAACAAAAAGTTAATCTCAATACTTTGTTATGTACCCTTTGTTGGCAGTAACGGAGGCCAAACGTTTTCTGTAACTCTTCACAAGCTTTTCACACACTGTTGCTGGAATTTTGGCCCATTCCTCCATGCAGATCTTCTCTAGAGCAGTGAAGTTTTGGGGCTGTCGTTGGGCATCACGGACTTTCAACTCCCTCCTCACCCCGTGGCGTCAAAATGATAACAAGAACAGGGAGCAAAAATCCCAGAACCACACGGGGGGACCTAGTGAATGACCTATAGAGAGCTGGGACCACAGTAACAAAGGCTACTATCAGTAACACAATGCGCTGCCAGGTACTCAAATCCTGTACTGCCAGACGTGTCCCCCTGCTGAAGAAAGTACATGTCCAGGCCCGTCTGCGGTTCGCTAGAGAGCATTTGGATGATCCAGAAGAGGACTGGAAGAATGTGTTATGGTCAGATGAAACCAAAATAGAACTTTTTGGTAGAAACACAGGTTCTCTTGTTTGGAGGAAAACGAATACTGAATTGCACCATACCCACTGTAAACCATGGGGGTGGAAACATCATGCTTTGGGGCTGTTTTTCTGCAAAGGGACCAGGACGACTGATATGTGTAAAGAAAAGAATGAATGGGGCCATGTATCGAGAGATTTTGAGTGAAAATCTCCTTCCATCAGCAAGGGCATTGAAGATGAGACATGGCTGGGTCTTTCAGCATGACAATGATCCCAAACACACAGCCAGGGCAATAACGGAGTGGCTTCGTAGGAAGCATTTCAAGGTCCTGGAGTGGCCTAGCCAGTCTCCAGGTCTCAACCTCAAAGAAAATCTGCTGAGGGAGTTGAAAGTCCGTGTTGCCCAACGACAGCCCCAAAACATCACTGCTCTAGAGGAGATCTGCATGGAGGAATGGGCCAAAATACCAGCAACAGTGTGTAAAAAGCTTGTGAAGAGTTACAGAAAACATTTGGCTTTTGTTATTGCCAACAAAGGGTACATAACAAAGTATTGAGATGAACTTTTGGTATTGACCAAATACTTTTTTTCCACCATGATTTGCAAATGAATTATTTTAAAATCAAACAATGTGATTTCTGTTTTTTTTTTCCACATTCTGTCTCTCATGGTTGAGGTTTAACCATGTTGACAATTACAGGCCTCTCTAATATTTTCAAGTGGGAGAACTTGCACAATTAGTGGTTGACTAAATACTTATTTTCCCCACTGTATATGTCTGTAAGTATTTTACAATCAGCTATTGATGCGCAGGACCCTACCCTACCCCTATATTATAGTTTATTTTATTTTCATTATTTACACACTATTTGCTGAAGTCTTCTGAAATAAAACGTCAAATAAAAATTATAATAATTTAACAACACGTCTGTGCTGGCTATATGCGCCAGTGTGGGAAACCAGTCAACCTTTTGCAATGCGTTGCTGCCACCTGTCGGTCAGAGTAATTCATTACATCTATTTTGTAACAGTTTGGCTCACAAATCATTTACTTGCACAGTGCTGTTTCTATCGGACGCATTGACATTGACTCGTGAGTGCTTTCCACCTTGGTAATATATGTATGTAAGTATTTTACGTTTACAATAACCGATTGATGTGCGGTGCAGTGCCCTACTACCCTACCCTACCCTACCCTACCCTACCCTACCCCTATATTATATTTTATTTTCATTATTTACGCACTATTTGCCATAAGTCTTCTGAAATAGTACATCAAATAAAAATTGTTCCTTTACACACTTTATTTTGAAAATAACATCGGTTCTCCAGTTGCAAACTTGTGCCTGACTACGTTGGTGCGGAGTTGGAAATTGGGAGAAAAATCCACAGAAAGGTATTTCAAGTTAAAGAATGTAATTCTGGTTCAAGCCTGTGAAAACCACCTTAATATTGACATTGACATAACGTTTAAGTTCTTTGTTGGACCAGAATCTTTGCGTACTAGCATAGCATTTGTTCGTTGCTGATATCTCTGGTTGTAATTTCAGATGCGTATTTTGAAGTATTAAGAAAAGATTTAAGTTGTCAACGGGCGATGGTCTGTTAACAGATGGACTATTATTGTTGGGGTAATTTAGTACGTATTGGGGCCAAATAAAGAAAAAAAAAGGACTATGAGATGTAAGTAGCTGTAATCAGCTACGCATTTTATGCGCTACGCATGTACCGTAGCTGAGAGCTATGACATTAGCCTGGCTAATGAAATATTTCAAATAGATATGTGTTACGGTTCTTCTTGGAAAACAATAAATGTGACCAAAAAAAATTCTCATTGGTCATGATATGAAGCAATTTCACCTCGGCACGACATGTTGGGACTGTTCGACAGTTACGTCACAGTTAAAATCCGAAGTAGCGAGGGATCACTGTACACGGAGCCGGACACCTAAGCAACCAAATTTAAAGCATCACCATATTTGGTAGATTGGACTTGTCCCTCATCACCTACCATTCAAATGAATGAATCTTCTGTTTCAATGTGTTTCACGTTATCATTTTGAGGCGAACGGCCTCGGAATAGACCTACTTGACCCGCGTCGCACACTTCTTAGCCTTCTCTTTATCTGTCTCCTGCTCATGTCCTCTCACTCACTAGAAGTGTTTGAGAGTTGGAGTGTAATCTCTGAGGGCCACAGGTTTTTAGCATATGAGAATATTCCATTGCCACTGACAGTGTAAAATGTCCAATCCCTTTTGGATTGGATGTCTAGTTAGTATAAATATCCTTGATGTGAAAGACAGTTACGCAAAATACTTGCAAACCACAAGTACAGTGCCCTCCATAATTATTGGCACCGCTAAAAAAGATGTGTTTTTTAGCTTCTAATATATTTTTTTATTCAAATAATATGGGACCTTAATGGAAAAAAGAGAAATATCCAACCTTCAATACAAGCGCATTCATTCAGTGGGGAAAAAATCCCACATAAAGAAAAAATTCTTTGACATCAAATAATGTGTGTCACAATTATTAGCAACCCTGGTGTTACAGGGCACGCTACAGTGACGACAGTGACTCTGACGTGGACCTTACAACAATGTTGGAGTTCGTTAGGGAACGGTTGTTTGCGTACTGCTGAGCTCCCGAGTGAAGAGTGGTCAAGGTGGAAATATTATTTTTTGTGAATAAATGTGCATAAGTGGAAGCTTCTCCACTTTTTGGTACTTTTATACACGTATCCTAGCTACCACGCGTTACAATGTACAAGACATGGATTACACAAGGAGTGCTCTTTGGCCTGTACTGTATGTAAAGCACACGACAGCTCTGGAGGCTAACAATCTACATAATTATATTGGGATAAGTTTGAAAACGCAATGTGCTTACCTTGAATATCTGCTAACAAAACCGGAGTTCCCGAATCCCAACAGCATGCACTCTCGCTCCCAACCGGAGTTCCCAACAGGACTCTCTCGCATCACCAATTTTGCCCAACGTTTGTCTTATCAGGTATTTGCTGCACGCATTTTCCCCTGAAGCTCGTCTTGTGAACGACCGACAGTGCTGTCCTGCTCTTCACTTTTCAGATCTGGTTCAAATAGGAAGGGTAGAACTGACGAGATGTTGGGAAAGCTAACGAGTGACACGCTGGAATTTCGGCAACGGGACCAGTAACGTCACACACTGCGACGTAACAAGAATGGCGACCTATCACTTAAAATAATTTTACAAACTTTATTAAAACAAAAACATTAAGAGGGGTTTTAATATCAAATTATTATAACTCATACTAACATTTATCTTTTAAGAATTACTTGTCTTAAAAATACAGGATCCCTTTAAGTTCCCCTTTCATAATTGCGAGTCATTAAATAACAAGTGCCGATAATGAATCCTAATTGGACGCGTCAGGCGCTTGTCATATTGATGTTCTTCCGCCATTTAAGTCTTTTCACGTTACGATGCTGAACGCCGTACCCAAGGAAAGCGACGTGTTTTACAGCTTTCCGTTCAGTATGTGTGACCACGTGGAGAGCAGCGCTGTGGTTTTTGGACAGATTTCATAGCCCTTTATCTTCATAAGTACATCATGAGCGTTGATAATTGCGGCCACAAGCCTCGTCTGACTGAAAGTTTTGTACTGTTTCAGGGAAGGGATTGATTTTCTTCTTGTCGCTTTGTGTTCAAACTGTGGAAAATATGCTTCTCGTGGCCCTCGGGGAGGAAAAACAACAAAAAAAACAAAGAAGGTTAAAAGGATAAGGCAACTTTCAGCCAACAAAATATGAAGTTCAGGTCAGCGGCTCAGCACTTTTATGAGGTTGGCCTTGGCGGAGGTTCCACTTCTTTGAGTTCTTTAGTCGTGATATCATTCGCTGGGACGGAACACTGCCTGATTCTGTGTTATTACACTTGTTTGAGGGTATCGGACACAGCTAATGGTTTTAACTACATCTTCTCGGCGGTTCTGTGGGTGTTCGCCGCGTCCCAGACAAAAGAAGGGAGTGATGTGGAATAATCCACTCGTGATTAAAAGGGAATTCATAAGGGGGACGTACCAGTGAGATTCTCTTCAGGGGTCCGGATTGGGTTTTAAGAACTCTGTAAGAAAGTCAACTTACTGTTTTTGGTTAGCTGAAAGTCGATTGTTTCGCTGCCAGCCCTCCGAGTCAAGATGTATAAAGCGGAAAACACAGACAAGACTGAAAAAGCAGGTTCTGCTCTTGCACTCCTTTTTAAAAGAAACGGCTGTATTTTAAGCCAAAACAACTGTTGTGTTTGATAGAACAGTATTTCTGCAATAGCAGATTCATGGCGCATTAAGCCCCCGAACTATTTTTAATTTGTCCGTTTTACCCTGGAAACCCCCATTTACAGATGTCGCGCAACTATACATACTACATACATAGTACAGTGCCTTGCAAAAGTATTCGGCCCCCTTGAATCTTGCAACCTTTCGCCACATTTCAGGCTTCAAACATAAAGATATGAAATTTAATTTTTTTGTCAAGAATCAACAACAAGTGGGACACAATCGTGAAGTGGAACAACATTTATTGGATAATTTCAACTTTTTTAACAAATAAAAAAATGAAAAGTGGGGCGTGCAATATTATTCGGCCCCTTTACTTTCAGTGCAGCAAACTCACTCCAGAGGTTCAGTGAGGATCTCTGAATGATCCAATGTTGTCCTAAATGACCGATGATGATAAATAGAATCCACCTGTGTGTAATCAAGTCTCCGTATAAATGCACCTGCTCTGTGATAGTCTCAGGGTTCTGTTTAAAGTGCATAGAGCATTATGAAAACCAAGGAACACACCAGGCAGGTCCGAGATACTGTTGTGGAGAAGTTTAAAGCCGGATTTGGATACAAAAAGATTTCCCAAGCTTTGAACATCTCAAGGAGCACTGTGCAAGCCATCATATTGAAATGGAAGGAGCATCAGACCACTGCAAATCTACCAAGACCCGGCCGTCCTTCCAAACTTTCTTCTCAAACAAGGAGAAAACTGATCAGAGATGCAGCCAAGAGGCCCATGATCACTCTGGATGAACTGCAGAGATCTGCAGTTGAGGTGGGAGAGTCTGTCCATAGGACAACAATCAGTCGTACACTGCACAAATCTGGCCTTTATGGAAGAGTGGCAAGAAGAAAGCCATTTCTCAAAGATATCCATAAAAAGTAAAAGTAAAAGCAACACAGCTCATCACCCTGAACACACCATCCCCACTGTCAAACATGGTGGTGGCAGCATCATGGTTTGGGCCTGCTTTTCTTCAGCAGGGACAGGGAAGATGGTTAAAATTGACGGGAAGATGGATGCAGCCAAATACAGGAACATTCTGGAAGAAAACCTGTTGGTATCTGCACAAGACCTGAGACTGAGACGGAGATTTATCTTCCAACAGGAAAATGATCCAAAACATAAAGCCAAATCTACAATGGAATGGTTCAAAAATAAACGTATCCAGGTGTTAGAATGGCCAAGTCAAAGTCCAGACCTGAATCCAATGGAGAATCTGTGGAAAGAGCTGAAGACTGCTGTTCACAAACACTCTCCATCCAACCTCACTGTGCTCAAGCTGTTTTGCAAGGAAGAATGGGCAAGAATGTCAGTCTCTCGATGTGCAAAACTGATAGAAACATACCCCAAGCGACTTGCAGCTGTAATTGGAGCAAAAGGTGGCGCTACAAAGTATTAACGCAAGGGGGCCGAATAATATTGCACGCCCCACTTTTCAGTTTTTTATTTGTTAAAAAAGTTTAAATTATCCAATACATTTTGTTCCACTTCACGATTGTGTCCCACTTGTTGTTGATTCTTGACAAAAAATTAAAATTTTATATCTTTATGTTTGAAGCCTGAAATGTGGCGAAAGGTTGCAAGCTTCAAGGGGGCCGAATACTTTTGCAAGGCACCCTATACATACATACTATGCAGCCGTAAAACGAAATAATCATATTTAGTAGGGCTGTCAAAATTATTGCGCTAACGGGCGTTATTTTTTTAAATTAATCACGTTAAAATATTTGACGTAATTAACGCAGATGCCCCGCTCAGACACATTTAAATGACTGTACGGTGAAACGCTCACTTGTTAATTGTGTTTTATAGAGTTTTGCCGCCCTCTGCTGGCGCTTGGGTGCGACTGATTTTATAGGCTTCAGCACCAATGAGCATTGTGTAAGTCATTATTGACATCAACAATGGCGGGCTATTAGTTTGTTTTTTGATTGAGAATTTTACAAATTTTATTCAAACGAAAACATTTAGAGGGGTTTTAATATAAAATTTGTATAACTTGTAGTTCTTAAAAGAAAAATGTTAGTACAAGTCTTTCTATCCAAGGATCGCTTTAACAGAATATTAATAATGTTAATGCCATCTTGTTGATTTATTGTTATAATAAACAAATACAGTCCTTATGTACCGTATGTTGAATGTATATATCCATCTTGTGTCTTGTCTTTCCATTCCACCAATAATTTACAGAAAAATATGGCATATTTTATAGATGGCTTGAATTGCGATTAATTGCGATTAATTACAATTAATTAATTTTTAAGCTGTAATTAACTCGATTAAAATTTTTAATCGTTTGACAGCCCTAATATTTAGTATTCAAAATGTCTGTCATTTTTTGTTTAGATTTATTAATTGATGTCTAGTGTTTCGTTTAAAAAAATAAAAAATAAAAAAAACTTCAAAAATCATTCACTCGCATATTTTAAACTTTTAAACAAATGACATAACAATGAAAAAAAATAGTGTCTGCGGAAAACACTCAGGTGACTTGAAGTTCCGCTCTGAGACCCCCAATTTGGCAGAATTTCAAAATTGTCCTACATGGATGTGTGATACATCATTGGAAAGCTTAAAATCTCAATTTTCTGGGGGGGGGGGGGGGATTTGAACAGGAGGGCATTGATTTTTTTGTTTTTTGTTTATTTTATTTTAAACAGAAAAACCCTATCTGAAGGTGAGAGCACGCGAGAGCAGAATTACAGACGCCATGACTTTAACGAGATATTATTGCGTACTTACCGTTTCTATCCAAAAACTCCATGTAGTATGTCTCACCGAGTGTCAAGACAAAGCTGTGAATGGCCACAGCTGGATTTTGGGGGGATTTTATGGGTAAAACATGGTAATATAACAAGTGTCGCAATGCAGAAATCGCAGACCTCAAGGAGTGGTCGAGATTTTCCTTTTCATATAGTTACCCTTTTAAATGTTTTTTTCCCCCCAATTATTCTTTGTTTGGATCGATTATTTATCGTCTAAAATATTGGGGAAAATGCGTGATGTCTGTAAACGGGGGTTTCAAGGGGAAAACGGACAAATTAAAAATGGTTTGGGGGCTTATTGTGCCGTGAATCTGCTATGGCAGCATCTAGACATATGGTTCTATCAAACACAACAGTTCTTTTGGCTTGAAATACAGCAGTTTATTTTAAAGAGGGATGCAAGAGCAGAAACTGCTTTTTCTCCTTTGTCTGTGTTTTCCGCCATAAATATATTTGGGTTGCACCTGTGTATTAAGTCACAGGCACAGCCAAACTACAAAAAATTGTGACTCATACTCAAGAAAATATGATAATTCTAAATAAATCCATAAATTACTACAGTGCAGATGAATTAAAAGGAATAAAACCGAAATGCAGTCTGATTACGGCCACGCTGAATAGTAGATTTAAAAAAAAAAAAAAAAAAAAAAAAAAAAAAAAAAAAGCATTTAACTTGGGCTGTCAAAATTATCGCGTTAACGGGTGGTAATTAATTTTTTAAAAATTAATCACATTAAATATTTGACGCAATTAATGCACATACCCCAGGGCCGGCCCAGGCCATTTGGGGGCCCTAAGCAAAATAATGCAAAGGGGCCCATATTTTTGGCCCACCATTTCGTCACAGTGTACTGTGAAACCCATATATGCAATCCAACCCATATGTCCATTTTGGGATATTAATCAGATTTTGTTGCACTGCATACTTCAAACTTCTCACCCCAAATGATTGTCAGAACTTACAGTAGATAGCGCCAAACCCTTTTCTAAAAGAGGAAAGAAAGAAGTTAAGGAAGGACTTTTATTTTTTTAAGCTTGTAATCAAGTATCAAAACTCACAAAAGTCAAATAAAGCAAACTGTAGTAAACAAAATAGAATATATATTAAACAATTGCCAAATTGGGGGCCCCCTAGTGGTCAGGGGCCCTAAGCAGCTGCATAGTCTGCGTATAGGCTGGGCTGGCCCTGACATGCCCCGCTCAAACAGATTAAAATGATAGCAGTGTCATGTCCACTTGTTACTTATGTTTTTGTCTCCCTCTGCTGGCGCTTGGGTGCGACTGATTTTATGCACCATGATCATTGTGTGATTATTGACATCAACAATGGCGAGCTACTAGTTTATTTTTTGATGGAAAATTTTACAATTTATTTTTACAATTTCTATAACTTGTACTAACATTTATCTTTTAAGAACTACAAGTCTTTCTATCCATGGATCGCTTTAACAGAATGTTAATGTTAATGCCATCTTGTTGATTTATTGTTATAATAAACAAATACAGTCTTGTGTCTTATCTTTCCATTCCAACAATAATTCACAGAAAAATATGGCATATTTTATAGATGGTTTGAATTGCGATTAATTAAGATTAATTAATTTTTAAGCTGTGATTAACTCGATTAAAATTTTTAATCGTTTGACAGCCCTACATTTAACTTAATGCATGCCATTGACAGCAATAGACATTCAATTCATTGAAACTGGAAGGACGAGCCGTGAAAGCTCATCTGTCAGTGCCATTGACGGTGCTAGACGTCCAATCCATTTTGACTGGGAGGGGCGAAAGAACGTTGGATTGGACGTCTAGCGAAGTCAATAGCAGCTAATGAGTTAAATAAGTCATAATTCGTGCACCAAAGGGTTAAGTTCCAGGATGCTCAGCAGGTGTTAGTCGGATTCCTTAAGCCAAACATACTTCTCCTCTCTACTGCTTTCAGTGTTTCATAAGAGCTATTACCTTCAGAAGCCATTTCATTAGAAGGGAATTAGGCTTGACGGCTGTGTTCCTGCGAGGGGAAGAAAAGCCCGGATTGTCGGCCAGGAGGGGCCAGCTGCGGGCTGACGTGCTGCTTAGATGGACAGCCAAGACTACAATCTTGAGTTATATTGCTTTCAAGTCTTCATATTAACGGTGGTTCACGTTTTACACTTACGTGACAACAGCAATGTTAAAATTGCCAATAACCTAAGCATTAGGGCTGACACAAACAATTATTTTGGTGATTGACTAATCACCAGTTAATTTTTTTAATTGGTCAAAAACTTGATATGTTGGTCAGGAACTTGGTATGATATGTTAAAAATTAACATTCGTTAATTTACGTAAAATAAACGCTAACTGCATGGTTTATTTGCTTTTAACCAAGAATTAAAACTGTTTTACGTCCGTATCTATGAAGAATTTGGGGATTTAAGCATTAATTCACAAGAATTTTCGCCAGAAAAGCTCCTTTTACGCCAGGTGGCTGCTAGCCTCATTCGCTAACATAGTAGCATTGTATTCCGTCAAAATACGTAAAATAAACGCTAACTGCACAGTTTCTTTGATTTTAACCAAGAATCAACACCATTTTACGTCCACATCAATGACGAATTCGGGGATCTAAGCATTTATTGACAAGAATTTCGCCAGAAAAGCTCCTCATACGCCAGGCGGCCGCTAGCCTCATTCACTGACAGTATATAGTGTATAATGATAATAAAGGGCCATTCTATTCTATAATAAGTTGTGACTGTGTATAGAATTTATTAATAATCTCTTTACATATCATTTATAATTGATTCTGCTTGTTTTCCTCAAGTATTACGTTTCTGATGTTAAATTAAGTGATTTATTAGCTGTTGAAAACTTCATTTATAATTGATTCTGCTTGTTTTCCCTCAAGTATTACGTTTCTGATGTTAAATTAAGTGATTTATTAGCTGTTGAAAACTTAAGTAGATAATTTTTTTTTTTAAATGCTAATTTGGTCAAAAACTATTGAATCTGAAAATATAGGTGATTATCTCTGCATTTGGTGATTTTTGTGCATCTAGTGTAAAATCTGAGACTTTTATAGCCATTCTAAATTGTGTTATACTTATAAAAAATAATTAATCTGGATTTTATAGAGGAAACGACTTTGAATTTTTTGATGCCGCTGCTCATGGAGACTCATATATGGCTAAGGTAGGTGCCTGTTTTGGTTTTAGGTCGGTAGCAGCTTTGGTTTTGAAAATATTTGAATTTAAAATTTTTGAAAAAAGGTCCCCAACGAATCCGCCCCGTTTCCCGCGTCATGTCAATATGTTATGAAGTCTATGCAACAGCATAAACAATGTTATTAAAAACTTTTCAGAGAATTGTTGTACTTTAAAGTGCATGTGACACGAAAAAGCATGTTTATTTCATAATACACGCTGCATTTTATGCTCCTGAATGATATGGACTGCTTGGATGTGTGTGGAAGCGATCGCTATATTTATTTAGTTTTTTTAATCCCGCGCCATGTATATGAGTGACTTCCGGCTTCGGTCTTGCATTGAGGAGGAGGGCGCTGTGACGTGTATGGGTGAAGGCGTCCTCTTCACTATACAGCTGTACTGTTGTGTATGAGGACTAAGGATTCAGTTGATTTTGTGGATTAATACGTTTATTTTTCGCATCACGCCAGCCAAACGGCTGCAGAAAAATCTTGCTGTATGAGGCAGAGGCATGTGCACCTTTTTGGAGTTTATAAAGGTTCCCATTCACTGTGGATATTGGCCAAAACAAGCCCTACTACTGTGGGACCATTGGACTTACCAGGAAGTGAGTAAACATCTTGTTTTGTATTATGTCAAATACGAATACAGCGATTACAAAGTAAACACTACAAACTTTCTTTAAATAAAGGACTACTTACGTTTGATCATTGATAGGCATGTAAAAAGCTCTCCTCATGCACATTAGCTGCACGTTAGCTGCACAACAACTGCAGCCGCCCTCCTCCGGGGAACAAGCTGTAAATTGCCGGACGGTTTGCCGATCCGCGAAGACAATCGACAATCCAGTCGTCATGTCAAATAATCCGGGCTAGTTATGTGTGATTTTCCGCTTCGAAGACTTTGAAACATCACTCGGTTCGGGTTAGCATGTCGGCTATCTGTCACGCCTCTTGGTTTGTTTACATTCTCCGAAGCCGGGCAAGGCAAATGACATATGTCCGATTTAGGTGTCATAAAATATCGTTCGGGAGGTGCAACAGTAAAGGTGAAGTCGACAGTTTTGACTATTATGGACTAATTTTGCCATGTCGTCCTGAATAAGTGCATTTTTATTATTTCATATTCCATTTAGCACAAGACTGTTATTTGTCATGACCATGCCATTTATTTAGCAATTGGGGAAAATACTTGGATAAAAGTAATATCCTGTAAAAATATTGAAGTAAAGAGACAGAAACAATGACATTTTGCAGCTCTTCGTCGCGTTTTCCTCGTTCTGAATAATTCCCCCTCAATGGGCTGAATAGTAAAACTGATGAGCCCAGTCTCCCGCTGACGTCATCCACCTGTTGGGGACGCTAGAGCCCTATAATGGTAGGCGTGGCTAACTGGCAGATTAAAAGACTAATTTCTCGTCATCTGCACTTTGCTAAATTGTTGTATATAGTCGAATCGTCTCAAAATATGATTCTAATTCACATAATAATGCCATTTAAGACTTTTTTCTCCTGTCGTATGCTCTGTAAAAGTGTTCAAATTACATAAAATGCACACATTAATTTTTAATTTTAAACATATTATGATTTATCCTATCAATCAAGTTCTTATATTTGAGAAATGTAGCCCTGACCTTTGTTCAACAAACTGTTTGGTATTATTAATGTCCCGTCCCCAGCAAAAAAGTGTACATACAAGTTACGCCCTTGTATATTGATATAATTCCGATTTGTACCGTATTTTACGCACTACGTGTTCGAATAACAAAAGTCACAACACGTACTGAAACTCTTTCCATGAAATAATCGCAAATCCACATCCTTTCATCCCAGCGTTCTCATGAGAATTTATACTGAAGTGGTGCTTAAATACAGCATATAATGCGCAATTTAACATCCATAAATTGAGTTATTTTATCCAAGCTCCCAAATGTGACAAACTCTGCAAAATACTGTTTTCATAAGAGCGCGTGCGCATTTTTTAGGTTTTTATAAAGAAACCTTGTGTACAAAAAAAAAATAATTGCCTGACATTTACAGGCTTACTACTACTGCAGGTACTGTGTGAAACCGCATGATGGGCTTACCGCATATTGTAAAAGCAGGTAATTTATGGGCATGTAACTTTACGGTACTTTATTTGCTGTTCCCGTGAGAATGACTTTGTACATACTGTACAACTACAGTATGGGGATCATGAACTACGACATGCTATACTGAAAAGAAATACCTCAAATCAGAGGTACTGTTAATGAAAAACACCCATATACAGTGGGGCAAAAAAGTATCTAGTCAGCCACCAATTGTGCCAGTTCTCCCACTTAAAAAGATGACAGAGGGCTGTAATTTTCTCAGGCATGAAAATGGGTCAGGGGTTAAAAAGGTGAGAAGGGTGTGGAGGAAATATGTTCCAGTACACTGTATTGTACACCCCAACAAAATATTGAGCTCTGTCGACCCACACTGTGTTTCAGCTGGGCCATGCAGAGACCGGTGGAGGGGTGGGTGCTCGTAGATCAAAAGGGGCACATGAACAAGTATTTAATACACCTTAAAACAACATAACTTCAATTTTAACCAGCTTTAGATAATAATTGGCTGCAACTGTGACATACTTTAATTGGGAGGGGGCAACAGTGAATGGAAATCAAAACTGTCAACACTTTCTGACTGTGACTCAGTCAGTCTGCCTCTTTTCTTCCTTCAACCTCTGCATCAAAACTTCCTTCCTCAACTTGTTCATCTGAGAACAAACCACATCAGATGGTCACTGAACCACCAACAGCACAGTTTTCTTAAAACTATTATTTCATTATTATCCATACTTAACAACTCTAGCACCTAATGATTAATAAGCAATGACATAAAAATCTTATAGAAAAATAACATTGTAATTGTGTTTATAATTGGATTTAATACCCGACTATCCTTGCAAACTTGTTCTTACCAGGTCTGCTATTCACCCAGCTGGTGAGGTATCCACTGCCTTTAGCAGCCTCATCTAACTCCTTTTTTTATCCCTCAATCTCCCTTCCCTACGACGCATGTCTATGTAATGAAATATAAATATTTAAAAAAACAGACTCCCCGGTGGCTTTTAGTTTTAAAGCTTTCTTAATTTCTTTGTCACTCAATAACGATAGAGTTAGATTTGTGTTTTTATTATTCAATCAAAAAACAAAGTTACTTCTATCAAAAACAAAGTTGCTTCAATCAAAATACAGTATATACTTTTAATCCCAAAAAGTAGCTTCAATAAAAAAAAAAAAAGTTTTTGATTGCAATAATAAATTTGAGACAAAAAAAAGCATTTGAAAACTATTTTTCTTCATTGAAACAAATCAAATCAAATTTCCATTTAAGTAATGTTTTGCGTTTGGGCCACATTTTGGCTAGGACATTTGTGTCTTTATTACTCAATCAAATAAGTTGCTTCAAACAAAAAAATATATATAAAAAGAAAAACTTTGCACATGTGCCAATCACCGTTTACCAAAGCCTGAGAGGGTTTGAGTAGACTCACTATGAAGCTTTTAATAAAGCCAAGCATTTTCTAACTACTTTATTCTTGTTTAAAAATAATTCTGTGGGGCAGTAACATGTTTAAAACTTATCATAATTCTTACATTTTGAAGTGCTTGTAAACCATTTATAAATGATACTTTGGTGAAAAAAGTGAAAAAACATGTCTTATATATATGTATCTTTTTTCCAATGCAAAATCTGAATAAATGCATTGAACACGCACAAAAAAATGAGGGGGGGGGGGGGGGGTTGGGGCGCTACTTCGCGGTTTTCACTTATTGCGGCGGGTTCTGGTCCCCATTAACCGCGAAAAACGAGGGATCCCTGTATTTCTGGAAAGCTTTAAGAAGCAGGACTCATTCCCACCACCCGTCGGGCCGCTGTTGTGCCGACACCGGCCGTCAGCTCAAATCCAAGCCGAAAATAACGCGTCTCCGGCGGACGACGGGAGCGATGTGAGGCGCCCCCTCCATCCGAGAGAATGCCGCTTAATTTGACTCAACAGTGTGTTTCTTCGTTTATATTACCGCTAAATACACAAGCTTGACGCCAATTTAACGGGAGCAATTTTTTTTCATGGGAGATTTGGCTAGCTCTGGCAGTGTTCAACGCAAGCTGCAACGAATGGCAGTAACTTTTTTATATCGCAAAACGTGAAAACGATTGAAACCATTACTCACCAAATTCAATCTGCTGGCAAATACAGGCAAGTGTGTATGCTGCGCTCTGGTCTGCCCCGATGTGGATAAGGCCTGCTTTTTGTTTTCGCAGCTTTGCAATGCAACCGAAGGCTCTCCGAGCACTCCATGTACACGCGTAAGGAGTGCGCGCGTTTGGAATAATGGAACGCAGCTTGGGCCGATGATTGGTTCTCGTCAGCAAAGCAACTAGAAGGATTTGCTGTGTTCTTAAGTGCTCAGTTTACGTACTAAGTTAATCACATGATGATAATAATAATAATTAAATAAAACCTCCCGACCCCCCCCCCAAAAGAATTTCTCCTCGGATCTACGCAATTCACGTAGGTCGTCTTTTTTTACTTCAAAACGGCGAATTTCGCCGAAAGGTGAGAGATTTTCATGCCTGTTTTCTTCATAGGTGTACCTCAACGATGACAGATAGAATGAGAAAAAAAAAATCCAGACAACCCCTTTGTCTGATTTTTAAAGAATTTATTTGCAAATTATGGTGAAAAAAAAGTATTTGGTCACTTACAAACAAGCAAGATTTCTGGCTCTTACAGAGCTGTAACTTCTTTTAGAGGCTCCTAATGGCTCATGTTTGAACTCATTCTCAGTACAAAAGACAACTGTCCACAACCTCAAACAGTCATACTCCAAACTCCACTATGGCCAAGACCAAAGAGCTGTCAAAGGACATAACAGAAACAAAATTCTAGACCTGAATCTTGCTGGGGAGACTTCATCTACAATAGGTAAGCAATTTGGTGTGAAGAAATCAACTGTGGTAGCAATTATTAGAAAATGGAAAACATGCAAGACCACTGATCATCTGCCTTGATCTGGCCCTCCCCGCAAGATGTCACCCTGTGGGGTCAAAATGATCCCAAGAACAGTGAGCAAAAACCACGGAATGACATGGGGGGAGCTCGTGAATGACCTGGGGAGAGCTAGGAGCACACAAAATACTCTTTAAATAGTTTCTCCTAAATATGTATTTTACCTATATATTTGTTATTATAACAATGACTCATGTCCAAGAGCAGACTGCCACTGTTGAGTAGGTTTAATTCATTCTCAAGCAACGTAAAGCTGCTCCACCAGCTTTTATTTTGTTACTTCCGGTCTCCAGTCATGTGAATTTGCATATTAAGCTAAATATTTAGTTCCGACCGTTTCCTGATTCAACATTTAGGATATTGGGTATAAATTTAAGATTTAAATTAAATATTTAGTTCTGGATTTAAACAATCAGGTCCAAAACTTCTTATTTAAAAATAAATATTGAAGTTGCTAAATAATGTTGTAAATGTGCAAAAAACAAAACAAAAAAAAAAACAAAAAAAAAAGTGACTCTAAAAATTTCACACCTTTTTAAACACTGTGGCGCTAAATGTGAGAAAATGCCGTAATTTTCAGCATGTGCTGCTTTACAAACGGCGCCTCATAGACATCTTGTGTCCTTTTTTGGACAAGAGCTCTTGAAATTTATTGGACAACATTATTATAATCACATTTCTACAGTTTGGGTTCAAAACCATTAAATTAATTTAGAGTCTGATCTTCTCTAGTTCAAAATATGATGCCTGGATTAGTCTGAATTGGTTCATGAAAATGAAGACAACAGACTTGTTTTGTTAATCCAATTTCGTGCCATTTAGCCAGCTTCATAAGCCCGGAGGGCCGCTAGGCTTTTCTTGCGCCACACCCGGCTAAAACAGTGCTACATGAGAAAGTATAAAAAGTAAACATATTTTTCAATTCCCTGTTATGAATCACTCAAAGTACTTCCATTGGAATTTGCCCAAAATGGCTGCTTTAAACCAAAATGCCAGAGTTCCTGTACGACCTTGGTCAATGAATGGCAGTGTTGTTTTCAGCAACGAGGATAATAAGGAAAATATTTCGTTGACGACCACTTTTTTGATGACGATGTCGAGACGATAACGAGCTAAAAAACGTGTTTTGGGAGACTAAAACGTAACGAAACAAAAAAGCGCTATAGATTCCGTCACTTGTTCACAATGCCTTCATCGTAGCAGTGTCTGGTTGTGTCACCCATGTGACGCTCACTCGCCAGTGTTCTAGCCTCTCAAGACTTGCACACACGGTAACATTTGTTTTCTTTTCTTGCTCATAGAGAATATGCAATGTTACTTTAACCTTTAAGGTTAGTGTTGGTTCTGTGTTGAGTGATCATCACACTCTAAATGTAACTGGTAGCGTTATCGTTCGCGTTAGAATTAGCATAATGCTAAAGGTTAGCGTCCTCTTAAACTCTCAGACAACTTTTTTTTACATACAGTTCCTGGCGTCCATGTGTGTATAATTAATTGAAAATAATGTACTGTTTTCCTGCTGAGTTACGTGTATTATCACTAGAGCTGAAACGCATCACGTTTTGCTCGGACTACTTTTAATGCGGGACAACGCGCTGATGTCACGTGCGTAGAGGGAGAAGCAAAAAAAAAAAAAAAAAACTTACCGCAGCCGACAGCCGCTACAAACGACGCTGACGTTGCTAAATACTAGCCTGCACGATGCTACGTTGATAGCAGGTAGCGTCTGATGAGTCTCAGAGATCACATGTATGTCGAACTAGATGCGAAATGACAGACTCGGCCGCGTCTGGGCAGCGTTAGTAAACAGCCGCCATCTTAAAGCAGTAGAACGCTAAGCGCTAATAAATAAGATTGACGTTACCTTCACTAGCTCACGTAACGTTAGCCCTGCGGAGGGCTAGGTGTCTATTAATTATGACCACTGTTGATGCGTGGCTAACGTGTCTTACATACAGGTTTTAACATAACATAGTTTTGTGGAGTGATGAGGGTGTAAAATAAAAACTCAATAATGCTAACTATCAATTTTAGCTCAGTAGTCATTGCTGGATAAAACATAGAAATTCAATTGAAACACGTGGGAAAAAATCCTAACTTTTAAGTGATTTGTGTTATCAAGCGTAACGGCATTTTTAGGTTATATATATTTTAATAAGATCTAAAGGTTATTTGAGTGAAAGAAGTGAATTAGTCTTTTTTTATTCTAGTTACATCTGAGATGCAATTGTTGGCTGTTTTCAACAATATACATCGAAAATAAAGACATTGATTGACTGAAAATGGTTCAAAATTAGATGAAATGTCTTGTTTTCTCATATATATTTATAATTGCTCTTCACCTAAAAATATATTTGTTTTATCCGATTACTCGATTAATCGATAGAATTTTCAGTCGATTACTCGATTACTAAAATATTCGATAGCTGCAGCCCTAATTATCACCAAGTTGGCTTTGTCCTTGTAGATGCTACAACACGTCTGTCGATGTTCATTCGGAATAGTAGGAAATTTTTATTTATTTTGTTTATTTTTGGAGTAAAGCATTTTAATTTTACAGACAAAAACATTTTTAATCAACGTCGACTTGATTAGACGGAATTAGTCCCCCCCCCAAAAAATCAAACATAATAAGCAGTTACTCACAATGTTACTCATTACTTGAGTCCATTTTTTGGGTGATTGTTTTCTCTTTTATTTGAGTAATGCTATTTTGAAGTAACGCTAATCTCACTTGAGTAAAAGTTTTGGCTAGTCTATCCACCTCTGCTAGTTTATCACCATCAATGTCAGCTAACTAGTTAAAAAAAACACATCACACTTGAATTTTTTTGCCAGGGCGCCTTTTGCCGATTCACCTTTACGCACCGACCGACTGTTTTGACTGGCGTTTATCAGGACGGCCGCACAGACGTGCATTTTATCGCTCAATCTGTCTTCTCCGCTGAGGGTCTCTGCACATAGCAACAAGCAAGCAAGCATCTCTACTTTGTGTTCATACTTGCCACACTGCCTTATCTCAGTCTCCTAGCAATAAACTTCCACTCGCGCAGGATAAGGATCCCCCAAAAAGCTCCAGACACGCAAAAAGATGTTCCAGTATGACACACGAGGTCTGTTTATTAAACTCGAGTGTCATAAGTCACGATCTCGACATCCTTGAGAATGATTAACTTTCTCTGCCAGTGTTTGGCCTCACCTTTCCCCATTTTGTCTACCCTAAATCACTGCTTTTAATGACCCAAACGGGGATATCTACAGTGAGAATCACTAAAAAGCCTCTCAAGACCCAGCAGATTTACTAGAAGGGAGAGAAAAAAACAAAACAAAAAGAAAGTCAGGACAGAGAGACATATAAATGAGATTACTATCATGTCGTAAATCACCAAATGTCTGTGTGTATGGGTGAGAGACGTGGTGCTTTGAACTCCTCACTGCTACGTGGGAGAGTTGGAGGACAGAAAGAGAAAGTGGTTGTTAGCGGCAACCGTGGCTTGGAGTTGAAAAGGCCTTGATGAGAGGAGAGCGGGACGACGGAATTGACTTCAGCTCGGGACGCTTCGTTTCTGCCCGCAGTCGAGCAAACAGGCAATTACGTTTTTTATTTTTCCACTGTCCGTCTGGTATATCTTGATCAGCGGTGAGGAAACTTACAGTCGTTTATATTGGTCATTTAAATATAAAAATTACGTCATGCACAAGAGGACTGTGTTTTAACTCATTTGATCCATATAGACTGGGAAGGGCTGGTAGCGATTATACAAAAATTGGATCAGGCAGGCGCTCGTGCACACAGATAAGTGGCAACCACCAGAGGCGTCGCGTCCCATTAGGAAACCAGGCAATTGCCTAGGGCCCCCAGCTAGCAAGGGTCCCCAGACGGCGAACAGATTTAGCACATGCAGCTTTACTGCACTGTCGCAGCGACAAGTGGAGGGAGTGTTTCAATACCATGGAATCATTTGGCAGATTATCTAACGATTCTGTTTTCAATCCCAATCAGTACTAACCATGTCACGTATATTATACATGTTTAAGAAAGTCCAGTCAGCTATTAATACCACATGATTGTTTAAAGAGTGACTCACCAAGTATTATCTAGAAAGTTCTTGCCGAGTTGTTTTATGTTGATTTTCACAGGTCACCTCATTATTCATGTGACTACTAAAAGAAATGGGGATTTTTCCAAAAAAGTCTATTAATGTGTCTATCGCATTCCTCGTCGAATACTCTATATGAAAAATATAACATATATGCATCTAAAATAATCCTAAAGAATTTTTTTGACCAAATGTAATACTCATTTCGGTCGGTAGTCCACCGATCAGTGTTTTTTACTGAATAATTTGAATTTGGTGGGTCGTAGGGCCAAGCCGACTACTGATTTCACACAAAGATATATAACTCCGCATCCGATGGGGGTATTTTTGTGTTGCTACTCTTTCTTTTATTGCTCCAAGTCCAACTGTCCCCCTTTCTTGCACACGCTCGAAGGGCCCCATGTTGCTTGTTGCCTGGGGCCCCCAGGAACCCTTGCTACGTCTCTGGCAACCACCAGGCTCTGATAGTGTTAACTCGCAAAGATGGATGTGTCTGCCTTGATACACCGTCGAGGTCAAAAAAGTTGATAATAGCAAAAGAAAAGGGCAAAACAGAGAGTATTTTGCTTCCATTGTTAATGCCTTAGTGGTGTGATTTTTTTAATGTACAATATTTTATCACTGCTAGTTTTGATTGGAATAATAATAATAAAAAAAAAAAAAAAAAAGAAAAAACATTCCAAACAATTTTTGCAGTGAGTTTGGAATATTTCTTTGTGTTAGCTTAGTCACATAAAATAAATTTGTCTGTTAAGGAACTGCAATACAGTGCAGCAACTTTATTTGTTTTGTTTTCAGGTCGACATGCTGTTAATTTTCTTGATTTGTTGATCTGCCAACATTTTAGGCACCACGCAGGCTTCAGATTCTACAAATGCTGACGAGTCACGACACAACATTTGCGCAGAAACTTGTCACTGTCACAATTTGAGATACGAGTACAATGACTTACAGGTTGTGGAAGGCACTACTGACTGAATGCTAACTGCTAAAGCGACATCGACAGAGATAAAATGCACACCAGATTGTTTCTATTGCGCACAAGAAACAAGGTGGTAAACATTAGCATTATACAGCATTTAAGCTAGTGGACTTTTGCGATACAACTTAGCCAATTGTTGCATTGTTGCAATTGGTTAGCTTGGATAGCAAATTCCGCCAGCTTAAATGCTATATAATGCTAATGTTTACAACAAACAACAATTGGCTATTACAATTGTTGTAAACATAAGTCTAACTTGCATGGCAAAAGCCCGCAAGCTTAAATGCTATCGTATAATGCTAATTTTTGCTACAATTGGCTAACTTGCATGGCAAAAGTCTGCTCGCTTAAGTGCTACATAATGCTAATGTTTAAAATAATTGCCTAACTTTTATAGCAAAAGTCCGCCAGCTTAAATGCTATATAATGCTAATGTTTACAACAAACAACAATTGGCTATGCAAGTTAGCCAATTGTTGTAAACATAAACAATTGCCTAACTTTTATAGCTAAATTCCGCCAGCTTAAATGCTATATAATGCTAATGTTTACAACAAACAACAATTGGCTATGCAAGTTAGCCAATTGTTGTAAACATAAGCATTTTGTTTAACTTTTGCTATAAAAGTTAGGCAATTGTTTATGTTTACAATTGGCTATGCAAGTTAGCCAATTGTTGTAAACATAAACAACTGCCTAACTTTTATAGCAAAAGTCCGCCAGCTTAAATGCTATATAATGCTAATGCTTACAACAAACAACAATTGGCTATGCAAGTTAGCCAGTTGTTGTAAACATAAGCATTATATACAGTAGCATTTAAGCTGGCGGACTTTTGCTATAAAGGTTAGGCAATTGTTTTAAACATTAGCATTATGTAGCACTTAAGCTAGCAGACTTTTGTCATGCAAGTTAGCCAATTGTAGCAAAAATTAGCATTATATGATAGCATTTAAGCTTGCGGGCTTTTGCTATGCAAGTTAGCCATTTGTTGTAAACATTAGCATGATATAATAGCATTTAAGCAAGCGGACCTTTGCTATGCAAGTTAGCCAAATGTTGTAAACATTAGCATAATATAACATTTAAGCTAGCACACTTTTGCTATGCAAGTTAGCCAATTCTTGTCCACATTAGAATTACATAGCATTTATTCTATCTGACTTTTGCTCTGAAAGTTAGGCAATTGTTTTAAACATTAGCATTATGTAGCATTTAAGCTAGCTGACGTTTGCTATGCAAGTTAGCCAATTGTAGCAAAAATTAGCAGTATATTATAGCATTTAAGCTAGCGGACTTTTGCTATGCAAGTTTGCTGATTGTTGTAAATATGAGAATTATATAGTTAATTGTTGCATTGTTGCAATTCGCATAGCTAGGAGACTTTTGCTATACAAGTTAGCCAATATTTGCAATGTCGCAATTGGCTAACTTGCATAGCAATAGTCCACTAGCTTAAATGCTATATAATGCTAATGTTTACCAGATGGTTTGTGGTGCGCACCAGGTTGCTTAAATTCATTTTATTGCTGTCGATGTCCCTTTAGGGGCTCCTTATAACTCTTGGGCTCCTTATAACTCTTAACTTCCTCAGACTTAATTTGTTTTTGACAACAATGCCACCAAAACAAAAACAACAAAAAAAGTCATGGGTACTGAATTAGAATTGGGCATTTGATTTCCAAGAGACACAATTGGGATAGGCATCCTTGCAGATTGAGAAATAGAGAATAATGAACACAACTGGAAATCTTCCCATCAGATTTAGGCCATTTTCAAATTACAATAAAAATTGGCGATGATCATCCCCCTCAGGCTTCTCGGCACCCTCTTGTCTTCTCTCACTCTTATCAGAGCGCAGTGACAAACTCAAGTGCGTCCCTTTAGCTCAAGAGAGGGCAGATAACCACTGTAATCCAAACACGCCGCAATCACGAGGGTCAGGCACACAAGAACCGCTAGGCTCCAATAGTTCTCAAAGAAAATAGAGTTGCATTGAGCAATTTGCGACTTTTTGAACCCTCTGATGTTTTATATTAAATAAATGAACATTTGATTCACGTTTATTCTGGCGATTGCGAGATTTAATAAAAAAGTTTAACTTCCCTTTAGTAGGCAGATAAAGACAGGCTCACTGTTTGTGTGTTTATTGACAGAACACTCTCACAAGTCATAAATTCACCAACTATGTAAAGTCACGATTGAAACTTGGTCTTCTGCATGTTCCAAGAACAAGAACCAAGCAGGGTGAGGCAGCATTTAGTTATTATGCTCCTCACTTCTGGAACAAGTTAGCTGAACGTCTGAAGTATGCTCAAACTGTTAGCTCTTTTAAATCAGGGCTAAAAACGCTTTTGTTTAGCCATATCCATAACTGTCTATATATTTCAATCTCCTTGCTTTCTATTCCTCTTGTGCTTATCTCCATTGCTGATTTCAATTATTATTATTAGTAGTAGTTTTTGTTTTATTTTTATTTATTTATTTTTTGATTGTCTTGGTTTTTACGTTGTATTGATTTAAATGTGATTTTTATGATCTTCATGTGATGTAAAGCACTTTGAATTGCCTTGTGTTGAATTGTGCTATATAAATAAATTTGCCTTGCCTTGCCTTGCCTTGCCTTGGAAGGTGTACCCACAAGTTTTTGTGCCTGTGAATGACTCAAAGTCTTGTTGGTACACCTTTACATAGTTCACTCACGCAGGTTATGAATGCATGAAGGCTAAATTCCCTTATATGTGCCACAGAATATTCATTATATATAGTGGGGAGAACAGGTATTTGATACACTGCCAATGGGTTCCCATTGGCAGTGTATCAAATACTTGTTCTCCCCACTGTATTAGTTGCCTGGTGCACCAGACTCACCGCTGTTCCAGCGATTGAGTCTGGCCACCATTCACGCGGATACAATTTCCAGGGTGGAGCAAGCCACAGCAAACAGACAGCGGAGTGGACCAATTAGCGATGGGCAGGGCAGACGTGACGTTAGTAAAACGACGAGGGCACGACAAGGGACTTGCGCGCGGAAGTAAACATACGAGGAGAGCGGAGTTTATTCAACATGGCTAGCGCGAGACAGACTGTTGTCAATGACTCGTGTCGATGTGTTTTTGGTAATTTAAAACTGATTTTACCGTGGATTGGAACATATTCTCGGCTCTCCTGTTCACCTTTGTTATGGAGACGACTTCCGACGCGCAAGAGTGACGTTGCTCGTTAAGAACACGTCACGCAAATAAACAAATCTGATTTGTCGATTGATTTTGTACCTGCTCGAGAGGCCGTTAATGGGATGGTTCCCAGACTATTTCTCTCAGTGTTTGAAAAATACAGGGAGAACAGTCTGGCAGAGCCAGGCAACTGTTTTAGTGCTGCAATGATTAATCAATTAACTCAGTTAATTGGATAAAAAAAAATCTTCCAATCAAATTTTGCTGCTTCAAGGTTTTGTTTATTTGAGTGGCGTTGAAATGGTTTGTTTTGAAAGTGTTTGCATTTCATCATTCTGCTCCCACTGCTTGAGCTGTGCAGACGCACATTTGAGCTCCTGAAGGGCACGCTAGGACATCAACTGATACAATGAACCCACTCGAATTGACGATATGTGAAAATCCATGGCAATCAATGACTTTTGAACGAAATGTGAAGATTATGACTGGACTGTAACACAAATATACTGTCTGTGCATGCCTGCCTGATGGGGGACGGGTATCGATAAGCATCTGCTTTTCCCGTCTTTCCTTTGTCTGTCTTCGTCTTTCCTTCAGGTAAAATTCCACACTCTAAAACTGTCAATGATTTTGATGACGATGACAATGACAATAAATTCATTCATTCATTTAGTTCTTTTCATTGGGGTGGACACGTTACCCTCTAGTGGCAACAGTGAATATGACATAACTAGGGCTGCAACTATCGATTATTTTAGTAGTCGATTAATCGATGAACTAGTTAGTTCGAATAATCGAGTAATCGAATAAGGAACATGAAAAATTAAAATACCTGTGTTGAGCCTCAAACTGTATAAAAAAATTAACGAGGATCTATGTACAACCAAAGGACAATTGGCTAACTTTCATAGCAAAAGTCCGCTAGCTTAAATGCTATAAAATGCCAACTTAAAAAAAAATTTTTTTTTACAGTGCTCTTAACAAATGGTTCAGACACATATTCCTGCAAACAACAGCTACATATACTTATAAAGTAAATTACAAATGCATTAAAAAAAACATTAGCTCAAACAAAAACTTTGCTTATTTTGGTCTCAACAGGGAGCAGCTGGATTCACCCATGTGAAATGAGGTAGACAAGACGGCAGTGATTCCACCCAAATCAATAAAAATAAATGCAAACTCCAACAAACTGCAAATTACAATACCACTTTAACTCATTTGCTCCCAAAAACGTATAAGTACGTTCTATTTTTAATTGTTTCAGTGTCCCAAAGACGTATTTAAACGTCTTCTGATTCAACTTAGCTATAAAGCACAATGCTGAAAATCCATTTTAAAGCAATAAAACTGGCCACTGGAGGGCAGTAGCTCATTTGGTAAGACCCGCAAGCCGATTCAATGGAAGGAACGGCCAGGCCGCACCAGCGGAAGACGACCGAATGGACGTCCAGGATGCCAGGTGGCGGACGACCGAGCAGAACAACCGGGAGGACGCCCGGGATGCCAGGCAATGGACGACAGAGCAGAACGACCGGGACCAACAGTGCAGCGGACGATGCCGTTGAGTCCGTGCAGCTCGCCGAGCAGAGACAGGTGGCAATGAGGGAAAAGTAACGGCCACAACAGCGTAATCTCTCAGTTAATAATGTGTAAATAAATTGTTACTTTGCAATCAAAAGCTCTATTTGTCTTGTTGTTTATGTTATTTTGTAAAAGGAAAACCTTATTCAGATGTTTGGGATGTAACTAAAGCAAAAAATAGCTGTGTTAAAGTCATTTGAAATGTATGCTTTCACAAAAAGCTCAATTTCTCTTTTTTCATCAGAAATTGGAAAATTGCTCAAACTAAGCAATTTTCTAATGCTGATTTCTAAAGAATGGAAAATACATATATTTTTCTTGCTGAAAGAAGAGAGTCTAATATTTCTTTTGGTGGGTTCCATGTTTATATAGCAATAGAACAGAATTTTCTGTGGGCCTTGCAAAATCAGTCAAAATCCAGTAAAACGGCCGGGAGCGAAGGGGGTTGCATCGGTGAAAATGGCTGGGAGTGAATGAGTTAATTAAACAAATACTCGAAGCAGCAAAATTTATTTCGAATATTTTTTTTTCGAATCGAATATTCGAGTTAATCGATTAATCGCTGCAGCACTAGACATAACTCATCTAACACGGCTGGATCCAGTCAAATGTCAACACTAGATGATTGGTCACTAAAGCCAGGATTGACTGTACTACTTTCCTAATTATACAGGGTTTGGTTGGCATTCTATGATATCTTTATTTCCCTGAGCAAGAGCACATGAAATGTAAACAAGTGACCTTGTGAACTTATTGGCTGTCATTTAGAACTGTTTGAATTATCGTCAACCAGGACAACTTCTGCTTTGAGAGCGTTTTTTATGAGCCCCTTTCCCTCCGCATTGTCAATTGCTTCAGCATCATTAACCCATTCGCAGGGTTCTCTCTGTTCTCATGGTTCCCACAGGAGGCTTTTCCCCTTGCTACCGAGCCACTGAGATGGCAGGATCCGGTCCCCGTCGGACAAAAGGCCACACATGCGGCCGTCAAATCACGTTTAGGTGTGACGGGAAGACACGTTACAACACATACGAGCGCAAACATCAACGCCTGTGCAGAAAGGCCAACAAAATGGCACGCTTTAAGGGTTTAAATAGGCCTCCGTCAGGAAATGATCAACAATGTTTATTCCCAGGGTTCTTTAAAGTGGGGTACACACATACAAAGTGGGAATACTACAGCAGTTAGTAGCACAAAAGTTCATTTTTGAGTCAAGGATTTAAAAAAAATAAACGATATAACGGAAAGGTGTCAAATGCATGGCCCGCGGGCCGGAAGCTGAAAGTTTTGCCTGACAGGCACGTTTTCACGGAAGCGTATTGCTGCCACCCATATAAGAAAAAAAGTCCATTTTTACATGGTAGTTATCACATTTTTACATAACATTTTTATAAGGTTTTTACATTTTAACGTTTTTACATGGTAGTATCATGTTTTTACATGATAGTTATTTTTACAGGATAATTATCATGCTTTTACATGAGTTATTTTTACATGATAGTTGTTTTTACAAGAGTTATATTTTCACATGATAATTATCAGTTTTACATGATAATTATCACATTTTTATATGATAGTTGACACGTTTTTACATGATATTTATCACGTTTTTACATGATAATAGCACAATTTTATATGATAATTATCACATTTTTACATGACAATTATCACATTTTTTACATTGTAGTTATTGCGTTGTTGATAGTTTTTTTTTGTTACATAACTATCATGCTTCTATATGATAGTTATGTTTTACATAAGTATTTTTACATGATAATTATTAGGTTTTACAGAATAATTATCACAATTTTACATGATAGTTATCACGTTTTTACATGGTAGTATGACATTTTTACATGATAGTTATGCCATCTTTACATGGTAGTTTTCACGTTTTTACATGGTAGTTATCACATTCCTACATAACATTTATAAGGTTTTTACATGATAATTATAACGTTTTTACATGATGGTTATCGCGTTTTTACATAATAATTATTTTTACATGATAATTATCATGCTTTTACATGAGTTATTTTTACATGATAATTATCATGATTTTACATGAGTTATGTTTTTACATGTTATATTTTTACATGATAATTATCACTGTTTTACATGATAATTATCACATTTTTACATGATAGTTGACACGTTTTTACGTGATAATTATCACGTTTTTCCATGATATTTATCACGTTTTTCCATGATAATAGCACAATTTTATATGAAGGTTATCACATTTTTACATTACAATTATCACATTTTTTACATTATAGTTATTGCGTTGTTAGATGATAGTTTTTTTTACATTATAACTATCATGCTTCTATATGATAGTAATGTTTTTACATAAGTATTTTTACATGATAATTATTAGGTTTTACACAATAATTATCACAATTTTACATGATAGTTATCACATTTTTACATGGTAGTATGACATTTTTACATGATAGTTATGCCATCTTTACATGGTAGTTTTCACGTTTTTACATGGTAGTTATCACATTCCTACATAACATTTATAAGGTTTTCACATGATAAGTATAACACCATTTACCATAATTATAACGTTTTTACATGATGGTTATCGCGTTTTTACATGATGGTTATCGTGTTTTTACATAATAATTATTTTTACATGATAATTATCATGCTTTTACATTAGTTATTTTTATATGATAATCATCATGCTTTTACGTGAGTTATGTTTTTACATGAGTTATATTTTAATATAATTATCACGTTTTTACTCAGCGCAGCCCATCCCTCCTCCTGCAGCCCAGCAAAGGAGCCATCGTCACCCCCCCCGGGATCCAGGGTTGTCCCCCAGGCCACCTGCGCACCCATCAACCGGCCTTCAGGGATAGCAAGAGGGGACGCACCACAAACCCCACCCCTGTCTGCCCATACGGCCCGCGAGCCACAGCCCACCAAACAGCACGCCACGGGACCCCTGGCAGCCCACCAAGCCCAGGGCAGGGCAGGGTCCCCCGCCGGAGCAGGCAACACCCAGCCGATACACCGGCGCCCAGCCAGCGACCCGCAACAAAGCACAGTCGGGATACCCAGTCAGAGAAGAGAGGGGAAGGCAGAGGCGGGAAAACGCCGAGGAGCCGCCACGGGGCGGCGCAAGGTCGGAGCCCCAACCTCCCCCCACTTTCGCGGTCATTAATGACATTTTGTCATTCTAGAAATGGATTTGATGTAGCAATGTCAATAGCAGCCAATAATTTAACCAGGAAGTGACCCAAAAATTTCTCAAAATCAACAGGAAGCAGCCCGGAAATACCCGAAAAATCAACAGGAAATAATCTAAAATGTACAGAAAATGACCTGTAAGTATCACGCAAAATCTCATTGCCTGCCATTGACAATAGACGTCCAATTAACTTATACTGGAAGGACGAGCTGAGAATGCTCATCTTCAAGCACCAATGACAGCAGTGGACGTCCAATCTATTTTGACTGGGAGGGGAGAATAAAAGAACGAACGCCAATGGATTGGACGTCCAGGGCTGTCAATGGCAGCCAGTGAGTTAACTTATTTGTCCATAAATGTGCCCCGCGAACTAAAATGAGTTTTAACGGATTTAATGTTATTTCATAAATTAACAACGGCGATTGGACGGTTGCCTCCACCCCTCCCAGCCCAATCAGATTGGGCCTCCATTGCCATCAAATATCATCAAAAATAAATGAATAAAACTGTAACGCGAGCACCTTTGGACTCCCTAACCGTTCCGTCATTGGCGGGCCGTCCAGTAGTTGTTGGCAAATAGCGTTGAACTCAAGTTGAGCTCGGCTATAAATGCTTAAAAGAGATAAAAACATCAGAGAATAATAACTTTCCGCTGGCGAACAATGTATCGAAACGAGTGAAAATACTTCATCTCCCCCAATAGACGTGTTAAAGTGTTCACTGTCAACACAGCTCCGTTGCTAACTATAATAGAAGCAAAAAATTAAAGGGTTTCTATTTATTGCTATTGCTAGGCGAAGCGATTTGGACACAAACGTGGTGGGCGAGAGCGCGGATTTCATCAAAAACAAAACACGTGGCGCCAGTTCCGTGCCATGAAAGCCACAAAAGGGAGATAAATAAATCAGCATAAGCTCTGCGCCGGTGCTGCGGTTCGGCTGGGGTGCTTTATCGCAGGCGGGCGTGATAACTGCTGTTTGTGAGCCTCACGCGTTCATGCTTTCTGAACGTGGAAAGCTAACTTGTGGCTGAAAGATGTCGAGAGATGTACATCTGGAGCTGCTGTGAAACTGTTTCTATTACACATTAATGTATAGCAGATGGATTTTTTGGAATGGAACCATGACAAAAAGGTTCACCTGTTAATGCCAGTGACGTACAGCAACAGGCAAATCAATGAAATGGTCTTCCAATAGGTAGCAGAAGTGGCAATTAGCATAAGCGTGTCAAACATCGGACCGCTTCGTAGGAGGGCCATTATCTATGTCTATACTTACAGTATACTGGACTGTCTCAGGAAATTAGAATACACAATATTCTAGTAGTGTCTCAGGAAATTAGAATATTGTGTATTCTAATTTCCTGAGACAGTCCTGTATATATACACAGGACTGTCTCAAAAAATTAGAATATTGTGTATTCTAATTTCCTGAGACAGTCCAGTATGTAAATGGAACTTTGCGTGTGTGTTCGTTCCCTATGTAGTCTGAAACGGCTGGGCAGGATTTTGATGAAATTTTACACAGATGGACTTTATGTTTCTGTGAGTCTTCTTAGATGGGTTTGATCTCCGTAAGCATCTTTTTAGAGCAAAAAATTAATTCCTAACTCCAACAATTATCATAGAAAATCCCTGATTGTGCAGGCGACAATGCCATCCTTTGGACAAAAACACTTTCATATGGCGGAAAACACAGACAAGGCTGAAAAAGCAGTTTCTGCTCTTGCACTCCTTTTTAAAAGACACTGCTGTATTTAAGGCAGACATGTCCAAAGTCCGGCCCGGAGGCCAAATGCGGCCCGTGGTCAAATTTCATCCGGCCCCCAGCCTCTGTCATTAAATCAGTGCTTCTCAATTATTTTCTGTTACGCCCCCCCAAGCAAAAAGTAAATGTATCGCGCCCCTCCCAAACTCTCCGCCGCCACTGTAAATAGTATTATTCGTCTATAAAATTACTATTATAAATACGCATCTGCCTAACATTGTGTCCTTTTTTTCTAATAAAGAAAAAAAGTAACAGATCAACTTATGATAAAGTATAACTTTATTAACATTGTTTTGTTTGTAACAGAGAAGACTTGACGTGCATCAATTTGCCTGAATTAAAAAAAAAAAAAAGTCACATTCAAACTGTAAAAATACACTCAAGGTATTTTTGACCATTTGATACAGAAAAATAAAATGTAATAAAATCCGTAAATAATAACAATTTCAAATTGATTAGAAACATTTACTCATGAGGACAATATGCCAAAAAATTTGACCGAAAAAACAAAAATGAATAAAGGAAAAAAAGAGTGTCCTTGGACAGAAGGACAGTTTTTATTTTTGCTGCTCACACTCAGTATTACCTCCTTTGCAATGGTGTGGAGTCATTTTGCAATGAGCATGCTAACAATGCTCACTGGTTTACTGATATAACACTGACAAAGCAGGACTATTGTTGGCAATATTCGGCACGTTTTCGCTGAAAAACAATCAAGCGGCTTATCAATGAGATTGGGGTCGAATGTCTTTAAGTGGCGTCTTAATTGATTTGGCTTCTGGCTGTCCGCTATAATTATTTTCAGACACAGTAAACAGTAGTCTTTCCTCATCACCCCACTGTATTAAAAGTCAAAGCTAAAAGGCAAACGGCACGAAAAAAGCGCATTCTCGGCGGCCGAGGTAGAACCGTAGGTGAGGGCGGTCGTTGTGACGATCCCAAGCCGAAAATGGCACTTCTCGGGTGGCGACGTGAGAACCGGAAAAGACAGTGGATCGCTGCGTGAGTGAGTCCGGTCGGAAAACAGCTTTCGAAAACGGCGGCGGCGCACTGCTCTTCATATCTGTTTTCTGTGTGCTGAGTGCTCTTCCTTAGTTCAAAAATACTGCACGCACTCTGAAAATGAGAGCGCCACTGCCACCCACTGAGTGGATGTGCAAGTACACTTTATTCCAGTCCGGCAAAAAAAAGCAAAAAGCATGTTCCCCGAGGACACATGCGCCCCCTCTGGGATCGCTCTGCGCCCCCACAGGGGGGCGCGCCCCACTATTTGAGAAGTACTGCATTAAATCAATAACGTCTGGCCCGCACACAGACTTAATAAATTGGTCAGCAGTACTGCAACCAGCACATGTAGTAGCTTACACACAAAATGCTGCTCCTCATTTACCCACTAAAAGGCAGCAGCACTTTAACCCTTTATTGCCAAATGTATCACATTTGATACACCTAAAATTTCATGATTTTGAGACTAATTTAGAATTTTGACATTTCTTTTCGAAAAAAAAAAAAGTGATGGATGCAAGTCAACACATGCATCTGTAGGTTCCATGAGAAAAAAACATGATTTAGCATGGGTTATAGATATGAAAGCGCTTATTACACATATTCATTTTGACATTTCTTTTTACAAATTTGAAAAATAGGTTTCATTAGGACCTTATTTTTCAAATTTTGGGATTTTTCTGATAATTGCTTCATCTTGCAGGTATTTAAGGGCTAAGCAACATTACTCCGTGTGACCCATTACTTCCATTTTCTAAAATGGCGACAGTCAACAACAAAAAAAAAAAAGAAAGTTGACTGACGGCCGACGCTTCAAGGATAGGTAGAAATTGGACTATTTCTTCACTAAAATGCACAACAACTGTGTCTTGCCTCATTTGCGAAGAGACAGTCGCTGTTTTTAAAGATTTCAATGTGAGGCGATATTACCAAACAACACACGGTGACATGTACGACAAGATTACAGGGAAGATACGGAGCGAGAAATTGAAGCAACTTGAAGCTAGTTCAATTTCACAGCAGTAGTATTTCGCAAGAGCCCGAGAGTCGAAAGAGAACGCCACAAAGGCTAGTTGTGAGATTGTTGAAATTATTCATAAAAAAAAAAAAATAATAAAGCAAATGCGACACACTGAATGGCTTGCTAAATTTTGCTTAAATATATTGTTCAACGTAAAAAGGACGTGAGCCAAGGTCGGCCCCCCACATTTTTACCACGCCAAATCTGGCCCCCTTTGCAAAAAGTTTGGACACCCCTGATTTAAGGCCAAAAGAACTGTTGTGTTTGATTGAACAAGCTGTCTATATGCTGCCATAGCAGATTCATGGCTCATTAAGCCCCCGAACTATTTTTAATTTGTCCATTTTACCCTGGAAACCCCCGTTTACAGACGTCGCGCAACCGCTTTTGTTTCAACCCAGCCATAAAACTAAGGTAATTAATTATATTTATTATTCAAAATGTCTGTCATTTTTAGCTTAGAATCATTAATTGATGTCTAATATTTCGTTTAAAAAAAAAAAAACGACTTAAAAAAATTATTCACTCGCATATTTTAAACTTTTAAACAAATGGCGTCACATTGCAAAAAAATGGCGTCTGTAAAAACGTCACGGATATCTACCTCATAACTATCACCTAGTTGTATTTTTTTTGTTACTGTCGCATTTTCTCCGATATGTTAGATGATAAATAATCGATCCAAACCAAGAAAAACGGAAAGAAAAAAAAAAATGTTGGAAAGAGTAAATATATGAATAAGAAACACTCGACCACTCCTTGATGTCTGCGATTTCTGCATCGCGGCCCTTGTTATATAACCATATTCAACCCATAAAATCCGCCGAAAATCCGGCTGTGGCCATTCACAGCTGTGCCTTGACAATCAGTGATACATGCTACATGGGAGTTTTAGGATTGAAAAGAGGTAAGTACATGATAATATCTCGTTAAAATCGTTGCGTCTTTAATTCTGCTCTCGCATGCTCTCACCTCCAGTTAGGGTTTCACTGTTTAAAAAAAAAATTTTTTTTCCAAATGCCCTCCAGTTCAAAAATTTTCTTCCCCCAGAAAATTGAGATTTTAATCTTTCCAATAATGTATCACACATGCATATCGGACAATTTTAAAATTTGGCCAAATTGGGGGTCTCAGAGCGGAACTCCAAGTCACCTGAGTGTTTTCCGCCATATATAATGTATCACAAAAGTGAGTACACCCCTCGCATTTCCGCAGATATTTAAGTATATCTTTTCATGGGACAACACTGACAAAGTGACACTTTGACACAATGAAAAGTAGTCTGTGTGCAGCTTACTGTATATAATAGAGTTAATTCATTTTCCCCTAAAAATAATTCAAAATATAGCCATGAATATCTAAACCCCTGGCAACAAAAGTGAATACACCCCTATGAAAAAACACACATCTCAAAATGTCTAAATTGAGTACTGCTTGTCATTTTCCCTCCAAATGTCATGTGACTCGTTACAGGAGTGCTGTCAGCATTGCTGCAGAGATTGAAGAGGTGTGTGTGTGTGTGTTCAGCCTGTTAGTGCTCAGACCATACACCGCACTCTACATTAAATTGGTGTGCATAGCTGTCACCCCAGGAGGAAGCCTCTTCTGACGATGGTACACAAGAAAGCCCGCCCGTCTCATCAGACCATAGGACATGGTTCCAGTAATCCATGTGCTTTGTTGACATGTCTTCGTAAACTGTTTGCGGGCTTTCTTGTGTAACGTCTTCAGAAGAGGCTTCCTCCTAGGGTGACAGCCATGCACATCAATTTGATGTAGAGTGCAGCGTATGGTATGAGCACTAACAGGCTGACCCCCCACCTCTTCAATCTCTGCAGCAATGCTGACAGCACTCCTGTAAGAGTTACGTTATACAGTACAGTGGTGCAAATAAGTATTTAGTCAACCACTAATTGTGCAAGTTCTCCCACTTGAAAATATTAGAGAGGCCTGTAATTATCAACATGGGTACACCTCAACCATAAGAGACAGAATGTGGAAAAAAACTCCAGAAAATCGCATTGTTTGATTTTTAAAGAATTTATTTGCAAATCATGGTGGAAAATAAGTATTTGATCAATACCAAAAGTTCATATCAATACTTTGTTATGGACCCTTTGTTGGCAATAACGGAGGCCAAACATTTTCTGTAACTCTTCACAAGCTTTACACACACTGTTGCCGGTATTTTGGCCCATTCCTCCATGCATATCTCCTCTAGAGCAGTGATGTTATGGGGCTGACGTTGGGCAACACGGACTTTCAACTTCCTCCACAGATTTTCTATGGGGTTGAGATCTGGAGACTGGCTAGGCCACTCCAGGTCCTTGAAATGCTTCTTACGAAGCCACTCCCTTGTTGCCCTGGCTGTGTGTTTGGGATCATTGTCATGCTGAAAGACCCAGCCACGTCTCATCTTCAATGCCCTTGCTGATAGAAGGAGATTTTCACTCAGAATCTCTCGATACATGGCCCCATTCATTCTTTCCTTTACCCAGATCAGTCGTCCTGGTCCCTTTGCAGAAAAACAGCCCCAAAGCATGATGTTTCCACCCCCATGCTTCACAGTGGGTATGGTGTTCTTCGGATGCAATTCAGTATTCTTTCTCCTCCAAACACGAGAACCTGTGTTTCTACCAAAAAGTTCTATTTCTTTATGTTTCATTTGACCATAAAACAATCTCCCAGTCATCTTCTGTATCATCCAAATGTACTCTGGCGAACCGCAGAATATATTTTTATAATTTTCAAAAAAAAAAAAAAAAAAAAAAAAAAAAATTACAAAAAAATATTTTTTAAAAATTATTGTTTTTCTTTGATCGAAAATATATATTTTTTTTGATTGGAGCAACTTTTTTTGGGATTGAATGATTTAGACACAAATGTCCTAATCAAAATATGGCCTGAACACAAAAAGGATTGCTTCAATCAAACAAAACATTTTCAATGAAAAATTAAGTGTTCAAATGCAAATTTCTCAATCTCAAATATTTTTTTTGCAAAACCTTTTTCTATGATTGAAATTTTTTTTTTTTTTTTTGATTGATTTCCTTTTTGAAAATCTATATATTTTTAAAGCAACTTATTTTTTTGACTGAATAATAAAAACAAAAATGTCCTGGCCAAAATGTGGCCCAAAACAAATCAACATTACTTCAATTAAAAAAGTTGCCTTAAAAAAAAAAAAAAAAAAAAAAAAAAAAAAAAAAAAATCAATCAAAGAAAAATAGCTTTCACATGCATTTTTTGGTTGAGTTTTTTTTTTTTTTTTTTGTTTCAAATTTATTTTTGCATTCAAACACATTTTTTTAAATCGAAGTTACATTTTTTGGGGTTGAATAATAAAGACACAAATCTACTTCATATGGCTCCGCCCAAGGGAGACAATTTTTGACTGGGGTAACTACATTGGCATGACTTCAACTGGCGTACCATATTCAATGGATGACAATCTTGGCGAAAGGTATTGCCTAAGCAGCCTGATTTAGAATTCCCCTCAAGAATGATGGGAAAAAAACGCTCATTGTCCACTTATTGTTATAAATATTCTTGTAAATTAATTTTATTGCTGACACTGCGTTTCGGGGTCATCAACATGTTGTGCCTCCCTGCCCCAAAAGTCAAATTCCACCTATGGATTTCTACGTGACTTTAGGGTTTGACAAAAGAGAAGCAAACCAAACTTTTTCAATTAAAAATTAAGTGTTCAAATGCAAATTTTTCAATCTCAAATATTTTTTTGCAAAAACTTTTTCTATGATTGAATTAAAAAAAAAATTTTTTTTTATTGAAGTGATGTTCTTTTTGAAAATCTATATGTGTTTGAAGCACATTATTTTTTTGATTGGATAATAAAAACAAAAATGTCCTGGCCAAAATGTGGCCCAAAACAAATCAACATTACTTCAATTCGAAAAGTTGCCTTAAAAAAAAAAAAAAAATAATAATAATAAAAAAAAAATCAAAGAAAAATAGCTTTCACGTGCATTTTTTTGTTGAGTTTTTTTGAGTTTCAAATTTATTTTTGCAATTTATTTTGGCATTCAAACACATTTTTTTAAAAAATTGAAGCTACTTTTTTTTGGTTGAATAATAAAGACACAGATCTACCCCCATATGGCTCCGCCCAGGGGGTACAATTTTTGACTGGGGTAACTACATTGGCATGACTTCAACTGGCGTACCATATTCAATGGATGATAATCTTGGCGAAAGGTATTGCCTAAGCAGCCTGATTTAGAATTCCCCTCAAGAATGATGGGAAAAAAACGCTCATTGTCCACTTATTGTTATAAATATTCTTGTAAATTAATTTTATTGCTGACACTGCGTTTCGGGGTCATCAACATGTTGTGCCTCCCTGCCCCAAAAGTCAAACTCCGCCTATGGATTTCCACATGACTTTAGGGTTTGACAAGAGAGAAGCAAAAATGAGCTGAAAGCAAGCAAATCGTAAAAAATTCAAACATTGAAAAAAAAGCCGGCACATGCAAATAAACGTCAAACAAGAAAGCGCCGAGTATCTTCCAAACAGGTCGTGCGAGTGCAAAAAGAGCAGAAGTGCGCTCGGAATGTGCGCTGGCTGCAAGGTGACTTGCTCTGGGCTCCTCCCACCAGCCAGAAGAAATAAGAAAGCTCTTTACTCGGCCGCGCACTCGCCACTCGAGCGCATTCCTCGAGTGTGGAGGAGTTTAGCGCTCATTCTTCATTTAAACTGCTTCACTTTGACAAGACGCAACGCAACACTTGTGGACTTTTACACGCTTGGATTTAAAAAATAAAAGTTTTTAGGTAAGGCTTTACACTTTTTGGTTTGTGTGTGCGTAAAATGGTGGGACGCACTAACTTTCCCCTTTAGGAGCTCGAGTGTTGTTATCCTTTATGCGGGTGCGGGTGGGCTTGACGCAGACGCACGCTTGCGCTCACTACAGTTTGGGTTCGGAGTCACGGGGAGAAAACTTTTTTACTCAACCGAATTTAATGCTCCAAAAGTAAGGCAAAATGCTTTTGATTCATAGTTTCAATTCAAGAGGATGTGTTCAGGCGCATTGGGAAAAATAGCCATGCAACTCGATGAAAGTGATTGTTAAAAATGAGCATTGCTGGTTTTCATTTATACATTAAAGCTTCTCAAATTGGACCAGAATTTATTAGCCGCAGTAGCAAAATATAATAAGAGCAGAATGTGAGCAGCAGTGTGTTTGTCTTCCGCACATGAATAATCAACAATGAATGGTGATGATGCTCACTAATAAGAGGGATGGTTATGACCATCAAGGCAACAAACAGGTGTCAATAATGCATCATCGCTCTTTCGGAGTTGTATCAGTATTGTAAGCTAAATAAGGCTGTCGACTTACAATCGTACTTAAAACTTTTGATGAGATTTTTTTTAAATGTTGAAAGAATTTATGGAAAAAAAGTTGTTTTTGTTGAAAAACATAATCAACCCTTGCATTGTTCATGTCAAAATTGACTAGTTTTAAAGTTTGAGTATGCAAAAATGCTGTAAATGGTAATTTTTTTTTTTTTTTTACATATTCCAAACTTGAAAACAGTGCAATCTTGACCCGAAAACAATGTTGCAAAGATTGCGTATTTTCTGGCTGAGTTAAATCACACATCAAATTTAAATCCACTATAGTGAAAAAAAGTGAGCAGATTTTGAACAGAAGACAAAAGCTAATAAAATGATATTAATACATACAAAATCTAAATAATATTCCAAATCCTCTCCATAGATTATGCAGGGATTATGCAAATAAAGGTTAAAAAGGAATCAACGCGGCAAAATAAACAAAATACTTACATTACCTACTGGAATTTTCGTACTATAAGACGCTACTTTTTCCTTCATTTTGAATCCTGCGGCTTATTTGTTGATTTATTTGGGTAAGTAGGTAACACTTCATTTGACAGGACCGTCATTATTATGACCTGACACTATCATGGGCATTACTGAATGCTTATGACATTAAGTGTCATCCGGCAAATTTTGTCACCAACTCCATTTATGTCCAGCTTGGATCTTTTCCATCCATTCAAAACTGAGATAATTTGCCGGATAACATTAAATGACATCTGTAATAAACATTCATTAATGCTCATGACTAAAGATGTCCCGGATCGGGTCCGATCACGTCATTTTCAAAGTATCGGAATCGGCAAAAAAATATCGGACATGCCTTTTATTAATATATATATGTTTTTTTAATTAAATCGTTTTCTAATTGTATTTAATGTTACAGACTAAATGTCTTACATTCATCCAGAGTCTTTAGTTTTGGCTTGAAGTAGGGCTGTCAAATGTATCGCGTTAACGGTGGTAATTAATTTTTTAAAAATTAATCACGTTAAAACATTTAATGCAATTAACGCATGCGCTGCACGACCCACTCACGCATTTGTCGCGTTCAATCTATAATGGCGCCGTTTTACCTAGATATAGAGTTAAAAGGCAGCGTATAATGAGTAGAGTGAATTTTGGTAGTCTTTGGAGCCTTTATTCAATTGGCTAAAGCCTTAAAAACCCTCTCTCAAAAATTAGAAATATCGTGGGAAGCAATGTGGGGAAGGAAGGTAGTAGTTGATCTTTTCTTAACACTAGGCCTGAACGATATTGGAAAAAACTATTGCTGCGATTTTTTGGGGGTTTGCGATATTATATTGCGATATTAAAAAAAATGTATATATATATATTTTTTTAAGAAATTTTCACAAGATGACTTAAATAGCTGTTTGGAAAGACTTTAGATGACTCACCATCACCACAGTGTACAGTCATCCCTTGTTTTTCGCGGTTAATGGGGACCAGAACCCGCCGCGATAAGTGAAAAACCGCGAAGTAGCGCACCCCCCCCATTTTTTTTGTTTTTTTTGTTTGTGTTTTTTGTGCCCAATGTATTTATTCAGATTTAGCATTGGAAAGAGATACATATTTTTTCACTTTTCCCCCCAAAGTGATTTAAAAAATGTATATAAATAAATAGTTTTTAAGCACTTCAAATGTCATAATTATGATAGGTTTTAAACATAACTGTCCAACCAAATCATTTTTGAACAAGAATAAAGTACTGTAGCAGATAAATGCTTGGCTTTATTAAATGCTTCTGTTTATCTACTTTAGCTGTGACCGTTGAAGTGACATGTAGAAATTTCAAACTCCTCATGATCACTTCTGGCATTTAAATGTCTCCAACGTCCCCACAGTACACACATTCATTCCAGCGCGGCTTCCTTCCAACTGTTTAACAAGTTAAACGATGATTGACAGATGCCCGTGTGAAGTCTGCTTCTTTGGCCAGATCAAAGCCATCGTTGTGCCACAGTGACTGAGAGGATCAAAAGGCTGGGAGAGGGAGGGTAGGAGGCTGTGCGCAGACCAGAAAGTGAGGCGTATGTGGTTAAAAAAAAAGAAAAACTATCGCACGTGCTCGCGATGGGACTATCGCGCACACGCACATCGCGATGGCGATGTTTAAACGATTTATCGTTCAGGCTTACACACCCGTAAGTTATTTCCCAACGCAGAGAAGATATATCAATTGGTGTCACTACGCACAGTCATGGTTGCCTTCCCGTCATGCTTTTGGGCAGAACAGTTAAATGGCTACAGTATCATTTACTGAAAGCTCAACAAATACACTAGATGGCAATATTTAGTCACAATATACAAAGTCACATTTATCCTTTAAGAATTACAAGTCTTTCTATCCGTGGATCCTTCTCACAGAAAGAATGTTAATAATGTAAATGCCATCTTGAGGATTTATTGTCATAATAAACAAATACAGTACTTATGTACTGTATGTTGAATGTATATATTCATCCGAGATTTATTCATTTTTTTCTTAATGCATTGCCAAAATGTATATGATCGGGAAAAATTATCGGGAATGATTGGAATTGAATCGGCAGCAAAAAAAAAAAAGCAATCGGATCGGGAACAAAAAAACATGATCGGAACAACCCTACTCATGACAGTGTCATATCATAATTATGATTGCCTAATGACACTCTTATGGCACCACTGTCAAATAAAGTGTTACCAAATACCATAACTAGCAATTAATGAAACAACTGGAACAGTAACTGAAGAAATAATTAGCACAGAACATGAATTTTGATTATTTACATCTGTAGCGCTGCAATGCATGCTAGAAAGCATGTTGGACAACAACAGTGTTGACAGCAGGTGGCAGCAGAGGTTGACTGTCTATCCTAGGGGAGCAGTGATGTTCAAATGAAGCAATGAAGCTTTGCAGCCAATTGGTTCAAAGCTAGTTGAACCAATTGGCTGTTCAAAGCTAGTCATGGTGGTTTATTTAGTCTTATGACAGTCGTATGATGCCGCTGTCAAATAAAGTGTCACCGGTTAATATCCTTTGGTGTAAATATCCCATAATACAATGAGGACAGCTGCGGCTTATAGTCCAGTGCGTCTTATCTATGAACGAATACCGTTTTCGTGCCAAATTTGAAGGGTGCAGCTTATAGTCAGGTGTGAAAATGACTGTACATTGGTACATCTTCAAAAATGACATGGGTCATTCAAATTGATTGAAAAAAATGGAAAAAACACGCAACCCTCCTAAAAATCAAGAATTCAAGATTTTTAAAATCTGTCTCTACTAAAATTAATACTCAAATACAAAAAAAAAGTACATTCAACTGACTGACATTGATTGAACACGCAAATGCTCCCTAACGCTGTTTATAAACAATGCCAAAAATAAAATAATAACATGTTAAGGCTTAATTGGCGTAAGAAGAGTCTTCTGACCACAATCCCTCAAGCCTTCAGACAGATTAGCATCTTTTACACAGCCCCCCCCCCCAACAAACAGGCAGGGAAAATCGCATAATCCTTCCCGTGGGGCAAAACAGTAAAGTGGTCCAAAAGTGTTACGCTGCGTGTGTTATAGACAGAATTGACTTAAAATGAGGAAAGCTGCTACTGTAAGGGTGAGGAGTTCTACGGGAGCAATCACCTGAAGTGCAACGCAGGGAATGATCATGTTTTCAGAGCCATTGACAGCGATAAACGTCCAATCAGTCACAAGTGCAAGGCAGTCTCACAGTTCAAATGGATTGGACATCCACTGCTGTCAATGGTAGTCCATGAGTTAGTTAATCCTTTTGCAGCAAGACAAGAGAAACCTCATTTGGCATTTGCTTAAAGGGGCGCACAACTTTTTTTGTCATGTGCATCCCAAAGGAGACTTTTTGTTTAATAAATTGAAGAAAAATAAAATACAATGACATTTTTTTGATGTGGAATAGTGGACAGAAATATCAATAAAAGCTAGTATTTGCAGGCTGTCCTTACTGTGGGCAGCTATTTTATATTTTATCAATCAGGTTACTAGTACGGATGTCCCAATCGCACATTTTTGCACCAGAGTCTGAGTCGCCTAATTTTGAGAATCTGCTGATAACGAGTCCTGATCCAATACAGGGGGAAAAAAAAAATATATATATATTTGTACAAAAGTTCCAAACATGTTACAGTAATATACTGTACTGTACTTCTTAAAATACTTCTTCCTCTTTTCCCGGGACTGCTGCGGACTATAAAACATTTTTTTTTTGTTTCTTTTGGCAATGCCATTGTATTTCTTTATCATTTTGTTACTTTTCAGCCCTTAAAAAAGATATACAGTGATCCCTCAGTTCATCGCTGATTTTTTTTCAATTAAAAAAAAAAACAAAACATCATCCAGGTGAGCTGTCCCGATCCAATCACGTAGTCTCACTCTCCCTCCTACTGCTTTCCTTGGTCAGGCTGTGCACTGGAGTTGCTTATTAAAGTTAAGATGATTGATAGACGTTAAGGTTTGATCTTGCCAGAGATGCTTCGAAGCTGAAACTTCAGAGCATCGCATGCGTCACTCATCGTTTAACTTGTTAAACAGTTGTTAGGGCAACTCTTAGTGTGTAAGTGAGCAGCTTGAGTGAAGTCACTCAATGAAGAATCTTTTTTTTTAACGTTATTCTTGTTTAAAAATAATTCAGTGGGACAGTTACATGTTTAAAACCATCATAATCATAATTATAACATCTGAAGTGCTTAAAAACCATTTATTAAAATTAGTGCTACAACGATTAATAGATTAACTCCAGCATTTGATTAGGAAAAAAAAAAACGAATTCAATTTTGCTGCTTCGAGGATTCGTTTAATTAAAGTGCCGTTGTAATTATATATTTTGAAAGTGTTTGCATTTAGTTTTAATCATTTGGGTGGATACACTGCCCTCTCGTCCGCCTCATTCCACATGGTTGAATCCAGCTGCTCCATGTTAAGACCAACATAAGCAAAGTTTTTGTTTGAGCTTTAGTTTTTTTAATGCATTTGTAATTTACTTCATAAGTATATTTAGCGGGTTTTTTGCCGGAATATGAGTCTGAACCATTTTTTATGAGCATTGTAAAAAATTTTTTTTTAAAAAAGTTAGCATATTAAAGTATTTAAGCTAGCGGATTTTTGCTATGAAAGTTAGCCAATTGTCCTTTTGTTGTACATAGATCCTCAAGTTTTTTTTTGAGCCAATGTTTTTTTTAATGCATTCGTAACTTAGTTTATAGGTATATTTAGCCGTTTTTTTTTTGTTTTGTTTTTTATGTAGGAATATGTGTCCAAACTATTTGTTAAGAGCAATGTCAAAAAAAATATTAGCGTTTCATAGCATTTAAGTTAGCGGACTTTTGCTATGTAAGTTAGCCATTCTTTTGTTGTACATAGATCCTTATTTATTTTTTTATACCGTTTGAGGCTCAGTTCAGGTATTTTAATTTTTCATGTTCCTTATCCGATTACTCGATAATTCGAACTAACTACTTCATCGATTAATCGACTACTAAAATAATCAATAGCTGCAGCCCTAATTAAAACACATACAATTAGGAGAAAAAAGTGAAAAAACATTTCTTAAATGTATCTCTTTCCAATGCTAAATCTGAATAAATACATTGAACCCACACACACATTTTTTTTTGGGGGGGGGCGCTATTTCGCAGTTTTTCCACTTATCACGGCTGTTTCTGTTCCCTATTAACTGTGAAAAAAGAGGGATAACTGTATAAGTGTACTGCTCAAAACAGTGTGTTTCTTTTTGCACATCCTGACCAGCTAATATTGAATTTCCTCCTATAAAACACAAGGTTTGGTCTTTTCTTGTTTTCATATGAAGTAATTCGTTAAATTTGTGATAGATAAAAACGTGCATGCACTCTACACAACTGAAAAATACAAGCGAGTATACAGCTACCATGTAGACACCACACTTCACTTGAGCTACAAGCTAAGTATAGGTTAGCTTCCATCCAGCAGAACTTATTAACAATTTAAAAAAAAATTAATTTGACTTTTGTTTTTGTGATGCATGCTTTAATTTTGGCGCAGCAAGCGTAAAACAAGAAGCGAGCGCATGTACCGACACGCCCACCCACCCCAAACACGCACACATAGCGCAGCCGAATGACAGAGGTGACAACCTGCGTGCACATTTGTTGCTTGTGAAGCATCCTGAGGCAACAGCTGTATATAACCTCTTTTGTACTGTTTATTGTGTGTTTTCAATTGCGGTGGAATACTTGGGGCGAGTTTACGTGATTGTTTTTGATGATGTGCGGACGCTAACTGATACATGCTAATTGTTTGTTATTGCTGTATCAACAGCTACTTGTAAATGCAAATTTCCAATTGCTGTTATTGCAGATGAAACTTTTAATTTCATTTTATTTTAGTTTCATTCTGCGAGTGTTGATGTCATGAGCAGCTGATTTAAGTCAGCAAACCACACGGACGTCTGACATCGTCATTTCGGAGCTTAGCTCGCTGTCTAGCTAGGACTAGCTCCAACGTCTTGGCGAGGACAGTTCAATGACGTATAATACATGTTTTTGGATAGTTAAAAAAAATATATATATATTTAGAGGGTTGTGAACATGTGACAGAAACTATGACGCATTTGTCTCGTCTTGTAAGACAAAAAACTAGCATTTGTCAAAATATTTTTGTCATAGTCATCGTTGACGAAAAGAACGTTGTAACTAACCAAATTAATACCGTATTGGCCCGAATATAAGACGGTGTTTTTTGCATTGAAAAAGACTGAAAAAGAGGGGGTCGTCTTATATTCACGGTCTAGACATTATACCCATTCACGACGCTAGATGGCGCCAGATATCATTGAAGCGATGTTCTGTCATGACAGATCTCAGCTACTCTCCCCATTCATGATGCTAGATGGCGCCAGATATCATTGAAGTGATGTTCTGTCATGACAGATCTCAGCTACTTTCAAGTTTAACCAGTTTGCATTATTTTATTGCAATGTTTTTCCTTATTCAGATTTGTTTCAAGACTACAGTTACAGTTAGACTTCACGTTGACGGTTAGTGCAGTTATTGCAATTTTGTTGTTTTATCACAATAGATTGGTTTATTTACATTTCAAAAACCAGATGTTAGGTTTTGTGTTTGTTTTCTTCTAGTGTGACTTGTCCCTGTGATTGCCCATTGATTTCACCTGTTGTACTTGCCGCTAGTGTATCCGCCAATCTGCATCCTTCTGTGTCACCCATCTGTTTCTCGTCGTCTTGTTACCCCTTGTCTCTGTGTGTATATAAGCTCCCAGTTTCTCACTCCTTGGTCGTCATTGTCAATGTCAAAGTGGAAGTCCTGTCCAAGCCCTCGTGTACTAGCAGTCCCTTCGATAAAGTAAGTTTTGTTTGAACATTGCCTTTTTTGATCCCCAGTCCTTTTGGCTGTACTTTGTGTTTTTGTTAGTTATTATTAAAACGCCTTTTGAGTTCACCGTCACCTGCCTTGCTGCTTTATGTTTCCCTGCATTTGGGTCCACACCACCTGCCTGCCCGCGTTCCCTGACACTAGAAGCCATTCATTTAAGAAAGTGATTGCACTTTGTTTACATATTTAAATGTTCAGATATTAAGATCTGATTGAGGCAAAATAACATGCTTTTTCTCTCAAATATATTGTTATAATCATTTGTTTCGGATGTACTGTAATTATTTTCTGTATAAAAATGAACTTGGTGTTCAAAAAGTCTTTTCAAACTTGAGTCTTGAAAAAGAGGGACGTCTTATAATCAGGGCCGTCTTATATTCGGGCCAATACGGTACATTTAAAATGACTAAAAACAGAAATTGAGAGTTTTTTTGTTTGATGTGTTTACCATAAAGACTTAAATATGGTTGACTCTATTGACAAAGGTCAATGGAATTCCTGATTTGCATACTTTAATACTATGACATGAAGTTCATTTACACTCTGTGCTGTCCATCCCTTTAAAATAAAAGACGGCGTCACAATTCATCCTACGCAAAAGGCAGAGAAATCTTCAAATTCTAAACAGAGAAAGAAAAACAACTACTTCCAGGCTTTGTGTAAATAGACACACACATGCAAAAGGATCCCGTGTGGATCAAAACACCCCAAAAAAGTACAGTCGCCGGCCTCTTTAATCACAGCCACGCAAGCTTGTCGTCACAGAATTGAAAGTCCTGTTGACAGTTTGACTCCAACCGGGATTTAAAGTCGCTCGGGGTTGGCTGTATCTACAAAAAGTCCTCCAAAATCCCCCCCTAAAATTCCAACATAAACAACATGAGGTTGGAAGACGCACGGAGTACGAGAGGGAGGATGCCGGTCCTGGTCCCAGAAAAGCCACCACAAATTGCAGCGTTTTCTGCAAGGGCCCCATGACGCAAAAATGAAAAAAAAAAAAAAAGCTCTTAATCGAAGGCTGTAATTAACTTGGGGGAAACCAGACCTTACTAGGCAAAAGCACATACAAACACAATGGTGCACATGCACACAAGTTTGCCCTATTTTGTAAAGATCTTCTTTTAATATTATAATAAATCCTGAATTAGTCTAATGCTAAGTAGACCCCGCCTCCACATATTTGACTATTCAACTGAAACTAGTGACAACAGATCAGCCTTTGAGAGCCATGTCAAATATTTAACAGCCTGCTATTAATAAGTGATTAAAAATCAAACAAGCCAGTATAACAAGGAACAGAAGCGGGATAAAATAACACGGAAGGTTCAGGATAACAAAGTCATACTTGCATATTTGCATCTCACTCAAGTACTAAACAGAAAAACAAACTATTTTCATCCTTCTGCTGTCAATTGGAATGTGTTTTTTTACTTGTAGACATCTAATCTATTTGAAATGGTAGGGTGGCAGTGAATGACCATTCGTTTATTTGCTGCCATCCCCAAGTATTTAGTCAACCACCAATTGTGCAAATTCTCCTACTTGAAAAGATTAGAGAGGCCTGTAATTGTCAACATGGGTAAACCTCAACCATGAGAGACAGAATGTGGGGAAAAAAAACAGAAAATCACATTGTTTGATTTTTAAATAATTTATTTGCAAATCACTTTCTTCAGCAGGGGGACACGTCTGGCAGTGCAGGATTTGAGTCGCATTGTGTTACTGATAGTAGCCTTTGTTACTGTGGTCCCAGCTCTCTGTAGGTCATTCACTAGGTCTCCCCGTGTGGTTCTGGGATATTTACTCACCGTTCTTGTTATCATTTTGATGCCACGGGGTGAGACCTTGCATTGGGCCCCAGATCGAGGGAGATTATCAGTGGTCTTGCATGTCTTCCATTTTCTAATAATTGCTCCCACAGTTGATTACTTTACACCAAGCGTTGTACCTATTGCAGATTCAGTCTTCCCAGCCTGGTGCAGGTCTACAATTTTGTCTCTGGTGTCCTTCGACAGCTCTTTGGTCTTGACCATAATGGAGTTAGGAGTGTGACTGACTGACTGAGGTTGTGGACATGTGTCTTTTATACTGATAATGAGTAAAAACAGGTGCCATTAATACAAGTAACGAGTGGAGCCTCATCAGACCTCGTTAGAAGAAGTTAGACCTCTTTGACAACCAGAATTCTTGCTTGCTTGTAGGTGACCAAATACTTATTTTCCACTCTAATTTGGAAATAAATTGTTTGATTATTAAAGAATTTAGTTCCAAATTAGAGTGGAAAATAAGTATTTGGTCACCTACAAACATGCAAGATTTCTGGCTATCAAAGAGGTCTAACTTCTTCGCAACTGTCCACAACCTCAGTCAGTCACACTCCAAACTCCACTATGGCCAAGACCAAAGAGCTGTCGAAGGACACCAGAGACAAAATTGTAGACCTGCACCAGGCTGCAAAGACTGAATCTACAATAGGTAAAACGCTTGGTGTAAAGAAATCAACTGTGGGAGCAATTATTAGAAAATGGAAGACATAAAAGACCACTGATAATCTCCCTCGATCTGGGGTTCCATGCAAGATCTCACTCCGTGATGTCAAAATGATAACAAGAACGGTGAGCAAAAATCCCAGAACCACACGGGGGGACCTAGTGAATGACCTACAGAGAGCTGGGACAGCAGTAACAAAGGCTACTATCAGTGACACAATGCGCCGCCAGGGACTCAAATCCTGCACTGCCAGACGTGTCCCCCTGCTGAAGCCAGTACACGTCCAGGCCCGTCTGCGGTTCGCTAGAGAGCATTTGGATGATCCAGAAGAGGACTGGGAGAATGTGTTATGGTCAAATGAAACCAAAATAGAACTTTTTGTTAGAAACACAGGTGTTTGGAGAAGAAAGAATACTGAATTGCATCCGAAGAACACCATACCCACTGTGAAGTGTGAGGGTGGAAACATCATGCTTTAGGGCTGTTTTTCTGCAAAGGGACCAGGACGACTGATCTGTGTAAAGGAAAGAATGAATGGGGCCATGTATCGAGAGATTTTGAGTGAAAATCTCCTTCCATCAGCATGGGCATTGAAGATGATACGTTGCTGGATCTTTCAGCATGACAATGATCCCAAACACACAGCCAGGGCAACAAAGGAGTGGCTTCGTAAGAAGCATTTCAAGGTCCTGGAGTGGCCTAGCCAGTCTCCAGGTCTCAACCCTATAGAAAATCTGTGGAGGGAGTTGAAAGTCTGTGTTGCCCAACGACAGCACCAAAACATCACTGCTCTAGAGGAGATCTGCATGGAGGAATGGGCCAAAATACCAGCAACTGTGTGTGAAAAGCTTGTGAAGAGTTACAGAAAACATTTGGCCTCCGTTATTGCCAACAAAGGAAACATAACAAAGTATTGAGATGAACTTTTGGTATTGACCAAATACTTATTTTCCACCATGATTTGCAAATAAATTCTTTAAAAATCAAATAATGTGATTTTCTGATTTTTTTTCCCCCCACGTTCTGTATCTCATGGTTGAGGTTTACCCATGTTGACAATTACAGGCCTCTCTAATATTTTCAAGTGGAAGAACTTACACAATTAGTCGTTGACTAAATACTTATTTGCCCCACTGTACAGTAAATGGGGGCGACCAGTCACGTCATTAGGGCTGAAGCTATCGAATATTTTAGTAATCGAGTATTCTACTGAAAAGTCCATCGATTAATCAGATGAAACTTTTTTTTTTTTTTTTGAAAAGAGCAATTATACATATGGCGGAAAACACTCAGGTGACTTGAACTTCCGCTCTGAGACCTCTGATTTTGTCTTGGGGCCATTTTTTTACACACACCAAAAAACAAAAAACAAAATGACTTTTTGGTGCCCCATATCGGGGCTTGGATTTTCGGAATATGGCATGAATCTGTCAAAGCGTGGAGCAGGTGTAAAATAAATATGAATTTATCAGTTCGATCACTCGCCCACGCTAAATGGATTCAATCGCTATCACTGTCAATGGCACTACAACACGATCATTCAACGTCAGCGCAAATTTGAGGTCGGCACTCGATACCTGGAGCGGCAGGTGTTCGCAACGACAATAAACTAAACTCAGCGAAACGTCCCGTGGTGATGATGGACTTATGGCAAAGCGAGAAGTTGGCAGAGCCCAGAGCCGTCGGCCTGCATTCTTCAGCTTCGGCTGCCAGAGCTCGGCCCCCTCTGACAAACAAACACGTGAGCACACGTGCAACTGGAATCCACACACCTGACGAGAAGAAAACTTCATTTTTCACCCCCCGGCGACAACCAATACACTTTATACGGCCGTATTGGCAAAAGGGTGAATAGTTGCGACATGGGCTTCATTAACTGTTTTGTTCTTCATAGGGAAGGACGAAGCGAAACCAAGCAAAGTGGAGCGACGCATCTTTTCTAGGTGAGTCAGACAATGAAACCTTTACAAACACGACACGCCATGACATTATACCATCAACACATTAAAAGCTATTACTGTAATAGTGCAGGAATTATTATACAGTGTTTTCAGGAAGTGGCTAGTGTAAGTGGGGGCAGCAATTTTATCGTTGTTGTACTATTTTAGCTAATAATGCGAGTATCTCAGACATGTGCGCTATGCTAACAAGGTATGTGTAGCATTAGAAAGTCATTGAGGATAATAGACTCTGTGTAGGGAGGGGAAATAACTCATTGGACCAGAAAAAGGAAGGAAGGACAGATTTGGATATGTCATTACTAGTGTATATACAGTGCCTTGCAAAAGTATTCGGCCCCCTTGAATCTTGCAACCTTTCGCCACATTTCAGGCTTCAATCATAAAGATATGAAATTTAATTTTTTTGTCAAGAATCAACAACAAGTGGGACACAATCGTGAAGTGGAACAACATTTATTGGATAATTTAAACTTTTTTAACAAATAAAAAACTGAAAAGTGGGGCGTGCAATATTATTCGGCCCCTTTACTTTCAGTGCAGCAAACTCACTCCAGAAGTTCAGTGAGGATCTCTGAATGATCCAATGTTGTCCTAAATGACCGATGATGAGAAATAGAATCCACCTGTGTGTAATCAAGTCTCCGTATAAATGCACCTGCTCTGTGATAGTCTCAGGGTTCTGTTTAAAATGCAGAGAGCATTATGAAAACCAAGGAACACACCAGGCAGGTCCGAGATACTGTTGTGGAGAAGTTTAAAGCCGGATTTGGATACAAAAAGATTTCCCAAGCTTTAAACATCTCAAGGAGCACTGTGCAAGCCATCATATTGAAATGGAAGGAGCATCAGACCACTGCAAATCTACCAAGACCCGGCCGTCCTTCCAAACTTTCTTCTCAAACAAGGAGAAAACTGATCAGAGATGCAGCCAAGAGGCCCACGATCACTCTGGATGAACTGCAGAGATCTACAGCTGAGGTAGGAGAGTCTGTCCATAGGACAACAATCAGTCGTACACTGCACAAATCTGGCCTTTATGGAAGAGTGGCAAGAAGAAAGCCATTTCTCAAAGATATCCATAAAAAGTCTCGTTTAAAGTTTGCCACAAGCCACCTGGGAGACACACCAAACATGTGGAAGAAGGTGCTCTGGTCAGATGAAACCAAAATTGAACTTTTTGGCCACAATGCAAAACGATATGTTTGGCGTAAAAGCAACACAGCTCATCACCCTGAACACACCATCCCCACTGTCAAACATGGTGGTGGCAGCATCATGGTTTGGGCCTGCTTTTCTTCAGCAGGGACAGGGAAGATGGTTAAAATTGACGGGAAGATGGATGCAGCCAAATACAGGAACATTCTGGAAGAAAACCTGTTGGTATCTGCACAAGACCTGAGACTGGGACGGAGATTTATCTTCCAACAGGACAATGATCCAAAACATAAAGCCAAATCTACAATGGAATGGTTCAAAAATAAACGTATCCAGGTGTTAGAATGGCCAAGTCAAAGTCCAGACCTGAATCCAACCGAGAATCTGTGGAAAGAGCTGAAGACTGCTGTTCACAAACACTCTCCATCCAACCTCACTGAGCTCGAGCTGTTTTGCAAGGAAGAATGGGCAAGAATGTCAGTCTCTCGATGTGCAAAACTGATAGAAACATACCCCAAGCGACTTGCAGCTGTAATTGAAGCAAAAGGTGGCGCTACAAAGTATTAACGCAAGGGGGCCGAATAATATTGCACGCCCCACTTTTCAGTTTTTTATTTGTTAAAAAAGTTTTAATTATCCAATAAATTTTGTTCCACTTCACGATTGTGTCCCACTTGTTGTTGATTCTTGACAAAAAATTAAAATTTTATATCTTTATGTTTGAAGCCTGAAATGTGGCGAAAGGTTGCAAGGTTCAAGGGGGCCGAATACTTTTGCAAGGCACTGTACTAATTTTGAATTTATTGCTGGTTTGTGTGCAGCAAGTATAGCTCACGATACGATACAAGGCTCACGATAACGACGATCTTACAATATATCCCGATCTTTTATGTTGCGATCTGAGTATCGATACATTTTTTATGAGTATCGATCAGTGTTGTTTTCGTCAACTATGACGATAGTGAAAAATATTTCGTCAACGAACACATTTTTCATGACAACAAAAACGTGTCTTCGGAGACTAAATCATAATGATATTGATGCCAGTTGTCGCCTGACGAGACGAGAACGAGACGAAAATTCGCCGTAGTTTCCGTCATAAGTTCACAATGTGTGATATTTTCTTACTGTATGTGTAGTTAGCATGCATTTTAGCAGTGTTTGATCACGTCACTCATGTGATGTGCTGCGCCTCCCCCGATGCCCCAGCCCCACACAAAGGCTTAAGTGTGTGCCCTGAGGGAGATGGTACCTTTTTTCGTAGGCACCATCTAACTGTTTGCGTTGCTCTAAAAAAATTCAAATAATTCATAATGGAATTGTATCGTTTCTCGTATTTACTGTTTGTATTTCTCTAACACACCCAATATAGTTTAAGGAAAACAAGAAGAATATAGCAAACTCTCGTAATCAGTTCTCCCAGACAGTCCAGAACAAATGGCGGGACGCTCTGTCCTAACACAAGGAGCACAGGAGAACGCTCGATTTCCAACTGATAACACATCTGACAAGACTCTAACAGCCCCTTTGACGCAGAGGTGGCAAAATCCACAACCCTCGTTGCCCGGACAACAGTAACTCCCGAATGCTCCCGTCCAATCCACAAACAGACAATATTCCTAAACACACCCTCTTCCTGCCTATAGCCCACCCTGCGAGAGCCTTCAAAAGACTGAATGTTTAACTAATCGTGGTCATTTTTCTTGGGAACCTTTTTTTGACGTGTGATATCGTGACCTTGGAATGAGTTTGCCTCTTTGCCTGAGTCTGTGTCACCTTTCTTTTTGATCGCGTCGAACATAATAAATTGTCAACTTGTTCTCGGTGAGCCTTCTTTAAACTTTTCAAAATGAAGTCAGTACAAAGGGTTAAGACTAAGGTGAACAAGTGGAGTTTGCCCTTCTGGCCGGATTGCCGGGGTCCCGCCAGCCCGGGCCGTTGGAGCTGCGCCAGCGCGGGTCCGGCGGTTCGGCTGGTGCGATTCCGGCGGTCTGGCTATAAGGTCAGATTCCTTCAGCCGATTCCAGACTCCTTTTGTGAAACATGTTAGGTTGCTTTAGCCTTCAAAGGTCTGTACTGAGTGGTCATCACACACTAAACTAACTTGTAGCGTTAGCATAGCGTTCGCAATAGCATAGCAATCGCGTTAGCATTAACATTTAGCACTGTGGCTCGGTGAGTTTCTTTTTAAACTCTTGGAAAACTTTCCATACAGTTCGTGGCATTCAGCTGAGTTTGATTAATTGCAAATATTGTGCTGTCCTTCTTAGCCAATTGAATGCCAGATAGATGTTGTGCAATAGCCAATGGCTGAGCAGCTATAACTATGTTATGTTCAGTAAAATCTGTAAGCTGTGAGTTGCAGCCCATTCTGTATGTTTGCCTTTCGTACCCTGAAATTTCTTTCGTAACAAGAGGCAATATTTTCCCGTAGAGGTTTGTTGTAACATGAAAATTCCGTATGTAGAGACGCTCGTATGTAGAAGTACCATTGTATATGGCGGAAATCACTCAGGTGACTTGAAGTTCTGCTGAGACCCCCAATCTGGCCAAATTTCAAAATTGTCCGATATGCATGTGTGATATATCATTGGAAAGCTTAAAATCTCAATTTTCTGGGGGAAGAAACATTTTGAAAAGGAGGGCATTTTTAAAATAACATTTTTTTAATAGAGCAAAACCCTATCTGGAGGTGAGACCATGCGAGAGCAGAATTACAGACGCCAAGACTTTAACGAGATCTTATCGTGTACTAACCTTGTTTCGATACAAAAACTATGTAGCATGTATCACTGAGTGTCAAGACACAGCTGTAAATGGCCACAACTGGATTTTTTGGGGATTTTATGGGTGAAACATGGTAATATAATAAGGGTCGCCATGCAGAAATCGCAGACATCAAGGAGTGGTCGAGATTTTCTTTTTCATATATTTACCCTTTAAAATTTTTTTTTCAATTTTTCTTGGTTTGGATCGATTATTTATCATCTAACATATCGGAGAAAATGCGACAGTAACAAAAAAAATACAATTAGGTGATAGTTATGAGGTAGATATCTGTGACTTTTTTACAGACGCCATTTTTTTGCATTGTGACGTCATTTGTTTAAAAGTTTAAAATATGCGAGTGAATAATTTTTTAAAGTCGTTCTTTTTTTTAAACGAAATATTAGACATCAATTAATGATTCTAAGCTAAAAACGACAGACATTTTGAATAATAAATATAATTACCTTCGTTTTATGGCTGGGTTGAAACAAAAGCGGTTGCGCGACATCTGTAAACGGGGGTTTCCAGGGTAAAACGGACAAATTAAAAATAGTTTGGGGGCTTCACGCGCCATGAATCTGCTATTGCAGCATATAGACATATTGTTCTTTCAAACAAAAAAATTGTTTTGGCTTAAAATACAGCCATTTCTTTTAAAGAGGAGTGCAAGAGCAGAAACTGCTTTTTCAGTCTTGTCCGTGTTTTCCGCCATATTGAAAGATCCCATACTATTATAACTTTGGTGTGTATGACATTGTGATTAATCGCAATTCATCGCAATAGTCTCATGCTATTCGCGATTAAATGGCGTACCGCATGCTATTTTTAGACTGTGACATTGCATCGTAAAGCGGAAGTAAAGCCGAAGTGGGACATTGTAGACCCACCCTCGCATAGAAACAACGTAATTTGCGCTACTTTTCGCCGGTAATCTTTCAAAAACGAACATGCCGATCACACATTGCTTTATTGGAACTTGTAGAAACGACTCTAGACATTGCGACACATGAAGGATGTTTTCTTCGAACAACTTTAGTAAGGGGGAAGTGTAAATAAAATATAAAATTAAGATTTGGTATCAATGAAAAAATTGAAAGTGTTCATTGGCTGTCACTGAGTAGCATTTGCGATCGCTACACAAAGCTAACTAAATTACCCCCAGGAACAGTCAGAGACGTAGGACAACCAGAGGATATATAAGAAAGACAGGGCTGATGGTAAAGGATAGCTTGTTGAAACAGGAGAATGTCATTGTCAGTTGCGTCAATAAAAAAGCTAAGGCTATGCTTAGGTCGGCTCGTTTTTTTCAGCCTTCCCCACTCAAGCCATCTCTTTAACTGAACATTTTTATGTTCTTCCACATCTTTACCAGTGAATATGGCAACAGGCACATCGTTTTCGGAGAGAATTGGTAGGTTTAGCTCTGTAAACATCTCCTTCGTACATGATTTCCATTCATTTCCTAGTAGGGTCCCTACTTAGCAACAGTAGCTAATGTCATGAATATTAATGAACGGAAGTGACGTGTTGCTTGCGGTACGCCATTGTCGGTTAAATTGTCATAGGATGTCGAGCAGCGTCACTGTCAGGGAAACATGCTTACTGAGTGGACTTTTGAAGACACGCATACATGCACACTCGGACCGCGTGGCCTCAGGCGTCTGGACGCACACGGTTAACTCTCACTAATTGCTCTGTGACTTCCCTCTGGCTCTGTTTCTACTCAGTGAGGTTGGGGGTGGAAGGGGATTGTTACTTGCACTCCTGCTCTGTTGACTTCTGGTGAAAACACACACACACACGCATTCCTCAGGTTGAGGAATCTGTAGACGGTGTGTCAGCTTACTTCCTGTAGAATACTTGCTATGTACAGCGTACAGTATGTGAAGAGTCGCTAAGTTTGCATCCTAGAATGCAGGTACATATAGTCGAAAATGGGTAAACTAGTGATAGTAAAATATGACCGGTTATAACTGAGGCGAGCATTTGCATCCTGGAACGCAGCACATGATCCAAAGGAAACAATGGGATATTTTGCTTTTGACTTGTTAATACGACTGCTTAAAGGCAGTCACAAAGGAACAAACAAAGGTGCACCTGAACACAGGTAAAGAACTGCTGCTGTGCGCCTTTTTACAGGTCAGCACAGGAAGGCGCCGTTAATGACGTGTCAGAGCGGATGTGCGGATTAAGAGCAAACACACTCGCGCTTTCTTCAGACAAATTGCTGTTCTCGGCCAGGATAACAAAGCGTCATTCATTTCCGTCCCAGTTGAGAACAGGATAAAAGTACCTATCAAAGTGGCCTGTGCTAGGGAGCGATTGATTTCGGTTTGTCAAATCAATGCATCGCCAGACAGAACTCAAGGAGAAAATTCATCAAAGACATAGCAGGGAGTATTCACATTCAAGTTCCTCATCATAACTAAAGTGTCTTGTGTCAAAATCTGTGATGATTTCGGAGCGAAGCGCGACTAACAGACACTTCTCAGTATTGTTACGCAAACGGAACACTTTAATTTCATGCAAGCGTCACTCTTACATCAGCACATCATCAGATTATCCAGTTCAAGATTCTCAGCAGATTTGATGACGGTGAAGTCCTTTCCAAAATTTCACTGATAGTCAAGGATTTGTTTTCAAAGCAGACAACGCCAAGGAAGACTATTAGACCTACAGGAGTCACAGGGACTTGGATTTGAGTCAACTCGAGTCGCAAATTTGATGACTCCAAACTCTACTCGGACTTGAAGAATAACGCAACACAGACTCGGACTTGATTCGCTTGAGCTGGGAGGGTCTGAGACTTGACTTGACTTATGAGGCAGTAACTCAAGACTCGACTTGACTTGTGAAACAATGACTCAAGACTTGACAAGCTGACTCGAAAAACTTGGTGAAGGCCTTGACTAACCTGTGACTCGACTCGACTCGACATAACCTCGTGACTTGACTCGACAAGTCTTTACAACCTTTGACTCGACACGACTCGTCTTTACAACCTTGTGACTCGCCTCCACTCGACGTGACCTCCAGACTCGATATAACATTGTGACTTGACTCGACATGACCTCATGACTTGGCTGGACTTGACATGACCTCGAGTCTTGACTCGACATAACCTCAGGACTTGACATGTCTTTACAACCTTTGACTCGACATGACTCGTCTTTACAATCTTGTGACTCGGCTTGACTCGACATAACCTTGTGTCTTAGCTCAACCTTTTGACTTGACATGACTCATCTTCACAACCTTGTACCTCGTATCAACTCGACATGACCTCGAGGCTCGACACAACATTTTGACTTGACATGACTTGTCTTCACAACCTTGAACCTCGTATCGACACGACCTCTAGACTCGACTCGACCTTGAGACTCGACTCGACATGACCTCGAGACTCGACTCGACAACCTGTTGACTTGTCATGACTCGTCTTCCCATCCTTGTGTTTCGTACCGACTTGACTTGACCTCGAAATTAGACTTGATATAACCTTGTGACTTGACTCACCTTTACAACCTTCTGACTCGGCTTGACTCGACAAAACCTCGTGACTTGGCTCAACAACCTTTTGACTTGTCATGACTCGTCTTCCCATCCTTGTGTCTCGTACCGACTTGACATGACCTCAAGACTTGACTTGATATATATAACCTTGTGACTTGATTCATCTTTACAACCTTCTGACTCGGCTTGACTCGACAAAACCTCGTGACTTGGCTCAACAACTTTTTGACTTGACACGACTCATCTTCACAACCTTGTACCTCGTATCGACTCGACCTCGAGACTCGACTCAACAACCTGTCGACTTGTCATGACTCCTCTTCCCCACCTTGTGTCTCGCACAGACTTGACATGATCTCGAGACTTGACTTGACTAGACATAACCTCATGACTCGACTCGACATAACCTTGTGACTTAGCTTGACTCACCTTTGCAACCTTGTGACTCAGCATGACTCGACATGCCCTTGAGATTCGACTTGACTTGACATAACCTCGTGACTCTACTCGCCCACAACAAGTAAGACTCGGGACTTACTTTAAACTCGGATCATAGTGACTCGTGCATTTATTTGTGCCGAGGATTTTAACAAATTATGGCTGGCTGATGTCTTTACATGCTCAACACTGGCAAAGGAGTGTTGACTTACACCGTTCTGTCACGCAGCTGAGAAATAGCTCCCCCTGTCAATCCGCTCCTTTTAACACAAAACGATGAAATGTGGCGCTGGTCTCGCCATCATCACGCCATTTTTCTACCACCCTGCTGCGTAATGGCATGCTATCAAGTCATGTTTCACAATAAATTCCTTTGTGACACTTCGCTTATCTCATGTCACGTTCATGTTTTCTCAGGGGGAACTAACTGAGGCGGAATGACTTGAAAAATTACAAACGGTCGATCTTGGAAAAGCAAGCAAAGAAAGAAGGGTCCTGAAAAACTGGTAGCGCCGCACATTGGCACACTTTAGATTTCCTGATCCCAGAAATTACTATCATTCATCTTTACTCGTGGTTGGCTTGCACAATAGAATTAAGTAGAATGACAACATAGTGGATAGTGCTTCTTTCATTCCGCAGCGCAGTGCTGTGTTTATTTAGTGGCTGGTCCTCAGATGTAACAGATTGTTGCGACATAAAGAACACGCCTGTCGAGCTGTGTCCAACAGTTACTGCAGTGTCTCGCAAAGTTGAACCGTCGGCTGGGCACCGTGCTAACTAGGGGTGGGAACCTCTGGGTACCTCACGATACAGCCCCTGACAGAAGTCTTGTCGCTTATCCATCTTGTAGAAACAATTGCTAATAACCTGACTTTTAATTATTCAATTGGTTTCAAAAATGGCTCATATGAAAGCTAAGACCCTCCCAAATGATGTTGAATGTACAAAAATATATTTGTTTCACAAAAAAAAAGATTGATCATTTAATGAAGACATAAAGTTCAAATTTTGGCAAGACAAGTTTTGTCGCCTACAGAAAGTAGTGTGAAAATTGGACAAAAAATGTACTTCAGATAAAAAAATATGTTACATAACATATGCGAATTAAGTAAGGGTGCTGTGGGATCCAAATTTAATATTTTGTATGATTTCCATGGGCTTCGACAAGGATTCATACAATTTATTGATGAAGTCATCAAGAACATCAAAGACAGCAGTCTTGCATGCCTCCCAGAGTTCATCAAAATTCTTGGGTTTCGTCTTCCATGCTTCCTCTTTCATCCTACCCCAGACATGCTAAATGATGTTCATGTCTGGTGACTGGGCTGGCCAGTCCTGGAGGATCTTGATCATCTTTGCCTTGAGGAACTTTGATGTAGAGATTGAAGTATGCGATGGAGCACCATCCTGCTGCAGAATTTGTCCCTTTTTATGGTTAGGAATGTAAGAGGCAGCTAAGATTTGTTGATATTTCAGACTATTTATGTTGCCTTCCACCCTGCAGATCTCTCGCACACCCTCATACTGGATGTAACCCCAGACCAGGATTTTGCCACCACCAAACTTCACTGTTTTCTGAGTGAATCTCGGATCCATTCGGGCTCCAGTAGGTCTCCTGCAATATTTGCGGCGACTGTGGTGTAATTCAATGGAAGATTCATCTAAAAAATCCACCTTTTTCCACAAAACAGTGAGGTTTGGTGGTGGCAAAATCAATCACCTTTATGTCTTCATTAAATGCTAAATCTTTTTCAGTGAAACAAATATATTTTTGTACATTCAACATCATTTGGGAGGGTCTTAGCTTTCATATGAGCCATTTCTGAAACCAATTGAATAATTAAAAGTCTGGTTATTCGCAATTGTTTTTACAAAATGGATAAGCGACAAGACTTTTGTCAAGGATTGGACGTAACGATTTGCGTTACAAGGCTGGCAGAACTGGGTTGAATGTTCATTCACTGCCTTACCCTCCCACTTCAAACCGATTGGACGTCTATGGCCGTCAGTGGCAGCCAATGAGTTAATTTTAGGGCATTTCACATAATTTCCTGTTGATTTATGGTCACTTTCTTTTTCTTTTGGGGCACTGTCGGGTCACTTCCTGTTGATTTTGGGTTACTAACAGAAGGTAACTACAGAATATGCCCAAATGAAAAGAAAGTGACTTATTCACTCGAAGCCATTTTTACCGGAGCAAGGCCCTTCGCTCCCGGCCGTTTTACTGGATTTTGACTGACTTTGCAAGCAAGGCCCACAGAAAATTTTGTTCTATTGCTATATAAACATGGAATCTGCCAAAAGAAAGATTAGACTCTCTTCTTTCAGCAGAAAAAAAAGTTAGTTCATATCTCTTTCCATTCTTTAGAAATCAGCATTAGAAAATAGCTTAGTTTGAGCAATTTTCCAATTTCTGATGAAAAAACGGAGAAATTGAGGTTTGGTGAAAGCATACATTTCAAACATAACTTTGACTTTAACACAGCTATTTTTGCTTTAGTTAATCCCAAATGTCTGAATGTTTTCCTTTTACAACAGAAAACAACAATACAAATAGAGCTTTTGATAGCAAAGTAACTATTTATTTATACATAACTAACTGAAAAATGACGCTATTGTGGCCGCGACAGCCAGTTAAATTTTTCCCTCATCGTTGCTCGTCTCAAAAAGAATTTTTTTTTAGTCTCTGCGGGCTCTGCTCGCGAGCAGCACGGCCTCAACGGCATCTAGTGGTCCCGGTCGTTCTGCTCGGTCGTCCAGCGCCTGGCATCCCGGGCGTCCTACCGGTTGTTCTGCTCGGTCGTCCGCCGCCTAGCATCAATTCGATCTTCTTCCGCCGGCACTTTGCGGCTTGGCCTCTCGTTGCCGTTGAATAGGGTTGTGGGTCTTACCAAATGCGCTACTGCCCTCCAGTGGCCAGTTTTATTGCTTTAAAATGGATTTTCAGCTTTGTGCTTTGGAGCTCAATTGATTCAGAACCCAGAGATGTCTTTTTTGGAAAAAAAACCCATAAAAGACGTATAAATACGTGTTTGGGACACTGAAACAATTAAAATTAGAACATATTTATACGTTTTTGGGAGCAAATGAGTTAAAATCAACAGGAAGTAAACTGTAAATGCCTATTAAAAGACTGGCTGTGAATGCTCTGGTTTCAGTGCCATTGACGGCGCAAGACGTCCAATCCATTCAAAAAGGAAATTAGATGTCTAGCGCCGCCAATATGTTAAAGACACCACATATACTTGTATGTCTCTTGCTGAAACGTAAGCTCAAGTTAACACAACGGGGCGTGTCCATCATCGCACACAGGCACACTGACTGACGGCAGGACTGGCAGATTGACAGGCTGCCGGCCCCGCGCCAGGTAAACAGTGTCACATGCGTACATGCCCAGGGGGAGTTTTCATCTTGGAACACACATCACGCAAATATGTTTGCACTCCCTGCCGTGTCCTCGGAGAGATTGGGGTGTCGAAACTTTTGCCTCGTACAACCACAAAACCAAATAGTGCAGCCACTTTAAAATTCTACAATACGATTGAATGTGATAAGTTCACAAATTGGACTTGGTAACACTTTACAATAAGGGTCCCTTAATTAAAATTAGTTAATGCATTTTAGACAATAACTAATGTTTAAGTAACATTACAATAATTAATATAATTGGTTATCTAACATTTATTAATATATTAATTATCATGAGTTAATGCATTAGCTAATGCATTAGTTAATGCTTAACCAGACAGTAACTAATGGTTTGGTAAAATTAAAAAAAAAAAAGGCCTATATAGGGTTAGGGTTTGTTAACTTAGCATTTATAATTTTTTAGTTAAGGGTTAATTAAGGTTAAGTAATACTTATGAGGTACGTTAAATATTACTTAACCTTAATTAACCATTACTGAATGTTTTTTGGACCCTTACTGTAAAGTGTAGCACACGTATCCCTTAACTAAGAAATTATAAATGCTTAAGTTCCCCCCTCTTAACCTTTATTAACTATTACTGAATGCTTTTTGGACCCTTATTGTAAAGTGTAGCACGTTTCCCTTAACTAATAAATTATAAATGCTTAAGTTAACAAACCCTTACCCTAAACCCTAACCCTATATAGGCCAATATAGTTTTAATTTTACCAAACTATTAGTTACTGTCTGGTTATGCATTAACAAATGCATTAACTAATGTATTAACTCATGTTAATTAATATATTAATAAATGTTAGATAAGCAATTATATTAATGATTGTAATGTTACTTAAACATTAGTTATTGTCTTGAAACACTTTCACTAATGCATTGACTCATGTTAATTATTATATTAATAAATGCTAGATAAGGGATTAAATGAATTATTGTCATGTTACTTAAACATGAGTTACTGTCTAAAAATGCATTAACTCATTTTAATGAAGGGACCCTTATTGTAAAGTTACCTTGGACTTTAACAAAGAGTAGAAAACAGGAAATAATCAGTCACATGCTCACGCAAAATCAGAACTCATTCACTGCCATTGACAGCGATACACGTCGAATCCATTTTAACAAACAGTAAAAAAGTATAACTTGGTACAAGTCATGCTAATTTGAGATTTTATTACGTTTTTTTGAATACATTTATTTTAGTGCTGCAACGGTTAATCGATTGACTCGGGTATTCGATTCGAAAAAAAGATTCGAATTAAATTTTGCTGCTTCGAGTATTCGTTTAATTATAGTGGTTTATTTTGAAAGTGTTTGCATTTAGTTTTATTGATTTCGGTGGGTACACTGCCCTCTAGTCTGCCTCATTTCACATGGCTGTCTCTGCAGCAATGCTGACAGCTCTTCTGTAACGAGTCACATGACATTTTAGGAGGGAAAATGACAAGCAGTACTCAATTCGGACATTTAGGGATGTACGTAGTTTCCATGCGGTGTACTCACTTTTGTTGCCAGAGGTTTTAATGGGTGTATTTTGAGTTATTTTGAGGGGAAAATAAATTAACTCTATTATATAAGCTGCACACAGACTACTTTTCATTGTGTCAAAGTATCACTTTGTCAGTGTTGTCCCATGAAAAGATATACTTAAATATCTGCAGAAATGCGAGGGGTGTCCTCACTTTTGTGATACACTGTAGGTGGCTTTGCTAAGGTCATTTTGGGTTCGCAGGGGTCACTTTGTTTACAGGCTGACAAGAACCCAAAGAAAATGCAGGAACAGAGAGAAACACATGAAAGCCAATGTTGTCTGCTTTGAACTTTCATGTCTGTGTAAGACGAGAACCTCACGGTGGAGATCTCAGACAGATATACCTAAAAAAGAACTCTGACCGCAATTGTGGTCCGTCTCCGGGTGGGGTGTGATGATGAAAGACCTTCACCGGACATAAACAAGAAGATAGCGAACACTGGAGTTAACTCCACCTTTGTGTTCGGCCTTTAACGGAGAGCCTCGCTCCAAAAGGTTTTGAATTTCCTGAACGCGTGTTGCTGCGAAAGATAACAAGAGGAGGCTTTCAAATGTGTGTAACCTGATCTCCCAGTGTGTGCGTGATGTCAAACAAGGCTTGTTATCGCGGAGCAATGGTTGAAACTCTAATCTGAGCCTGATCTTTAACCCCGAGACGCCCCCCTTCCGAGACCCCCACGCATCATTGAGCTTTGTTGATCTTCGGGCTGATGATGACATTAAAAAGGTGGACATGTTCCCCTGTTATTAGTCCATCATCTGTGCATACTTGAAGAAGCGGTCAGTGAGTGTTTCAAGGCTTCACTTTATACCCTTTAATAAAAACGCCTCAAGCCGCCCTAGGAAAAAAATAAAGAGCTAAACGCAAATTATGTCGTTAAAGCAGAACACGCTAATAACAAGACAGAAAGTAATGACATTTGAATGATTACAATGCGCGTCCGTTGATGAATGTTTGCAATAAATTGACTATGAAAGCGTCTCTTGCTTTACGGAGCGACATAACAACTGCTGTGGTTACTTGGCGAGTACTGAAAGACACGCCAAAGCTATCGTCTTCTTTCCTTCCTCACGCACAAAATAGCTATCTATACAGTGAGGAGCAGAAGTATTTGAGCCCCTTGCGATTTTGCACGTTCTCCCAATAAGAAAATAAGTACAGATCTGAAATTTCAATCACTGATGCTTTTCCACTCACATTGTATGATTTTTCAATAATTTATTTGTAATTTACTGGGGTTCATAAGTATTTGTAGTAGGGTTGTTCCGATCATGTTTTTTTTCTCCCGATCCAATCCCGATCGTTTTAGTTTGAGTATCTGCCGATCCCGATATTTCCCGATCAGATTACTTTTTTTTTGGTCTCGATTCAATTCCAATCATTCCCGATAATTTTTGCCGATCATATACATTTTGGCAGTGCATTAAAAAAAAGATGAATAAAACTTGGACGAATATATACATTCAACATACAGTACATAAGTACTGTATTTGTTTATTATGACAATAAATCCTCAAGATGGCATTTACATTATTAACATTCTTTCTGTGAGAGGGATCCACGGATAGAAAGACTCGCAATTCTTAAAGGATAAATGTGACTTTGTATATTGTGACTAAATATTGCCATCTAGTGTATTTGTTGACCTTTCAGTAAATGATACTGTAGCCATTTAACTGTTCTGCCCAAATGCATGATGGGAAGTGCAACCATGACTGTGCGTAGTGGCACCAATTAGGGTGTAAAGAAAAAGATCAACTACTACCTTTCTTCCCCACGTTGCTTTCCCACGATATTTCTAATTGTTGAGAGAGGGATTTTAAGGCTTTAGCCATTTAAAAAAAGGCTCCAAAGACTGCCAAAATTCACTCTACTCATTTTATGCTGCCTTTTAGCTCTATATAGATATACCGTATTTTTCGGACTACAAGTCGCTCCTGAGTATAAGTCGATCCAGTCATAAAATGCCCAACGAAGAGGAAAAAAAACATATACAAGTCGCACCGGAGTATAAGTCGAATTTTTGGGGGAAATTTACTTGATAAAATCCAACACATAGAACAGACATGTAATCTTGAAAGGCAGTTTAATATAAAAATACAATAGAGAACAACATGCTAAATTAATGTACAGTGTACAGTGCATGAACAACGAAATGTGAATATACTGTCCTACGTTACGGCTCGGTCCTGGCTATACAGCGAACTCCCAAAAGACAATGCTGGACGTCCGTATAATTTGCTGAATCAATTTAGTCCTCGATAGAAAACAGGTTCACATCAACGTAAATAAATGATAATTAGGTACTATTAGTAATAAGTAACAGGTTAGCATGCGTTCGCTATCATTAGCACATCGTTCAAACAACCACACAACTGGCTCTAAGTGTCCGATCGCGGGTGGAAAACAAACAAACAACAACAGAAAAGATGATACACGCAGGCGTTGCCTCTGTAGAGATAATTTAAAAGTATAAACAATGAAAGTAGGTTCGCAGCCGTCTATTCTCTCTCGCCCACTCGCTCACTCAGAGCTACGTAGCTGTCCGTCTTCTTCTGGCGTGTGAGCACTCTTCTTCACGTAAACAAGTGCGAGTGCGCCCTCACGTGGGCGTGAAAGCGCCACAAACTAAATGCATCCATTTCAAGATAAAAAAGTCAATAATACAATTGAACATACACTGCCAAAGGCAGAACGCGAACGTGGCCATAGCTATAAAGAGTTATTCAGATAACTATAGCATAAGAACATGCTAACAACTTTACAAAACCATCAGTGTCACTGCAAAAAACCACAATAACATGTGAAATTATATCATAATGTGTTAATAATTCCACACATAAGTCGCTCCTGAGTATAAGTCGCACCCCCAGCCAAAATATGAAAAAAAAACGTGACTTATAGTCCGAAAATACGTTATAGGTAAATCGGCGCCATTATGGATTGAACGCGACAATGCGTGAGTGGGTCGTGCAGCGCATGCGTTAATTGCGCTAAATATTTTAACTGGATTAATTTTAAAAAATTAATTACCGCCGTTAACGTGATAAAGCTGATAGCCCTGCTTTGAGCCAAAACTAAACACTCTGGATGAGTGTAAGACATTTTGTCTGTAACATTAAATACAATTAGAAAACGATTTAAATAAAAAAATATATGTATATTAAAAAAAGCATGTCCGATATTTTTTTTGCAGATTCCGATACTTTGAAAATGACGTGATCGGACATCTTTAATTTGTAGCCCTGAAAAAATCAGTGCTAATATTTAGTGCAGAAGCCTTTGTTTGCAATTGCAAGAGGTAAAATGCTTTCTGTAGTTCTTCATCAGGTTTTCACATATGGAAACAGGCATTTTGGCACGTTCCTCCACACAAATCTTCTGTAAATCTGTCAGGTTTCGAGGCTGTAGCTGAGAAACACGATGTTTCAGCTCTATCTAAAGATTTCTATTGGATTGAGGTCCAGAGACTGGCTAGGCCACTCTAGAACCTTGGTATGCTCTAACTGAGGGAAGGAGGTTTTTTCCCCAAATCTCACAATATATGCACAATACATCCTCTCCTCAATGCAGTGCAGTGGTCTGGTCCCATATGCAGAAAAACACCCCCCAAAGCATGATGCTACCACCCCAATGCCTCACAGTAGGGATGGTGTTCTTGGGATGGCACTAATCCCTCTTCCTCCAAACACTATGAGTGGAATTAAGACCAAAAGGTTCTATTTTGATTTCATATGACGACATGACTTCCTCTGGATTATTCAAATGGTTATTGGTAAAGATGTCCCGATTGGTCCGATCACGTCATTTTCAAAGTATCGGTATCGGCAACAAAAATATCGGACATGCCTTTTTTTTAATATATATATATATATTTTTTAATTAAATAGTTTTCCAATTGTATTTAACGTTACAAAAAAAATGTCTTACACTCATCCAGAGTCTTAAGTTTTGGCTTAAAGTAGGGCTATCGAATTTATCGCGTTAATGGCGGTATTTAATTTTCTAAAAATTAATCACGTTAAAATATCTAACGCAATTAACGCATGCGCTGCACGACCCACTCACGCATTGTCGCGTTCAATCTATAATGGCGCCGTTTTACCTATATATAGAGCAAAAAGGCAGCGTAAAATGAGTAGAGTGACTTTTGGCAATCCTTGGAGCCTTTTTTTAGTTGGCTAAAGCCTTAAAATCCCTCTCTCAACAATTAGAAATATCGTGGGAAGCAATGTGGGGAAGAACGGTAGTGGTTGATCTTTTCCTTAACACCCAATGTTACTTGCCAATGCAGAGAAGATATATCAATTGGTGCCACTACGCACAGTCATGGTTGCACTTCCCATCATGCATTTGGGCAGAACAGTTGAATGGCTACACTATCATTTACTGAAAGCTCAACAAATACACTAGATGGCAATATTTAGTCACAATATACATAGTCACATTTATCCTTTAAGAATTACAAGTCTTTCTATCCGTGGATCCCTCTCACAGAAAGAATGTTAATAATGTAAATGCCATCTTGAGGATTTATTGTCATAATAAACAAATACAGTACTATTGTACTGTATGTTGAATGTATATATTCGTCCTAGTTTTATTCATTTTTTTCTTAATGCATTGCCAAAATGTATATGATCGGGAAAAATTATCGGGAATGATTGGAATTGAATCGGGAGCACAAAAAAAGCAATCGGATCGGGAAATATCGGGATCGGCAGATACTCAAACTAAAACGATCGGGATCGGATCGGGAGCAAAAAAAAACATGATCGGAACAACCCTAGTTATTGGCAAACTTAAAACGGACCTTCACATGTACTGGCTTCAACAGGGGAACCTTCCGTGCCATGCATGATTTTAAACCATGACGTCTTAGGGGCCGTTTACATGGTGACTCTCTGAGAAGACGAAAAATTTCATGTTTGCATTTATATGGTTCCGTCTCCATTTGAACAATGTCGCGATTCTGCATGAAAACGATGTCGTATTCATGCCAGGCCCTAGGGGCCAGTGCAGATTTACAAGGCGACAGCGAATGATGCACTTTAATGCATAATGTGTAAATTATGTGATTTGGTCGAAAATTGTAGGACAAGACACATTTCGGGAAAAAATTGTTTTTTTCAAAAAACCCACATTTATGGGCGAACGGAATTTTTTTTTGGGGGGGGGGTTATTGGAAAAAAATTCCCTGCATCGTGCGAAATAACAGTCATTTCAATATTCAAACTGTGACTGTCGGTCGAACGGTTTGGGCTGTGCGGCATGCCGAAGAAACGCCATTCACTTAAAAAAAGGAATTTTACTATCTGGGCCTTTGCCTTGCAAAGCCTCATCTAATTAGCCATCTACCTCCCAATCTGAGTACTGTACATTGTCATATACGCACTGTAACAGTACATTACCATTACATCACCATTTGCTGGAAGTAAGTCTTATTGTACTTTTGCTTATTTTATCAGTGCATGTTATTGCAAAGTTTTAAATATTTTTGTACTCCGTACAATAACAATAAAAGCTTTTGTAGTCTATTCTTAAATTTATATAATATATTTAAGTAAATGTATTAACTTTTAAAGCAACTCTAGTTCGTCTATCACCATCAATGGCAGCCCATGAGTTCAATGCATCAACATCTATGCCTAGGAGAGAAAACAACAGAGCATTGGGCTTTTGTTATTTTTGTCATAATTCCGCTTAGGTCATACAGGTACAACCGGTGACAGATTGTAATCTCAGAAATGCAACGTTTCCCGCCACGAGCACATACTTGGCAGTCCTTCATTAACATAGCAGACATATTGAGACGCAACCTCGTGTGGCATGTGTGGCCTGTTGGTACACCTGGAGGAGCGTTTTGCGAGATACTTCTTTCGTAATCTTTATTCATCCTTCTTCATCCTCCGCAAATCTTCTTCATCCGTCCCAAAAATCTCTACTGACCCCTTTGTCATGTTGACGCGTAAACCCACCGGATTATGGATAACAGGGTCCAGCTGTGGTCGTGCGCGGTGCTGACAGGATTGTAAGGGGATGAGAAAAATGGGGGAGTCGTGGAAAAATATCATGGAACAAAGGGTCAGAGGGGTTCCCATCAGTTTGGAAGATTCTATGCATTTTGTATGATGACGTGTGGATGTCATGTTTGGGGAGCAAGAAAACATTCTTCAGTAGGTAGCACCACCAGAAGCATAAATAGAGTTTTTTTTTTAATGCACTCTTGTTTGTATTGGGTAACCCCCCCAATAAACGGGAACTTTTTACAATCCAATCAAACCAAGAGTGATGGAAGAAAAATATTTTATTCATAGTAATTGAAAGCATTTAAGAAACGATGGAATTTTCTAGAGCTGCAACAATTAATTGATCAGAAATAAAAGCTTTAAATTAAATTTTGCTGCTTCGAGGAATCCGTGTAATTAGAATAACGTTGTAATGGTTTGTTTTGAAAGTGTTGGCATTTAGTTGTATTGATTTGGGTGGATACACTGCCCTCTAGTGGCAACAGTGAATATGACTTAACTCATTTAACATGGCTCAATCCAGCTGCTACCTGTTAAGACCAACATATGTTTATGTTTGAGCTACTTTTTTTTTAATGCATTCGTAATTTAGTGCATAGGTATATTTAGCAGTTTTTGGTGGGAATATGTGTTCAACGATTTAAGAGCATTGTTAAAATGAAAAAAAAAACAAAAAAAAAACGTTAGCATTTTATAGCACTTAAGCTAGCGGACTTTTGCTATGCAGGCTAGCCAATTGTTCCTCATTTTAATTTAAAAAAAAAAAAAAAAAGTTTCCAATTATTATACATTGTTTCAAATGCCATGTTTTAAGGTTTCAATTTACAGACAATCGCACGAGTCACAGGTCCCGAGTCTTAACTTATATAAGTTATGTCGAGTCAAAGGTTGTAAAGACGTGTCGTGTCAAGTCAAAAGGTTGTCGAGTCGAGTCACAATTGCACGAGTCACTATGGTCCGAGTCACAAGTCCTGAGTCATGAGGTCGAGTCGAGCAGAGTCACAAGGCTGTAAAGACGCGTCGTGTCAAGTCAAAGGTTGTAAAGACGTGTCGTGTGGTGTCAAAAGGTCGTCGAGTCGAGTCACAATTACACGAGTCACTATAGCCGAGTCGTAAGTCACGAGTCTTGCCTGTTGTGGGCAAGTTGAGTCTCAAGTTCATGTTGAGTTGCGCAAAGTCAAAAGGTTGTAAAGACGAGTCGAGCGGAGTCACAAGGTTGTAAAGACAAGTCGTGTCAAGTCAAAAGTTGTAAAGATGAGTCAAGTCACAAGGTTATGTCGAGTCACCAGGTTATGTCGAGTCAAGTCTCGAGGTCACGTGGCGCCCAGACACAAGGTTGTAAAGCTGAGTCATGTCAGGTCAAAACGTTGTCAAGTCGAAGGTTGTCAAGACGTGTTGTGTAAAGTCTAAAGGTCAGAGAGTCGAGTCACAACTGCACGAGTCACTATGGTCTGAGTCACAAGTCCCGAGTCTTACCTGTTGTGGGCAGTCGGGTCAAGTCACGAGGTTATATCAAGTCGAGTCGAGTCTCGAGGTCACGTTGAGTCGAGCAGAGTCACAAGGATGTGAAGACGAGTCATGTTAAGTCAAAAGGTCGTCGGGTCGAGTCACTGTTTAGTCAAAGCCTTTACCATTGTCCCCGGGCAACAAAAAATATGGAGTATAGTTTGCAGGGAATAAACCACCATTAAGGTGTTCCAAGTGGATCACTAGCAAGTTGAGAACCAATCTATGATCCAAGTTTTTCCGAGTCAGCTTGTTGAGTCTTGAATCATTTTCTCACGCGTTGAGTCAAGTCTCAAGTTATTATTGCCTCATCAGTCGAATCAAGTCTCTGAACCTCGAAGTTTACGTTTTTTTTTCTTCAAGTCCGAGTTGAGCTGCGATCAAATTTGTGACTTGAGTCAGAGTCGACTCAAGTCCAATTGTCTGTCGATTACTGTAACTACAGCATTGGCCGGAATATAAGACAGTGTTTTTTGCATTGAAATAAGACTGAAAAAGTGGGGGTCGTCTTATATTCGTGGTCTAGACGTTATAACCATTCACAACACTTGATGGCGCCAGATATCATTGAAGCGATATTATGTCATGACAGATCTCAGCTACTCTCAAGTTTAACCAGTTTGCATTATTTTATTGCAATGTTTTTCCTTATTCAGATTTGATTCAAGACTACAGTTACAGTGAGACTTCACTTTGATGGTTAATGCAGTTATTGCAATTTTGTTGTTTTATCACAAAAGATTTGTTTATTTTCATTTCAAAAACCAGAAGCCATTCATTTACGAATGTGATTGCACTTTAGTTTACACATTTAAATGTTCAGATATTAATATCTGAATGAGGCAAAATAACATGCTTTTTCTCTCAAATATATTGTTATAATCATTTGTTTCAGATGTACTGTAATTATTTTCTGAACAAAAATTAATTTGGTGTTCAAAAAGTCTTTTTTCAAACTTGAGTCTTGAAAAAGATGAGGTCGTCTTATAATCAGGGCTGTCTTATATTCGGGCCTATACGCAGGGCCGGCCCAGGCCATTTGGGGGCCCTAAGCAAAATAATGCAGCAAAGGGGCCGATATTTTTGGCCCACCATTTCGTCACAGTGTACTGTGAAACTCATACATGCAATCCAACCCATACGTCCATATTTTGTATATTAATCAGATTTTGTTGCACTGCATACTTCAAACTTCGCACCCCAAATGATTGTCAGTACTTACAGTAGGTAGCGCCAAACCTTTTTTTTTTTTAAAGAGGAAAGAAAGAAGTTAAGGAAGAACTTTTATTTCTTTAAGCTTGTAATCAAGTATAAAAACTCACAAAAGTCAAATAACTGTAGTAAACAAAAATAGAATATAAATTAAACAATTGCCAGATTGGGGCCCCCTAGTAGTCAGGGGCCCTAAGCAGCTGCATAGTCCGCGTATAGGCTGGGCCGGCCCTGCCTACACGGTATATATTTTTTCTTATATCACTCTTGGTTTTATGAGCTCATTAAAAAGTTCCCGTTTTTTTTTTTTGTGTCACCCTGTATATGGTAATCCAGGTTGTTGTATTCACAGAGCATCGAATGGATCACATCTCGACTGTTCTAGTTGCACTGTATTCATCACCTTCACCACACAAACACGAATGCTATTACTTTATATGGTGGCTGTTTTTCTTTTCGCGCTTGCCCTTATTAGGATTGAGGACGATGTGAAGCTAATGCCAGGTGAATTTAAATTACAGGTCACTTAAGCATTCTTATTGTCCCTCTCGGCCTGTAAGAACGTGGCATGTTTCCACAAAGCTCATAATGTCACCATAGCATTGCTAACATAGCATTCATATTTCAAGCCTGTGCACGGAAGCATTATGACTTTATTAACACCTGTCATCGTTCGTCTAACAGACCTAAAATCTGGTATGCATGCCCAGAACCACAAAACATGAAAAATACATTTCTAGGCAGGTAAAAACGTTGAATTATGAAGCATCCTATCCCTCTATAATCGTAAATTGAGCTCAATTAAGAGTCCATAAAGCGGCTTTATACCGTCAATTTTCATACTCAAATGTTGTTAGGCAGGGTTTAGGGTTTAGTAGTGTAAAGCAGTGTTTTGAAGAACCATTTTTAAAACGATTAAACAAGGAAAACTTCATTGCCTGTGCTTGCAAGAGAACTCGGGGCACTCTCATTATGTTCAAAAGTCAAAATGTTAAACGTAACATCAAACAGATGTCGTTTATGACGACTTTTCATTCATTTTGCAAGCCATGTGTCAACTTCATGATTAATCGACGCCCTCCATATCCAAGTAGCTTCTTGCCCGTGTAACCGTATAACAAACGTTCAACGTGGGCCTGTCCCTACCTATGCTAAAGGACTGAACTCAAGGAACCATAACACTGTCGATTCTGCTTGAACGCACATGCCGAAAGCATTACTCCTTTGCCTGTTTAAATCCCTGAAGGAGAAAGAGCCTCTTTAACGCGGCGATTGCCCTGCCCGACGCGCGGCCTTTTTGGCCAGCCGCCCTCTCACGCTTTCTTGTCCGGCCGGCAGAATTATGCGAGTTCACGGCGACCTGTAACTCCTCCGCACAGACTGGCGTTTTCCAAAGCGCTCATGTAAGCAGCTCTCAAGATAAGGGCTCTTGACGCTCGGCCCGCAGGGACTTAATTGAAGCCCGGCCCAACCCCCAACCCGTGGCCTCACTAACTCCTCCTTCTGCCCAACTTGCGTTGACCTCCACTCTTACTCACTTCTTATTCCTCCTTTTATTTCTGACATCCACTGAGATGACTCCACTGTTTTTTCTTGAACACTGTGTTTATTGACTACACTGTTGAATGGGGGACATCAAGGAAAAGTTGTCTTTAAAATAGAAACGCAAAGAAATGAATTGCGAAGCGACCACCGCATGACCTAAGATTGTCAAAAGTTTGAAAAATAATTCCTAATGTCTTGAATAGGGGTGTGCCAATATATCGAAGAAGTGATATATCACGATACTTTGTAGCCGAAAAGGTCAGCGATATGCTCCCGCCAAGAATCGATATACAGGTAGTCAGTGATGAACTTGGCAATTTTGGGGCCTGAGGCGAACATATTCAGGGGCCCTCTTCATGGGTCAGGGGTTAAAAAGGTAAGAAGGATGTGGAGGAAATATGTTCTACTCAGGAAATTTTCTCCTGATTAGTCAGCCGACTAGTTTTACGATTAATCGACTACTCTAATACTATTCTTTTTTTTTTTCTTTTTTTTTACTAATTTAGCAATGAAATTTTTGTTGACGCTTATTAATTCACAAAATTAGTTTGGAACAATTAAATTCTTTATTAAAGTACAAATAATCATGTAAATAACAATAATTAATCACAAATTAACAATGACGTTAAATGCTGATAGCATTTACTAGTGCAAAAGAATGGAAAGTAAACAGATTCAGAACACTGACTTTGCCTTTCCAACATTATTCAAAACAATTCTTAAAAAAAAAATTCTAGCAATATTATTATAGTATACTACTATATATAATAGTAGTATAATAATTATAATAATTATTCATTGCCAATCATATTTTTCATGAAGAGTGTCATTTGAAAGCTATTCTTAGTGTAGAATCCATATTATGTAGTATTTACTCAACATATTATAAAGTTAATTCTGAAGTATGTGGGATTAACTCCAGAAATTATTATTTATATGACGAACATGACGTGCTTTTGCTGTTAACCAGCTGTTGAGTGTTATTGTATGACTGATTGGAACTGTACTACATTGTTTCGCCACAGGGTGTGCTGTCGTGTATTTTATGTTGGGTGTGAAGAAGAAGAAGAAAGTTAAAAGAGGCATTAGAGGCCTGTTCTCAAATTCTCCCTCACTGCACTTTGGCTCTCATGGAGTGCACGTTCGCTCATTTGTTCGACATAAACGATAGCCGACGTGCAAAGTAGCAAGTGAGCTGTAAAAATAGCGAGCTTAGTGGCGTGAAAACTGCGGGAGAGCTAAGTGAAGCAAACGAACAGCTAAGTGATGCTAAACGGCGCTAAATGAAGCTAAGCGACTGATACGCTGTCCGTCGTGGAACAGTCCATTGTAGTGCGTGTGTGTGTGGGGGGGTGGATAATATTAATTCAGCATTCGAATGGCTTTCTTTTTTGTTTTGTTATTTGTTTGTTTGGTATGCTGACATAATTATATATGTCGAATAGTTGGGGGTGCTGCTGGCACCCCCCCATAATTTCCCTTCTGTCTACTTTTGACATGTCAAAGTTTTAAAACTGTTTCATCATTTAAAGATAGATTCAAAACAAGATTTTTCCGATTTAGGAGTATTTTAGATAAAAGTTAATGAAAGTTAATTAGATTCGCTACAACAGAGCCTTCTAGAGAAGTCTACTGCTTTAAGATGGCGGCTGTTTACTAACGCCGGCAAGTCCGTCATTTCGCATCTCTGTTCAATAATACATGTTCCAACACCGCCGTCGTCCGTCATTTTGCATCTAGTTCTACATATATATGATATCTAATTATCTACTGTAGCCGCTTGTTTGTACCAACTAGAAACTGGGCGTTGTTTGTAGCGGCTGTTGGCCGCAGTCAGGTATGATTGATTTTTTTTTATCTAGGGGCATGAGTTTGAACATGATATTTACTCTCGGTCCGTTCCTCATTGCGTCCCAAAGACCGCGCTGACTGTGTTTAATAATCAGAATTTTTTTTTTTTTTTTTTTTTTTTAAAGTTTATGAATCGTTCTCGAATCTTCCATGGCCGAATCGTGAATAATCTAAGAATCGGAAATTTTGCACGCCTCTACTAGTTATGGGATTTGGTAACACTATTTAACAGTGGCGCCATAAGACTGTCAGTCGACAATCATTATTGTGAAATGACACTGTCATGAGCTTTAATGAATGCTTGTACCATTTAGTGTTATTCGACAAATGATCTCACTTTTGAATGGATGTATAAGATCCAAACTGGACATTGGCTACCAATGACGGCTGTGGGCGTCCAATCCGTTTGAAGTGGGAGGGATGGCAGTGAATGAACAAATGTTCATTCGCTGCCATCCCTTCCAGTTCAAATGGATTGAACGTCTACTAGTGATATACTCATTCCAATTCACAGCAGAAGGATGAAAATAGCTTGTTTTTCTGTTTATTAGCTGTTTTATATCCATATCTTCGCACCCAAATTGATACAGATGTCTGAGAATATATTACTTAGTAAGATGCGTGTGACAATTGCCACGTTTACATGGAGCCAAATATTCCAATTACAATCGGAATATTTGTTCAAACCGAATAAATGTGTTCCATATAAACACCTCATTCGGAATGAACAGGCCCAAACCGAATGGAAGTTCATTCCGATTCACAGGGGTGGAATATTCCTTTTCCCAAACCGATTAGAAGTAAAATTATATCACGTAAACAGGGAAGCGGAATGGTGGCTGGTTGCGTTCTTTCTGTGCATGCTCCGTACTGACGTGGTGACGTCACTTGGTGACGTAAGTAACGTCACTTGCAACATGGCTTCCAAGCACACGCACAGCGCACCCACACAACTTTTTAAATGAACGGCGTGTGATTCTGAAGTTTTGTTTCCACTCGAAAAGTGAAAACAGCAGCTGATCTGACGATCGATCTCCATGTTTTGCAACGTGACGCTTTGTTTTGATTAATCTGCGCATGTCAGACGGCAGTTGTCAAACGTCCTTTCGGAATAAAGGCAGACACATGTAAACGCTGGATCGGAATAGATGAAGTGACATGTAAACAGCTGATGTGAAATTTCCATTCGGAATGATTTGAATCGGTATGAATAAAAGTCAGCATGTAAACGTGGCTAATGTTGTGGCATTAGCAGTGCAATGACATTAATATTGTCATTGGTGTGCAGCATTTGTGTTTGTTTGATTCCTATTCAATACACAACCTTATATTGCTAATATAGGCTACGGCAGTGGCTCACAAAAGGTTGAAAAGCCTAGTCTAATTCACAAAGCGTTATTTGGAAGACTCCCCTTTTCCATACATCTAAACTAGGCCAGAAATAAAAAGACAGATGTAGGAACAATCGTTGAAAGACATCTGTTTTTTTTTTTAAGCTGTCATTCATATTACGAGCAGCACCGTCCCTTCATAAATCTGTCATCTTGAGAAGTTCTTGTTGATTTCCACATGCCAAGCCTGTGACACAGACAATTGCGCTTCTTCCAAGCTCAGCTGCCGGCAGTCTGAGGAATGTCTCAACAAGCGCGAAAGGGGGAAAAAGAAATTACGAGTAAGGAGAAGGGAAGGATGACGAGCTTTCTACACCAAGACAACCTCCGTTTCTCCCTTTCCGAGCCGCGCGCTTCTTCGAGAAACTTGAGTTAAAACCACGCAATCAGGAGTCACTCAGCGCCGCAGATCTGTTCCGTTATCTCTTATCTTCTTACACGCTAACTGATAAAAACCTGTACAAATCACTCAAGTCAGTAAAGGAAAAGAATAAAAAACTGTCAAGCTTGGGTTTATCAGGGGTCTGACGCTTATCACTGAACCGTACAAAATCCAGTTTCTCTGGAATGAGGCGTACTTAAACGTCAGGTACCGAATACTGTAGTATGTCAATTGCTAATAACCTGTCGTTTAATTATTCAAATGGTTTCAGAAATGGCTCATATGAAAGCTAAGACCCTCCCAAATGATGTTGAATGTACAAAAATATACAGTGCCCTCCATAATTATTGGCATCCCTGAAAAAGATGTGTTTTTCAGCTTGTAATATTTTTTTTTAATTCAAATAATATGGGACCTTAATGGAAAAAAAGAGAAAAATCCGACCTTCAATACAAGTGCATTCATTCAGTGGGGAAAAAATCCCACATAAAGACAAAATTGTTTGACATCAAATAATGTGCGTCACAATTATTAGCACCACTGGTGTTAATACTTTGTACAACCCCTTTTTGCCAACAAAACAAGGTCTGGGGACTGAGATGGCCATGGGAGGAGCTTGATTTTGTGTCTGGTGGACCATTTCTGTGTAGATTTGGCCATATCTTTAGGGTCATTGTCTTGCTGAAAGACCCAGTGACGAACCATCTTCAGCTTTCGGGCAAAGGGCAACAGATTTTGATTTAAAATATCCTGGTATTTCAAAGCATTCATGATGCCATGCACCCTAACAAGGTTCCAACGGTCCCAGGCTTCAACTGGGACCGTGTGCTTTGGTCAGATGAGACCAAGATTGAGCTTTTTGGCAACAAACACTCTCAGTGGGTCAGGGGTGCCACGAAAGATGCGCATGCTGAAAAGCACCTCATACCCACTGTGAAGTATGGGGTTGGGTCAGTGATGCTGTTTCGCTTCCAAAGGCCCTGGGAACCTTGTTAGGGTGCATGGCATCATGAATGCTTTGAAATACCAGGACATTTTACATCAAAATCTGTTGCCCTCTGCCCGAAAGCTGAAGATGGGTCGTAACTGGGTCTTTCAGCAAGACAATGACCCTAAACATATGGCCAAATCTACACAGAAATGCTTCACCAGACACAAAATCAAGTTCCTCCCATGGCCATCTCAGTCCCCAGACCTTGTTTTGTTGGCAAAATGGGGTTGTACAAAGTATTAACACAAGGGGTTTTAATAATTGTGACACACATTATTTGATGTCAAATATTTTTTTCTTTATGTGGAATTTTTCCCCACTGAATGAATGCACTTGTATTGAAGGTTGGATTTTTCTCTTTTTTTCCATTAAGGTCCCATATTATTTGAATTAAAAAAAAAATATATATGTTAGAAGCTAAAAAACACATGTTTTTCAGGGGTGCCAATAATTATGGAGGGCACTGTATTTGTTTCACTGAAAAAAGATGTATCATTTAATGACGACATAAAGGTAAAATTTTGGCCAGACAAAAGTTTTGTCGCCTACAGAAAGTAGTGTGAAAATTGAACAAAAAATATACTTCAAATACAAAAATATGTTACATAACATATGCAAATTAAGTAAGGGTGCTGTGAGATCCAAATGTAAAATTTTGTATGACTTCCATGGGCTTCGGCAAGGATTCATACAATTTATTGATGAAGTCATCAGGAACATCAAAGAAAGCAGTCTTGCATGCCTCCCAGAGTTCATCAACATTCTTGGGTTTCATCTTCCATGCTTCTTCTTTCATCCTACCCCAGACATGCTCCATGATGTTCATGTCTGGTGACTGGGCTGGCCACTCCTGGAGGATCCTGATTGAAGTATGCGATGGAGCACCATCCTGCTGCAGAATTTGTCCCTTTTTATGGTTATGAATGTAAGAGACAGCTATGATTTGTTGATATTTCAAACTATTTATCTCTCAGGGTGCAGACAATTAAAAAAACGTGTGGCATTTGCCAAGGCCCACAGCCTGTCAAAGGATGGATGCTGGAAAAGTGTCAAAAGGTGGATTTTTCAGATTAATCTTCCATTGAATTACACCACAGTCGCCGCAAATATTGCAGGAGACCTACTGGAGCCCGCATGGATCCGAGATTCACTCAGAAAACAGTGGAGTTTGGTGGTGGCAAAATCATGGTCTGGAGTTACATCCAGTATGGGGGTGTGCGAGAGATCTGCAGGATGGAAGGCAACATAAATAGTCTGAAATATCAACAAATCTTAGCTGCCTCTTACATTCTCAACCATAAAAAGGGACAAATTCTGCAGCATGATGGTGCTCCATCGCATACTTCAATCTCTACCTCAAAGTTCCTCAAGGCAAAGAAGATCAAGATCCTCCTAGACTGGCCAGCCCAGTCACCAGACATGAACAGGAGGAAAGAGGAAGCATGGAAGACGAATCCTAAGAATGTTGATGAACTCTGGAAAGCATGCAAGACTGCTTTCTTTGATGTTCCTGATGACTTCCTCAATAAATTGTATGAATCCTTGCCGAACCGCATGCCCATGGAAGTCATACAAAATATTCGCTTTCATATGAGCCATTTCTGAAACCAATTGCATAATTAAAAAACAGGTTTTTAGCAATTGTTTCTACAAAATGGATAAGCCACAAGACTTTTGTCAGGGACTGTAGTTATCGCAATATCCGCAATACCACTGTGTCTAGTTAAGTTTTGGGTAAAGAATTGGGCTAGGGCCTAATGTCCCAAAAACCATTTCAAATTCACATAGTACACTAAACGAATTATTTGCGCCACTATACCAACAGCAGGCGTGGTTTGGATGGGCATAGTTTGTATGAGGCTTTATTTGTAGCGTGGTTGCGGCTTCAGTCAGACCCTTCTCGAAATGCCACCAAATCAATATGGGTGTCACCCGATATATCAACTAACACAGCAAATCTACCGTCGTAATTTCTCCAGAAATTTTCTAGTTTTTAATTAGAAATCTGTAGGTATTATCTTGTTGTGGAGGATTCCCCATACGGAACTGGGTTCAACTTTTCACATACAGCTAAAGGTCAAGCCTCCAGGCGTCAATTGGGGTCAAGTTTCCGGCGGAGGGCGACGTAGAACAACATTTTGTCGCCGTCTGAGGGAATTATCCAGATGAGAAGGCTGACGTGTTGGCAGCGGGGTTCAAGCGCATGTCAGGATTACTTTGAGAAGGAAAAATAAGAGATGCGGGAATCTTTCCAAAAGGGGGCTACGATTTCAAGGAGGGCAGCGGGAAACAAAGTATGCAGCAAGAGAATGAAAATAAATGCCACGGCTGACATGATACAGGCCCTTTTTGTACGTCTCTCTGCTGTACACTTGATCTATTTGGAAAAAAAAGACGTTGACGCAATATTAGCAATTATGACGGAAAAGGACGTATATGGTATGAAGAGAACATTCCGTGTGTGGTCTTAAAAAAAGTCAAATGCTTGGCTCTTCATTAAGGTATGAGTACTGCAGAGACACAAACAACTCAAGCAGTTAATTCCTCAAAGTATGTACAGCGTTCACAGATTTTACTCCTCAGCGAGCCCGGCATTAAAAGACACTGTAGCATTTGTTAAGTATGTGAAACAATGAGATTTTTGTACCTGGCTGAGGTGGAAAGACGCTCACGCAAAAATGTGTTTTCAGGTTACTCGGTGCAAGTAAAAAAACAAAAAAAGAAGAGATAAGATAAAAACCTGTCAAACGATGTAGACAGATAGAAATGAGGCCTCGTTCTCCCACTCATTCCCAAGTGTATTGAGGCAATAATAAACTGTCACACAATTTTTTTTTTTTTTTCACAAATCTTTTCTATCTTTACCTCACCTTTGCATCATCTTCTCCCTAGTTCTTTCCACTGTAGCATAGCAGTCAAATTGAGTATTTGTTTTGAAAGTTTTGGGTTTAGGTAACATATTATCTTGATCGGTTGATCGTTTCTTTTGCAACATTTCAAATCGTATTTCTGTCGTTTGCCGTGGTGACATCAAGTGTAGTGTTACAAGCTTCTATCAATCTACGGTATGTGTTTGCATAACACAAGCAGTGGTGGATGAACTTTACTTATTAAAAGTACAGATACAGGGGCAAAAAAATACAAGTATCTAAGAATTAATAATTAAAAAAAATTTAAAACAAAAAGTAATTTTTGCACTATAAGGCACACCTGACTATAAGCCGCCACCCAGGAGCGATGCCAGGGAATTTGGGTCCCACTTGGGCCCCACAACCAGGGACACACACACACATTCAGAGTATCATCAACCACGTAATTTCCTGCATTCTGGTGAATCTTTACACACTAATTTGTGCATTTTCTGCATTCATTCAAGATGAAAATATATTTACAGTGCCCTCCATAATTATTGGCACCCCTGGTTAAGATGTGTTTTTTAGCTTCTAATATTTTTTTTATTCAAATAATATGGGACCTTAATGCAAAAAAAGATTCCCAGGCTTCAACTGGGACCGTGTGCTTTGGTCAGATGAGACCAAGATTGAGCTTTTTGGCAACAAACACTCTAAGTGGGTCTGGCGTGCCACTAAAGATGCGCATGGTGAAAAGCACCTCATACCCACTGTGAATTATGAGGGTGGGTCAGTGATGCTGTGGGGCTATTTCGCTTCCAAAGGCCCTGGGAACCTTGTTAGGGTGCATGGCATCATGAATGCTTTGAAATACCAGGACATTTTAAATCAAAACCTGTTGCCCGAAAGCTGCAGATGGGTCGTCACTGGGTCTTTCAGCAAGACACTGACCCTAAACATATGGCAAAATCTACACAGAAATGGTTCACTAGACACAAAATCAAGCTCCTACCGTGGCCATCTCAGTCCCCAGACCTTGTTTTGTTGGCAAAAGGGGGCTGTACAAAGTATTAACACCAGGGGTGCTAATAATTGTGACACACATTATTTGATGTCAAATAATTATTTCTTTATGTGGGATTTTTCCCCACTGAATAAATGCACTTGTATTGAAGGTTGGATTTTTCTCTTTTTTTTCCATCAAGGTCCCATGTTATTTGAATAAAAAAAAATCTTAGAAGCTAAAAACACATCTTAACCAGGGGTGCCAATAATTATGGAAGGCACTGTATGTAAATATACAGTGTATAGAGCAATAATGAATAGACTGATATCATCAATAAGAAATGTACTGAAGGCATGAAATATATTTTTATTAGAAATATTGTCAAAGCAAATACCATAATAAATGACTTAGGATAAATGTTTTGTTTTAACTTAGCTGCACTACAGTATACATTACAGTATACAACTGTTTTAGTATGAAGAGATTGCTAAGGGTTTGCCTGCTGTACTGATTAAATGTAAGCTAAAAGTGGAGCAAACACTAGCTAGCAAACAATCATAGTATTTCATTATGGAGTAGGCTTAGCCTCATTTGGAAACTCGCGATCTCCACTATAGGCTACAGCTCCGAAGCGGGGTCCCTTGTTAACAAACTAAATTCAATTGATGACAAACTAAATACTATAAATTCTTGACAAAGTGTATTCAAGCCGATTTTAAAAAAGAACTTTCCACACCAACTTTCAACATCTGTAGGATAGGAAAAATTGCTATCATTATTTGGAATTCATGTTTTTGAATAGGTGAATGTCGCTTATTGAGGCCGGGAAAATCCGGGAGTGAGCTGGGACCTCGCTTTGGAGCTAAGATAACAGGTTCATTTTCAGCACTACACTGACACAAGACACCAACCTTCCTTTGTGAAGTACTTTGTCACGTCCTGCTGGCCTTTTCTACCCATCTCCTGTTTCGCTTTCTTTTCTTTCCTCTTTTGAAAACCCGATTTTTGTTTTGAAAAAATTTCTGCAGTACCACACTCTGCGCACTCCGAGTCATTGACTTGTGTAAATGCGCACCGCTGCTCCGGGTCTGATCGAAGGTTGGGCGGACCAAACCATTGAATGAAAATACGGGGTTTGGCGGGGGTGGCTAGCAATACATATGCTCTCTGGGTGTTTTACTTTTTGCCAAATGGCGGGGGGTGGCTGGCAATACATATGCTCTCTGGGTGTTTTACTTTTTGCCAAAAACAAAACAAGAAAAAGAAACTCTCGTTTTATTCCTATTAAAATTATAATGATTAATATTTAAATTTGCAAACGGTTACCTAATGTTCTAATTTTCTTTGTGGGCCCGCATCAGGACATGGGCCCTTAGAATCAGTATCACTTTTCACCCCTATACGGAGCCCCTGCTGCCTCCCACCAAACCTGGCACAGAAACAGCATTTGTTCATAGATAAGCCGCACTGGACTATAAGCCGCAACTGTCCTCACTGTTTTATGGGATATTTACACCAAAATATATAAACCGGTAAAACTTTATTTGATAGCGGCATCATACGACTGCCATAAGACCAAATGAACCACCATTCATTGCTTCAGAAGGCTTCAATTGGCCATCACTGCTCCTTTGGGGGAGGCAGTAAACATCTGCTGCCACCTGCTGTCAACCCTGTTGTTGTCCAAAATGCCTCCTAGCATGCATTACAGCACTACAGATGTAATTAACAATCAAAATTCATGTTCACTGCTAATTATTTCTTCAGTTACTGTTCCAGTTGTTTCATTACTTGCTAGTTATGGTATTTGGTAACACTTTATATAACAGTGGCGCCATTAGACTGTCTTAATTATGACATGACACTGTCATTAGCATTAATGAATCCTTATAACAGATGTCATTTAGTGTTATCCAGCAAATTATCTGAATGGACCTAAAAGATCCAAGCTGAACATAAATGGAGTCAGTGACATAATTTGCCGAATGACACTTAATGATAAGCATTCAGTCATGCCCATGACAGTGGACATCTATCACGGTCAATGCAACTAAACACCATCGTTAAATGATGTCTTTTGCTGTCAATAGCAGTGAATGAATGAATTTTCTAATAGAAGGTAATTTATGTTATTTCTGGTCTCTTGTTTCAGGCTGAGCCGTGGAAGAGAGTCTGCAAAATGAAGGTCTCTCACCCTCCGCTGATGGCACTCGCGCTGGTCCTCGTTATTCCCCATGGCATTTTGTCCAGCGAATGCCCAAAGGGATGCTCTTGTTCCACGCCGGAATCCATCTTGTGTTTCCAGAGACGATCGGCCAACTTTCCTCAGGGAGTGCCGCCCTCGACGAGGAGCCTCTACCTTTTTGCCAATGGCATTGAGAGCTTGGCATCAAAGGACTTTGAAGATCTGAAGAGCTTGGAAATGCTGGACCTCAGTCAGAATAAACTGACAGAACTTTCTGATGGGGTCTTCCTACCGCTCACTTCTTTGAAGAACTTGGACTTATCGTCTAACCAAATAACCTATATTTCTGAGCAATGCTTCCAAGATATGGTCCTGCTTGAGCGTCTTTATTTGTACAGCAACCATATCAAGAGCATACATCCCGCTGCGTTTAAAGGCTTAGAGAACCTACTAGAACTCAAATTGCAGGGCAACAGGCTGACGTCTTTGCCGGATCTCGCAATGCCTCGACTGCTGCTGCTGGATCTTCGTTTCAATGTCCTACCTACATTGGGCCCATCAGACCTCCAAACCCCAAATCTCGAGTCCCTCAAACTAGGTGGTGTGGGACTAACAGACCTTAATTCGGAGCTGATTGGTAGTCTTAAGAACCTTCATGAACTGGATGTTTCAAAAAACCAACTGCAAGTTTTGCCATCAATCCTAAAAGAAATTAGCGGTCTGATTCACCTGAACCTGGCTGGCAACCCCATGGGTCCTCTTAAATTTCAGGACCTGAAAAACCTACAAGAGCTGAAGGAGTTGGACATTAGCAGCCTAAGTCTGCAAGGCCTCCCGGAGGAGTTTGCACAGCTATTTCCTCACCTTCGAAAGCTGACCGCGGCAGAAAACCCCTTCAACTGCCTTTGTACTTTAGCCTGGCTCCCGAGCTGGCTGCGAGCCCAAAGCATCACCCTGGAGAGAACGGAGGAGACCCGCTGCCATTTCCCTCCGATCAATGCTGGCAAAGTTTTGGAAAGACTGGAGCATCGGGATTTCGGCTGCCCTACCACGACTACACAAACTACAACCACGCTTAGAACTACAACTGCGCTGCCTGTCACGACTACAGAGAGCACTACTACGCCTGCCCCAGACCTCAATGATCATGATGACGGGACTAAAGACGCCGATTACCCCGTGCCGCCGGTTCCTGCTTCACCAAGCAGCAGCAGTAGCGTGGACTCTGACAAAGAAAAGCACTTTTGCCCGTCTCACACCTGCCTCAATGGCGGCACTTGTCATCTGGACCGGTATGGTCAAGTGGAGTGTACCTGTCCACGCGGAACCACTGGATTCTATTGTGAAATTCAAAATAACAATCCCCAATCGCCACCTGAACACAACATCCCTGTGACGACGGTCACCCCGAACCCCCCGGATATCAGTTCTCGTCACGCGACCTCTACATCGATCCTATTGGATCTCCACCGCTACATTGAAATGCGACCGTACATCCGCGGCATCCGTCTGACCTACCGTAATCTCTCAGGGCCCGATCGCAGGCCGATGCAACTCAGCCTACCGGCCTCGTATCCGGAGTACAGACTCAGAGGCTTGAACCCCAACTCCACCTACACTGTGTGCGCCAGTCCGCTTGGCGCTCCAAATGGCGTGGACAGCGTTTGCACCCAGGCGCAGACAACCGACGAAAAGAACGCCAGCGTCACCGGCGCACAGATCGTGAACAAGAAGATGACCACCATGCTAGTGCCCGCAATTGCCATCCTGCTCTTGGTAGTTCTGATAGCAACAGCGGTGGGCGTGGTTTGCTATGTCCGCAGGAAGAGAGCTAAAGGCCACCTGGACCTGGATCGCGAGCCCTCCCAGCTCGAGCTGGATGGCGTAAAACCCGGCTTGGATAACGGGGCGCTTCCTCAAAAACAGGCGCAACTCATGATCCCAGAACCTGCCGTTCAAAATGGCAACCTGGAATATGAAGTGCTGCTACTGCAGGACCACTGTATATCAAGTAAAAACATATCATCGCACAAACCTTCATATTTTTGACATCAGACCAAGTAAGGATTACCTATACCAGCTTTGTCTGCCACTGACTAGTCTGTTGCTGTATGACAAACAACAGAGTAACAGTCACACATTGTGGAAATCGGTTAATGGTCCATTTAACCGTATTTGGACTTTGACTCCATGTATGTGACATTAAAATCACATTGCTGAACTGCTAACGCTCCTATGCTATGCATAAGATAGGCAGCGGTGGGGTGAAGGCCAAGTAATGCTGGGAGAGATGCTGGATTTACATTGGTTGAAATCTATGTTCATTCAGGAGTCTGCACTAAATTGCTGTAATGCCACATTTTTCCTGAAACAGGGATTTGTGCCTGTCGTGAACTCCTTGGCTGACATTAACAGTGATAGACAAACAAGAAAAATGAACTGTTTTTCCTTTGACTACATAGTACCTTGGCTACATTACCTCTTACAACACTCAAACTAAGGAAATACATCAACAAACTTCCTATTGTTCTAATGGCTTGAATGCTATTTCATAATGTTATATAGCTCAATGTCAATAAAACATGATCATTCAATCCAACAACAGAACAAATGTGAACAGGGCCCTGGTGCGATGAGTAAAAACGGGACCCACGAGTGGCCCATCCAACGGGGTTGGGTTGCCGGTTGAGAATTATTTGTGGCGCCTCTGCAAGATGATTGTTTAAAGTGTGTGTGTAGGAGCAAGGCCCTCTCGTAATGTAAAATTAGTCATGGGCCCTCCAGACAACCAGATATTTTAAAGGAACCATGGACAGAAAGAGTAAAACAATAAATGCTATCATGAGTTATAATAATTTGATATTCAAACCCCTCTTAATGCTTTCGTTTTTATAAAATTTCAAAAATTTTGTTTCACTATTAGGTCGCCATTGTTGTTGACGACGCAATGCACGCTGGGCGGTGACGTCACTGGGCAGCGCAGCCGTAGTTCCACAGTGTCACTCGCTAGCTACATAAACATGTCGTCGGTTCTGCCCTTCCAATTTGAACCTGAGCGGAAAATGACGAGGACAGCACTCTCGATATTTCACAAAATGAGCAGCAAAAGCAATTAAATCAAGGTCTCCAGCGGGATTCGAATTCACGTTTCCCGTGCGACAGATGAATGCATGGACCGCATGACTACTTCCGCGTGACCTTAGAGTCATGATTTTCCTTTTAAAGCAATCGCAACCCACATAAGTTGTCTGTCTGTGCAGTAAAACCTGAGATGGAAATGCAACTGAAAAGAAAGTGTGGCTGCTTTGACAGCTGAATTAGAAAACGCGGCTCATTTCAGACAACAATAACGTAGGGATTGGGTAAAAGGGTTTATTGAACACTCAAAAAAAGGATCCGTAATCAAAGTCGGGATCCCAAAAAAACCAAAAACAAGGGCAAACCGTGGTGAAAGGCAGACGAACGAAAAAAAAACATGGCAATGATGCAACTAGCAACGAAGGGATATACAAACTGTCAAATGGCAGCAGGTCAAAATCTCGGCAAGCCGCCTAGGATTGGTTTCAAGACACTGCTGATGAGCTGCAATTGGATACAGGTACCACGTTGGGAACTCATCCCACATCTCTGTAACACAAAAATCTGACCAGCAGCAGAATGTGACAGTCGTCATACTTGCTTCGCTTGCTAGCTAGCACAGCTATTCTCCCATTCCTGCCCAACCGCGTCATCACCCCAGCGTGCATTGCGCTCGTAAAACATGGCGCCCTCCGTAGTCCAAAACATTTGCCTGGCACAGCCAGACTATTCTCCCTGTATTTTTCAAACACTGTGAGAAATAGTCTAGGACCCAGCCCATTAACTGCCTCTCGAGCAAGGTACAAAATCAACCGTCCAATCAGATTCGTTTATTTGCGTGACGTGTTCTTAACGAGTAATGTCACTCTTGCGTGCCGAAAGTCGTCTCTACAACAACACAGATGGCGAACGGGAGAGCCGAGAATATGTTCCAATCTGCGGTAAAACCAGTTTTAGATGACCAAAAACACATCGAAAAAAGTCAACATGGCTCGCGCTAGCCATGTTGAATAAACTTCTCCATTCTCCGCTCACGCAAATTGCTTGTCGCTTTAACAACGTAACTTCTGCACGTCGCTGATTGGGCCGCTCCGCTCTCGGAATTTGATCCGCCGGACGGTCACCAGACTCAATCGCTGGAACAGCGGTGAGTCTGGTATACCAGGCAACCAAAACATGTACTAAATATTATAGATTTTTAAATCAATAGCATTAATATACCGTATTGGCCCGAATATAAGACGGCCCTGATTATAAGACGACCCCCTCTTTTTCAAGACTCAAGTTTGAAAAAAGACTTTTTGAACACCAAATTAATTTTTATACAGAAAATAATTACATTTGAAACAAATGATTATAACAATATATTGGAGAGAAAAAGCATTTTATTTTGCCCCATTCAAATCTTCATATCTGAACATTTAGATATGTAAACTAAAGTGCAGGCATATTCGTAAATGAAATGCTTCTGGTTTTTGAAATGTAAATAAACCAATCTATTGTGATAAAACATCAAAATTGCAATAACTGCATTAACCATCAAAGTGAAGTCTAACTGTAGTCTTGAAACAAATCTGAATAAGGAAAAATATTGCAATAAAATAATGCAAACTGGTTAAACTTGAGAGTAGCTGAGATCTGTCATGACAGAACATTGCTTCAGTGATATCTGGCGCCATCAAGCATCGTGAATGGCTATAACGTCTAGACCGCGAATATAAGACGACCCCCACTTTTTCGGTCTTATTTCAATGCAAAAAACACCGTCTTATATTCAGGCCAATATGGTATGTGTTTCTAATAACATTTTAGTGAAACAGAACAATTGTGGCTTATTAAAGCCTACAAGTCTTTAAGTCCAAAGTTCCCTCGAACACTAAATTACAGCTCCGCACACCATCTTACCTTTCTGTTTGACCCTCCCGTCGCCCAACCACACCCCTTTACGCCTGCAAACCAGGCCCCCTTGAGGCCTGGGCCCGGGTGCAACTGCACCCAGCCATCCCATGTCAAATAGATTTGATTTCTATCACTGTCAATGACAATGAATGAGTTTTAAGGAGGTAATGAAGTTGCGCAGACAAGACTGCTCATTGCTTTACTGTCCGCAAAGACGTGTCTTAACTAAGTCGACCTAGACTACAGCAATACTGGGCGGAAGACTGTAACATGGGCAGGTTAATGTAGCAAAAACCTACACAGGCCATGTCGTTTGGCACTAAAACAAATGCTAATTTTGTATATAGGTTTGACGCTTTTTTTTTCTACAGTGCAACGTTGTGACTGCTAACAGCCTTTTTTTTTTTATACCTACTCAGTCACCTCTTGTGACTAATGGACGGAGTTAAAACTTTTGAAGATTAGAAATGGTTTGGTACCAGCACGGTCAATCAAAGAGCTTTTCGGCCCCCACGGTGTCAGACAGTCTAAGTAGATGCGAGTCTGCAAATACTCAAGACTAACTAAATCCCCTTTTGCAACATTTGGGCCGTCACAAAAGGGGGAAGTAATCGGGATTACGAGCAGGTACGCAAGAAAGCAGTTGACTGAACCCCTTCTGTTTTAGCTGCAGCTTAGTGCTTGCCTCAATTACATTAAACGCATGTTCAAATCACCTCGAAATACAGTGACTTTTATTTATTATTTATTCTCAGCATAAGGGAAATGCAGTGTTTAACCCTCAATTACTGTTCATTTAGAAGATAATTCATGTGGCTGGCGGATTGTGTAAAACTAGTTGGAGATGATTTTACACCTAATGTGAATTAAAACCCATACTGGGTATGTTTACATGGACAAAATTATGATCGGATGCACTGTGTTCATAGACACTAAAAATATTGATCCGATTAGCTACCGGGAATAACAAACGCATATAGTGACGTCACATGTTAGGACGGCTTATTCCAAAATTTTGGAATAAAGTGTTTTCATGAGCGCCGCTCGAATTATCAATTGGCATGAACAACCCCTCTCAATCGGAATAGAATCTTGAATGGAATGTGCTGGATCTGTTACGATCTATAAATGCGGAAAACAAGGTTGGACCCCAAGTAGACAACGAGGGATGCGTTCAAAAGATTAATTAAATGCAACAAAAACATGCGATCAAAAAACAGGGATATAACAAAAAAGGTCCGTGACAGCAGGTCGACGGCGATCAGAAAAACTAACCCGAGGGTAAACTAAGGTGGTAGGCAAATAAGGCAACAAAACAAACTAACCCAAAACCACTCAAATACCTGCAAAAGGTAGAGGATACCAAAACAAGGCAGTAAACATACAAACCCACGTAGAGGTGATACTTACTAGAGCTGGGAATCTTTGGGCACCTAACGATTCGATTACGATTACGATTCAGAGGCTCCGATTCGATTATAAAACGATTATTGATGCACCCCCCTCCTTTTTTTTTTTTTTTTTTAATAAATGTTTTGTACATTAGTTCCAAAATTGTTCAAAAATACTATTTCAGTATGAAGTTAACATATAGCAGTAAATAAAATCTACAAAAATAACAGTAAATAAAAAAATTCCAGTCCCCATTCTGTATCAGCAGCCTTAAACTACATTCAATTAATTTAATGTTGTGAATCAACCGTTAAAGTTGTTAAAATTGCTCCCGTTATTCCATATTTTCCCTTTTGTCTACTTTCGACATGTGAAAATTTTAAAACTATTTTAAAGATAGATTCAAGTCAATATTTTACCGATTTAGGAGTATTTTAGAAAAAAAGTTAATTTGGTTTGCTTGGAAGGTTCGCTACAACAGCCTTGCTGGGAAGTGTACTGCTTTAAGATGGCGGCCGTTTACTAACGCCCGCATCTAGCTTTTTGTAGGTGTGCTGCTAACGCTACCTAATCTATGTTGCATCTAGTCCTATATAAATGATATCTAGCGTAACATTATGTGGATATACTTTCTGTAGCAGCTTTTCGGCAGCAGTCAGGGATGTTGTTGTGTTTTTTTATCTCGTGGCATGAGTTGAGCTAGAGCCGTGAGTTGAGCAGTGGCATTACCCGAGGGGCCGGGTAATGACAAGCATGACGTTTAGCTACTCTCGCTTCGTTCCTCATTGACCGCGCGGCGCGCTGAGAGTGTTGTACTTCCGCTTTACTTGGCATATTTCAATAATCGGAATTTGGATGTTTGTGAATTGTTCTCGAATCTTTCACGGCCGAATCGCGAATAATCTAAGAATCGGAAATTTTGCACACCTCTAATACTTACTAAATGCGAATGACAGGCTCCAGATTTCAAAACATCCAATGGCGACCAGCAAGGTAATATCTCTGCAACCCATCCTTGGGTCGCCTGAGTTTAAATATACCACTGATGAAACTGAGCCAATCTAACCAGCAGCCGAAATGTGACAGGATCAGTTTAGAATATTCCAATTCCTGTGTGTACATGAAGCATTTTTGTTCCGACCAGGCTTTTAATCTAAATAAAAGTGTCCATGTAAACATACCTACAGTTTAGGGGAATAACCTTACATAGTGGGGTCTTTAAACATGAGAAGGGCAAGCAAACCCAACTAAAATTATGTACAGTACAATATGTGCAGGGGCTAGATCTGTCAACATCATCGCATATGAGCCGTCATGTTGGGACTTGCGCTACCAGTCCCCCCTCTTTGTATGCGCCCCTATGTCTATGTCTCGAGTTCATTACATCCCAGACTCTTCTATCAACACATCTGTGAATGTCTATTACCAGCAGTGTTTTTAGTCAACTGTCCCGCACAAAGAATGCATTGACACTCCAACCAAATACAAGAAGAAAAAGCAACACAACTGGAATATACACTGCTCAAAAAACATAAAGGGAACACGAACGTAACACATTGTAGATATAAATAAATGAAATATTTTATTAAATACAGTCCCTGACAAAAGTCTTGTCGCTTATCCATTTTGTAGAAACAATTGCTAATAACCTGACTTTTAATAATTGAATTGGTTTTAGAAATGTCTCATATGAAAGCTAAGGCCCTCCCAAATGATGTTGAATGTACAAAAATATATTTATTTCACTGAAAAAAGATTTATCATTTAATGAAGACATAAAGTTCAAATGTTCATGTCTGGTGACTGGGCTGGCCAGTCCTGGAGGATCTTGATCTTCTTTGCCTTGAGGAACTTTGAAGTAGAGATTGAAGTATGCGATGGAGCACTATCCTGCTACAGTTTGTCCCTTTTTATGGTTAGCAATGTAAGAGGCAGCTAAGATTTGTTGATATTTCAGACTATTTATCTCTCAGGGTGCAGACAATTAAAAAAACGTGTGGCAATTGCCACAGCCTGTCAAAAGGAAGGACGCTGGAAAAGTGGCAAAAGGTGGATTTTTCAGATGAATCTTCCATTGAAGTACACCACAGTCGCCGCAAATATTGCAGGAGACCTACTGGAGCCCGTATGGATCCGAGATTCACTCAGAAAACAGTGAAGTTTGGTGGTGGCAAAATCATGGTCTGTGGTTACATCCAGTATGGGGGCGAGAGACCTACAGGGTGGAAGTCTGAAATATCAACAAATCTTAGCTGCCTCTTACATTCCTAACCATAAAAAGGGACAAATTCTGCAGCAGGATGGTGCTCCATCGCATACTTCAATCTCTACCTCAAAGTTCCTCAAGGCAAAGAAGACCAAGATCCTCCAGGACTGGCCAGCCCAGTCACCGGACGTGAACATCACTGAGCATGTCTAGGGTAGGATGAAAGAGGAAGCATGGAAGACGAAACCCAAGAATGTTGATGAACTCTGGAAGGCATGCAAGACTGCTTTCTTTGATGTTCCTGATGACTTGTATGACTCCTTAAAATATCAAATTTGGATCTCACAGCACCACTACTTAATTGGCTTATGTTATGTAACATATTTTTGTATTTGAATTACATTTTTTGTTCAATTTTCACACTACTTTCTGTAGGCGACAAAACTTTTGTCTTGCCAAAATTTGACCTTTATGTCCTCATTAAATGAGAAATCTTTTTTCAGTGAAACAAATATATTTTTGTACATTCAACATTATTTGGGAGGGTCTTTACTATCATATGAGCCATTTCTGAAACCAATTGAATAATTAAAAGTCAGGTTATTAGCAATTGTTTCTATAAAATGGATAAGCGACAAGACTTTTGTCAGGGACTGTACTTTGTTCTTTCCATAGTTGAATGTGCTGACAACAAAATCACACAAAAATTATCAAAGAAAATCAATGGAGGTCTGGATTTGGAGTTATACTCAAAATGAAAGTGAAAAAACACACTACAGGCTGATTCAACTTTCATGTAAACAAGTCAAAATGAGGCACAGTAGTGTATGTGATCTCCACGTGCCTGGATGACATCCCTGCAATGCCTGGGCATTACTAGCTGTCTCCTGGAATCTCCTACAGGACGACAGGTTGGTCCTCGTACTGTCCAGGAACTCAGTGATGTGCTGGTCCAGATCTGGGTGGAAATCTCTCAGGAGAACATCTGCCCCCTCATCAGGAGCATGCCCAGACATTGCACACTACTAAGCTTCATTTTGACTTGTTTAAAGGACATTACATCAAAGTTGGATCAGCCTGTAGTGTGTTTTTCCACTTTCATTTTAAGTATAAGTCCGAATCTGGACCTCCATGGGTTGATACATTTCATTTACATTGATCATTTTTGTCTGACTTTGATGTCAGCACGTTCAACCATGGAAAGAACAAAGTATTTAATAAAAATATTTGATTCATTCAGATCTACAACGTGTTATGTTCGTGTTCCCTTTATTTTTTTGAGCAGTATATTTCTGTAAAAACAGAATTGGTTGAAAATCAAGATTTTCGACGTGATCGTAAATTTCGTGTTCCCTGTTTATTTTGGGAAGTGCCTTGTTAATATTGTGTGTGTGTTTTTTAATGTTATTATTACGTGAACTCATTTGTACAAGTGGAACAAAAGTGATGTCATTAAATGAACATATTAAAAAAATATGACTTGTTGAGCTGGACTTAATTTTGTTGTTATTGCTGATGTTATTATTTTACTCTTTTACAAACTGTCTCGTTGCATTATAAAACAGTAAAATATTTACTTACCAAATCGATGTGAAATACTGTAAATGCTACCGCGGGAAAAAAAATTGGTTGTGCGATAAAGGTATTGTACTACACCACAGCAAAGGCTCACATATGAATACTACTATATTTGTATACTGTTCGCTTGATTAAACTCCAAACTACGGTGGCTGAGAGTTGTCAGGCGAAATGCAAAGTCCAAACGTTTTGCAAAAGAAACAAAGGATTAATACAAGCTGGCACAACACGACTCCCACTTGTCAAAGCACGACTGCAATTTGGCAAAAGCAAGAACCTCAATTGCCACTACATGAATGCAAATCGCTCGAATGACGAATGCAAAAGAAAAACGCACCGATGCAAATGCCGCAACACGATCCCCAATGTCTAAAGCGCAATTGCAAATAGTAATTTCGAGTGAGGACGTCATAACAAGTGTTGTTAATAATAGCGTTAGAGTATAATGGTGTTACTAATAGCGTTATTTTTGTTAGTAGTGAGTAATCTTATTAATAACTTTTTCCATCTTCGCTACACCGTTACCGAGGACGTGAATGGGCGCGTTAGCCGCGTTTCCACAATTTGGTTGAATGAACCACTTGTTGTCTGATTTTGTCAAAGCTGAAAACCTATAAATTTTTGGGTGGCTTTAGTTAAAGCAGACACTTTTTTCATCTGTGTGATTTTGACAAACATCACATCACATTTGATATGGATTCTATTAGGGCTGCAGCTATCGATTATTTTAGTGGTCGATTAATCAATGAAGTAGTTAGTTCGAATAATCGAGTACAGTAATTTTCGCACTATAAGGCGCACCTGACTATAAGCCGCCCCCCCACCAAATTTGGCACAAAAACGGCATTTGTAAATACACAAGCCGCACTGGACTATTAGCCGCAGCGTTCCTCATTGTATTATGGGATATTTACACCAAAAAATATCAACAAGTAACACTTTATTTGACAGCGGCATCATATTGGCTGTCATAAAACCAAATGAACCACCATGAAGCTTTGAACCACTTGGCTGCAAAGCTTCATTGATTCAAGAAGCTTCATTTGGCCATCACTGCTCCCTTGGGGAAGACAGTCAACGTCTGATGCCACCTGCTGTCAACACTGTTGTTGTCCAACATGCCTCCTAGCATGCATTGCAGCGCTACAGATGTAAATAACAATCAAAATTCGTGTTCTGTGCTAATTATGTCTTCAGTTACTGTTCCAGTTGTTTCATTAATTGCTCGTATGGTATTTGGTAACAGTTTATTTGACAGTGATGCCGTTAGACCGTCATAATTATGACATGACACTGTCATGAGCATTAATGAATGCTTATAACAGATGCCATTTAGTGTTATCCGGCAAATTATCTCACTTTTGAGTGGATGTAAAAGATCCAAGCTGGACATGAATGGAGTTAGTGACATAATTTGCCGAATGACACTTGATGACATCTGTCATAAGCATTCAGTAATGTCCATGATTGTGCCATGTCATAATTATACGATCTTATGACCGTCTTATGACGCCGCTGTCAAATAAAGTGTTACCTATTAACCGAAATAAATCAACAAATAAGCCGCACATGACTATAAGCCGCAGGATTCAAAATGAAGGACAAAAGTAGCGGCTTTTAGTCTGAAAATTACGGTAATTGGACAAGGAACATAAAAAAATCAAAATACCTGAGCTGAGCCTCAAATGGTACAAAAAATAAAAAAATAAGGATCTATGTAAAACAAAGAAGAATTGGCTAATTTACATAGCAAAACTCAGCTAGCTTAAATGCTATAAAATACTAACTTTTTTTTTTTTTTCACAATGCTCTTAACAAATGGTTCGGACACATATTCCCACAAAAATTGGCTAAATATACCTTTAAACTAAATTACGAATGCATTAAAAAAAAATTAGCTCAAACAAAAACTTAGCTTATGTTGGTCTTAACAGGGAGCAGCTGCATTCAGCCATGTGAAATGAGGCAGACTAGAGAGCAGTGTATCCACCCAAATAAATAAAACTAAATGCAAACACGTTCAAAACAAACCATTAAAACGCCACATTCATTATACGAATAGTCGAAGCGGCAAAATTTAATTCGAATCTTTTTTTCTAATCAAATACTCGAGTTTAGTGCTGCAACGATTAATCGATCAACTCGAGTATTCGATTAGAAAAAAAGATTCGAATTAAATTTTGCTGCTTCGAGTATTCGTTTAATTAAAGTGGCGTTGTAATGGTTTTGAAAGTGTTTGCATTTAGTTTAATGATTTAGGTGGATACACTGCCCTCTATTCTGCCTCATTTCACATGGCTGAATCCAGCTGCACCCTGTTAAGACCAACATAAGCTAAGTTTTTGTTTGAGCTAATGTTTTTTTATGCATTCATCAAGTAGTTAATAAGTATATTTAGCCGTTTTTTGAGGGAATATGTGCCTGAACCATTCGTTTAGAGCAAGGGTGTCCAAACTTTTTGCAAAGAGGGCCAGATTTGGTGTGGTAAACATGTGGGGGGCTGACCTTCGCTGACGTCCTTTATGTTGAGCAATATATTTAAGCAAATTTTAGCGAGCCATTATGTGTGTCACATTTGCTTTATTATTTTTTTTTAAATTAATAATTTCAACAATCTCGCAACTAGCCTTTGTGGCTAAACTTTCGACTCTCGGGCTCTTGTGAAACACTGCTGCTGTAACATTAAACTAGCTTCAAGTTGCTTCAATTTCTCGCTACGTATCTTCCCTGTAATCTTGTCATACATGTCAGCATGTCTTGTTTGGTAAAATCGCCATACATTGAACGCTTTAAAAACAGCAACTGTCTCTTTGCAAATGAGGCAAACACAGTTGTTGCGTATTTTAGTGAAGAAAAAGTCCAATTTCCACCTATCCTTGAAGCGTCGGCCGTCACAGTCAACTTTTTTTTGTTGATTGTCGCCATTTTAGAAAATTGTGAGTAAAAGGTCACACGGGGTAATGTTGCTTAGAGTAATGTTGCTTTTTAGTGGGTAAATGAGGCGCAGCGTTTAGTGTTTAAGCTACCTCATACGCTAGTAGCAGTACTGCTGACCAATTTATTAAGTCTGTGTGCGGGCCAGACGTTATTGATTTTATGACGGAGGCTGGGGGCCGGATGAAATTTGACCACGGGCCGCATGTGGACCCCGGGCCGGACTTTGGACATGTCTGGTTTAGAGCATTAAAACAAAAACTTCGCGTTTTATAGCATTTAAGCTAGCGGATTTTTGCTATGCAAATTAGCTAATTGTTCTTTGTTGTACATAGATCCTTATTATTATTTTTTTTTTTGGTACCGTTTGAGGCTCAGCTCAGGTATTTTAATTTTCCTTATCCAATTACCGTAATTTTCGGACTAAAAGCCGCTACTTTTTTCCTTCATTTTGAATCCTGCAGCTATAGTCAAGTGCGGCTTATTTGTTGATTTATTTCGGTTAATAGGTAACACTTTATTTGACAGCGGAGTCATAAGACGGTCATAAGATCGTATAATTATGACTTTTTTTTTTTTTAAACCGTTTGAGTCTCAGCTTAGGTATTTCAATTTTTATGTTCCTTATCCGATTACTCGATTATTCGAACAAATTAGTTTTGCGATTAATCGACTACTAAATTATTCGATAGCTGCAGCCCTACTCGAGTTAATCAATTAATTGTTGCAGCACTAGATTAAAAAACAAACAAACAAAAAAAACAATTAAATTTTCAAGGATTTAAAGGACCCGTAAGAACCATGTGGGTTGCGGAACAACACTCTTTATTGCTGGCGTTAGTTAGCACACATACTGAGGAAGCAGATCAACAACTATCCTACTGTTCTAACGACTTTAACCGTCATTCATAAATAAACTCATTGCCTCTCAATGCCAGTGTAATATGATCATTAAACGTTCCGGTCAAAATGGATCTGTTGCTTATTGCTGTCAAATGAAGTGAATGACTTGACAATGAATGGATTGATTCTTCACAATAATTTAGTATTTACTGTACAAGCAATTTCAGCTTGAGAACCAAAACCTTGGAATTTATCTTTTGGCAGACGGAGCTCCTTTAATTGGTCGTAAGTCGATTCGACCTTTACAAATGACTGCTTTTATAAGCGGGTTTTGTAAACACTACGCTTAGGATGACCACCCATGTTTTATGAATGGGATGCTTGTAGGGAATGAAAACAGCATGTGCACACACCTCCAAACAAATAAACTGGCCCAAAAACAATAACTACTTCTCACTCATAAAACAGGCCCCACTGAGTCAATTTGCACATTGAGCGCAAACTTCCGAGAAATAAAATCACAATGTACTTCCCCTAATAACTTTCCATCTTTAAGTATGAAGGAAGACATTTAGGAAAACTTTAGAAGAGACGGTAACACATGGGTGGTAATCAGAAGCACATGTGAACACGGTAATGCAGTTTCAGGTAAAAAAAACAACAACAGACCATGTCATGTAAAACAGGGTTGGGAACCTGCAGGTACCTCACGATGCGATAGGATTTGCGATACAAGGCTCACGATAATGATCTCACAATATGGCGATATAAAGATTATCGATACATGAGTCAGGAAATCATTATCCGACAAAACAACTACCGTATTTTCCGGACTATATGTTGCACTTTTTTCCACAGTTTGGCTAGGCCTCTGACTAATACGCAAGTGTGACTTATATATCAGGCATGAAAAAGGGTCAGAGGTTAAAAAAGGTGAGAAGGGTGTGGAGGAAATACGTTCCTGTACACTGTACAACTACGGCTGTCATAAATGACTAATTTGCTATTTGCGATTAGTCGGCAGACTACCCCTGAAAAAGATGTGTTTTTTAGCTTCTAATATATTTTTTTATTCAAATAATATTGCACCTTAATGGAAGAAAAGAGAAAAATCCAACCTTCAATACTAGTGCATTCACTCAGTGGGGAAAAAATCCCACATAAAGAAAAAAATATTTGACATCAAATAATGTGTGTCTCAATTATTAGCACCCCTAGTGTAAATACTTTGTACAACCCCCTTTTGCCAACAAAACAAGGTCTGGGGACTGATATGGGCATGGGAGGAGCTTGATTTTGTGTCTGGTGAACCATTTCTGTGTAGATTTGGCCATATGTTTAGGGTCATTGTCTTGCTGAAAGACCCAGTGACCACCCATCTTCAGCTTTCGGGCAGCTTTGGTCAAATTAGACCAATATTGAGCTTTTTGGCAACAAACACTCTAAGTGGGTCTGGGGTGCCACGAAAGATGCGCATGCTGATAAGCACCTCATACCCTCTGTGATGGGTCCATGATGCTGTGGGGCTGTTTTGCTTCCAAAGGCCCTGGGAACCTTGTTAGGGTGCATGGCATCATGAATGCTTTGAAGTACCAGGACATTTTAAATCAAAATCTGTTGCCCTCTGCCTGAAAGCTGAAGATGGGTCGTCACTGGGTCTTTCAGGAAGACAATGACCCTAAACATATGGCCAAATCTACACAGAAATGGTTCACCAGACACATAATCAATTTGTTGGCAAAAGGGGGCTGTACAAAGTATTACCGTAATACCAGGGGTGCTAATAATTGTGACACACATTATTTGATGTCAAATAATTTTTTCTTTATGTGGGATTTTATCCCCACTGAATGAATGCACTTGTATTGAAGGTTGGATTTTTCTCTTTTTTTCCATTAAGGTCCCATATTATTTGAATTAAAAAAAATATTAGAAGCTAAAAAACACATCTTTTTCAGGGGTGCCAATAATTATGGAGGGCACTGTAATATAAACAATACAGTTGGCTTCATTTACTTATCTCTGACGGAGGCACGCTGGATCTAACAACACACACAACTCAAGACAATCTAACTCTGACGTAAATATGATTGATTCAGCAACTAAACCTGAGTGTAGCAGTGAACTCTCTCTCTCTTTCTTGCTTTAATCACCGGCGCACACGCTCAGCCTTTCATTACACACAAACAAGGACCCAAACGGGACGGCTAATACGGTCAAATTAGTTTAGATTTTAATCGATTAGTTGTTGCAGCCTTACCCTGTAACATTAAAGTGCATGTGACACGAAAAAGCATGTTTATTTCGTAATACACGCGGTATTTTATGCTGCTGAATGATATGGACCGCTTGGATGTGTGTGGAAGCGATCGCTATATTTATTTAGTTTTTTGAATCCCGCGCCATGAAAATGAGTGACTTCCGGCTTCGGTCTTGCATTGAGGAGGAGGGCGCTGTGACGTGTACGGGTGAAGGCGTCCTCTTCACTATACAGCGGTACTGTTGTGTATGAGGACTAAGGATTCAGATGATTTTGCAGATTAATAAGTTTATTTTTCGCATCATCCCAGCCAAACGGCTGCAGAAAAATCTTGCTTTAAGAGGGAGAGGCGTGTGCGCCTTTTTGGAGTTTCAAAAGGTTCCCATTCACCGTGGATATTGGCCAAAACAAGCCCAACTACTATGGGACCATTGGACTTACGAGGAAGTGAGTAAACATCTTGTTTTGTATTATGTCAAATATTAATACAGCGATTACAAAGTAAACACTAAGGACTACTTACGTTTGATCATTGATAGGCATATAAAAAGCTCTCCTCGTGCACATTAGCTGCACGTTAGCTGCACAACAACTGCAGCCGCCCTCCTCTGGGGAACGAACTGTAAATTGCTCTCCGCCGGGCGGTTTGCCGATCCGCGAAGACAATCGACAACCCAGTCATCATGTCAAATAATCCGGACTAGTTATGTGGGATTTTCCGCTTCGAAGACTTTGAAACATTACTCGGTTCGGGTTAGCATGTCGGCTAGCTGTCACGCCTCTTGGTTTGTTTACATTCTCCGAAGCCAAAGAAGGGAAATGACATATGTCCGATTTAGGTGTCATAAAATATCGTTCGGGAGGTGCGACAGTAAAGGTGAAGTCGACAGTTTTGACCATTATGGAGTAATTTTGCCATGTCGTCCTGAAAAAGTGCATTTTTATTATTTCATATTCCATTTAGCACAAGACTGTTATTTGTCATGACCATGACATTTATTTAGCAATTGGGGATAATACTTGGATAAAAAGAATATCCTGTAAAAATATTGGAGTAGAGAGACAGAAACAATGACATTTTGCGGCTCTCTTTGTCGCGTTTTCCTCATTCTGAATAATTCCCCCTCGATGGGCTGTATAGTAAGACAGAGAAACCATTCTCCTGCCAATGTCATCCTCCTATTGGGGACCCGAGAGCCCTATAATGGTAGGAGTGGCTTACCGGTAGATTAAAAGACTAATTTCTCGTCATCTGCGCTTTGCTAAATTGTTGTATATAGTCAAATCGTCTCAAAATATGATTCTAACTCACATAATAATGCTATTTAAGACTTTTTACTCCTGTCGTTTGCTCTTTAAAGCTATTAAAACAGGAGGATGGCTCCTTAATTCGTAAATAGTCATTTGACTTTTACTGTGTCGTCAAGCAAATACAGTCATTTATTAAAAAAAAAAAAAAGAAACCCTGGCTCATCTATCAGTTAACTGGCAGCAAATGAGTTAAGAAGCTTCTGGTGTTAATTAATCCAAAGCTAAATGACTTTGGCATCTTTTCAGGGCTGATGCATAAAATTTAATTGTGTAAATGTCTTTTAAAACAGGTCATCTGACAACAAACTGTAGCTTCAGGCATTAATACCGACCTCTAGAATGTATTTTCTTCTACTCAATTTAGTTTATAGGTCACCATGATGGAAAAAAGATATACCATAGTGTTATATTTATTTTCCAAACATGGCTTATAGACATTATATATCCACCAAGTCTTTCCTATCCACGCACTCTCTCTACCTTGGACCTGCCAGTCACCTAAAAAAAAATACCAAGCTCTGCCAAGCGCCTCATGGCCTGCGGACGCGGCACAGAATCTTCATCCAGCAACAAAAATATGAATAAATAAATGACAAACAGGTTCCACGAGAAAACCTGTGTTTTCTAAAGTTAATAAAATAGTTTGCACATGGATAACCAGGAACAGCCCGAGGAGAACATTCATTATCTTCTGTGGCTGCATGCTAATAAACGCAGAAAGGACTCGCCGAGTGGGAAGAAAAGAAGCGCTGAGTCGGGGGGAAAAAAGTACAGCCGCGCTTTGTTTTTAGAAGCTGCTTTTCTGGCTCTGTTTGTTGGCTCTCGCCTGGTTTCCACCGTGCGTTCGCTCTCCTGCAACACATTCCGCTTTCCTTCCCTCCCCATTAATCTTTCCGAAGAATTACCAACACGCGAGATGCAAGTATGTAAATATAAAGACGGCCCGCCTGCCAGCGTGTGCCCAGGAACTCATCTGACATAAAGCAGTGATATACATTAGGAGGGTAAAAAAGTAGAAGAATTTGAATCTGGCTCGTTCTTGACAGCAAGCACACGCGGCGCTACACATGCGACTCATTCCACATGCTGTTTAGGACAAAATTGCTTATGAAAAAAGACAGCCTTGTGACTCAAGTGAATACTTTTTCTACTCTACTGCTCTTGACATTTGGGTTTGATCATGAATTCGCAGCGTCCACTCCAATTTGTCCAGAGTGCTGGCAGCGATCAAACAATTAAAAAGTTGGTTTTTGCATCCATTGATTTTTCTGAAAGTGATTTAGATACCCCTGACCTACCGCTAACCTTTACCCTATTTTACCCTTGAATAATAAAAACAATAGAGCAACACTTGCTCCTAGCGTTGCAGCATGCTCGGGCCATTACAAGCATGTACTTCTTAGGCAGAATTCAGAATTCAACACAAGCAAAGTCTTGTTAAAATGACTGACATTCTCTCACTTGGCATGTTGTAGCCTTTTCTATATTAAAGTTGTTGATTGCACAATGTGATCTTTGTTTGCGATAGGTCTCAGTTCTTCTCGTTTACCCTGCAGGGGAGGATTATTTCTGTCTGTCTGTGCAGTTCAAATCAATTTTAAACAACAACAACATGAGTGGCAGATGACATATCCAGCCCAAAAATTGGCTGTTAAAACAGGAAATTAGGTCACGACGTGTGCCAGGATAACCTATGATTTATCTCAAACGCAGGTTCACACAAGAACAATTGTTCAATTCTCACGCTTCAGGAACTTTCACAGATTTTAGCTGAATCAAATTTGAATGTGTTCTCACTGTATTTGGAGAGAATCCAATGAGGCTAGATCTATTTATCACATAGGATTTTGTTTATTTATTTAAAGCAACACTTGGAAATGTTTCAGTTTTGGTCAATTTTAGCGACGCCGGTGGACAAAAGGGGTAGTGTTTTGCCTTAAGAAAGAGTGCGTTTCCGATGAGGACCAGCGCACACCTGCACAGTGTTGCAAAATTATCAATCAATCCAAAATCAATCTCCCGGTCGTCTGCAGATGGATTAAACTGGGAATGGGTTTCAATAAGCTTCGGCTTCTCCCGTCAGCCCTTTTCTTTTCGGGTTGAATTAATTGTAAACACATATAAATGCCCTTCCCATGGGCTCACCACCTGTGGGAGGGGCCAAAGGGGTCGGGTGCGTAGAGAGTTGGGCGGCAGCCAAAGGCGGGGGCCTTGGCGGTCCAACCCCCAGCTGCAGAAGCTAACTCTTGGGACATGGAATGTCACCTCTCTGGCAGGGAAGGAGCCTGAGCTGGTGGGTGAGGCAGAGAAGTTCCGACTAGATATAGTCGGACTCTCCTCCACACACAGCTTGGGTTCTGGTACCAATCCTCTCGAGAGGGGTTGGACTCTCTTCCATTCTGGAGTTGCCCACGGTGAGAGGCGCCGAGCAGGTGTGGGCATACTTATTGCCCCCCGGCTTGGTGCCTGTACGTTGGGGTTTACCCCCGTGGACGAGAGGGTAGCCTCCCTCCGCCTTCGGGTGGGGGGACGGGTTCTGACTGTTGTTTGCGCTTATGCACCGAACAGCAGCTCAGAATACTCACCCTTTTTGGAGTCCTTGGAGGGTGTGCTGGAGAGCGCCCCCTCTGGGGACTCCCTCGTTCTACTGGGGGACTTCAACGCTCACGTGTGCAATGACAGTGAGACCTGCAGGGGCGTGATTGGGAGGAACGGCCCCCCCGATCAGAACCCGAGTGGTGTTCTGTTATTGGACTTCTGTGCTCGTCACGGTTTGTCCATAACGAACACCATGTTCAAACATAGGGGTGTCCACATGTGCACTTGGCACCAGGACACCCTAGGCCGCAGTTCAATGATCGACTTTGTAATCGTGTCATCGGACTTGCGGCCACATGTTTTGGACACTCGGGTGAAGAGAGGGGCGGAGCTGTCAACTGATCACCACCTGGTGGTGTGTTGGCTCCGATGGTGGGGGAAGTTGCTGGCCAGACCTGGCAGGCCCAAACGTATTGTGAGGGTCTGCTGGGAACGTTTGGCAGAATCCCCTGTCAGAAGAGTTTCAACACCCACCTCCGGCAGAACTTCTCCCTTGTCCCGGGGGAGGTGAGGGACATTGAGTCCGAGTGGGCCATGTTCCGCACCTCCATTGTTGAGGCGGCCGATCGGAGCTGTGGCCGTAAGGTGGTTGGTGCCTGTCGTGGCGGCAATCCCCGAACCCGCTGGTGGACACCAGCGGTAAGGGATGCCGTCAAGCTGAAGAAGGAGGCCTATCAGGCCTTTTTGGCCTGTGGGACTCCGGAGGCAGCTGACAGGTACCGGCTGGCCAAGCGGACTGCGGCTTCGGCGGTCGCCGAGGCAAAAACTCGGACATGGGAGGAGTTCGGCGAGGCCATGGAAAACAACTTCCGGACAGCTTCGAGGAAATTCTGGTCCACCATCCGGCGTCTGAGGAGAGGAAAGCACTGCACCATTAACACTGTGTATAGTGAAGATGGTGTACTGCTGACCTCGACTCGGGACGTCGTGAGTAGGTGGGGAGAATACTTCGAAGCCCTCCTCAATTCCACCGACACGCCTTCCTTTGAGGGAGCAGAGTCTGGGGACTCTGAGGTGGGCTCTTCGATCTCTGGGGTTGAAGTCACTGAGGCGGTTGGTAAGCTCCTCGGTGGCAGGGCCCCAGGGGTAGATGAGATCCGCCCGGCTCTGGATGTTGTGGGGCTGTCATGGCTGACACGCCTCTACAACATTGCGTGGACATCGGGGACAGTGCCTCTGGATTGGCAGACCGGGGGTGTGTTCCAATTATAGAGGGATCACACTCCTCAGCCTCCCCGGTAAAGTCTATTCAGGGGTGCTGGAGAGGAGGGTCCGTCGGGAAGTCGAATCTCGGATTCAGGAGGAGCAGTGTGGTTTTCGTCCCGGCCGTGGAACAGTGGACCAGCTCTACACCCTCGGCAGGGTCCTCGAGGGTGCATGGGAGTTCGCCCAACCAGTCCACATGTGTTTTGTGGATTTGGAGAAGGCGTTCGACCGTGTGCCTAGGGGAGTCCTGTGGAGGGTGCTCCGGGAGTACGGGGTACCGAGCCCACCGGTAAGGGCTGTTCGGTCCCTGTACGACCGGTGTCAGAGTCTGGTCCGCATTGCCGGCAGTAAGTCGAATTCGTTCCCAGTGAGGATTGGACTCCGCCAAGGCTGCCCTTTGTCACCGATTCTGTTCATAATTTTTATGGACAGAATTTCTAGGCGCAGCCGAAGCGTTGAGGGTGTCCGGTTTGGTGGCCTCAGCATTGCATCTCTGCTTTTTGCAGATGATGTGGTGCTGTTGGCTTCATCAAGCCGTGACCTCCAACTCTCACTGGGGCGGTTCGCGGGCGAGTGTGAAGCGGTTGGGATGAAAATCAGCACCTCCAAATCCAAGACCGTGGTCCTCAGCCGGAAAAGGGTGGAGTGCCCTCTCCGGGTCGGGGATGAGATCCTGCCCCAAGTGGAGGAGTTCAAGTATCTTGGGGTCTTGTTCACGAGTGAGGGTAGGAGGGAGCGGGAGATTGACAGGCGGATCGGTGCAGTGTCTGCAGTGATGCGGACTCTGCACCGGTCCGTTGTGGTGAAGAAGGAGCTGAGCCAAAAGGCGAAGCTCTCAATTTACCAGTCGATCTACGTTCCTACCCTCACCTATGGTCACGAGCTGTGGGTCGTGACCGAAAGAACAAGATCCCGGATACAAGCGGCCGAAATGAGTTTCCTCCGCAGGGTGTCCGGGCTCTCCCTTAGAGATAGGGTGAGAAGCTCGGTCATCCGGGAGGGGCTTGGTGTCGAGCCGCTACTCCTCCGCGTTGAGAGGAGCCAGTTGAGGTGGCTCGGGCATTTGGTTCGGATGCCTCCTGGACGCCTCCCTGGAGGGGTGTTCCGGGCATGTCCCACCGGTAGGAGGCCCCGGGGTCGACCCAGGACACGCTGGAGAGACTATGTCGCTCGGCTGGCCTGGGAACGCCTTGGAATCCCGCCGGAGGAGCTGGCTGAAGTGGCTGGGGAGAGGGAAGTCTGGGCTTCCCTGCTAAAGCTGCTGCCCCCGCGACCCGACCCCGGACTAAGCGGAAGATAATGGATGGATGGATGGACACATATAAATGCTGTATGTTGTTAGGATTTGTTATGCCTGAAGGGGGACGGGTTCCCGATAAGCTTCTGCTTTTTCCGTCTCCCTTGTCATGTCTGTCTTCATCTTCTTTGGATAAACAAACTTACGCGATGATTTCCTTCTTTTCTTTCTTTTCTTGTGATTTTGATTTTAATGCTGCTGCTGCTGATGATGATGATGACAATGACAATAAATTCAAAATTTAAGGGAAAAATAAATAAATAAATAAACAACATTTGTGTTTCCAGCGGCTGTGTGACGGATGAATAGTAATAAAGCAATGAATCCTGTTGTAGCGAAACAATAGCATATGACGGTTACCAACCATGTGGCTGAGTGTGGCTAACCCCCACACCCCACCCAAACTCGGCAGCGCTGATGAGTTCACCAGTGAGTGAAAGCTGGGCCGATGTTTATTCTATATAGTCTGGTAGCCTCCCTTTTTTCCCTTCCTCAGACAAAACTTTTTGTCTCTTTTGTTCCTCTGCCATCTTTGCAGAATTCGTGCGAAAGCGTTCCCATCGACTTCCATGTTTATAATGAATGGGGAGAGGGAAGGTGTGCCGTAAAGCATACAGCACATTTGTAGTTTTTTTTTGTTTGGTAGGGTTCCTGCCACCCTCCTCAAAGTTATTAGTGCCGGTGAAAGCAATACAGACCTCCTCAAAATATAGAAGAGGTGTCATTTAACTAGTTGTCAGTCGACATATAATCACAAATGTTATGGATATATTTAATAAACGTTGAAAAGTTTCTTAGGCTACGTTCATACTACAGGTCTTAATGCACAAATCCGATTTTTTGTCACATCTGTTTTTTTGGCATGCCCGTTCAGACTGCCTTTGTCCATTGAGACCATTCAAGTATTACGCATGCGCACTAATTTGCAGTCCGACACGCGCTGAGCAAGACGACCCGCATGCGCAGAAGCATCAAAACAAATGACCACAGATGTTGGCTGTCATCCGTCATTCCAGGGATTATCATATTTTGCTCGTTAAAAAGAGGACACAAATAACAGACATTAATAATCCACGTTTAGTTTTATTTTCAAAGTTTATATGGACTGATACAACGCATACACGCACACACATAAGCCTTGACGTGTGTGCGTGAAATGACGTGGGTGCGTCAGTTTGCCCCGACTCGGCCATGTGTGCAATAATGAAAAATATTGCTCATTCGGCGCACAGAATTAAAATCGAAAATTGACAGGGTTTTCCTTTTCTTCATTTTATTTTTTTATGACTGTGGTCAAGCCCGCTTCGTGCTTAAAAGCAGAGTTCAAGCTAGGCGCTAATGCCTGCATCGCTGCCGTCCTTCGTGCCTCTTGCTGTTTGCTGATGTAATTAGTGCATGAATTCCGATTCCGGAGATTGGACAGTACAGACTGCTGCGACAGTCTGGAAAAATGTGGCCCAGATCGGATTTGAACCACATACGAAAGTGACCCAGATCGGATTTGAAATGGTCCAGTTCTATGCGACTTGTCACGTTCAGACCATCCAGTTAATGCCTCACTCGAGTCGGAAAAACACGAAAAAATCGGATTCGTGCATTAAGACCTGTAGTATGAACGTAGCCTTAGTGTTGCTTTAATACATAATAGTAGAATTGTAAAAGACCCCTATGCTAAAGGAGAGGCTCTGTTTAAGTGACTAGCTCCCACTATTGTAAAAGCTAAGAAGTGCAACAGAATGTAGGTCGAATTTAACCGGCTTGTGCGGCCCAATATAAACTGATTACGTGGCCATAGTTGGCCCGCGAGCCGCAGTTTGGACACTTAACGTTTAGATAATTAACTGGATTTTCTAAGACAAAATTAAGTACAATAAAAACAAATGAAGTAAATAAGATTAAAGAAATTTTTTTTAAAATGATCAAATAAACTTGAAACTAGTGCTGCAATGATTAATCGATTAACTCAAGAAATTCAATCCGGAAAAAAGCTATGATTCAAATTTTGCTGCTTCCAGGATTCGTTTAATTAGATTGGCTTGTAATGATTGTTTTGAAAGTGTTTGCATTTAGTTTTATTGATTTGGGTTGATACACTGCCCTCTACAGGAAACAGTAAATGTGATATATGTATATATATATATATTTATATGTAACTCATTTAACATGGCTAAATCAACCTGCTCCCTGTTAAAACCAATATAAGGTAAGTTTTGTTTACCATATTTTTATGGGAATACCGTAGTTTTCGGCCTATATAGCGCACCTGAGTATAAGCCGTCACCCATCATATTTGACACGAAAACATTCATTCATAGCTAAGCCACAATGCTGCAGCTGAAGCTGCAGCTGTCCTTACTGTATTATGGGATATTGTCACCAAAAGATATTAACCGGTAACACTCTATTTGACAGCCGCATCATAAAACTGTCATGAGACCAAATGAGCCATCATGAAGCTTTGAACCAATTGGCTGCAAAGCTTCATTGCTTCAAGAAGCTTCATTTGGCCACCACTGTTCCCTTGGGGTAGACAGTTAACCCCTGCTGTCACCTGCTGTCAACGCTGTTCTCGTCCAGCATGCCTCTGAGCATGCATTGCAGCACTACAGATGTTAATAACAATCAAAATTCATCTTCAGTGCTAATTATTTCTTCAGTTATTGTTCCGGTTGTTTAATTAATTGCAAGTTATAGTATTTGGTAACACTTTATTTGACAGTGGCGCCATAAGACTGTCATGAGACAATCAGAATTATGAGCATTAATGAATGCTTATAACAAGTGTCGTTTAGTGTCATCTGGCAAATGATCTCACTTTTGAATGGATGTGAAAGATCCGAGGTGGACGTAAATGGAGTTAGTGAGCTAATTTGCCGGATAACACTTCATGACATCTGTCACAAGCATTCAGTAATGCCCATGATAGTGTCGTCTCGTAATTATGACGGTCTTATGACAGTCTTATGACACCACTGTCAAATAAGACATTACTTATTAACTCAAATAAATCATCAAATAAGCCGCACTGGACTATAAGCCGCAGGATTCCAAATACGGGAAAAAGTAGTGGCTTATAGTCCGAAAATTGTAAAAAAAAAAATAAAAATAAAAAAGTTAGCATTTTATAGCATTCAATCTAGCTGACTTTGGTAATGCAAGTTAGCCAATTGTTCTTTTGTTGTACTTAGATCCTCATAAAAAATATGTATGTATATACAATTTGAGGTAGGTATTTCAATTTATTTTTAAATGCATTTATTGTTCTTGTGAAATGCAAGTGCAATTCCGCATAATTTTAAGAAAAACTCAATACAAAATGTTATTTTGTATTTATTTAATGCTCTTTTGTAAGTGCAATCTTAGTAAGCCTTTGTTTTACATCTCCTAAAATTTATTCTGCAATGCATCGAATGTTCCTATTCTGATTCACGGACTCTCGATTATTCAAACCAATTGATATATTAATCGATTACCTAAATATTCGATAGCTGCAGCCCTACTTGAAAGTTTTCAGAATCACGGGTTGCAATTTCCAATGTGTATTCACAAAGACTTCCTCCAATCTATAAAAAATTATGAACTGTTTTTCGTCATCGTGTGCCGACGACTGAACTCTGGATGCTCCGATTTCCAAAAGCTGCATATTTTGAAGTCGACCTGTCTGTGCCCCAATGATAGTAGACGACCTTCTGACACGGCGCTGAGAAAATAGAAGCCTTGGACTTGTGACTAAATGAAGGTTTCCAAAAATTACTCATCTTCAAAAGAAAAACTCGGTTTGACAGTTAGAATTTATGATTGGGATGACTATCCTTCTGTTATTTTTCGTTGGGATTAAAGAAGGGACAGACAAAGAGCTGGCTACACAATGGAATGTAATTGAGCTTGATGCCAGGATAATTTAAAGCACAAGGTGTCAAGGTGTTAAATCCAGCCCCAACATGTCATTTTGTGTGCATCGTGAAAGTTAATTTCACTCAAATGTCATTTAAATGAGCGAATATAATATAATAAAGATAATATACAGGGTTTCAACAGGTATCAGCAAACTCATTTAATACTTATTAATGCCACTTTAAACAAATTTAATGCCCGTGCCCAACTGCAGATAGTTTCACACACACAAATTTTAAGTACAGTTGTCCGATAATGACTTTTTAAACCCATAAATGATAGTGTCCAACTCCAAAAATCTAATACCGATATCAAACCCGATACAAATAAATGCGTTTGTAGACTTAAACAACACTAGGTAACTTTTCAACCTTTATTAAAATGTTAGGGCTGTCAAACGATTAAAATTTTTAATCGAGTTAGTCACAGCTTAAAAATTAATTAATCTTAATTAATTGCAATTCAAACCATCTCTAAATGTTTCTGTAAATTATTGTTAGAATGGAAACATTCAACATACTGTACATAAGTACTGCATTTATTTATTATAACAATAAATCCTCAAAATGGCATTAACATTATTAACATTCTTTATGTTAGTGATTGAAATACACCACAAGGTGTCAATGGCGAGTTTTAAATTAACTTAGAAATCAAGCCAAATAGTGTGTTTTGTCCCTCGACTGACACCGTAGTTCCCTGTTTACTGGTCCATGCGTTTGAGTGCTGGCTTCACAACGTACGAGACCTCTGATAGTTTGTATATTGTGACTAAATATTGCCATCCAATGTATTTGTTGAACTAAACGAAATGTTTGAATAGAGTTTGACCAAAGTCTGAGTAAGTTTTATGTGTATTTTGCATAGCTATTTTGATTGGGAATGCCAGTTCTCTTTGCACTGTTTTTTAACTGTGTAAGAAAAGTGCTTCATTAATACAGACTGAAGTGCTTTTCTTTTTGTGAACATTATTTTTTTGAGAGATATTATTTTTGTTGTGCTTTCATTAAATGATACTTAAGTTTGTTGTGAAGGAGTTGCCGAAGCTTATGCCAATAAACGGCGCGGTCCAATGAACGCCTGTGTCCACTCGCCTTTTGTAATATTCTGATACAGAATTATCTGAGGCACCCTGAAGTGCACACGGCACCAATCCTGTTTACTCACATGATGCAGGAGTGAGTTAGCGCTACGGCCTGCCGAGAGCCGTAAACTGTGTTAATGTTGAAGCTGAATGTGCTAATAAAGAAACAAAGTGCCAGCAAGTCGCGTGTGGTATACCTTTGTTAAGAAAATGCACAAAACAAGACACCTTTCTGTTAGGTTTTGTGTTGATTCCCTCCTAGTGTGTCCTTGTAATTGCCATTGATTTCACCTGGTGTACCGCTCCTTGTGTATCCTCCAATCTGCGTCCACCTGTGTCACCCATCTGTTCCTCATTGTCTCGTTACCCTTTGTCTGCGTGTGTATATAAGCTCCCAGTTTCTTTTCAGTCCTTGTTGCGTCATTGTCAATGTCTATGTCTATGCGAACATCAATGTAGTTGTCGAAGTCCTGTCCAAGCCCTCGTGTATTAGTCCCTCCGGTAAAGTAAGTTTTGTTTGAACCTTGCCTTTTTGATCCCCAGTCCTTTTGTTTGTACTTTGTGCTTTTGTTAGTTATAATTTAAACCTTTTTTTGAGTTCTCTGCCAACTGCCTTGCATTATTGTTTCACTGCATTTGGGTCCACACAACCTGCCTGCCCGCGCAATTTCTGACACTTTCTCTGCCTCTTAGTTCTCAAGTGAGTCATTGTAATCTGTTTGAGGCAATGCATGAGCGGGCCATTCCGCGCACTATAAAATATTTAACAATTGTGATATGTTGACTGGACAACTAGTTGAATTACACCTCTTTTATATCTTGAGGGGCCCTGTATTGCTTTCAACCGGCAATTAACTTTGAAGAGGGTGGCAGGAACCCTGCCACACAAAAAAAAAAAACGACAAATGTGCTGACTGCTTTACGGAATACGTCACTTCCCTCTTTCCCCATTCATTATTAACATTTAAGTCGAAGCGAACGCTTTCGCGCGAATTCTGCAAAGATGGCAGAGCACCAAAAGAGACAAAAAAGTTTATTCTGAGGTGGAAATAAAGAGGATAAAAGGATACTGAAAAATAAACATCGGCCCAGCTTTCACTCGCTGGCGTTGGGAGCCCTAGTTGGTAGACATTCCGAAGGAAACCCTCACTATGATGTGTCCTATGACAAATGTGAGTTGCAGCTGATATATTGTGATCAACAGAAGATAATGAAGTAAAGGTCCTCATTTTGCTGAAATTGGTCTCTGGCTAATAATTTGTCTTTAGTAGACACAGTAGGAAAATAAACAAACACAAAGTGTGGGGCCTTACTCTTCCCCTGGTTCAGACTTTGGGCAACCCTGATGTACGTAAAAGCTTTTGAAGAGGATGGAAAAGGAGTGCATTCTGCTAAAAGGCATCCTTCCACACTGTGTCTTTCAGAAGATAAATCAGATAAAAATAATCCCTCATTAGCTTTAAAGACAGCTCACTTGGATTCAGCTCAGCGAGTTGTGGGTTTGACGGCCCAAAGCGAGCTTTCTAACCTTACGTGGCCTCTCGGAAAAAGAAAACAGCTGTGATGAAGAAAAGAGAGCAGAGACAGGCTGAACAGCTGTTTTTAGTGCCAGAACTGAGAGAAGAAAGGCTAGAAGAAAAGTTTTAAAACTTCAGTGATGTCGACCATACAGTTTCAGATGTCGCATATACAGACGTGGGTAGAGTAGCCAAAGATATTACCGTATTGGCCTGAATATAAGACGGCCCTGATTATAAGACGACACCCTATTTTTCAAGACTGAAGTTTGAAAAAAGACTTTTTGAACACCAAAATCAATTTTTATACAGAAAATAATTACAGTACATCCGAAACAAACAGTTATAACAATATTTGCGAGAAAAAGCATGTTATTTTGCCTCATTCAAATCTTAATATCTGAACATTTGAATATGTACACTAAAGCGCAATCACATTCGTAAATGAATGGCTTTTGGTTTTTGAAATGTAAATAAACCAATCTATTGTGATAAAACAACAAAATTGCAATACAGTGCCTTGCAAAAGTATTCGGCCCCCTTGAATCTTGCAACCTTTCGCCACATTTCAGGCTTCAAACATAAAGATATGAAATTTAATTTTTTTGTCAAGAATCAACAACAAGTGGGACACAATCGTGAAGTGGAACAACATTTATTGGATAATTTAAACTTTTTTAACAAATAAAAAACTGAAAAGTGGGGCGTGCAATATTATTTGGCCCCTTTACTTTCAGTGCAGCAAACTCACTCCAGAAGTTCAGTGAGGATCTCTGAATGATCCAATGTTGTCCTAAACGACCGATGATGAAAAATAGAATCCACCTGTGTGTAATCAAGTCTCCGTATAAATGCACCTGCTCTGTGATAGTCTCAGGGTTCTGTTTAAAGTGCAGAGAGCATTATGAAAACCAAGGAACACACCAGGCAGGTCCGAGATACTGTTGTGGAGAAGTTTAAAGCCGGATTTGGATACAAAAAGATTTCCCAAGCTTTAAACCTCTCAAGGAGCACTGTGCAAGCCATCATATTGAAATGGAAGGAGCATCAGACCACTGCAAATCTACCAAGACCCGGCCGTCCTTCCAAACTTTCTTCTCAAACAAGGAGAAAACTGATCAGAGATGCAGCCAAGAGGCCCATGATCACTCTGGATGAACTGCAGAGATCTACAGCTGAGGTGGGAGAGTCTGTCCATAGGACAACAATCAGTTGTACACTGCACAAATCTGGCCTTTATGGAAGAGTGGCAAGAAGAAAGCCATTTCTCAAAAATATCCATAAAAAGTCTCGTTTAAAGTTTGCCACAAGCCACCTGGGAGACACACCAAACATGTGGAAGAAGGTGCTCTGGTCAGATGAAACCAAAATTGAACTTTTTGGCCACAATGCAAAACGACATGTTTGGCGTAAAAGCAACACAGCTCATCATCATCATGTTTCTATCAGTTTTGCACATCGAGAGACTGACATTCTTGCCCATTCTTCCTTGCAAAACAGCTCGAGCTCAGTGAGGTTGGATGGAGAGTGTTTGTGAACAGCAGTCTTCAGCTCTTTCCACAGATTCTCGATTGGATTCAGGTCTGGACTTTGACTTGGCCATTCTAACACCTGGATATGTTTATTTTTGAACCATTCCCTTGTAGATTTGGCTTTATGTTTTGGATCATTGTCCTGTTGGAAGATAAATCTCCGTCCCAGTCTTGTGCAGATACCAACAGGTTTTCTTCCAGAATGTTCCTGTATTTGGCTGCATCCATCTTCCCGTCAATTTTAACCATCTTCCCTGTCCCTGCTGAAGAAAAGCAGGCCGAAACCATGATGCTGCCACCATCATGTTTGACAGTGGGGATGGTGTGTTCAGGGTGATGAGCTGTGTTGCTTTTTCGCCAAACATATCGTTTTGCATTGTGGCCAAAAAGTTCAATTTTGGTTTCAACTGACCAGAGCACCTTCTTCCACATGTTTGGTGTGTCTCCCAGGTGGCTTGTGGCAAACTTTAAACGAGACTTTTTATGGATATCTTTGAGAAATGGCTTTCTTCTTGCCACTCTTCCATAAAGGCCAGATTTGTGCAGTGTACGACTGATTGTTGTCCTATGGACAGACTCTCCCACCTCAGCTGTAGTTTGCTGCACTGAAAGTAAAGGGGCCAAATAATATTGCACGCCTCACTTTTCAGTTTTTTATTTGTTAAAAAAGTTTAAATTATCCAATAAATGTTGTTCCACTTCACGATTGTGTCCCACTTGTTGTTGATTCTTGACAAAAAAATTAAATTTCATATCTTTATGTTTGAAGCCTGAAATGTGGCGAAAGGTTGCAAGATTCAAGGGGGCCGAATACTTTTGCAAAGCACTGTATGTGTATGGGTGTGTGGATGTGTGGGCTGTTTGACTGGGCCCCTACGCAAAAGCTTCAAATAGCTTATTCGGAGTGTCCCCTTCATGCATCTGATCAGATGAACTGCTTGTACATATGACCATGTTCCTGTGTGCACCATGATATGATGTGTGAATAAACTAAACTAAACTAAAACTAAACTAATGACCCTAAACATATGGCCAAATCTACACAGAAATGGTTCATCAGACACAAAATCAAGCTCCTCCCATGGCCATCTTAGTCCCCAGACCTTGTTTTGTTGGCAAAAGGGGGTTGTACAAAGTATTAACACCAGGGGTGCTAATAATTGTGACACACATTATTTGATGTCACATAATTATTTCTTCATGTGGGATTTTTTCCCCCACGGAATAAATGCACTTGTATTGAAGGTTGGATTTTTCTCTTTTTTTCCATTAAGGTCCTATATTATTTGAATTAAAAAAAAATATTAGAAGCTAAAAAACACATCTTAACCAGGGGTGCCCATTATTATGGAGGGCACTGTAATTTCTAACTAGTATACTGGTTGATGCCAAAACTGATAGAGAATAAAATATAGATTCATAAGTTTGTAGTTTTATGCATTTATTATAAAAGAATTGATTGGTTAAACAGTGAAAATTAGAGGAAAACTTTGCATTTCGATTTACAGTGTGCACCCCTGAATTTTTTGCTGGCGCCCCTAAAATTTTAAGTTAGGGGCCACTGTGCTCCCAGGAAAAAATATTAGTCTGGAGCACTGATCTGTTAGTATAAAACTGTATTATGAGCTATTACATGACCATATTAGGCCAAAAATATGACCCAAAAATTATTGAATTGAGATCAGAGCAACACTATGAAACATCACCCGTCCAAAGAGCAGGAGTGCCCTCTCGTAGAGAAAAAACATCGTTAGGTCTGATTGGTATAGTAGAATCATGTGGTTATTGTTGCGACGTCTCATTGGTGAAACTGAAACAGCCACTGTCGGAATCTCTGGTAAAAATAAAGTCAATATGTATAATAAATAGGAAAAATATAATGACTTTAGTGTAGCCCAAAGTAAAAGTAAAAATCATAACTTGTGGCGAACCGTAATGCTAAAGCCGAGAAACCTTTCACAATTGGAGAAGAGCTTATTATGCCTACTAACGAGGATATTTTCCGTCAAGTTTTAGGAGAAGTTGCTGTTAAAAAATATTGATTCAGCATCTGGTGAGTTACACTATCCCTGTACTCAATGTTCGTTTTTAGCCCCATTGTGTTTTTTTTATATTTACTGTATTTTTCTGCGACACATTGCCGGTCTGTTAAAACAAAAAAGGCCCACATCACAACAGTCCTCGGTGCAAAAAAAGGTTGGGGACCACTGTTGTACAGTACAGAGAAATTTTGGGAATATCAAGACGTTTGTCATTTGTTTCCACAAATAAAAACTGTCAACGAAGTTACCAAGAGCCAAATGAAAAGGATGGTTATGGAGAAATGGCAAGCACAGAAGCCAACTGGGTGGAGCGAGCCAACCTCGTTGCTCCGCAATGCGTAAACATGGAAGCGAAAAACATCGCAACCACAAGTCAGAGTCGATGTGAATGCCAATCTCCGTTAAAAATGTCACCTAATGTCACTGGGAAGTCAGATACAACGTGGCCTCCACATTTGAAAGAACTGCGGTGCTGCTCTTTTTGGTCATCTATTCTCAAATGACCATCCATTTACTTAAAATTCCATTTAGCACTGAAAAGTGGTAACGGAGTTCATTGAAAAGTAATGGTGTCTTCCATTCAGGGCTGTCAAACGGTTAAAATTTTTAATCCAGTTAATCACAGTTTAAAAATTAATAGTAATTAATTGCAATTCAAACTATCTCTAAAATATGCCATATTTTTCCGTAAATTAATGTTGGAATGGAAAGATAAGACACAAAACTGACATAAACATTCAACATACTGTACAAAAGTACTGTATTTGTTTATTATAACAATAAATCCACAAGATGGCATTAACATTATTAACATTCTTTCTGTTAAAGGGATCTACGGATAGAAAGACTTGCAGTTCTTAAAAGATAAATCTGAGTACAAGTTACAGTAATTTTGTATTAAAACCCCTCTTAATGTTTTCGTTTTAATAAAATTCAAAAAATGAAGTAATAGCTCGCCATCGTTGACGTCACCGAGTGGTGACGTCACATCAGGCTCCCTGCAGTTCTTCCAGAGTGTCTTTAACGATGTAAGATAGTGATTGAAATACACCACAAGGTGTCAATGGCGAGTTTAAAATGTATTTTGCATAGCTATTTTGATTGGGAATGCCAGTTTTCTTTGCATTGAGCGCTTTTCTTTTTGTGAACATTATTTTTTTGAGAGATAGGAATATTATATATGTTGTGCTTTCACTAAATGAAACTGTGGCGACTTAACTGTTCCGCTCAAATGCATGATGGGAAGTTGGGCAACCATGACTGTCAGTGGTGGCTGCAAATGGTATACAGTATGTTCTGCGTTGTGTTCAATTAGGCGTGTTAAGAAAAGGCTTATCTTTGTTCCGCCCAAATGCATGATGGGAAGTTGGGCAACCATGACTGTTAATAGTGGCTGCTAAAACCTAAGCCAATAAAAGGCGCGGTCCAATGAACGCCTGTGTCCACTCACATTTCTCTGCCTTTTCGCTGTCAGTGTGCTAAAACGGCGTCATTGTAAACTGTTTGAGGCAACGCATGAACGGGTCATTCCGTGCATACGTTAATTGCGTCAAATATTTTAACTTTATTAATTTTTAAAAATTAATCACTGCCCGTTAACGCGATAAATTTGACAGCCCTACTTCCATTACATGGGAAAAAAATCGATATGTATTTGCAAGTGGAACTTTTTCTCTGTGTGTGTGTTCGTTTCCTATGGCCTCGGAAAAAAAAAAATACAAATGCATAACGAGTCATTTGAAAGCTAGCTAAGTGCACAATATGAAGTACGTGAGAAACCCAACACCATTTTTGTTCTCTGCCAATTAGAGTACCTTTGTCCGAGGTGAGTAAATGAAGCCAATTGTATTGTTTGTATTTTGAGTTGATGAGATGTTGCTACTTAGCACGGAGCGCTAAGCTAGCTAGTGATAATGCTAATCAGTGTTTTAAGTGCCAATTTCTATTGTGTTCTGGTGAAGCGTCAATTATTCGTTAAATTAATCATCCGAGTAATCGAATTATGACAATCATCATTAGTTGCAGCCCTAGCTATGTTATACGCTAAACTGGTTAGTACATTATCTTTTTAGCTTTTAGCCTCAATGTAGCAATAATAACGTTTTACAATGTTTACCAAAGACGGTGTGTCGATGACCAATAAACAACTGTGAAAGGAACTGGAGTCTCATATGCAATCAACACGCACGTGTGCCGAATGCATGTGGCTCACGCAAACATGCACACACAAATGTATGTACGCCGGCATGCTGCGATAAATCTCAGCTGGGAGAATTACCAACCGCATTTTTATTTACCGTGCGATAAACTGACTTAGTGCATATCGCGACTGCCTTAGTGGTACTTTATGTTTGATCTCTGTAAATGACGAAAGCATTTATTGCTCGTATGTGGATGACACAACCGACGTGCCATGCTGCTACTTGTAATTAAAATACTGAAAAAAATAATTGCACAGCCCTCGTTAAAACCCCAACAATAGGCATCGACAAAGGCATTTATTCCTCTTATGTGGATGACACAACCGACGTGTGTAACTGGGCACAAACAAACTGAGGTGAGCCACTTTCTTCAGAAAAACTAATGCAAATACATTCTGCAAAAATTGCATTTAGTAGGGATAAAAAAAGGCAAACCTCTTGCGGCCAAAGAGACAATGTATATATTATTCAGTACACTAAAATGACAAGGCTGCACGTAAGGCTGCTACACCTAATCGATTAAATCGATAAAAATCGATTATTAAATTTATTGTCAACAAATTTGATTCTAAATTTTTTCCAGCAGTTATGAGCAGTCCTGTCTGGGTCCGTGTTTGTGAGGCTGCGAGCTTCCCAGTGATTACATCAAGAGAGAGAGAGTTCACTGCTACATTCAGGTTAAGTAGCTAAATCAATAATATTTGCGACGTGTCAAGAGTTAAATTGTCTTGAATTGTTTGTATTGTTAGATCGAGTATGCCTCTGTCCGAGGTGAGTAAATGAAGCCAATTGTATTGTTTGTATTCTGTGTTGACGAGACGTTACTACTTAGCACGGAGCGCTAAGCTAGCGAAAATGCTAATCAGTGTCTTAAGTGCCAATTTTAATTTTGTTTTGGTGAAGCATCGATTATTCGGTAATCGTCCGATTAATTTATTATGAAAATAATCGTTAGTTGCAGCCCTAGCTACATGCGTTTTACGCAAAATAAGAAGGCACTACTTGCCATTCAAGTCAAACTAATTACCTTTCCTTCTAAACACATGTCCATTGAGCCAAAACACTAATGATCACTGGCAAAACCTAATGGCAGGCTTAAACATCCCCCAACTCCTTGTGCGATAGTGACCCTTGAACTCTGACCTGTGAACCCTAAGCCTGCAGGAATGGTCCCATCGACATCCGGCCAGCAAACACCTGTTGGGGCCACTGATAAAAACACTCCGTAATAGGGTGAAGGGGGTGTTGCATACGCAGTTATTAGACCCTAACAGACATATACACGTTGCTAATCCTGTCACTAGGAAGGGCCTGGACATTGACAAATGTCTGGCAGCTGATTAGTTGATTAGTTATGAGCTAGAGAACAAGTAGCAGACAGTTTTTTTTCAGGTTGCCATTAGTTAGAAACTCGGGCTGTCAAACGATTAAAATTTCTAATTGAGTTAATCATAGCATAAAAATTAATTAATCGTAATCTATCGCAATTCAAACCATCTCTAAAATATGCCATATTTTTCTGTAAATTATTGTTGGAATGGAAAGATAAGACACAAGATGGATATATACATTCAACATACCGTACATAAGTACTGTATTTGTTTATTATAACAATAAATCCACAAGATGGCATTAACATTAACATTCTTTCTGTTAAAGGGATCCACGGATAGAAAGACTTGTAACTCTTAAAAGATAAATGTTAGTACAAGTTATAGAAATTTTATATTGAAACCCTCTTAGTGTTTTTGTTTTAATAAAATTTGTAAAATTTTCAATCAAAAAATAAGCTAATAGCTCGCCATTGTTGACGTTGCCGAGCGGGACGTCACATGGGCTCCCTGCCGTTCTTCCAGTGTCTTTAACTACATAAGGTAGTGATTGAAATACACCACAAGGTGTTCATGGCGAGCTTTACATTAATTAGAGAACTAGACAAGGCAAAGTCTGAGTAAGTTTTATGTGTATTTTGCATAGCTATTTTGATTGGGAATGCCAGTTCTATTTGCATTAAGTGCTTTTATTTTTGTGAACATTATTTTTTGAGAGATATGATCCTATTATTTTTGTTGTGCTTTCACTAAATGATACTGTAATGACTTAACTGTTCCGCCCAAATGCATGATGGGAAGTTGGGCAACCATGACTGACAGTGGTGGCTACAAATGGGTATGTTCTTTGTTGTATTCAGTAATGTGTATTAAGAAAAGATCATCTCCTGTCATTCTTCCCCACATCGCTCGCCACAATAGTTATGTTTGTTTTGAAAGAGTTGCCAAAGCTCATGCCAATACACGGCGTGGTCCAATGAACGCCTATGTCCACTCGCATGTCGCTGACTATTAGCTCTCTCAATGAGCAAAAAACAGCGTCATTGTAATCTGGTTGAGGCAATGCGTGAGCACGCGCATGCGTTAAATGCGTCAAATATTTTAACTAGGGCTGTCAAACGATTAAAATTTTTAATCGAGTTAATCACAGCTTAAAAATTAATTATTTGTAATTAATCGCAATTCAAACCATCTATAAAATATGCCATATTGTTCTGTAAATTATTGTTGGAATGGAAAGATAAGACACAAGACGGATATATACATTCAATATCCTGTACATAAGTACTGTATTTGTTTATTATAACAATAAATCAACAAGAAGGCGTTAACATTATTAACATTCTGTTAAAGCGATCCATGGATAGAAAGACTTGTAGTTCTTAAAAGATAGATGTAAGTACAAGTCATAGAAATTTTATATTAAAACTAGAGATGTCCCGATCGATCGGGATCACATCATATTCAAAGTATCGGAATCGGCAAAAAAATATATATTTTTTAATTAAAATCATTTTCTAATTACCTTGGTCTTTCCAAGGGAAAGAACAAGGTTATGTTGTTGTACAACTTTATTGTACTTTTTATTCTTTATTTTTTATTATTCAATAATTGTTGACGTTTTTTTCGGCGCGCCGCGCAGCCCAAACCATAGCTCCGATCGGTACCGTTCAAGTATCGGCACGACCGGAATTTTCGCGCGACGATGGGAATTTTTCAAACGGCCCCGAAAAATTTTCCGTTCGCCCGTAAACGGCAACTTTCCGAAAAAAAAAAAAAGTTTAAAAATGTATCTAGTCCTACAATTTTTGACCAAATCACGTAATTTGGGTATCAAAAATTCCGGGACGGTGAGGGGCATAAAAGTTGTATACAGAATTTGGCAAAAATTTACGGTTCCCCGGAAATTTGCCAAAAACTTTCCTATTCATTTTGAATGGAAAAAAAACGCGCGCTTCACAGCCCGAACCGTTTGACCGATCGGCACCGTTCAAGTATCGGCACGACCGGAATTTTCGCGTGACACAGGAAACTTTACAAATGGCCCCGAAAATTTTTCCGTTCGTCCGTAAACGGCAATTTTCCGTGAAAAAAAAAAAAGTTTCAAAATGTATCTAGTCCTACAATTTTTGACCAAATCACATAATTTGGCCATCAAAAATTCCGGGACGGTGAGGGGCATAAAAGTTGTATACAGAATTTGGAAAAAAATTACGCTTCCTCGGAAATTTGCCAAAAACTATCCCATTCATTTCTAATGGGAAAAGTTCCCATTCACTTTCAATAGGATTTCCAATGGACTTTACATTGCATTGCCATTGACGGCCATGCATGTCGAATCTATTGATGCCAATGTTCTTGGATTCAATTGACTATATGGATATCGATGCCATTGACGGCCATGGACGTCCAAAATTTTTCCCATTCATTTTCAATGGGGAAAAAACTACATTTCCCCAAATCAACAGAAAATGACCAGATATCAATAGGACGTGTCCCCCAAACGTCCCCAACTCCATTGACGCTTATAGGGGGTGCTGCCATTGACATCCACGGACGTCCAAACTTCCCATTCATTTCTAATGGCATTTAATTATGTTTTTTCATTCTATTGATGCCAATGTACTTGGATTCCATTGACGCTTATGTAAGTTGATACCATTGACGTCCATGGACGTCCAAAATTTTTCCCATTCATTTTCAATGGGAAATTTTTTTTTTCCCCAAATCAACAGAAAATGACTAGATATCATTAGGACGTGTCCCCCAAATGTCCCCGATTGCATTACCGCTTATGGAGGGTGATGCCATTGAGGTCCACGGACGTCCAAACTTCCCATTAATTTCCAATGGCATTTCTTCATGTTTGTTCATTCTATTGATGCCAATGTACTTGGATTCCATTGACCCTTATGTAAGTTGATACCATTGACGTCCATGGACGTCCAAAATTTTTCCCATTCATTTTCAATGGGAATTTTTTTTTTTTCCCCAAATCAACAGAAAATGACTAGATATCATTAGGACGTGTCCCCCAAATGTCCCCGATTGCATTACCGCTTATGGGGGGTGATGCCATTGACGTCCATGGACGTCCAAACTTCCCATTCATTTCTAATGGCATTTAATTATGTTTTTTCATTCTATTGATGCCAATGTACTTGGATTCCATTGACGCTTATGTAAGTTGATACCATTGACGTCCATGGACGTCCAAAATTTTTCCCATTCATTTTCAATGGGATTTTTTTTTTTTTTCCCAAATCAACAGAAAATGACTAGATATCATTAGGACGTTTCCCCCAAATGTCCCCGATTGCATTGCCGCTTATGGAGGGTGATGCCATTGACGTTCATGGACGTCCAAACTTCCCATTCATTTCCAATGGCATTTCTTCATGTTTGTTCATTTTATTGATGCCAATGTACTTGGATTCCATTGACGCTTATGTAAGTTGATACCATTGACGTCCATGGACGTCCAAAATTTTTCCCATTCATTTTCAATGGGAAATTTTTTTTTTTTCCCAAATCAACAGAAAATGACTAGATATCATTAGGACGTGTCCCCCAAACTTCCCCGATTCCATTAACAATTATGAAAGGTGCCGCCATTGACGTCCATGGACGTACAATTCTCCCATTCATTTCTAACGGCTTTTACTTTGTTTTTTGCCAATGACTGGCATTATGATCCATTCTATTGATAGACCTGAGTGGGGCTAAGATCTGTATCTCCACAGAGGAAAGACCAAGGTGTGTAATTTCTCCCGAAATTGCAGTTTCTAGTTGTATTTAACGTTACAGACATAATATGTTACACTTATCCAGAGTCTTTAGTTTAGGCTTAAGGTAGGGTTATGAAATGTATCCCAATAATGGCGGTATTCAATTTTTAAAAAATGTATCACTTTGAAATATTTAACGCAATTAATGCATGCGCTGCACGACTCACTCACGCATTGTCGCGCTCCATCAGTAAAGGCGCCGTTTTGCCAATATAGAGAGCTAAAAGGCAGCGTAAAATGAGTAGAGTGAACTTTGGCAGCCTTTAGAGCCTTATTTAATTGGATAAAACCTTACATCCCCTCTCTCTACGATTATAAAATATCATTGGAAGCAATGTGGGGAAGCAAGGTTACAATTGACCTTTTTCTGAACACCTTGAATTTTATCCCATCGCAGAGAAGATATATGAATTGGTAGCACTACGCACAGTCGTGGTTTCACTTGTCATGGTTCCACTTCCCATCATGCATTGGGCATGGACTTCAGTATCATTTACTTAAAGCTCAACAAATACACTAGATGGGAATATTTAGTCACAATATACAAAGTCACAAGTCTTTCTATCCATGGATCCCTCTCACAGAAAGAATGTTAATAATGTAAATGCCATCTTGAGGATTTATTGTCATAAGAAACAAATACAGTACTTATGTTCTGTATGTTGAATGTATATATTCGTCCGAGTTTTATTCATTTTTTTCTTAATGCATTGCCAAAATGTATATGACCGGGTAAAATTATCGGGAATGATTGGAATTGAATCGGGAGCAAAAAAAAAAGGCAATCGGATCGGGAAATATCGGGATCGGCAGATACTCAAACTAAAACGATCGGGATCGGATCGGGAGCAAAAAAACATGATCGGAGCAACCCTAATTAAAACCCTGCTTAATGTTTTAGTTTTAATAAAATTAGTCAAATTTTCAATCAAAAAATAAACTAGTAGCTCGCCATTGTTGATGTTAATAATTACACAATGCTCATGATGCTGAAACCCATAAAAATCAGTCGCACCCAAGCGCCAGCAGAGGGCAACAAAACACCAAAAAACACAAGTAACAATTGGACATGACACTGAGGTGTCATTTTAATCTGTTTGAGCTGGGCATATGCTTTAAATTCGTCAAATACTTTAACATGATTAATTTAAAAAATTAATCACCGCCCGTTAACGCGCTAATTTTGATAGCCCTAATTTTAAAGTGATTAATTAAAAAAAAAAAAAAAAAAAATTACCTGCCGTTAACGCGATAAATTTGACAGCACTATTAGAAACACATGTTATTATCATGTTATTACAAAGTTATTATAACGTTATTTCATAAATTAACTTATTGGCTGAGAGACTGCCATCAACGGCACTGAAACATGATCACTGAATGCCAGACCTCCTGAATTCATTAAACATTTTGTTGTGAAACCATGTCAATCACAACCACAATTCAAACCGTGTTACTGCAAGACAATCCGATCATTTGTACAGCCAGAGCTCTTGCTGCCTCGTGCACGTTTACGAGGAAACACAACTGACTTCTGTCTGGCGCGCGGCGACCAGTGCCAAAAGTCACTTGCGGCCTCGCAGCAGTCGCAACTTGGCAAGCGTTAGAGCGCTTTGTTTGAGGGGAGCGGCGTGCCAGGCCGGCTGATGCTTCCCTTTCGCCTCAGCGCAGTGCAAAAGCCGCCACCACGTTACACAAACATAAACAAGGGGCGCCCGCTGGGTAGGCCGACGCCGCGTGCCTGCGTGGGTGCCTGCCAGCCCGGGCTGTGGCCTGGAAATGGGTGCAACAGGCAGCCCAAAGCGCTAGTGGCTGTCCGAAGTGGAAAATTTTGCATCAGAGAAGGTAGTAATTTAGCAGACCCCCATACTAATGTAGCCATTACTTCCCCAACGACCGCAAGCTAAATGTATCCTCCGTGCATAGCAGAAAATAGCATAACTGTGGGGAGCGAGAGGGGAATGAAGATGATAGAAAAACACACTGTGTGTGTGTGTGGAAGCCCGAGATGGAGCAGGGTGATGGATGGAGAACATAAAACTGGAGTCACCAAAGAAGGAAACGACTTAATAGAGAGCAGAGAATAAATCTTACCAAAAAAAAGGAGCATTTCTGAAAAGGAGTAAAACAGACAGAAGAGTTGAGGGGGTGCAGAGGGGGTCTCTCAAGTTCTACCACTGCATATTTTCCATCTTAAGAGATAGAATTTACCGAAAGCGAGTGAAGGTCAGAGGCAGGGGAGACGGTGCCAACTCCCTCTCGGCAGCCAGGACACATTCTCGCTTTACTGATTTCCGCTTTCTTATTGGCCATCGGCAGCCTGTAACCTTTCGTCTCGCTATCTCATCCTTCGATCTATACGGGAATTCGCCGGTTTTTACATCAGGAGACACTACGAGTGCCACGTGGCTTTCGACAGTCATGGGTTTTGCAGAGTGCCGTTGGATGTAGGCTGCAGTCTCAACACTTCATATTTATGGGAGAAAATTCAAGGAAAAAATGATGGGAGGATAGGAGAAAATGAGTATTGCAGCAAAGGGGCATGAGGTCAGAATAATATAGTATTCAGAAGTAAGGGTACAGTAGGAGTCTCTTTCCATCTCTTGAGGAAGGTTCTACACTAACATACCCCAAAGGGCTAATTGTTAGAGTCCAGATTTGAATCTTTTACACTTACAGGAATATGGACTTTTTAGAGGCGACCAAAGCAGTATCCCGAACAAGCCATACCGATACCAGTGTTGGAAGGGTGCCAGATACGACACTAAAATACCATTCAATATCGTCATCTGTGCACCCCACAGTCAGTCATAATCCAACTGCTACCATGGGCAAGACCAGAGAGCTTTCGAAAGACACCAGAGAAAAAATTGTTGAGCCCCACAAAGCTGGAAAAGGCTATGGAAAGCAGCTTGGTGAGAATAAATCAACAGTTGCAGCAACTGTTAGAAAATGGAAAAGGCTAAACATGACTTATAATCTACCTCGGACCGAGGCTCCATGTAAAATCGCTTCTCGTGGGGCATCACTCAAGATGAGAAAAGTGAGGCATCAGCCTAGAACTACATGACAGGAGCTGGTCAATGACCTGAAGAGAGCTGCATGCAGTTTCAAAGGCTACTGTCAGTAGAACACTACGGTGCAATGGTTTAAAATCACGCATTGCTCATAAGGTTCCCCTGTTGAAACCAGTACATGTGAAGGCCCGTCTGAAGTTTGCCCGGGACCATTTGAATGGTGCAGAAGGGTCATGGGAGAAAGTTATGTGGTCAGATGAGACCAAAGTAGAACTTTTTGGTGCAAACTTTACTCGTCGTGTGTGGAGAAAAAAGAAGGATGAGTACAATACCAAGAACACCATTCCCACTGTGAAGTATGGGGGTGGAAACCTCATGCTTTGGGGCTGCCTTTCAGCAAAGGGGCAGGATGACTGTACTGTATAAAGCAGAGGCTGAATGGCGAAATGTATCGTCAGATTTTGAGCCACAACCTCCTTCCCTCAGTCAGAGAGTCGTGGCTGGACCTTCCAACATGACAATGATCCGAATCACACAGCCAAGCTGACCAAGGAGTGGGTGCGTAAAAAGCATAACAAGGTTCTGGAGTGGCGTAGCCAGTCTCCAGACCTCAATCCAATAGAAAATCTTTGGATGGAGCTGTAACTTGCTTCACAACGACAGCCCCGAAACCTGACAGATCTACAGAAGATTTGTGTGGAGGAATGGGCCAAAATCCCTGTTTCCATATGTGATGAAGGGAACAGTATCTTTGCTCGTATTTACTGTTTGACTGTTTGTAGTACTCTAACAAACCCAATATAAAATAAGTAGCATTTATATCATAGTTTAAGAAAAACAAGCAGAATATATTTGATATTATGAACAGTTGGACTTGGAATGATTAGAACTGGCAGCGCTAAGACAACGGGCAGATAAGTACAGACAGATACAGGACACCTTCTGACCACTGAACCCCAACACGCTCATCATGCAGCTGACTGAGCAAGATTGACGCTGACAACCAGGTGATAGGCAAGACATCTACAAGCACACGTCTGCACCACCAAATCCCCAAATCAGTTCTTCCGGACAGTCCAGAACAAATGGCGGGACATCTTGTCTTGCAACAAGGAACATCTGACACGGAGGATCCCGCGACCGAGAAGTGAACACTCAGCACTCGCGTGGCGATGAGATGGCAAAATCCTCAACTCTCGTTGCCCTGACAACAGTAACGCCAGATCCCTCCTGTCCAATCCACAAACGGACAATAATCCTAAACAACACCCAAACACACCCTTCTTCCGGACCACAGCCCGCCTCACCAGAGGCTTTAAAAGACTGAATGTTTAACTAATCATTGTCATTTTGTTTCTGGACTCTTTTGTTGACTTGTTATCTGTTGACCCTGGATCTCTGCCTGGGTCTCCCTGTGCTGTATGATTGCTGTCGACTCAGAATAAATTGTTAACGAGTGTTTCAAAGCCTTTTTCCAGCTTTTAAAATGGAGTCAGTACAAGGCTAGGTGAACACGCGGAGTTTGGCCTTTTGGCTGGAGTTCTGCCGGCCCGGGTCGTTGGAATTGTGCTAGCTTGATTCCGGCGGTTTGGCTGGCGTGATTCCAGCAATCTGGCTTTAAGGTCAGATTCCTTCAATGAAAACTTGGTGAAGAACTACAGAAAGTGTTTGACCTCTGTAAGTGCAAACAGCACTAAGTATTAGCACGGATTTTCTCAGGGGTGCAAATAGGTACGTATAAACCCCAGTAAATTACATAAAAATTCCTGAAAAATCAAACAATGTGAGCTCTAGCTATTTTTTTAGAATATGTCTCTAAAGAAAGTGGAAATACATCTGTTATTGAAATTTCAGACTTCTAGCTATTTTCTAAGTGGGTGAACTTGCAAAATCACAATGGGTGCAAACACTTCTGCTCCTTATTGTATCAACTTTACGATATATTGTCACACCCCTAATAAGTACTCTGTAATCCTGGCTTGTCTCCGTAACAGTCATAGACTTGCTCATCCATTAAGCGTATTGTGCTAGCCACCCACTGCCTTGAAACGTGTGGCGACAACAAGCTTTGCAACGCCATTAACCTCTACATATAAGGGCTGTGTTCCATCATCTGGTGCGCATGGAGTGCATTTGGGGCATGCAAGGCACAGGTGTCTCTTGTATCGCCGCTCAACCATGAGAGGCGGAGGGCTGCATTGTTACAGGCGATTAACAACGGTCAGTCCTGCACACTTTACGTCTTTTATACTCGCATGTAAAGACAAGCTTGCATTATAGAGCTGTCCAAACAATATTTATCATATTTTGACAGCTCTGGTGACAAATGTGAGGCATTCAGCCATGACGTTGCTAGACAAAGAATCTGAATTCACTTTTTACTTTGTTGTTTTTCGTCAACACCAATGAAAAAAGCGTTGTGTCCACCCATCTTTTGTACTGTTATGTTACATGTCCTGCTGCTTTTGCTTTCCACTGCATTCTCCTGAATGCCGTTTGCATAGGTCAGCTCTTAAAGAGAGGGTGAAAGACCAACTTTTCCACAAAGAATCTTAGATAAACATTTGAACTCAAGACCAGCACGGACAAGGTAGGAGGCCCCCGCTGCAGGAAAATATTTAAACGTCCACTTGTTCCTCAAGGGACTGAAGGGGACAAAGCTGGAAAACCGCTGGGCCTTTCATCCGCACTTTCCCAGTTTATGTCCTGGGGGGATCTGGCTTTTGAGTAGCACTGGACTGGAACAACTGGGACTTGACGGACAAGTCGCTAGAAGAGATTTCAGCAAATGTGCACGTGTGGGTTGGCCTATATTGTCCTCACACATCCTGATCAACTTAGTCCTCACATTGTCCATCATAGCTAATAAGCAGATTTCACTCCTGGAATACAGACTATACACAGAACTAGACAGAAAGGTTTGCAGTATGCAGTAAAGTGCAATGTCCATGGTATGTTCATAGGCCAAACATCTACCTACAGTAGGGGTGCAACGGTTCAGTTAGCCCACAGTTCGGTTTGAACCTCGGTTTTGGGATCACGGTTTCGGTTCGGTTTCGGTTTGCATTTTTGTTTAAACTGCCTTTATTTTGCTTTTTAAAAAATGAAATAAACACTTAAAATGTAAACATTTTCGACTGTTAAAATGCCTCTTAGCTCTTTGGCTAGTGTAGTGACTGGCTACTGAAAAACACACACAGTAGTAACAAAGTTACTTGGAAAAGTAACTGGTGATACCTTTCATGTTTTTTTTTTTCATTAAAAAAACAAACAAACAAACGAACCCAAAAACATAGTAAACTTTGCTATGTTTGGAGGTCATTTAATGTTGTAAATCAACCGTTAAAGTTGATAAAATTGCTCCCGTTTTTGCATTAGCTGTTTCATCCTTTAAAGATAGACTCAAGTCAAGATTTTGCTGATTTAGGAGTATTTTAGATAAAAAGTGGCTTAGGTTCGCTCGGAAGGTTTACTACAAAAGAGCCTTTCTGAGAAGTTTACTGCTCTAAAATGGCGGCTGTTTACTAACGCTACCGAGTCAGTCATTTCGCATGTAGGTCTATATGCATGAGATATGTGTAACCCGAGTATCTATGCCGCCCCGCGTTCCGCTCCCACCTCTGACCAGGCTGGGATGCGAACCCGCGCGCCGCGACGAATCTAGTCGGCAGGCAAGGACGTTAACCACTGCGCCAATAAGCTCGAGCCGACGGCGCAGCCGTTAGCGTCCTTACATGAAGGAATCGGCGGGAAGGTTTCCACGTGCTACAACGGATACACGTTCTGCGTACCCTTTACACTCTCCCCCCGAAACCTTCGCTGCCGATCCCGGATGAGCCCCCATTTGTAACCCGAGTCTGTTCTGTGCCGCCCCGCGTTCCGCTCCCACCTCTGACTAGGCTGGGACTCGAACCCGCGCGCCGCGACGATTCTAGTCGGCAGGCAAGTTCGGTAACCACTGCGCCTGGCAATTCATTCCACAAGCGTTCGGAATACATTAATAGCAAAACCGAAAAGGCGCGGTTCATAAAGGCGTATTGAACCGTACAGGGCGAACCGAACGGTTCGGTTTTGAACCGCAAACTGTTGCACCGCTAACCTACAGTAGCTGTAACATTAGCTATTTAGTAATGTTATGTCATTTGTTCTGTCAGATTTTTCTCCCGAAGCTTTTGTGACTAATACAGTGAATAAAATAAGTATTTGAACACCCTGCTAGTTTGCAAGTTCTCTCACTTAGAAATCATGGAGGGCAGGGATTTGAAATTTTCATCGTAGTTGCATGTCCACTGTGAGAGAGATAATCCATCAAAGAAAAATTCAGAAATCACAATGTATGATTTTTTTTTCAATGGGGTTGAGGTCTGGGGACTGAGATGGCCATGGGAGGAGCTTGATTTTGTGTCTGGTGAACCATATCTGTGTAGATTTGGCCATATGATTAGGGTCATTGTCTTGCTGAAAGACCCAGTGACGACCCATCTTCAGCTTTCGGGCAGAGGGCTACAGATTTTGATTTAAAATGTCCTGGTATTTCAAAGCATTCATGATGCCATGCACCCTAACAAGGTTCCCAGGGCCTTTGGAAGCGAAACAGCCCCCCAGCATCACTGACCCACCCCCATACTTCACAGTGGGTATGAGGTGCTGTCTACACGCCAGCAAGCTGTTTGGGAGGCATGCACGGAGAAAACCTTTCCTCACTCACAATCATAAACGCAAACGTCTGGAGTTCGCCAAGCGGTATTGGGGCTTCAACTGGGACCGTGTGCTTTGGTCAGATGAGACCAAGATTGAGCTTTTTGGCAACAAACACTCTAAGTGGGTCTGGCGTGCCACGAAAGATGCGCATGCTGAAAAATTATTAGAAGCTAAAAAACACATAATTATTATAAATCCAATCATTATGGAGGGCACTGTATGCTTCTTATGGAGCCACTCCTTAGTTTTCCTGGCTGTGTGCTTCTGGTCACTATCATGTTGGAAACCCAGCCCCCCCCCCCCCACCCCCCCGTCCATCTGACTGAAGGAAGGAGGCTGTTCCCCCAGATCTCACAATACAGGGCCCCAGTCATCTACTCTTTAATACAGTTTACTCGTCCTGCCCCGTGCACAGAAAAACACCCCCAAAGCATGATGCTACCAACCCCATGCTTCACAGTAGGGATGATGTTCTTGAGATAGTACTCATCATTCTTCTTCCTCCAAACAAGATTAGTGGAATTCTGACCAAAAAATTCTATTTTACTCTCTTCTGACCACTAAACATGCTCCCATGACTACTCTGCATCATCCAGATGGTCATAGGCAGACTTAAGTCGGGCCTTAAAATGTGCTGGTTTTAGCAGGGGAACCTTCCGTGCCATGCATGATTTCAAACCACGATGCCTATGTATTACCAACAGTAACCATGGAAACGGTGGTCCCAGCTCTTTTCGGGTCATTGACCAACTCCTACCGTTAGAGGCGTGCGAAATTTCCGATTCTTAGATTATTCGCGATTCGGCCGTGGAAGATTCGAGAACGATTCACAAATATTCAAATTCCGATTATTGAATTATACCAGGTAAAGCGGAAGTAAAACACGGTCAGCGCGGTCTTTGGGACGCAATGAGAAACGGACCGAGAGTAAATATCATGTTCAACTCATGCGGCTAGATAAAAAAAACAATCATACCTGAATGCGGCTGACATTCGCTACAAACAACGGCCAGTTGCTAGTTGCTACAAACAAACGGCTACAGTAGATATCATATATATGTAGAACTAGATGCAAAATGACAGATGACGTCGGTGTTAGAACATATATTATTGAACAGAGATGCAAAAAAACAGACTTTCCGACGTAAGTAAACAGCCGCCATTGTAAAGCAGTAGAGCTCTCTCGAAGGCTCTCTTGTAGCGAACCTAATTAACTTTTTATCTAAAATACTCCTTAATCGGCGGAATCTTGTCTTGAATCTATCTTTAAATGATGAAATAGTGTTAAAACTTTGACTAAAGTAGACAGAAGGGAAATTATGGAATAACGGGAGCAATTTTAACAACTGTAACAGTTGATTCACAACATTAAATTAATTGAATGTAGTTTAAAGCTGCTGATACAGAATGGGGACTGGAGTTTTTTATTTACTGTTATTTTTGCATATTTGTTTACTGTTATATGTTAACTTGATACTGAAATAGTAGTTTGGTTTAGCCTGAGAGGATTTTTGAACAATTTTGGAACTAATGTACAAAACATTAAAAAAAGAAGAAAAAAAAAGGAGGGGGGTGCATCAATAATCGTTTTATAATCGAATCGGAGCCTCTGAATCGTAATCGTAATCATGTCGTTAGGTGCCCAAAGATTCCCAGCTCTACCTACCGTGTAGTTCTGGGCTGATTCCTCACCTTTCTTAAGATCACTGAGACCCCACGACTCACGAGGTGATACCTTATATGGGGCTCCACTCCGATTGAGATTGACCGTCATTATTACACTGTATCACAAAAGTGAGTACACCCCTCGCATTTCTGCAGATATTTAAGTATATCTTTTCATGGGACAACACTGACAAAATGACACTTTGACACAATGAAAAGTAGTCTGTGTGCAGCTTATATTATAAGCATTAATTAACATAAACCTCTGGCAACAAAAGTAAGTGCCGTAATTTTCGGAGTATAAGCCGCTACTTTTTTCCTTCATTTTGATACCTGTGGCTTATAGTCCAGTGCAGCTTATTTGTTGATTTATTTTTAGGTAACACTTTATTTGACAGCGGTGTCATAAGACTGTCATAAGATCATCAAAATTATGACATGACACTATCATGGACACTACTGAATGCTTATGTCATTAGGTGTCATTTGGCAAATTATGTCACTAACTCAATTTTTGTCCATCTTGGATCTTTTGCATCCATTCATAAGTGAGATCATTTGACAGATAACACTTAATGACATCTGTTATAAGCATTCATGAATGCTCAGGACAGAGACATATCATAATTATAATTGTGTAATGACAGTCTTGGCACCACTGTCAGATAAAGTGTTAGCAAATACCATAACGAGCAATTGATGAAACAATTGGAACAGTAACTAAAGAAATATTTAGCACAGAACATGATTTTTGATTGTTATTTACATCCGCTGCAATGCATGCTAAGAGGCATGTTGGATGTCAACAGCAGGTGGCAGCAGAGGTTGACTGTCTCCCCCAAGGGAGCAGTGATGGCCAAATGAAGCTTTTTGAAGCAATAAAGCTTTGCACTAATTGGTTCAAAGTTTCATGATGGTTCATTTGGTCTTATGACAGTCGGTCGTATGATGCCGCTGTCAAATAAGGTTGTACCACTTAATATCTTTTGGTGTAAATATCTCATGATACAGTGAGGACAGCTGCAGCTTACTGTATAGTCCAGTGCGGCTTATCTACGAACAAATGCCGTTTTCGTGCCAAATTTGGTGGGCTGCGGCTTATAGTCAGGTGTGCCTTATAGTGTGAAAATTAGGGTACACCCCTTTGAAAAAACGTAAATCTCTAAATGTCCAAATTGAGTACTGCTTGTCATTTTCCCTCCAAAATGTCATGTGACTCGTTACAAGAGTGCTGTCAGCATTGCTGCAGAGATTGAAGAGGTGGGGGGGGGACAGCCTGTTAGTACTCAGACCATACGCCACACTCTACATCAAATTGATGTGCATGGCTGTCACCCCAGGAGGAAGTCTCTCCTGGGGTGAAGACATGTCAACAAAGCACATGGATTACTGGAACCATGTCCTATGGTCTGATGAGACTGGCGGGTAAGTTCATAGACGAAAACATTTTGAAAATTGCCGACTAAAGCTAGACGAAATTCGTCTGGGTTTTCGTTGACTAAAACCAGACGAAGAATAACGGACATTGAAATGACTAAAATATGACCAAAACTAGTATTTACGCCCAAAAGACTAATACTAAAACAAAAATAAAAAGGGCTGCCAAAAACAACACTGATTCAGTTGATTGTAGTCAGGTGCTACTTGTTTTAGCACAAATCTCATCAGTTAAAGGTAAATGGTCTGTACTCGATTGGTAGGAACAAAAACAACGACCCATAGCGACCCTTTAGGACCGCTTTGGATACGCCTGGTGTAGCCCCTAAAGGGTTAACTTAACTAGTCCTCGAAATATACAGTAGTATGACTCAAAAGCAAGTAAGAAAAGAAAAGCTAAGGACAAAACATAGTAAGTGAACAATACAGGGCTTCCACCTCAATCCCTCAGAGTCCTTTTTTGTCCATGGGGCCCCCCACAATTACACGAAACGTCCACACAATTGCCGTCTGACTAATTGACCTCACTGAAATAACGTCAGGTGGTTTCATACAGAGTAGATGTTGGAGCAGGAAAATCTCCAGAGCACTCTCAGCTGGGATCCCAACCCCAAGGGTCCTCCTGCCTTTATTCTTCTTCCACTCCTAACTTGCTTTTGCACAATGCTCGAATTATTTCCCCACCAGCACAACATGCCCAATTCTCCCCGTGACTGCATTTTCATGAACATATTTAATCGGCCTAGGGCCAAGTGCCCTTGCGTTGGACATAAAGAGCCCCCAGAAGAAAGACAAGGAGGCCCGTGCAGGTGCAGGGTAGCTTTTGTTGTATAAACATTTCCTGACAGATGAGGAAAAATTTGACTGTCAGCCATCTGGTTCAAGATCTTATCCTGCTTGTATTTTAGCATGTGAACATATAACCACAAACATACGGTACTAATTAAGCATATATTTTTTAATGTAAGTGCAGGAGAATCCAATCAAACGAGGAAATGCAGTAGCAAAAGGGAAAAATGAAGTTAAATGGAAGCCACCAAGCCAAGCGAGAAATATTTGTCTTTATTTCCTGGCTGGCTGCCTCCACAGCATTCACAGCCAATCTGTAAATGCCCCAAATTCAACAGAGAGAGACCCATAAATGCCCAAAAAGGAAAATGAAGAGACCGAAAATCAACAGGAAATGACATGAAGTCGTGAACTGCACCAAAATAAACTCATTGCCTGGCATATGTACGTGAGTATTTTTCCTTCATTCTGGAGGGTTCCAGCGATAGGGTGGAGCCACTACTTGCGCAGCCGTTTTATAGTTTTGTCGTTGCAAAGGCGGGTAGTAATTTCTCGGTCGTCCTCGCCAAATCGGCGAGCATTGTTTACATCATATTCATGTTGCAAATTCATGCTGTGAGGTCACGTGTTCGTTTAGTATCTTTGGGATGTGTTGTAAGTCCGATTGAGTGTAAAGTGCTTAGTTGCTGCCATGTTTTGTGGCCAAATAGACTGCGTGTCTGTACAGCGTACTCCCGGGTTGTGCGCGCGCATTCACGCCCGCCCCCACCTTTGTTTATTGCACTGTGCAATTCATTTGTGTGTTGCTGAAGTTCAGAATTTTTTACATTAAGCTTAAGCTTAAATTAGCCGGGTCTGGGGTTCACCAGATACAAAATCAAGCTCCTCCCATGGCCATCTCAGTCCCCAGACCTTGTTTTGTTGGCAAAAGGGGGTTGTACAAAGTATTAACACCAGGGGTGCTAATAATTGTGACACACAATATTTGACGTCAAATAATTTTTTCTTTATGTGGGATTTTTTCCCCACTGAATGAATGCACTTGCATTGAAGGTTGGATTTTTCTCTTTTTTTTTCCATTAAGGTCCCATATTAGGCTCTGTATATCACATAGTGGAGGGAACATTTTCTTTTGCAGAGTCACCCTTTTTGTATTAGATGGGTTAAAATTTTTCCACTTTTTTGCAATGTATGCACTGCATTTGACCAGAGCATGTATAAAGGCCAAAAATGCCAATAACTATACCTGCTGCTTATGTTGAATTATCAAATATTAAACTATTTATTCAAATTTTAGGGGGAATTGTCTGTCTTTTTGGTCCCAAAATGTTGATTTATAATTGGTCAGTGAAGAAAACAAGAGTTTGGACATGAAGTTCAAGGTGTCCTGAAAAAAGGAACCAAACTAGACTATTGTAAGTTGTAAGTAAGCCAGTAAGATTTTGTATATTATGATGGAGAGTGTTATTTGTAATTTTCTTATTATAATGGTGCCATTTTGTAAGCCTGTTTTTGTTTGCAAATTTGTATAAATCTCTCGGGGAAAAAAAACAACAACAAAAAAACAGTTGCGGCTGAATATCGATTCATATGTAAGGCGCACCGGATTATAAGGCGCAATGTCAGCTTTTGATAAAATTTAAGGCTTTTAGGTGCGCCTTATAGTCCAGAAAATACGGCACATGTGATGAGATTTTTCTGTTATGTTGATGCAGCAAAGGGATAAAAACTGGTAAAAATAACAGATGAATTACTTTTAAAGTAACGTAGTTACTTTGATAAGTAATCGGTAATATAACTAGATTATCTTTTGGGGCGGAATCAGTACTCAGTAAATAAATTACTTTTTCAAGTAATCTATGACAACACTGGTCAAGAGTAAGCAGGATTCCAAACTATCGATCCATTTGAATCTTTCCTATCTAAAGATGTCCCGATCAATCGGCATCACGTCATTTTCAAAGTATTGGAATTGGCAAAAAAAATATCGGACATGCCTTTTTTAATATATATATTTTTTAATTAAATCGTTTTCTAATTGCATTTAACGTTACAGACAAAATGTCTTACATTCATCCAGAGTCTTTAGTTTTGGCTTAAAGTAGGGCTATCAAATTTATTGCGTAAACGGCAGTAATTAATTTTTTATTTATTTATTAATCACGTTAAAATATTTAATGCAAGTAACGCATGCGCTGCACGACCCACTCACGCATTGTCGTGCTCAATCTATAATAGTGCCGTTTGCCTATATATAGAGCTAACAGGCAGCGTAAAATGAGTAGAGAGAATTTTGGCAGTCTTTGGAGCCTCTTTTTAATTGGCTAAAGCAGACATGTCCAAAGTCCGGTCCGGGGGCCAAATGGTCAAATTTCATCCAGCCCCCAACCTCCGTCATAAAATCAATAACGTCTGGCCCGCACACAGACTTAATAAATTCAAAAATTAGCAGTACTGCTACCAGCATATGAGGTAGCTTACACACTAAATGCTGCTCCTCATTTACCCACTAAAAACCAACATTACTCTAAGCAACATTACCCCGTGTGACCTTTTACTCCCAATTTTCTGAAATGGCGACAATCAACAAAAAAAAGAAAGTTGACTTTGACGGCCGACGCTTCAAGGACATGTGGAAATTGGACTGTTTCTTCACTAGAATACGCAACAACTGTGTCTGCCTCATTTGCAAAGAGAGAGTCGCTGTTTTTAAAGAGTTCAATGTATGGCGATTTTACCAAACAAGACACGCTGACATGTACGACAAGATTACAGGGAAGATACGTAGCGAGAAATTGAAGCAACTTGAAGTTAGTTTAATGATACAGCAGCAGTGTTTCACAAGAGCCCGAAAGTCGAAAGCTTAGCCACAAAGGCTAGTTGCGAGATAGTTGAAATTATTAATTAAAAAATAAGAATAATAAAGCAAATGTGACACACATAATGGCTCGCTAAAATTTGCTTAAATATATTGTTCAACATAAAGGATGTCAGCCAAGGTCGGCCCCCCACATGTTAACCACACCAAATCTGGCCCCCTTTGCAAAAAGTTTGGACACCCCTGGGCTAAAGCCTTAAAATCCCTCTCTCAACCATTAGAAATATCGTGGGAGGCAATGTGGGGAAGAACAGTAGTGGTTGATCTTTTCCTTAACACCCTATGTTACTTCCCAACGCAGAGAAGATATATCAATTAGTGCCACTACGCACAGTAATGGTTGCGCTTCCCATCATGCATTTGGCCAGAACAGTTAAATGGCTACAGTATCATTTACTGAAAGCTCAACAAATACACTACATGGCAATATTTAGTCAAAATATACAAAGTCACATGTATCCTTTAAGAATTACAAGTCTTTCTATCCATGGATCCCTCTCACAGAAAGAATGTTAATAATGTAAATGCCATCTTGAGGATTTATTGTCATAATAAACAAATACAGTACTTATGTACTGTATGTTGAATGTATATATTCGTCTGAGTTTTATTCATTTTTTTCTTAATGCATTGCCAAAATGTATTATTGGAATTGAATCGGGAGTAAAAAAACATGATCGGAACAACCCTATCGAATCCTATCCTTTGTCAGACCGGGAAGTGTGCAGTGACAATCTTCCCAAAGACAGCAGCAGAGGCTGCGGGGGCCGTTTAGTGGGCGGTCATCATCTACTAATGGGAAACACACTTCTCTCCACCGCTGGACAGCTTTTCCCTCTCTTCCACAGCAAAGAATATCAGCATGATTCAGGAAAACATGATTTAAAAGCCTCCTCTCACTCACTCGTTTTTGTGAACGGAGGCAACGGTATAACTCGAGTGTCAAACCTGAGTATATATTAGAATTAAATCACACTAATAAGCCTGGAGACACAGAGTGACAAGATAATTACAGACTAATGGGACCCGGAATATTTACAATCAGCCCAAATGCCTGTCGTCTGGCAACTCTCTTTGGAACTGTCAACGTGGCTCCCATGCAATTCTCGCGCTGATACTTAATCGCAGGGCGTCCACTCATCCCCTCGCATTGCATCCATATGTTTGCCATGAATGCCCTGCACTGTTTCCACTTAAGGCACGCAGACCCTGCCAGCCTTCCTCACGTCTTCATCAGAAAGATCAGCTACTGGGGCTTTACCCTCCAGAGAAACGTGCCAAAAATGGAATTGGGATGTCCCGAAATACTGTGAAGGCTCCTGTTCAGGGAACAAATCCCAGATGTTAGATCAAGACGAATTTGATTTGATAAATGACAAAACAAAACTGATTTTTCCATATGTTAACGAAAGCACCGCAGCTGCTCCTGTTTTTTCAAGTCCAAATGTCCAAAAACACAACAGCTTTGTGCAACTACCTTAACCGCATTACGACGTCCTCAGCTGCCACGTCCTTTTACGAATCGTCATCTTAGCTTAGTCTGCTTTAACTTAAAAACCCTAACCACAAAAGACAAGCGATGTTAAATGGAAGAAGGACAGACGTAGCTCGAAAGGTAGAAGAAAGAGACTTCTCCCCCCATTTTTCCTTCAGTGGCAAGTTCACACAAAAAGGTCTTTCTAATCCCTGGCGTGCTGAGCGCATACCTGTGGGATGAAACCAAAACCCTCTGTGAATTATATTAAATATCCTGTGCCAAACACTCTACATACTTCGAAGCATGTGTGTTTTTTTAAAAAACGACATTAGGTTTTGTACTCAAAGGACATTTCAAATAGAATCCCAGATACTGGGAACTCAGCAAAACTTGAAATCAACTAGTGGTGACAAAGGAGACTTCTGGACAATTGAGCCTCCGAGTGACTATTTTTGAAAACAAAAACAAAAACAAAAAAACAAGCTCAGAGGGTAATAATTAGGGCTGTCAAAATTATCGCGTTAACAGGCTGTAATTATTTTTTAAAATTAATCACGTTAAAATATTTGACGCAATTAACGCACATGCCCCACTCAAACATTAAAATGACAGCACAGCGAAATGTGTACTTGTTCTGTTTTTCAGAGTTTTGTCGCCCTCTGCTGGCACTTGGGTGTGACTGATTTTATAGGCTTCAGCACCCATGAGCATTGTGTAAGTAATTATTGGCATTAACAATGGCGAGCTACTAGTTTATTTTTTGATTGAAAATTTTACTAATTTTTATTAAAACGAAAACATTAAGAGGGGTTTTAATATAAAATTTCTATAACTTGTACTAACATGGGTTTCAACACCATGAGCATTGTGTAATGATTGACATCAATAATGGCGAGCTACTAGTTAATTTTTTTGTTTGAAAAATTAAGAAGGGTTATAATATAAAATTTATATAACTTGTACTAACATTTATCTTTTAAGAACTACAAGTCTTTCTATCCATGGATCGCTTTAACAGAATGTTAATAATGGTAATGCCATCTTGTTGATTTATTGTTATAATAAACAAATACAGTACTTATGTACCGTATGTTGAATGTATATATCCATCTTGTGTCTCATCTTTCCATTCCAACAATAATTTACAGAAAAATATGGCATATTTTATAGATGGTTTGAATTGTGATTAATTATGATTAATCACGATTAATTAATTTTTAAGCTGTAATTAACTCGATTAAAAATTTTAATTGTTTGACACCCCTAGTAATAATTTGACATTAAAGTGCCTATGACAGCAAAAAGCATCTTTATTTCATATTTTCCGTTGTATTTTATGCTCCTGAATGAAATGGACCGCTTGGATGTATTTGGCAGTATGTAGCAGTGATGACGTTAATTTATTATAGTTTCCTTCACTTAATAATTTCAATTTTTAGACAGGGTGATGAGAAATATTGTCGGCACAACACTTCCAGGCATTTTCAAGGTCTTTATGCTCTAACTTTGAAAACACGACAGTAAAATCCAAGCATTTCCAAGGATTTCTACGACCCGTACGAACCCCGGACAGAAGATGATCTAGCGGTGCAACGGTTTGCAGTTCAAAGCCGAACCGTACGGTTCGCCCAGTACGGTTCAATACGCTTTTATGAGCCGCGCCTTTTCGGTTTTGCAGTCAATGCATTCCGAACGCTTGTGGAATGAATTGATCGAGCTCTGTGTGCCTGTGTGTGACGTGAAGCGCCGCTGTGGAGAAATTCTCGCACCGCAAGTAAATGTCGGATCGCTGTCAAGCACCGGTGTAATAGAAGCCGAGTAACGCCCTCTCTCGCTTACAAGCGAAGTGAAAGTGAAACAAGAAAGAAAACAAATAGCAATGGCGAGCGGAGGAGTGGAGAGACCAAATTTTGAGGAAGCACCGGCTTCTTTCAAATCTGCGGTGAGGCAACATTTTGGTTTCCCCGTGGATTACAATGCGGAGGGAGAAGAAATATTGAAGAAAAAAAATTGCAAGCATTGCTCAGCACTTGTTCCCCATGCTAATGGCAACACTTTTATAACATGACTCCGGCACCTCAGCCGGCATCACCCACAGATATCACTTTCTATGGGCAGAACAACCCCGAAGATGACACCAGTGAAAAGACACGGCGGGCTTTGTTAATTTATTACCAACGCTTGACCCGCGTTACATTGTTCCCTCGCAGACATAGTATTTCCCCAACAACGTAATCCCCGACATTTATGAAATGGCACGCAAAGTCATTGAAGATGATTTCGCTAAAGCACATAGTTTCGCCCTGACCACTGATAGTTGGACGTCCCGTGCGTGTACGCCGTATGTTACGTTCAAAATCTGCACGTTTTTCGTGCATTACGTTTTTTTTTTTCATCCGTTCGGATTTGGTCACCGTTTCTGCAACGAGACAATGTTCGTTAAGACTTTGGTTGAATGACGCGAGAAAAGTCAGACATGGAGAGGGAAGCCTGTTTGTTGAGACAGACGCTGTCGTAAACGCGATGCTAGGCTAGGTGGCTCCAATATTTCCTAACTGTAGCCGACAGCATACAATCTACGCCTAGATATCTCATGCATATACAGTAGAACTACATGCGAAATGACAGACTCGGTAGCGTTAGTAAACAGCTGGCATTTTAGAGCAGTAAACTTCTCAGAAAGGCTCTGTTGTAGTAAACCTTCCGAGCGAATCTGAGCAACTTTTTATCTAGAATATTCCTAAATCGGCAAAATCTTGACTTGAGTCTATCTTTAAAGGATGAAACGGTTTTAAAATGTTCAAATGTCGAAAGTAGACAGAAGGGAACTCATGCAAAAACGGGAGCAATTTTATCAACTTTTAACGGTTGATTCACAACATTAAATGACCTCCAAACATAGCAAAGGTTACTATGTTTTGTTGTTTTTTTTAATGGAAAAAAAACATCACCAGTTACTTTGCCAAGTAACTTTTTTACTACTGTGTATTTCAGTAGTCAGTCATTAAACTAGCCAAAGAGCTAAGAGGCATTTCAACAGTCGAAAATGTTTACATTTTAAGTGTTTATTTCATTTTTTAAAAAGCAAAATAAAGGCAGTTTAAAAAAAAAAAAAAAAAGCGAAACGCAAACCGAAACCGAACCCGTGATCCCAAAACCGAGATTCAAACTGAACCGTGGGCTAACTGAACCGTTGCACCCCTGAGATGAACTGCCATGTGGATGTTGACATTCACCTGAGCATTGTAATTTTGGTCTTTCTCTTTTCTCGACACATTTAGCAGCACTCAACGACACATTGATGTCTATGTTGGACGAAAGAAAACAGAATACGGGTCAAACTATGGTCCAAATGTTGTGCGTTTTGACTTTTTGTGTGCTTTTGGTTAGCCACGCTGCAGCTGCACCTAATCCCCACAGGAAAGCCTTCATCTGGGACTGATTTTCACAGATCGAAGAAAGGAGCGAGTGTTCCCTGCCTTTTCTCGATCCGTTTGATTAAAGGGGAGGGAGCCTGACTAAATTACACTCGATGACTGGGCTGTGCACTCGGGCACGACCCTGCTAGAAAAACACACAGAAATAGAATACAAGGAGAGGGCGTGCATCGCACCTGGCGTGCTCCGCGAAAAAGCTTTTTCCTTCAGTTAACATCGCAGTCTGTCAGCACTGCCGGCCACAGAGGGCAGAGTCTTTGCGTAACTCATGACAGGTTTGAGAAAATAATTGTACTGACCTATTCTTTGAAAATGGTTCATAATAAGGACTATTGTACATAATATGTCTGTTGTCGTCACTGTTCGTACAGACTCACCTGGCTTCTGTGCAGAAATAGAGAAAATTCATTCAGTGACTGTGATAAGTTACCTGTCTCTATATTTACCCTCTGATTGACTAGACCAATTTTTGCCCAGATTTAGCGCGGAGAGTTGACAACTCATCCAGCATCCAGAACAGGGAAAACCGCTATAGAAAATGGCTTGATGGCCATTTGTATTTGGGTTCATGCACAGACTTCATCATGATATTGACGGGACACGGGGGGCGGGGCCGACTAATAGGCGTTGTTGGCTGCATTGTTGGCTCGGCCGTTAAAGCTGACCAAGTGGAATCACAGACAAAGAGCTTTTTTCCTGAAAATTCTTTTGAATAAATGCTTAAATCCCTGAATTCTTTAGATATGGGTGTAAAACAGTCTCGATTCTTGGTTAAAAGCAGAAAAATGTTCAGTTAGCATTTATTATACATAAATATGTCAAAGTACGATGCTGGTCTGTCAGTCAATGTGGCGGCCGCCATATGTAAACAGAGCTTTTCCGGTGAAAATTCTTGTGTATAAATGCTTAAATCCCTGAATTTCTTATGGATATGGCTGTAAAAAAAGTCTCGATTCTTGGTTAAAAGCAATTAAAAAAAAACAAACAAACGTGCAGTTAGCATTTATTTTACGTAAATATGTCGAAGTATGATGCTAGTCTGTCAAACAATGTGGTGGCCGCCATATGTAAACAGAGCTTTTCCTGTGAAAATTCTTGTGAATAAATTCTTAAATCCCTGAATTCTTTATAGATATTGACGTAAAAATATCTCAATTCTAGTTTAAAAGCAAAAAAACAAACAAACAAAAAAACGTAAAGTTAGCATTTTTTTTTTAACGTAAATATGTCAAAGTACGATGCTAGTCTGTCAGTCAATGTGGCGGCTGCCATATGTAAACAGAACTTTTCCGGTGAAAATTCTCGCGAATAAATGCTTAAATCCCTGAATTCTTTAGATATGGATGTAAAACAGTCTAGATTCTTGGTTAAAAGCAAAAAACAAACAAACATGCAGTTAGCATTTATTTTACGTAAATATGTCGAAGTATGATGCTAGTCTGTCAAACAATGTGGCGGCCGCCATATGTAAACAGCTTTTCCGGTGAAAATTCTTGTGAATAAATGCTTAAATCCCTGAATTCTTTATAGATATTGACGTAAAAATATCTCAATTCTAGTTTAAAAGCAAAAAAACAAACAAAAAAACCCCGTAAAGTTAGCATTTTTTTTTTAACGTAAATATGTCAAAGTACGATGCTAGTCTGTCAGTCAATGTGGCGGCTGCCATATGTAAACAGAACTTTTCCGGTGAAAATTCTTGCGAATAAATGCTTAAATCCCTGAATTCTTTAGATATGGATGTAAAACAGTCTAGATTCTTGGTTAAAAGCAAAAAAACAAACAAACATGCAGTTAGCATTTATTTTACATAAATATGTCAAAGTACGATGCTGGTCTGTCAGTCAATGTGGCGGCCGCCATATGTAAACAGAGCTTTTCCGGTGAAAATTCTTGTGAATAAATGCTTAAATCCCTGAATTATATATAGCTATGAATGTAAAACAGTTAATTCTTGGTTAAAAGCAAAACAAAAAACAAAACAAAAAAAACGTGCAGTTTGCATTTATTTTACGTAGATATGTCGAAGTACGATGCTAGTCTGTCAGTCAATGTGGCGGCCGCCATATGTAAACAGAACTTTTCCAGTGAGAATTCTTGCGAATAAATGCTTAAATCCCTGAATTTTTTTTAAAGATATGATGTAAAACAGTCTCGATTCTTGGTTAAAAGCCAAAAAAACGTGCGGTTAGCATTTATTTTACGTAGATATGTCGAAGTACGATGCTAGTCTGTCAGTCAATGTGGCGGCCGCCGTATGTAAACAGAGCTTTTCCGGTACAAAATTCTTGTGAATAAATGCTTAAATCCCTGAATTCTTTATAGATATGGACGTAAAGACTCGATTCTTGGTTAAAAGAATCTTTCTATCTTGATTGCTGTCGATAGCAGTCAGCGAGTTAAATTGTTACAGATATTCACTGTTTTCTATTAGGCCCTAAAAGTGCAGTTTCTGTTACGAAATCAAACACTATTCAGCTGCCGATGTAAACACATCCCGGCCGCTGTCTTTATTTCAATCTTCAACCCCCTTGCAAAATAACATTACCCCTTCATTATTCTTCATTCAAAATGATTTCACCCACAGCCCAATTCTTCTGGAGCACAGGGCCTCTTGAAGTTTGCGGCAATCCAAGAAAAACACTCCTACCAAAAACCGTGGACGGGCAACGCTAACTTGATAAAAGCCAGCCCGCTGCTCCAATTACACCCCATGTTTACCGCAGCCCTTTTAATTAGGAACAGGCCAGAAAAGGAAAAAAAGGACAAATCTCTCTTTATGCCTTCTTCGGGCCTAAAAATGACAAGGAGGAAATGGTCCACGGTGTACGTTTGACTTCAAGCTTCCTCACAGCACAACGGTACGGTTCAATTTTATGGAGCGCGGAGATAACTGGAAACAAAGTCTCCTTTTCATGGCCGCGTATTGCGACGCATGCTCTGAGGCGACGCTCAACACAAACACAATTACCCAAGAGAAAACCCACCATGATAACACAGCGTTTAAAAGAATGAATGCCTAACTGGCCAAAGGGAACCCGAGGACACGCTGGTGCGGCGGGGGAGCCGTATGAATGAAGGCAGTGTATGGCGGCTGTCATACGGGACAGATTGTACCCACAGATAAAGAGGAGATTATATGCTATATGATATTCTATTATTGAACGTTGAGATATCTTAAGAGCTTTGGAAAATTTGATTACTACAAGTGACAGTGCGATAATTAATTAAAGAATAGCATTTATTACCATTCTTGGGATAACAAACAGTCCATTTTCCGTTGTGCTTGTCCGCTTTAGAGGACATTTAAATCGGTCGGAACGCTGTATGGTAGCAGTGAGATCTTGGAGTTAAGAAAAGAAACTATGTGAAGTTGCCCCCCATCAGCTGAAGTGGGTGGAGTAGCCAAAAATTTTACTCAAGTAAGAGTAGCGTTACTTCAAAATAATATAACTCAAGTAAAAGTAGTCATCCAAAAAATGTACTCAAGTACAAGTAAAAAAAAGTATTTAAAGAATACTCAAGTAATGACTAACATTATGACTAACTTCTTACATTTTTGTTTGATTTTTCTATTTAACAATGGTATTACATAACCATATTAAGCCAAATAAATACAAAAGAAAAGGGAAAAAAAGTCATGGAATTCCGCTGAGAGAAAAAAAAATTATAGAAATGAAGCACTATTCGTCCAAAGAGCATGAGTGCCCTCTAGTGGAGAAAATAGTTCCTAGTTTGAATCGTGAATAGTTCCTTCATTATGGCTATTATGAAATTAAAAGAATCTTATCTTCGGTTTCCCGTGGTCAATCGGCGCCACATAAAAACTGGGAGAGAGGTTTAATTTCGCAATTTCGAGTCAGGGCAGCGCTCTATGTCAAATACTAAATTTTTTATGGTACTTTAAAGTTGCACCGATACCATTTTTTTGGCCCCAATACCTGGCTGTGTAGTATCGGCCAATAGCGATACCATACCAATATCAATTTGTTTGAAATTTCCATATATATATATATATATATATATATATATATATATATATATATACAGATTCATGGCACATAAAATCCAGCTGTGGCCATCCACAGCTGTGTCTTGACACTCAGTGATACATGCTACATGGAGTTTTTGGATCGAAACAAGGTCAGTACACGATAATATCTTGTTAAACTCATGGCGTCTGTAATTCTGCTCTCACCTCCAGATAGGGTTTTGCTGTTTTTATTTTTTAAAGCCCTCCAGTACAAAATTTTTCTTCCCCTAGAAAATTGAGATTTTAAGCTTTCCAATGATGTATCACACGTGCATATCGGACAATTTTGAAAGTTGGCTAAATTGGGGGTCTCAGAGCGGAACTTCAAGACACCTGAGTGTAACACAGACAAGGTTGAAAAAGCAGTTTGTGCTCTTGCAACTCTCTGTAAAATAAAATGCTGGATTATAAGCCAAAAGAACTTGTGTTTGATAGAACGATATATCTATATGCTGCCATAGCCCCCAAACTATTTTTAATTTGTCCGTTTTACCCTGGACACCGCCATTTACAGACGTCGCGCAACCGCTTTTGTTTCAACCAAGCCATATAAAGAATGTAAGTAATTATTATTATTCAAAATGTCTCTTAGAATCAATAATTGATGTCTAATATTTAGTTTGAAAAAATAAAAATAAAAAATTTTTTTTAAAAAATTATTCACTTGCATATTTTAAACTTTTAAACAAATTAGGACACAATGAAAAAAACAAAGTGCCTGTAAATAAGTCACGGATATCTACCTCATAACTATCGCTTAATTGATTTTTTTTGTTACTGTTGCATTTTTCCCAATATTTTAGATGATAAATAATCGCTCCAAACAAAGAAAATTTATAAAATAAATATATTACCACGTTTCACCCATAAAATCATCCAAAAATCCGGCCGTGGCCATTCACAGCTGTGTCTTGACACTCGGTGATACATGCTATATGGAGTTTTTGGATCGAAAAGAGGTCAGTACGCGATAATATCTCGTTAAAATCATGGCGTCTTTAATTATGCTCTCGTGTGCTCTCACCTCCAGTTAGGGTTTTGCTGTTTAATTTTTATTTATTAATTTTTTTTAAATGCCCTCGTGTTCAAAATTTTTCTTCCACCAGAAAATTGAGATTTTAAGCTTCCAACACATGCATATAGGACAATTTTGAAATTTGGCCAAATCGGGGGTCTCAGAGCGAAACTTCAAGTCACCAGAGTGTTTTCCGCCATATACAAAGTGAATCCAGTAGAATGTTTTCTTGCATACCTGGTATGGGTGAAAATAGTTAAATAAACCTTTGGCTCTCAAAGGCCAAAATAGTGCGAAATTCGTGAAGTTAAAACTTGTATAATACTAGCCCAACAGTAAGAAAATAAAAATACAATGAATTAACTGAATACACTTCTTTAAACCCTGAGTTTTGGCACTCAAAGGCCAAACTGCAACTTTCATGACATTATAAGTAATAATAATTGACCACAGCATCCTGTCTCTCTATTAGCCTCCCTCTCTGTGCACCAACAGCGACACACACTTAGCCACTTAGCTTAGCTTACTTCTACAGCACTTTTGAATATGCTTACAACCCGTCCTTTGAAATAAGGAATCGTTCCGAATTGGGAATTGAAAGTTGCGTTCCGTATTGAACCTTTACGGAATATTTATGAATAGATACATTTCTATGCATTTTAAGAGTCTCGGGGGTGTCCCTTTTTTTCCTTGCCTGTACGGCTTTGGGTGGGAGGGGGGCGGGGGGTGTCCCTTATTTCTATCTCTGAAAGACGGGAACCCTACTTTGGAAACAGGTCTCAAATTACTGCGGCATTTCTTTAAGTAAACGACAATAAAAGCAAAGTAGACGAAGTGAACTGACCAGGGATTGTTGCTCCAGTCCAGCTCCCTTCCTCTGGACAGCAGTCCTGCTGTTGAAGCCTAAAACTCTTTGTGTTCGTTCACATGTTTCATTTTCAAAAGTTTGATCAGGTTCGAGGTAGTGAAACTGGCCGATTTAACTCCACCTCTCGAAACTTTCAGGCCGCAAATCTTGGATGCAGCCATTGATTTTACTCGACGGAATTTCTATGCTGAAATATTTCCAGACCGCCGCCATTTCTCCTCGTTTGTTTTACCTCCATATGAAAAAGCTGCCCCGGCATTGGTTAAGAGCGGCTATTGGCCCGCTCTCTTTGGTCTGGAGCAGGCCAATAGCGATAGCTTCTTGACATGCAAAGTGATCACTCTCATAAGTTCATTTTTCTCAAAAGTTACGAAAGTAACGGACTACATGTAGCACGTTACTACCCACCTCTGCCCGTCAGATGGCAAATTTATACTAAAATGATGTCAATCGTTTGTGCTTGTTTGCGCTTCTATTGCTTTTTACATATTTATAATTCTTTTATAGGTCAATCTGAGGTCAACCAGGCCTCCATTTTGATTAAAAATTGTGTCAATCGTTTGTGCTTTGTTTGAGCTGGTTTGTGCTGCAAAAAATGTTTGTGGTAGATTTAATTGATTAGTTGTTGCAGCCTTAAAATACTGTTCATCAGGGGTCTCAAACTTTATGGGGTTGGGGGGCACTGGTGTATGTATTTATTCTTTTAAACGACAATTTTAAGATATTTTTAAAGGATTATTTATATGTATTTCTTTGCACATGGAAAAATGTGTGGGCCAACCTTTTAATTTATGTGTTTATAATCAGGGGTGCACATATTTTTTTTGCCCAGGTTCTCAGAGGAGGACCTGGAGATGTGACTTGGTCCTCATTGAGCTTGAGAGCCGACCCGCCTGATGCGATAAAATTATGACATGCTTTACTTAGAGCTAATTAACTTTAATTAATTATATTAACAATTAATGCTTGATTAACATCAACTGGCACAACAAAATTGCCATTACTTTGAAGTGAAATGTAAAGAAATAAACATCAAAGCTCCAATTCAAAATAAAGGGCATTATGCGACTCCCACATGAACTCCAAGCCTTTGTAAAAGTGGGATGTCCTCCTCATAAGACCTCATTGAACGTGCATGTTTCGCTTTGTAAAATGCGAGCAAAAACGGGTTTGTCAGTGCATGGCGCTGTTCATTACCTTTATTCCGCCACTTGTCCATAGCGCGAGTGGGGTCTTGTCTGACATCGATAGTTTGCTTAAATGCCACATGCTCTCTGTTTTTTTCATGCTTTTCAAAGTTTGGATGGCTGAAATTCTTTGACCCTACATAAAATGCGCTGCTCTTATCAGCGACATTGGGATTCTCACGGCACATTTTGTACCGCATTTCCGTGCGAGCATCATTTGCTTCTAGCAATGGTACCTCCTTCAGCCACTTTTCAGCAAAAGTCCTTTTTTTCGGTAGCTCCGGTGACGTCTCTGTTGTCTGTCTGTCTTTTGACGGGGGTGGGGGAACACGGAAATAATTACTCAGTGGGGCCTGCCTCTTCGACATTTTGAGAAGGTATTTTCTCGTGTCCGCCGCAAATACAGTGGTCAGCCATCGGTACGCAAAAGCGTATGTGAGCCGTTGAGGGCCAGCGCGTTTGTCTACGTCCAGTACGCATGCGCGCATGCGGACCACTTATGTGCACCCCTGTTTATAATTATTTTTTCATTTACTGGAATTTTTGTCATTTTATAGATTGTATTAACAGAGTCAAGGTCAAATAACAACAACACAATACGACAAAAAGATTAAAAAATAATAATAATAAAGAGTAAAATAAAGAAATTAAATCAATACATAAAATTTAAACAATAAAAAGTGAACAACGGTGATACAGCACTGGGTCTCCTCTCGGCATTATTTTATCAGGTTTTTGTTGTTGTTTTTTCTGCATTGCCCGTGGCAATATACACGCAAGCCACACTAATATCACAGTTTGATGTCAAAATATTGTCCCGCGGGCCTCAACTGCCCCCGAGCCGCAATTTTGACACCCCAGGTGTTAGCACAAATGTAGTTCCTTATGAAGCATTTTTATTCTAGTTGTTGTTATTTGTTGTAACACCTGATTTCCCCCTTTAGGGATGGTTAAAGACTTCAGATCTTACCTGACATGTACTGTACATTAAAACCGGACCGACACGTTAAATCCTCCCTTAAAAGCTGACTGGTTGTTTACAAGTTTAATTTCTCCATCATATCAATAAAATGCAATGGCTCTATAAACAGAATACTTTTCAGAACGCGACGTTTTCAAATTCCTCGGCAGTTGAAATTCTATGTCCCTCGGCAGCCGCATAAAGATAAATAAACGCAGCGACTGCAGAAGCGCGAGCGGTGAGGTGTCAATGTGCCTGCTGCGGTTGCTTCACCCCGTCACAGTGGTTATGTATAGAAGGATGCGTTCAGAAGACAGGCAGGAATGTGGACGTGCTGTCATAGCTACTGGAGGTCCACATTTCTATCTTAGCGCAGGGAGAAACCTCAGTGTGACGAGAACCGTACATACAAGCGCTAAGTACAGCCAAGACATTTAATAGCGAGGCGTCACGACGGTGACTTATGACAAAGGACCACCATGGGTTGCACACTGGTGTACTACTCACCCACTGCAAGTGCCAAAGGTCTGCGAGCTCAAGGAAGAAGTCAAGTTCCTGCTGTCCCAAAGCCTCAACTCCCTGTTACGCATCTTAAAACAGAATAGAATGCATTTACTTGAGCAGCAGATATCAAGTAAGAGATAATTTACTGGAAACCGAGACTGAGAACTTTTTTGTTTTTAAAATAGATAGCTAGCCTCAAATCTATATGTAAATTGTTCATTTTATATTCATATTACTAATCTACAACCTCCCCATACTATACCCTGAAATTTGGATTTTGGCCTGTTGCATTTATGAATAAATACAGTGCTGGCCAAAAGTATTAGCACCCCTGCAATTCTGTCAGATAATGCTCAATTTCTCCCAGAAAATGTATGTAATTATAGTAATTTTATATTAAAACTAGGGCTGTCAAAATTATCGCGTTAACGGGCGGTAATTAATTTTTTAAAAATTGATCACGTTAAAATATTTGACGCAATTAACGCACATGTCCCGCTCAGACAGATTTAAATGACAGAAGAGTGAAATGCCCACTTGTTAATTGTGTTTTATGGAGTTTTGCCGCCCTCTGCTGGCGCTTGGGTGCAACTGATTTTATAGGCTTCAGCACCCATGAGCATTGTGTAAGTAATTATTGACATCAACAATGGCGGGCTATTAGTTTATTTTTTGATTGAACATTTTACAAATTTTATTATAACGAAAACATTAAGAGGGGTTTTAATATAAAATTTCTATAACTTGTACTAACATTTCTCTTTTAAGAACTACAAGTCTTTCTATCCATGGATCACTTTAACAGAATGTTAATAATGTTAATGCCATCTTGTTGATTTATTGTTATAATAAACAAATACAGTCCTTATGTACCATATGTTGAATGTATATATCCATCTTGATTTATCTTTCCATTCCAACAATTTATTTTACAGAATATATATATATAATTTACAGAAAAAATATGGCATATTTCATAGATGGTTTGAATTAATTGCGATTAATTAATTTTTAAGCTGTAATTAACTCGATTAAAAATTTTAATCGTTCGACAGCCCTAATTAAAAGCCCTGTTAATGTTTTCGTTTTAATAAAATTTGTAAAACTTTCCAATCAAAAAGTAAACTAATAGCACGCCATTGTTGACATCGCCGAGCGGGACATCACTTGGGCTCCCTGCCGTTCTTCCACAGTGTCTTTATTATGTAAGGTAGTGATTGAAATACACCACAAGGTGTCAAGGGCGAGTTTTAAATTAATTAGAGATCTAGTCAACGAGTGCGTTTTACCCCTCGACTGACGCCATAGTTTCCGGTATCCTTGTACCTTACGTTCATTTGAGTGTTGACTTCACAACGTAAGAGACCTCTGAAAGTTTGTATATTGTGACTAAATATTTGTATGTAGTGTATTTGTTGAGCTAAACGAAATGTTTGAATAGAGTTTGACCAAAGTCTGAGTAAGTTCTATGTGTATTTTGCATAGCTATTTTGATTGGGAATGCCAGTTCTCTTTGCATCGAGCGCTTTTCTTTTTGTGAACACTATTTTTTTTTGAGAGATAGGAATATTATTTTTGTTGTGCTTGCACTAAATCAGTGGTCTCAAACCATATTGGGCATAGTGGGTGCAGGATTTCACTCAAACAAAAAAAAAACACACCTTTTCACCAATCTGGTATTTTATAACTGTAATCAGTTGATTGCAGTCAGGTGCTGCTTGTTTTAGTAGAAACCATATTGGTTAAAAGGTCTGTGGTTGATCGGTATGAACAAAAATCAGGACCCATAGCGGCCCTCGAGGACCGGTTTGGAGACCCCTGCACTAAATGATACTGTAGCGACTTAACTGTTCCGCCCAAATGCATGATGGGAAGTTGGGCAACCATGACTGTCAGTGGTGGCTGCAAATGGTATATGTTCTGCGTTGTGTTCAATGATGCGTGTTAAGAAAAACTTGCTTGCCAAAATAGTTACGTTTGTTGTGAAAGAGTTGCCAAAGCTTATGCCAATGAACGGCGCGGTCCAATGATGCCTTTGTCCACTGGCATTTCTCTGCCTCTTAACTCTAAATGTGCAAAAAAAAAAAAAAAAACGGTGTCATTGTAATCTGTTTGAGGTAATGCGTGAGTGGGTCATTCGGCGCATGCGTTAAATGCGTCATATATTTTAACGTGAATAATTTAAAAAATTAATTAGTGCCCGTTAACGCGATAAATTTGACAGCACTACTGCAAACAACCACTTCTGGTGAGTTTCTTACAATGCTCTGCTGGAATTTTAGAACATTCTTCTTTGGCCAACTGCTCCAGGTCTCTGTGCTTTGAAGGGTGCCTTCTCCAAACTGACATTTTCAGATCTCTCCACAGGTGTTCTGTGGGATTCAGGTCTGGACTCATTGATGGCCACTTTAAAAGTCTCCAGTGCTTTCTCTCAAACCATTTTCTAGTGCTTTTTGAAGTGTATGTTGGGTCATTGTCCTGCTGGAAGACCCATGACCTCTGAGGGAGACCCAGCTTTCTCACACTGGGCCCGACATTATGCTGCAAAATTTATTGGTAGTCTTCAGACTTCATAATGCCATGCACACGGTCAAGCAGTCCAGTGCCAGAGGCAGCAAAGCAACCCCAAAACATCAAGGAACCTCCGCCATGTTTGACTGTGGGGACAGTGTTCTTTTCTTTATAGGCCTCATTTTTTTCCTGTAAACTCCATGTTAAGGCCTTTTCCAAAAAAACTCTACCTTTGTCTCATCTGACCAGAGAGTGTTCTTCCAAAACAATTTTGACAAACTCCAGCCTGGCTTTGTCTCTGGGTCAGAAGTTGGGTCTTCCTGGGTATCCTACCATACAGTCCCTTTTTATTCAGATGCTAACAGATAGTACGGGTTGGCACTGTTGTACCCTCGGACAGCAGGAGAGCTTGAACTTCTTTGAATGTTAGTCTAGGTTCTTTATCCAACATCCGCACAATCTTTCGTTGAAATCTCTCGTAAATTTTTCTTTTTCGTCCACATCTACAGAGGTTAGCCACAGTGCCATGGGCTTGACACTTATTGATGACACTGCGCACGGTAAACACAGGAACATTCAGGTCTTTGGAGATGGACTTGTAGCCTTGAGATTGCCCATGCTTCCTCACAATTTTGCTTCTCAAGTCCTCAGACAGTTCTTTGGTCTTCTTTCTCTTCATGAGGCACATGATTTTTCCAAGGAAGCCAATACTTTTTTTCCGGCCCATTTTTGGAGTTTTGTGGAAAATGATTATGATTTATTTATTTTTTTCCCATTCTGTTTTGTGTTTTTACATTGCGAGCAAAACAAATGAAGATATTACTACCAAAGCATTTGTAATTGCAACCATTTTCTGGGAGAAATTGAGCATTATCTGACCGAACTGCAGGCATGCCAATACTTTTGGCCAGCAGTGTAGACGTTCAATCCGTTTGAAGTGTGAGGGATGGCAGCGAATGAACATTCGTTCATTCGCTGCCATCCCTCCCACTTCAAATGGATTGGACGTCTACTAGCTATAAGCTCATTCCAATTAATTCCATTCCAATGTGCGCCTTATAGTGCGGAAAATACGGTACTTAATGGAATAAGACAAAAATTATTTTATTGTTTGGCCTCACTCAGACACATTTTTCGAAATAGATTCGTTGGATTGTCTCATTTCCCACACACTGCAGACAAAAAATGTATTTGTACACAAGCTATTTGTGATGAGACGTAAATCAAATCAATTCGGACAATGCATTGGAGCCGCGTGAACTTTAAAAAGTAAAAATAAGCTCCTTCTTACCCTATCAAAGCTTGTGATCAGCAGAAAGTCTTCCTTGGCCCACAGAGTGCAAGAATCTTTGTCGTTCTGAAGGCAGGAGGCGCTCTGTGGGACAGACAATGCCAACTTGTCATTTTTTGAAATCTTGACAGCGACTCGTGCCGCTGAGTGATAAGCAGACGAGAGAGGTGCCTCTTTGAGATGTCTGTCTCGGAACAAAAATGAACTTGTCAAATGAAAGGAGAGCTTGTTTTTTTGTTGTTGTTGTTTTAGCAGACAAGATCTACACCGCCTGGTGTGCAGCTTAGATCAGGGGTTCCCAACCTATTCCACTAAGGCACACTGTGGGTGCAGGATTTCATTCTTACCAAACAAGATGACAACACTTTTTCCCCAATCTGGTGTTTTACAAGTGCAATCAGTTGATTGCAGTCAGGTGTGGCTTGTTTTAGCAGAAGCCTCATTGGTTCAACTGTCTCTGCTGGATCGGCTGGAACAAAAACCAGGACCCACAGTGTGCCTTGAGGACTGGGTTGAAAACCCCTGGCTTAGATTACCTACCTGTGACGTTCCGTCTGTGTGCCCTAATTGTCCACTGTCTTAGGTATGTTGTCAAAACATACAGTATAAATCTATTTGAACGACAGTTTTCAAACACAAATGACACGTTTGGTACGAAGTAATGAGTAAAATACAGCAGTAATGAAACGAGCGAATGTAACGACAAAATATTGCCCCATGGCCCTCAATGGGTCCTCGGGCCGCTAGTTTGAGATTCCTACTCTAAACATTCCATAGATGAGTGAGATACTCTGATTTTTCATGATTCAATTCTAAAACTATGATTGATAGACGTGTAGATGGATATCGATAGATAGGTGTATACATAGACGTATAGCTCGAGCTATATACAGTATGTACCGTAATTTTCGGACTATAAGCCGCTACTTTTTTCCTTCACTTTGAATCCTGCGACTTATAGTCCAATGCAGCTTATTTGTTGATTTATTTGGGTTAATAGGTTACACTTTATTTGACAGCGACATCATAAGACCATCATCATTGTGACATGACACTATCATGGGCCTTACTGAATGCTTATGACAGATGTCATTAGGTGTCATCCGGCAAATCATGTCACTAACTCATTTTATGTCCAGCTCGGTTATTTTACATGCATTCAAGTGAGCTAATTTGAGCATTCATTAATGCTCATGACAGTGTCATGTCATAATTATGATTGTCTAATGACTGTCTTATGGTGCCACTGTCAAATAAAGTGGTACCAAAATACCATAACTAGTAATCAATGAAACAACTTGAACAGTAACTGAAGGAATAATTAGCACAGAACATGAATTTTGATTGTTATTTAAATTTGTAGTGCTGCAATGCATGCTAGGAGGCATGTTGGACAACATCAGTTCTGACAACAGGTGGCAGCAGAGGTTGAATGTCTTCCCCAAGGGAGCAATAATGACCAAATTAAGCTTCTTGAAGCAATGAAGGTTTGCATCCAACTGGTTCAAAGCTTCATGGCGGTTCTTTTGGTGTAAATATCCCATAATACAGTAAGGACAGCTGCGGCTTATAGTCCGGTGCGGCTTATCTATGAACAAATGTTGTTGTTGTGTCAAAATTGGTGGGCGGCGTCCTATAGTCAAGTGCGCCTTATAGTGCAAAAATGTAGTGTGTTATTATTACATTATTACTGTTATTAGTTTTTCTCCACTTGCTGTTGTATTTCCCTATTACTGCTCAAAATAAATAAATCAAATCTATAGATGGATGTATATATGTATAGATGTTAGAGCTGGGAATCTTTGGCCACCTAACGATTCGATTATGATTCAGAGGCTCCGATTCAATTATAAAACGATTATTGATGCACCCCTTCTCCTTTTTTTTTTTTTTTTTTTTTAAATGTTTTGTACATTAGTTCCAAAATTGTTCAAAAATCATCTCAGGCTAAACCAAACTACTATTTCAGTATCAAGTTAACAGTAAACAAATATACGAAAATAACAGTAAATAAAAAACTCCAGTCCCAATTCTGTATCAGCAGCTTTAAACTACATTCAATTAATTTAATGTTGTGAATCAACTGTTACAGTTGTTAAAATTGCTCCCGTTATTCCACAATTTCCCTTCTGTCTACTTTTGTCAAAGTTTTAAAACTTTTTCATCATTTAAAGATAGATTCAAGACAAGATTCTGCCAATTTAGGAGTATTTTAGATAAAAAGTTAGTTAGGTTCGCTACAACAGAGCCTTCTAGCGAGGTCTACTGCTTTAAGATGGCGGCTGTTTACTTACGCCGGAAAGTCTGTCATTTCGCATCTCTGTTCAATAATACATGTTCTAACACCGACGTCGTCTGTCAATTTGCATCTATTTCTACATACATATGATATCTACTGTAGCCGTATGTTTGTAGCAACTAGCAACTGGGCGTTGTTTGTAGCAGTTGTCAGCCGCAGTCAGGTATGATTGTTTTTTTTTAATCTAGCGGCATGAGTTGAACATGATATTTACTCTCGGTCCGTTCCTCATTGCGTCCCAAAGACCGCACTAACTGTGTTTTACTTCCGCTTTACCTGGTATAATTCAATAATCGGAATTTATATATTTGTGAATCGTTCTTGAATCTTCCAAGGTCGAATCGCGAATAATCTAAGAATCGGAAATTTCGCACACCTCTAATAGATGTATAGATAGATAGATGTATAGATAGATAGATGTATAGATAGATGTATAGATAGATGTATAGATAGATGTATAGATAGATGTATAGACAGACAGACAGACAGACACATGTATAAATATAGACAGATGTAAAGATAGATGTAAAGATAGATCTAGATAGATGTATAGATAGCTAGAGACCGATAAATGTATAGATCTGGGTGTGGTGTGGCTCAGTGGTAGACTAGTTGCCCCCAACCCAGAGGTTGTGAGTTCGATTCTCCGCCCAGATGGAGCAAGATACTGAACCCCACGTTGCTCCTGGTGCTGCGTCACCAGTTGGTGGATGGCAATGTAGTGTAAAGCGCTTGAAAGGTGGAAAACCGCTATACAAGTATTACACCATAACATAACATTAACTTAACATAAAGATATGTATTATATAGACATATATAGATAGCTAGATCGATGTACACTCCCCGGCCACTTTATTAGGTACAGCATGCTAGTAACGGGTTGGACTCCCTTTTGCCTTCAGAACTGCCTCAATTCTTCGTGGCATGGATTCAACAAGGTGGCGTTCCAACGATGCTCAATTGGTACCAAGGGGCCCAAAGAGTGCCAAGAAAATATTCCCCACACCATTACACCACCACCACAAGCCTGAACCATTGATACAAGGCAGGATGGATCCATGCTTTCATGTTGTTGACGCCAAATTCTGACCCTACCATCCGAATGTCGCAGCAGAAATCGAGACTCGTCAGACCAGGCAACGTTTTTCCAATCTTCTATTGTCCAATTTCGATGAGCTTGTGCAAATTGTAGCCTCAGTTTCCTGTTCTTAGCTGAAAGGAGTGGCACCCGGCGTGGTCTTCTGCTGCTGTAGCCCATCTGCCTCAAAGTTCGACGTACTGTGCGTTCAGACATGCTCTTCTGTCTACCTTGGTTTAACGGATGGTTATTTGAGTCACTGTTGCCTTTCTATCAACTCGAACCAGTCTGGCCATTCTCCTCTGACCTCTGGCATCAACAAGGCATTTCCCCCACAGAACTGCCGCTCACTGGGTATTTTTTCTTTTTCGGACCATTCTCTGTAAACCCTATGTTAGGGTTCGTGGATGGGAGAGGATCCCAAAGCAGACAACAGGACGACAGGCTGTGGAGGGGCAGAGGCCTTAACACCCTAGAGATGGTTGTGCGTGAAAATCCCAGTAGATCAGCAGTTTCTGAAATACTCAGACCAGCCCTTCTGGCACGAACAACCATGCCACGTTCAAAGTCACTCAAATCACCTTTCTTCCCCATACTGATGCTCGGTATGAACTGCAGAAGATTGTTTTAAACCATGTCTACATGCCTAAATGCACTGAGTTGCCGCCATGTGATTGGCTGATTAGAAATTAAGTGTTAACGAGCACTTGGACAGGTACTGTATACCTAAATAAAGTGGCCGGTGAGTGTATAGCTATATCTACATATATAGCGAGAGCAAGATAACTAGCAATCTCTATAGAGATAACCCAAATAGCTAACTAGATAGCATAACTACTAGGGATGTCCCGATCGCAAATTTTTGCACCCAGGTCTGAGTCTACTGATTTTGACAATCTGCCGATACAGAGTCCCGATCTGATGCTAAAACACAACAAAAGTACCAAAACTGTTATAGTACTGCCCCGTTCACAGTACTTCTTCTTCCACTTTTTCCAAGAGTGTTGCAGAGTATAAACATTCATTTTTGTTTCTTTTGGCAATGCCATTGTGCACAAATGACAGGTGCCATTATATTAGATTTGAAGGCAGGAGTGTGGCTAGACATCAGGAGCTTATTAACGCTCCCCCAAAGTCTGTCGCCTAGTTTTTACGATGCTAATAAATGGCAGCACAAGGAGGGATATTGTGAAAATAAAAGGGCCAGAGTGTGAGATGCCAAGTTGCCCCTCTGAAAATGAGAATAGAACAGGGCACTGCGCCTAATATGCGCCAAGGTTCAAGTCTGTGTGAGGCTTGGAAAACTAATCAGCCATCCATTTTTTTTTTTTTTATAGCACTTATCTCATTAGAGTGGCGGGTGAGCAGGAACCTAAACCAGATTTACTTTACGGCCAAATGTGAGCCATTCTACTGAAACCAGAGACTTTTTGTAGTTTCAAAATGAGATGTGATGCCATAAAGCATCCTTAGAAAAAAAAAAAAAAAAAGAAGAATAAACTCTCACCTCAGAAACTCAGCGTTAGCATCCTAAACTTTTATTGGAAGCTACTTTTCTCAAGCAGATCCATCACAAGTGTTGAGAAAACTGATAAATACCACAGGCCTATTTTTGAGCTGCTTTCAAACATGTTTACATATATCAGCTGCTTAATACAATAACCCCAGGGTAGCGGTACCATGATTCCATTAGTCATCAAACTGATCCAAGGAAGACGTTTTCGGCTTGTGGGAAGAAGCCAAACGTACCTAAGCGGTCTGATGATTTCATACTATGTTAATGAGATGCTTCCTTGCTTCTTGCCTCTACAATGAACACAAATGAGTACTTGGGCAGAAGACAATGGTTTCTCTTGTGGTCCGCCGACTGTGTGTTTATCGGCCTCGCAGTTGGTTTCAAACTAGATTTACTGTACTAAACAGAGACTTCAAGCTACGACACATGTTGGTGGCAAATCCCAGTCCGAAAGTGAAATCTGTGGTTTTGGCTTTTTTGTTTAATACCAATGTTCGAACTAGCAACAACTGAGTATTTTACAGATCTCAAAATTAACAAAGCGCTGACGGAGTTACTGATGATTCCAGGCTGGAACAAACATTCGAGATCATTTTTTACCCTGCAGGCCGCCGCTGTGGCTCGTTCGACTAAGTCGTGCTCATTTTGATGAGAGCATGTGCTGTATCAGATGAAACACTTGTAGAGATCCACATTATCCACAGTATACACCCTCGGTCAAATCTTTTGAGACACTATCTTTGTCATGTCACATGCACTTTATTAATGTCTATTGAAATATTATCGCCATTCATGAATAACTGAAGTGTACAGTTTTGGTCAAAAGTTTACATACACTTGTGAAGAACATAATGTCATGGCTCTCTTGAGTTTCCAGTTATTTCTACAACTCTGATTTTTCTCCGATAGAGTGATTGGAACAGATACTTCTTTGTCACAAAAAACTTTCATGAAGTTTGGTTCTTTTATGACTTTATTATGGGTGAACAGAAAAAAAGTGATCAAATCTGCTGGGTCAAAAATATACATACAGCAGCGCGAATATTTGGTAACATGTCCCTTGGCCATTTTCACTTCAATTAGGCGCTTTTGGTAGCCATCCACAAGCTTCTGGCAAGCTTCTGGTTGAATCTTTGACCACTCCTCTTGACAGAATTGGTGCAGTTCAGTTAAATTTGATGGCTTTCTGACATGTACTTGTTTCTTCAGCATTGTCCACAAGTTCTCAATGGGGTTTAAGTCAGGAATTTGGGAAGGCCATTCGAAAACCTTAATTCTAGCCTGATTTAGCCATTCCATTACAACTTTTGATGTGTGCTTGGGGTCATTGTCCTGTTGGAACACCCAACTGTGCCCAAGACCCAATCTTCGGGCTGATGAAGTTAGGTTATCTTGAAGAATTTGAAGGTAATCCTTCTTCTTCATTATCCCATTTACTCTCTGTAAAGCACCAGTTCCATTGGTAGCAAAACAGCCCCACAGCATAATACTACCACCACGGTGCTTGACGGTAGGCATGGTGTACTTGGGGTTAAAGGCCTCACCTTTTCTCCTCCAAACATATTGCTGGGCATTGTGGCCAAACAGCTCGATTTTTGTTTCGTCTGACCACAGAACTTTCCTCCAGAAGGTCTTATCTTTGTCCATGTGATCAGCAGCAAACTTCAGTCGAGCCTTAAGGTGCCGCTTTTGGAGCAAGGGCTTCCTTCTTGCACGGCAGCCTCTCAGTCCATGGAGATGCAAAACACGCTTGACTGTGGACACTGACACCTGTGTTCCAGCAGCTTCTAATTCTTGGCAGATCTGCTTTTTGGTGATTCTCGGTTGAATCTTCACCCTCCTGACAAATTTTCTCCAGCAGCAGGTGATAGCTTGCATTTTCTTCCTGATCGTGGCAGTGACAAAACAGGGCCATGCACTTTATACTTACAAACAATTGTTTGCACTGTTGCTCTTGGGACCTGCAGCTGCTTTGAAATAGCTCCAAGTGACTTTCCTGACTTGTTCAAGTCAATGATTCGCTTTTTCAGATCCATGTATGTATATTTTGGACCCAGCAGATTTGATCATTTTTTCTGTTAACCCATAATAAAGTCATAAACGAACCAAACTTCATGAATGTTTTTTGTGACAAAGAAGTATCTGTTCCAATCACTCTATCGGAGAAAAATCAGAGTTGTAGAAATAACTGGAAACTCAAGAGAGCCATGACATTATATTCTTCACAAGTATATGTAAACTTTTGACCACAACTGTAAATCCTACATTATTTTAACAATGAGCTGCCCACACTTAAATCAGACAAATAAGACGAACCGCAGTTGCTCGAAAATTGAACTGCTTTTAAATTGACCATGCACTAAATTATGCATATTGCCACTTGCATATTTCGAACAAGTCTGGTTTGTCTATCGTTGTCAATGGCAACCAAAGAGTAAATTAACGAAATAGCCTTTAAGTTGTTAGAACAGTAGAAGAGTTGTTGATAACGGTCTTACTCTGCTACTTTGGGCTACAATAGAGTCATAACATTTGTCATCTTCTTCATTAGATTTTATTTATTTTTTTTTTTGCTAGAAATGCCGACAGTGGCTCTATCAGTTTCACAAATGAGATGTCGCAACAATAATCACATGACGAAACAATATAGTCATATGACCACAATCTGGCAAGTCGAAAGTCCTATGATTACGCCGGCCTGATCAATCACTTGGCGTCTTTAAAGCCCTGTAAAAATTTAACCAATTGACATTATTCGAAAGCGCCGATTTCAACATCTCCCTCAGTTATTAAATGCCATTGATAGACCACGGAAAACCGGAGATATGATAGTTTTAAATTCATGGTAGAATTTTCTTTTAAAACCCACCAGAGGGCACTCATGCTGTTTAGACGGGACATGTGATGTTGGAGGGGAACGTTTTTATTTTTCTAGTTGGAATTTGATTATTTTTGTGGATTTCTCGGTCTAATATGACGATGTAATAGGTTACAGTACAATATAATAATAACAGCTTAAATACAGTCTGGGCCAAAAGTATTGGCACCCCTACAATTCTGTCAGATAATGCTCAATTTGTCCCGGAAAATGATTGCAATTAAAATGCTTTGGTAGTAATATATTCATCTATTTTGCTGGCAAAAATACAAAAGAGAATTTAAAAAAAAAAAAAAAACATTATCATTTTATACAAAACTCCATAAAGTGGCCAGACAAAATTATTGACACCCTCAGCCTAATACTTGGCAGCACAACCTTAAGACAAAATTACTGCGAACGAACGCTTTCGGTATCCATCAACGAGTTTCTTAAAATGCTCTTCTGGAATTTTAGATCATACTTCTTTGGCCAACTGCTCCAGGTCTCTTGAGATTTTAACTCTTTCACTCCCAGCCATTTTCACCAGAGCAAGGCCATTCGCTCCCGGCCGTTTTTTCTGGATTTTGACTGATTTTGCAAGGCCCACAGAAAATTCTGTTCTATTGCTATATAAACTTTGAACCCACCAAAAGAAAGATTGGACTCTCTTCTTTCAGCAGAAAAAAAAAGTAAGTTCGTATCTTTTTCCATTCTTTAGAAATCAGCATTAGAAAATAGCTTAGTATGAGCAATTTTCCAATTTATGATGAAAAAACGGAGAAAATGAGCTTTTTGTAAACGCATACATTTCAAACATAACTTTGACTTTAACAAAGCTATTTTTTGCATTAGTTACATCCCAAACATCTGAATAATGTTTTCCTTTTACAAAATACTATGAACAACCAGACAAATAGAGCTTTAGATAGAATAGTAACAATTTATTCACACACAACGACAGAGATGACGGTTTGTCGCCGAGATGACGCCGTTGTCGCCACGTCAACTGTGTAAACTTTTCCCTCATCGTTGTCGGTCTCACAAAAATGGATTATTTTTGCATTTCTGCGGGGTCTGCTAGGCGAGCCGCTCCACGGGGGGTTTCACTCGTTTTGCACGATCGTCCAGCGCCTGGTGTCCCAGGCGTCCTCTCGTTGTTTTGTCCGGAAGGAGCGCCGCCTGGGCTCAATCCGCCAGCGCTTTGACAATGCCGGCCGGCCGTTCACTGCTGTTGAATCGGCTTGTCTAGTCTTCCAAAATGCGTTACTGCCCTCCAGTGGCCAGTTTATTGCTTTAAAATTGGTTTGGAGCGTTTTTCTTTGTTTCTCAGATACAGCGGAAGCTATATATGCTTCTTATAAAAAAAAAACGCAAAAGACGTATAAATACGGTTGCGAGACAGTTGAGCATTTAAAAATAAAACGTATTTATACGGTTCCGGGAGCAAATGAGTTAAGAGAGTCTTCTCCAAACTGCCATTTTCAGATCTCTCCACAGTTGTTCTATGGGATTCAGGTCTGGACTCATTTCTGGCCACTTTAGAAGTCTCCAGTGCTTTCTCTCAAACCATTTTCTAGTGCTTTTTGAACTGTGTTTTGGGTCATTGTCCTGCTGGAAGACCCATGACCTCTGAGGGAGACCCAGCTTTCTCACACTGAACCCTACATTATCCTGCAAAATTTGTTGGTTGTCTTCAGACTTTACAATGCCATGCACACGGTCAAGCAGTCCAGTGCCAGAGGCAGCAAAGCAACCCCAAAACATCAGGGAACCGCCACTATGTTTGACTGTGGGGACAGTGATGTTGATGCCTTTGCCCAAAAAACTTTTGTCTCACCTGACCAGAGAACATTTTTCCAAAACGTTTTTGGCAAACTCCAGCCTGGTTTTTTATGTCTCTGGGTCAGAAGTGGGGTCTTCCTGGGTATCCTACCATGGATTCCGTTTTCTTTCAGACGCCGACGGATAATACGGGTTGACACTGTTGTACCCTCAGGCGGCAGGACAGATTGAAGTTGTTTGGATGTTAGTCGAGGTTCTTTATCCACCATCCGCACAATCTTTCGTTGAAATCTCTCATCAATTTTTCTTTTCCGTACACATCTAGGGAGGTTAGCCACAGTGAAGTGGGCTTTACACTTATTGATGACACTGCGCACGGTAGACACAGGAACATTCAGGTCTTTGAAGATGGACTTGTAGCCCTGAGATTGCCTATGCGTCCTCACAATTTTGCTTCTCAAGTCCTCAGACAGTTCTTAGGTCTTCTTTCTTTTCTCCATGCTCAATGTGGTACACACAAGGACACAGTACAGAGGTTGAGTCAACTTTAATCCATATTAACTGGCTGAAAGTGTGATTTAGTTATCGTCACCACCTGTTATGTGCCACAGGTAAGTAACAGGTGCTGTTAATTACACAAATTAGAGACGCATCACATGATTTTTTCCAAGGGTGCCAATTAAAGAAGTTTCCGATCACGTCATTTTCAAAGTATCGGAATCAGCAAAAAAATATCGGACATGCCTTTTTTTAATTTAAATATATTTTTTATTTAAATCGTTTTCTAATTGTATTTAACGTTACAGACAAAATGTATTACACTCATCAAGAGTAGTTTTGGCTTAAAGTAGGGCTATCAAATTAATTGCGTTAACGGCGGTAATTAATTTTTTTTAATTAATCACGTTAAATAATTAACGCATGCGCTGCACGACCCACTCACGCTTTGTCGCGTTCAATCTATAAAGACGCCGTTTTACCTATAGATAGCGCAAAAAAGGCAGCGTATAATGAGTAGAGAGAATTTTGACACCCTTTGGAGCCATTTTTTATGTGGCTAAAGCCTAACAATACCTCTCTCAGCAATTAAAAATAACGTGGGAGGCAATGTGGGGAAGAAAGGTAGTAGTTGATCATTTTCTTAACACCCTATGTTCTTTCCCAATGCAGAGAACATATATCAATTGGTGCCCCTACGCACAGTCATGGTTGCACTTCCCATCATGCATTTGGGCAGAAGTTAAATGGCTGCTATATTTAGTCACACTATACAAAGTCACATTTATCCTTTAAGAAGTACAAGTCTTTCTACCTGCGGACTCCTCTCACAGAAAGAATGTTATTAATGTAAATGCCATCTTGAGGATTTAATGTCATAATTACCAAATACAGTACTTATGTACTGTATGTTGAATGTATATATTCGTCTGAGTTTTATTCATTTTTTTCTTAATGCATTGCCAAAATGTATATGATCGGGAAAAATTATCGGGAATGATTGGAATTGAATCGGGAGCAAAAAAAAGCCATCGGATTGGGAAATATCGGGATCGGCAGATACTCAAACTAAAACGATCGGGATCGGATCGGGAGCAAAAAAACATGATCGGAACAACCCTAGTGCCAATACTTTTGTCCAGACCATTTTTGGAGTTTTGTGTAAAATGGTCATTATTTATTTATTTATTTCTCTTTTGGGTTTTTTTTTTCATTGCAAGCAAAATAAATAAAGATAACACTAGCAAAGCATTTGTATTTGCAATCATTTTCTGGGAGAAATTGAGCATTATCTTACACAATGGCAGGGGTGCCAATACTTTTGGCCAGCAGTGTAGATGTGGAAAAAATTAGATACCACTGTTGAAAAAAAATATCACACATTGTAAGCAGTTACTCACAATATTGAGTATTGTTTTAACCAAATACCTTTTTACTTGTAGAAGTACTTGAGTAAATTTTTTGGATGACTACTTTGACTTATGCTTGAGTCATAATATTTTGAAGTAGCGCCTGTCTTACTTGAGTATGATTTTTGGCTATTCTATCCAACATGGATGGATGGATGGATGGATGGATGGATGGATGGATGGATGGATGGATGGATGGATGGATGGATGGATGGATGGATGATGCATAGATATATAGATAGATGTATAGATAGATGGATGTATAGATGTATAGATAGATTTTTATTAACAGACTCAAGGTCCAACAACACAACACAACAATAGATTAAAAGACAAAATAAAATAAAGAAATGGTAAAACAATAACACAGCACTGGGTCTCCTAACGACCCACATTTAAAAGGCACGTATACCAGTGCTTCCAAAACCGAGACAAGTAGCGTGTAAAGCTGTACAAAATGTTGGTCAGGCCCAACACAATCACATTTTCTGAACCATTCAGACGACTGTTAAACTTAAACATGTATATCCTTAAAACAGACTGGAGGGTATTCACCCGAGCTGCTACAAACATTGCTGAAGCACTGGTCCATCTGGGCCTTTTACTAATTACTAATTACTTTTACTAATACTGTATACAAACAGGTAAATTTTAAAGAAACTCTGGTTCGTCTATCACGCTAAATGGCAGCCAATGAGTTAAATAGAATTTGAATGTCAATTCTCTTTAAAGGAAGGATTTCACGGCATTGGCTAAAGATGACCATCACGTGTCTCCAATTGGGCAAGAAAAGCAAAGCAGCAAATAGAAGAAAGGCACTTTTTTTGCCAAACACCCCCCACGAGCTAGCACACAACTATGTGGAAAGAAAGCGAGTGTCTGCAAGATGTGTTTGTGATTGTTCCCAGATGTGAATACAGACACCTGATCTTCATCCTGGTGGGTGAACCAACATTCCCTGCAAGTGACACAGATGAAAAATCTGCCTTTTGGATGACTGAATGTACCGAAATACCGAAGGGAGCGGATGACAGAAACAGATGGAGTGATCATTTGTGTACATTGGCGTTGGCCGATGAATTAATGCGTAAAGATCTGATCGGCCAGACTTTTGTCTCGTCTGATTATTGCATTATCTATTCCTGTCTGTAATTGCTTTTCCGTGGTCGTCTTCCCGACACCTGCGCCGATATCCCCTGACGTTTTCTTCATTTCCTCCTTTTTTCCGATTAAAATCATTGACTTTTGTTTTGAGATTTATGACTCAAGAGGATGGATACTCTTTGGCAACTTTTTCTCACATGCAAGTCCAGTTGCCGTGTCCTTTGGCTGCCCTTTCGACTGAAACGTCAAATGGCTCTGACCTGGCCCATAAAGCTGCAGGAGCCTTCAAAGCTTGAGTGAGGTATCATTTCTTTAGTGGAGTTCTATCCAAGGTGTGCAGTCATGGCAAGACTGGACTTGTTTGCTTCCTTAGATGTTTTTTCAACTTTTTGATCCCCTTTGAATAATTTATGTGTCCCAGTTGTTGCGGAAGCACTGATGAGTTTTTGTAGAAGTGACCATGTATGATGACGCTTTTTACTAAAGATACACGATAATATCGGGTACCGATAATTAACGGCCGATAATGGCAATTATGACGTCACGTAGATAATACAGATTTTTTTTAAAATCAACCGATAATGCAATTCGATAATTATATACTGTACTTGATTTAGCCTCCAAATGTGCGCAACCAAGCAGTTTTCTCCACTTCTCCACCGCCGCCTGCTCAACCCCTCCCCTCTCTGAAGCCCCATTGGGAGGAGGGGTTGAGGAGTACGACGTCATGGAGGAGGCGGGGTTATCAGTGTTGAGGCATTCTCACTAGTCCGTTCCCAGTCCACTCATTAATTTCAGCCGTTTCGACAAGGTTAGAGCCGCTATCCGACTCTTTCACGTTCATTTGTAGCCGCTGTTAGCCGCTAGCGTTAGCCTGTGGCTATGCTACCAGAACAAAGCACTGAAAGCATCCTCTCCTGATATCGTGAGAACCAGGGAGGACAGCGGGTGAAAGTCCGTCTGGAACCCACCAAGAGTTTACTTAATGTCGGGTGAAAGTTTGGCGAAGCTAACTTAAGCCCGACTCCATCCCGTTTACTTGTGGCGTTAGCTGCTAGCGTTAGCCTACCGGGCTTCTGTTTGTTTGGCTTCCTGAAAACCACGTGACTCCATACGTAAGCACACTGTCTGCTTTCTTAAAGGGGAATGAACATAGCCGAACAACACAGCGTCAAAGCGGGATGAAAAGACTATATTTCCTTGTTTTATTAAATTACCGAATTTGCCGACATGGTCAAAATTACGTCGGTCATCGTGAAGAATTTCGGTGACGGTAAATTTTCGGTTTACCGCCCTGCTCTACGCTCTCGCCATCTACAAAACATGCCCTGCAGAAGTTCCACGAGGCGTAAAGAAAGCGTCCTCATCGAACACAACTAACCCAGCAGCCATTCAAAACTGCATCACAAAGATAGCGCGAATGCTAAAGCTATTGTAAACACAAATAAACTATAAAGGAAGCTACGGGGCTTGTGACGATACAGAGACGCTGCGGTCCTCCCGGAGTCGGGTTGTTTGGAAATGCAGCCCAAAGCGGGTGGTAAACTCCCATCTATGGCTAAACACCTCACAAGACCAATAGTCGACAAGTAGCTGTCTTTCGACGGAGCCCGCCAGTCCGGCAGGCCACCGCCTCGCCCTAGGCGGGCAGAGCAGAGCCATGCACCGAATACGCTGCAGCGAGCCGGCCGGGCGGGCGGGTATCCGGTACGAACTTAGCTGCCGCCGCCACTCCGGTTCAAGAAAGAGGCCTGTCGCGGGTGCTAATTTGGCAGCCGGAAGGACTGAAGGGCACAGGCGGGAGGAAATTCCCGAAATGACCCGATAGCCAAACCCCTGGATGAAAAAATAATGCAGTTCATACGACCACGATTCTTCGTGAAAGACATGCCGATCACATCAGCTTTACCACGGACATTTGGACAAGTGATGTCAAGTAAGCATGTTTATCAGGACAGCACAGTGGTTAGTTAATAATTCTAACATGCACCAAACCACACAAAGAAGTCATCCAGTCAGTAATGCATTCAGTGTGCTTTAAATTTATGACGTCTTAATCAGATCATTCTTCTTAAATCTAGTCAAATCATTTTCCCCATCTTGTTTGAGTATTGAAGACTAGTTAACAGATGAATGCGCCAGATTATTCCACTTACTTGAACTAAATATTGCCATTTGTTCTTATTAAGCCCAAACATTAAAAAAAATAAGGTCATTTTTCACCTAAATCAAGAAAAAATTGCTTTCAAATAATGTTTTGAACCATACATATTCTTGAATAAAGAACATTTCTGACAATTTTTTTTTAGGATTATGTATAATAATTTATTGCTTAAAATAAGTCTGTTAAGCTTATTTTCAGCTGGCTATTTTTCTTCAAGAAATCTGAGTGAAATATACTTGAAGTGCTGGCAGTTAATTTCACTTATTTCCAATAGAGTTACACTGAAAACAAGGGAATTTAACTAGTTTTAAGGAGTTGTGTTTTTGCTGTGTAGTAATGTTATACGTTAGGAATGGCTTACTTTTAAATCCATTTTTGTGCTACCTGGGTATTTATTTTGTTGCCAAAAGTTTACCATTACACAATGTCAGATAATCTGTCTTTATTTAGATGTTGGAATTTACTACTTGCTCACATTTGATGTTGAAAAAAACAAGAGCAATAATATTTTTGCACAGTTATATTTTCTCTTGTGTATACTTTAAAATTTTACATATATCTTTTAATAGAATAATCGGCTTGACATTATCGGTTGGAACGAGGAGGAAATTATCTGTTATCGCCTAAAAAATGCATTATCGTGCATCACTACTTTTTACACACAGCTGAATCTGACTAATAGAAGATTTTGGGATAAAATTGACCTATTACTGGGCAAGTGACTATTTTTGGCAATTTAAAAACACTTTGTATCATAAATACCTGGCGTCCCCATAGGTGGACATGACATTTTGCGTCATGTAGGTCACCTACATCAGTGTTTTCAAGCGGTGTACCGTGAGAATTTATCCACAATCGCATTTTTGTTTTTACGTTGTCGGATGGAGTTGCTGTGGGAAGGAAGCAGTAAGTAGAAGGTTTTGGTCGTGTGCAGATGAGCGAGGAATTGCTCGTGTCGCGTTCAAGAACTGCTCAGATAACGGTAATTAATTTTTTAAAAAATGTGTCACGTTAAAAATATTTAACGCAATTAATGCATGCGCTGCATGACCCACTCACGCATTGTCGCGCTCCATCTGTAATGGCACCGTTTTACCTATATAGAGAGATAAAAGGCAGCGTAAAATGAATAGAGTGAATTTTGGCAGCCTTTGGAGCCTTTTTTTAATTGGCTAAAACCTTACAATCTCTCTCCCTACGATTAGAAATATCATGGGAAGCAATGTGGGGAAGCAAGGTAGCAATTGATCTTTTTCTTAACACCCTATGTTATTTCCCAACGCAGAGAAGATATATCAATTGGTAGCACTACGCACAGTCATGGTTCCACTTCCCATCATGCATTTGGGCATGGCTATAGTATCATTTACTGAAAGCTCAACAAATACACTAGATGGCAATATTTAGTCACAATATACAATATATATATATATATATATATATATAATATTCATTTTTTTCTTAATGCATTGCCAAAATGTATATGATCGGGAAAATTATCGGGAGCAAAAAAAAAGCAATCGGATCGGGAAATATCGGGATCGGCAGATACTCAAACTAAAACAATCGGGATCGGATCGGGAGCAAAAAAACATGATCGGAACAACCCTACTTACAATATTAAAACATTTCCAGACAAATGATCCTATTTACATTGGCTGGAGAGAGTTGGGGGCGGGGGGGGGGGGGGGGGGGGGGGGCGAAACATTTACATCTTCCGGTTTAGGGGCCGTAACAGATATTAATTGCGAAGCACTGCATTAGATGGAGGTAAATTCATTCACTGTCGGGAAAAGACGAAAGGAAAAGAAGAAGAAGATGCTAGCAAAAATAGCATTTCCCTTTAGCGCTTTACATCCAATCCCTTTTATTTGACTGTCCTCTCCCACGACTGAATGTCCAACTCTGTCGATGGAAGCAAATGAGTTAAATGTGTGCCAAATAAAAGGTGAAGAGAAATTCACAAGGCAAAGCAGGTCAGCAAATCAAAATGACAACATTTTTTGTTTTGTTCCTTCTGTATTGTAACTACGGGGTGGATGGTAACGGAGGAGTCAGTTTACTGGTTTTCCAGCTGCAGTCTCTTCAACCTGCTTCTCATTTCCTCTCCGCTATCCATCATTCCGCTCTTCTCATAATTTCCCCTCCTCTAATAACTGTTGCCTTGAAGCTTTCATCAAGCCTAAAAACAGTCCCAGTCTTTTCATCCACGGCCAATTAGTCTTTGCAGTAGTCGCCGTTGCTTTCTTCTTCTCCTGTCCTTGTCGTCTCGGTCCATTAAAATCTGCTTTTAGCATTACGGTTCGCCATCATGAAAATCATAAGACACGTGCCTGGCAACCGGACAGAGAGGGTGGTGGAGGTATGAGATGGAAATCAAACTGGCTGGGTTATTCTTTTATACTTTCATTTCCTTTACCGCCCACAGCACTTTTATCTTGCTTTTCAAGTCAGTCATTTGTCAATAAAAAGGCCTGAGAAGTCGAGATACATGTATGTCAGCACTATAGGGTTAGGGTTGTTCCGATCATGTTTTTTTGCTCCCGATCCGATCCCGATTGTTTGAGTATCTGCCGATCCCGATATTTCCCGATCTGATTGCTTTTTCTTGCTCCCGATTCAATTCCAATCATTCCCGATAATTTTTACCGATCATATACATTTTGGCAATACATTAAGAAAAAAATGAATAAAACTCGGACGAATATATACATTCAACATACAGTACATAAGTACTGTATTTGTTTATTATGACAATAATTCCTCAAGATGGCGTTTACATTATTAACATTCTTTCTGTGAGAGGGATCCACGGATAGAAAGACTTGTAATTCTTAAAGGATAAATGTGACTTTGTATATTGTGACTAAATATTGCCATCTCGTGGATTTGTTGAGCTTTCAGTAAATGATACCGTAGCCATTTAACTGTTCTGCCCAAATGCATGATGGGAAGAGCAACCATGACTGTGCGTAGTGGTACCAACTGATATATCTTCTCTGCGTTGGGAAATAACATAGGGTGTTCCCACGATATTTCTAATCGTAGGGAGAGGGATTGTAAGGCTTTAGCCAATTAAAAAAAGGCTCCAAAGGCTGCCAAAATTTACTCTACTCATTTTAAGCAGCCTTTTAGCTCTATATACAGGTAAAACAGCGTCATTACAGATTGAACGCAACAATGTGTGAGTGGGTCATGCAGCGCATGCGTTAATTGCGTTAAATATTATAACGTGATAAATTGAAAAAATAATAATAATTACCGCCGTTAACGGGATAAATTTGATAACCCTACCTTAAGCCTAAACTAAAGACTCTGGATGAGTGTAACATATTATGTCTGTAACGTTAAATACAATTAGAAAACGATTTAATTAAAAAATACATATATATTAAAAAAAAGGTATGTCCGATATTTTTTTGCTGATTACGAAACTTTGAAAATGACGTGATCATGCCGATCGATCGGGTCTCTACTCTGGGTAGTTTACGATACAAAACAAGGCTCACAATAACTGTACATACAGTTCTAATGGTTTGTTTTGAAAGTGTTTGCATTTAGTTTTATCGATTTGGGTGGGTACACTGTCCTCTAGTGGCAGTAGTGAATATGACTTAACTCATTTAACATGGCTCATAGACTTCATAATGATACTGACAGGTCAGATTCGACCTTCACTGCGCCACGCCTTCAAGTAGAGGGCCAGCCCACAATCCGCTTTAGTTATTTGCAGTCGGTCGTAGCGACACATGCAGCGATCCAACGCTGGATTTATGTTGAAAGAGTACGAAAGCTGTACCGTTTACAAACAGGAGGGATTGTCTCAGGAGCGATTTGTTCGAGCATTCAAGGTAATCATTGTATTTTCTTTTTCACAACAATTTTCAACATAAAAAGCTCTTTGTTGTATGGGAACCACCACATTGACTAACAGACTAGCATCGTACTTCGACATATTTATGTAAAATAAATGCTAACTGCACGGTTTTTTTTTGCTTTTAACCAAGATTGAGACTGTTTTACATCCATATCTACTGTATAAAGAATACAGGCATTTAAGCATTTATTCACAATAATTTTTACCGGAAAAGCTCAGTTTAAATACGGCGGCCGCCAGATTGACTGACTGACTAGCATCGTACTTTGACATATTTAGGTGAAACAAATGCTAACCACACAGGTTTTTTTACTTTTAACCAAAAATCGAGACCGTTTTACGTCCATATCTATAAAGAATTCAGGGAATTAAGCATTTATTCACAAGAATTTTCAACCAAAAAAAAAACTCTTTGTCTGTGATTCCACTCAGTCAGCTTTAACGGCCAAGGCAATAATTCAGGCCCCCTATTAATCGGCCCCGCCCCGCGCGTCCCGTCAATATCATTATGAAGTCTATGCATGGCTGAATACAGCTTCTCTCTGTTAAGACCAACATAAGGTAAGTTTTTGTTTGGGCTAATATGTTTTTTATGCATTTGTAGTTCAGTTTATAGGTATATTTAGCTGCTTTTTGTGGGAATATGTGTTTGAACGATTTGTTCAGAGGATTGTAAAAAAAAATTTAGCATTTTATAGCATTTAAGCTAGCAGACTTTTGCTATACAAGCTAGCCAATTGGTCTTTTGTTGAATTTAGATCCTCATTTATTTATTTTTTTCAATATCGTTTGAGGCTAAGCTCAGGTATTTTAATGTTTTTTTTTAATGAAAGGTCAATTCTGCATTGTTTGAAGAAACACTCGGGAATTTTTTTATTTTGTATTTGCATTTAATGCTGTTTTGAAAATTCTGCATCACATTAAATGTTCCTAATCCGATTATTCAAACTAACTCGTTGATAGATTAATTGATTATTAAAATAATCAATAGCTGCAGCCCTACAGGCAAGCAACTAATAAAAAGTAATACAAGTTATTGTCGTTTTTCTGCTCCGACCTTATCACTTGAAGACATCCAATCCGTTTGAAGTGTGAGGGACGGCAGCGAATGAACGCGGTTAGAGGCGGCCATTGAGTATAATTTTGGGGCATTTCAGGTCATTTGCTGTTGTTTTACCAGTCACTGACTGTAGATTTTGGGGCATTTCTGGGTCGCTTCCTGTTATTTTGGTGCATTTATGGGTCACTTCCTGTTGATTTTGGGTTACTGAACAGGAAGTGACTAGGCAATGAATAGGCAGTGACCAGTAAATGCCCGAAATTGAACGGTAAGTGACCGGTAAATGCCCCGACAATCGGAAAGTCTAGTTTCGAATGAACAAACGTCCATTAGTCCCTCCAAATCTGAATGGATTGGGCGTCTAGTGCCATCAATACTAGCCATTGAGGTAACAAAGACACTACCTTGCCAGGTTATAAAGTTAATGAGTTAGTTCGGGGCATTTCACGTCATTTCCTGTTGATTATAGGTCACTTCCATATCCTTTTGAGGCGTTTATAGATCACTTCTTGTTGATTTTAGGGCATTTACAGGTCACTTCCTGTTGATTTCGGGTTACTGAAAAGGAATTGACTCAAGAATGTTCCCAAATGTACCAAAAGCAACAGGAAGTAACCTGTAATTGCTCTAAAATGAACAGGAAGATGACTAAAATAGACTGACTGTGGCTGTGTGTGTTTCAGTGCAATTGACTGTAATAGATGTCCAATTCCGTCAAAATGAATTAGATTCGTAGCGCCATCAATGGCAGCCAGTGAGCGAACATAGACACTATTCTAATGGAATATTTTGGGTCCAAACATGTTAGTTCCTTTATTTTTTTTCTTTTTAAACAGTGACACCTTTTAAAACGATATATCGATTCTTGGCGGTAGTATATCGATAACCTTTTGGGCTACAAAGTATCATATTACTTTTTTGTTTTATTCTCACACCACTATTGCAAAAACGCTCTTAATGGCGGCCAATGAGTTCAATTTTGGGGCATTCCTGGGTTTGCTGTTGCAACAGCAAAGCACCGAAACAGCCATGTAATGGCACTAACCTATTGCGACGTTTATCCATGGACGCACACCGATCAACATTCCCTCGCACATCTCAACAAGTGGCTGCACTCGGATCGAATGTGCTCCCACACTCCACAGTCCTTTTTCATTCCCAAAACACTTGTGCACGACTCGAAACCAAAACTGGAAGTAACTATGAGCGGTTACCATGGAAACGAACACGTAGTGGGAACCTTTTTTAACATTTTCTATTGAAAATGTTTTTGTACATGACTACAATATGTTTTATTTAGGGCTGTCAAAATTATCGCGTTAACGGGCATTAATTAATTTTTAAAAATTAATCACGCTAAAATATTTGACGCAATTAACGCATGCACTAAATGACCCGCTTGCACATTGCCTCAAACAGATTACAATGAGGCCGTTTATGGACATTAAGAGTGAAGAGAACGCCACCGGCCGCTTGGTGGCAGCGCCGTTCCATACTCATGTTATTTCTTCTAAACTTGGGAGAATCAGTAGTTGTGAGACGTTCATGCTGTATTCACAATGCAATGCAAATTGCTATTTGTGTTCCACACATATTTCAGTAAGTTTTCTTTCTTTTAGTGGCAATTATGTGTCTGTTGTATTTTGGGTAAGATAAGCACAACAAAAATAATATTCCTATCCCTCCAAAAAAAATGATGTTCACAAATTGAGAAACACTTCAGTCTATAGTAATGAGGCCCTATTCTGACACACAGTTAAATAACAATGCAAAATGAACTGGCATTCCATATCAAAATAGCTATGCCAAATACACGTAAAACTGAACTTTGGTCACTATTTCTATTATTGTTATTTTTATTCTTATTATTATTATATTAACTCTACTTTTGATTGAAATTTTACAAATTTTATTAAAACGAAAACATGAAGAGGGGTTTTAATATAAAATTTCTATAACTTGTAACTATAACAATTATCTTTTAAGAACTACAAGTCTTTCTATCCGTGGATCACTTTAACAGAAAGAATGTTAATAATGCCATTTGTGGATTTATTGTTACAATAAACAAATACAGTACTTATGTACAGTATGTTGTATGTATATATCCGTCGTGTGTCTTATCTTTCCATTCCAACAATAATTTAAAGAAAAGTATGGCATATTTTAGAGATGTTTTGAATTGCGATTAATTGCGATTAATTACGATTAATTAATTTTTAAGCTGTAATTAACTCGATTAAAAATTTTAATCGTTTGACAGCCCTAGTTTTATTTTACATACATTATGAGGCGATAACAAAATACCGTAATTTCTGGACTATAAGGCGCACCTGACTATAAGCCGCCAGCCACCAAATTTGACATGAAAACGGCATTTGTTCATAGATAAGCCACACTGGACTATAAGCCGCAGTTGTCCTCATTTTATTATGGGATATTTCCACCAAAAGATATTAACTGGTAACACTTCATTTGACAAAGGCATTATAAGACTGTCATGAAATCAAATGAACCACCATGAAGCTTTGAACCAATTGGCTGCAATACCTTATTGTTTCAAAAATCTTCATTTGGCCATCACTGCTCCCTTGGGGGAGACAGTCAACCTCTGCTGCCACCTGCTGTCAACACTGTTGTCATCCAACATTCCTCCTAGCATGCACTGCGGCACTACAGATGTAAATACCAATCAAAATTCATGTTCTGTGCTAATTTTTTCTTCAGTTACTGTTCCAGTTGTTTCATTAATTGCTTGCTATTGTATTTGGTAACATATTTTGGGATAGTGGAGCCATAATACGGTTATAATTATTACATGACACTGTCATAAGCATTAATGAATGCTTATATTAGATGTCGGTTCGTGTCATCCAGCAAATTATCTCACTTTTGAATGGACGTTAAAGATCTGAGCTAGACATAAATGGAGTTAGTGACATATCATGCCACATGACACATATTGACATCTGTCATAAGCATTCAGTAATGCCCATGATAGTGTCATGTCATAATTATGACGTTCTTATGACAGTCTTATGATCCCGCTTTCAAAAAAAGTTTTACCTATTAACCCGAATAAATCATCAAATAAGCCGCACTGGACTATAAGCCGCAGGATTCAAAATGAGCGAAAAAAGTAGCGGCTTATAGTACGAAAATTAGGGTAGTTACGCACAGACACTAAGGAAACTAACTTTAATCAGATTACTGGTTTGGAAAAATGAACGCGTTAGATTGCTCGGTACTGAAAGAGACAAAACTGCCGAAAAGTAAGCACGGGCGCATGAGGTCAGAAGCGTACTCTACGCGAATGACAACACGCCTCAGCTGCAGCTGTAACAGCACGAAACTGAGAAGGCGCTCTAATGTGCTCACTATGTGCCGAGGTTACTCCTTCACGCAGTCGGCTTCTGTTTAAATAGTAACAACATTACAAGCTTGGATGTATAGCGAACTCTTTAATTCGCCCAGAGGGCTGGGACTGCTATACTATGCTACTCCTCTCCACCCTGTCATCAAAAGAACACTACTGTGAAGCCAAAACATGAGGGCACCTATCTTTCGTTGACATATTTTCGGCGATTTTCTTGTTAGGCAAAATTAAACAGCCCTACATCGGATTTTGCACATCTGCGGATTCATTTTCCAAAAACTTTTTTCCATCAATTAGGTGAAAGTGGATGATTTTCCACAGCACACCAGACACTACGCCATGGCAAAGTGGTTGAAAAACACTGTCCTATTGGCCTGGTCAAAAACCTGGGGCCTCTGAGGAAACTTCTGTCAGTGTCACATTTCAGCAATACGCTCCGTTGCATCTCGCTGTTTCAGCACTTCTCGGTTGTGGTTGCTTTTGTACAAACTACAGCCACTAAACATATTTCATAGCAAATACAAGGAATTGTGTCCATGCAATAAGTCCAATGGATATAAAACCTGCCACGAATTTCGCTGAAGTTTTAAAAATACCTTAGCAAGTCGTATAAACATTCTGTACTTTGCTTCACCAAGAGCATATTCCAATGAGCATCCAGCAAATTCCTCCCTGAGAAATGAGTGTTTACAGTTTGGAGTAAGGCCTAATGCTAACAGTGCCGGGACGTGAAGTCAACACTGAAAATGTCAACTTTAATGGCAATAAAGAGGAACTCTGACCATAAATCGCAAGCTACTTATTTCCCGATTGTTCATCAAAGTGTCCATCACGTTTTTGAACAGCTATGGAAACTAGAGATGTCGGGTCTGATCATGTCATTTTCAAAGTATCGGAATCGGCAAAAAAATATTTGCCATGCCTTTTATAAATATAAATATACTTTTTTAATTAAATCGTTTTCTAATTGTATTTAATGTTACAGACATATGTTTCACTCTTCGAAAGTCTTTAGTTTAGGCTTATGGTAGCGTTATCAAATTTATCCTAATAACAGCGGTAATTAATTTAAAAAAAAAATGTATCACGTTAAAATATTTAACGCAATTACACGACCCACTCACGCATTGTCGCGCTCAATCTGTAATGGCGCCGTTTTACCTATATAGACAGCTATGGAAACTAGAGATGTCCCGATCCCGATCGATCCGGTCCGATCACGTCATTTTCAAAGTATCGGAATCGGCAGAAAAATATCGGACATGCCTTTTTTAAATATATATATTTTTTAATTAAATCGTTTTCTAGTTGTATTAACGTTACAGACAAAATGTCTTACACTCATCCAGAGTCTTTAGTTTTGGCTTAAAGTAGGGTTATCAAATTTATCGCATTAACGGCGGTAATTAATTTTTTTAAAATTAATCACGTGAAAGTAACGCAATCAACGCATGCGCTGCACGACCCACTCACGCAATGTCGCGTTCAATCTATAATGGCGCCATTTAACCTATATATAAAGCTAAAAGGCAGCGTAAAATGAGAAGAGTGAATTTTGGCAGCCTTTGGAGCCTTTTTTTTAATTGGCTAAAACCTTACAATCCCTCTCTCTACGATTAGAAATATCATGGGAAAGCAATGTGGGAAAGCAAGGTAGCAATTGATCTTTATCTTAACACCTTATGTTATTTCCCATCACAGAGAAAATATATTAATTGGTAGCACTACACACAGTCATGGTTCCACTGCCCATCATGCATTTGGGCACGACTACAGTATCATTTACTGAAAGCTCAACAAATACACTACATGGCAATATTTAGTCACAATATACAAAGTCACAAGTCTTTCTATCCGTGGATCCCTCTCACAGAAAGAATGTTAATAATGTAAATGCCATCTTGAGGATTTATTGTAATAATAAACAAATACAGTACTTATCTACTGTATGTTGAATGTATATATTCGTCCGAGTTTTATTCATTTTTTTCTTAATGCATTGCCAAAATGTATATGATCGGGAAAAATTATCGGGAATGATTGGAATTGAATCGGGAGCAAAAAAAAGCAATCGGATCGGGAAATATCGGGATCGGCAGATACTCAAACTAAAACGATCGGGATCGGATCGGGAGCAAAAAAACATGATCTGAACAACCCTAGTTCTGTTGGGGGGAGGAGGTTTATGGAGGGGGGGGGTCACGTTGTTGCTGTAAGTTTCTTTTTAATTATTTAATTTTGTTTACGGTACGTGACAAAACACTAATACCACAAAATGTCACACAAGGAGCCAGAAAACATTTCCTCATGAGCCGCAAGTCTGCGACGCCCGCACTAAACCTTAAATAGTTGCCATAATGTTTACTAAGTTTGCTGCTAGTTTTCTGTCAAGCAATACGCCCACTTTCAAAAAACTCAAATGCTTGCAAGCATGAAGTTGACATGCTCATTACTCAAGCTGCCTTTTTGTCACTTGCAAAATCATCCACGCTTTTGCAAAGCTGAATGTTGTTCCCGGAGCCGAGACGTCGTATTTTGAGCGCGGTATTTCAGGCTCGGTCGTGACACGAAGATGACAGCGCACACATGTGCGTCCCCGGCCAATCCTGGTCATCGTCAGTCACACGGTGCCGTTGGGGAACTTTGAAGATGTGAAGCCTCTGTGATGTGGGAGGGATTTCAACCAGCCCACTTTATTATTCGCTATGAAAAATAAGCACGAGTGAGCTCGGTTAAGCAGCGGCTGAGAGGTTCCGTGGACTTTTCACCAGAGTGGGCATGATTAAGTGCGCTCCACCCGCCCTGGAAAAGGAAGCTACTCAAAGAATAATGTCTTTGTTGGCTACAGAGCGAGTCTGGCACGCAGATTTTCATCAGCTCCAGGTGTCGTCCGCCCACGCAGTTGTCAGCTGCACCAGTCCGTCCTCTGTCATTACTCCATAGATCTGGTGTTAGCATTGAAAGGACTGGCCCACATCCCTAAAGGACGCTTTGACCGCAGTTACCATCAAAAAACCCCAGAGATCATCAGAAATGCAATGCAGATCTCATCTGGCTCCCAAGTGCTTCTTTTGGAGCAAAATCCAGCGTTCCTGGAACACTATTAGCAAAGAACTTGGTATAGTGTTCTGATTCAGACCTTGGCCGGCTCTTTCGGAGAGACACTGCATTTAATTCAGTCCACCCACGGTGCGGTGCAATCGAGTTCAATATGTTGTCCCTCCAGGCCCCTGTGAATGTGGGGGGGCTGTAGGTCCTGAGGGCTCCATGAGCTGCCTAAATGTTACACTGTGCGCCAGTCAACAATCACAAGAACCTATATGAAATATCACTAGACTCTAACAGGTTTTATTCACAATTCAGAATGAATATGATTTCCGATTGAGTTCTGGTTAGTTATGAGAGAAAACTTTTATTTTGAAGTTGAGGGCACGCTTCTGATAACAGTTGTGTCTTTGAAGTGTCTGTCAACCCATTAAGTACGAAATTAGACAAAACTAAATGAGTATTTAGCCATTTTTACAGAAAATGTGATCTTCACTTCGCCCTTAATGTTTATTAAATGCAGTGATAGTCCAGAGCTGCAAAATACAGTGCATCACAAAAGTGAGCACACCCCTCGCATTTGCGCAGATATTTAAGTACCGTATTTTTCGGACTATAAGTCGCAGTTTTTTTCATAGTTTGGCTGGGGGTGCGACTTATACTAAGAAGCGACTTATGTGTGAAATTATTAACACATTATTATATCATTTCACGTATTATTTTGGTATTTTGGAGTGACACTGATGGTTTGGTAAACATGTTAGCATGTTTTTTATGCTATAGTTATCTGAATAACTCTTAATAGGTATGTTACGTAAACATACCAGCCACGTTCACATTTCATTGTTCAAGCATCATGTAACCTTATCATACTGTACACTTATTCAGCATGTTGTTCTATATTGTATTTTTATTTTAAATTGCCTTTCAGTATGAAATATCTATTCTATGTGCTGGATTTTATCAAGTAAATTTCCCCAAAAAATGCGACTTATACTCCGGTGTGACTTATATATGTTTTTTTCCTCTTCATTGGGCATTTTATGGCTGGTGCGACTCATACTCAGGTGCGACTTATAGTCCGAAAAATACGGCATATCTTTTCATGGGACAGCACTGACAAAATTACACTTTGAAACAATGAAAAGCAGTCTGTGTGTAGCTTATATAATTGAGTTAATTTATTTCCCCCTCAAAATAAAGCCATTAATACAGTGGGGAGAACAAGTATTTGATACACTGCCGATTTTGCTGGTTTTCCCACTTGCAAGCCATGTAGAGGTCTGTAATTTGTATCATAACTTCTCTTCAACTGTGAGGAATGGAATCTAATACAAAAATCTAGAAAATCACATTGTATAATTTTTAAATAATAAATTTGTATTTAACTGCATGAAATAAGTATTTGCTACATTACCAACTAGTAAATATTTCGGCTTTTTAGTTCTTTTTTAAGAACCCCTCCTGTTCTCCACTCATTACCGGAAGTAACTGCACCTGTTTGAACTTCTTACCTGTATAAAAGACACCTGTTCACATGCTCAAACAAACAAACAAACTCCAACCTCTCCACAATGGCCAAGACCAAAGAGCTGTGTAAGGACATCAGGGATAAAATAATAGACCTGCATAAGGCTGGGATGGGCTTCAGGAAAATAAGCAAGCAGCTTGGTGAGAAGGTAACAACTGTTGGAGCGATTATTAGAAAATGGAAGAAGTTCAAGTTGACGGTCAATCTGCCTCGTTCTGGGGCTCCGTGCAAGATCTCACCTCGTAGGGCATCACTGATCATGAGGAAGGTGAGGGATCAGCCCAGAACTACACAGCAGGACCTGGTCAATGACCTGAAGAGAGCTGGAACCGCAGTCTCGAAGAAAACCATCGGAAACACATTACGCCGTCATGGATTAAAATCCTACAGCGCACGCAAGATCCCGCTGCTGAAGCCAGTGCATGTCCAGACACGTCTGAAGTTTGCCACTGACCATCTGGATGATCCAGAGGAGCAATGGGAGAAGGTCATGTGGTCGGATGAGACCAAATTTGGTCTAAACTCGGCTCGTCGTGTTTGGAGGAAAAAGAAGGATGAGTACAACCCCAAGAACACCATCCCAACCGTGAAACATGGAGGAGGAAACATCATTTATTGGAGCTCCTTCTCTGCCAAGGGTACAGGACGACTGCACCGTATTGAGTGGAGGATGGATGGGGCTATGTATCGCCAGATCTTGGCTTACAACCTCCTTCCTTCAGTGAGAGCCTTGAAGATGGGTCGTGGCTGGGTCTTCCAGCATGACAACGACCCTAAGCACACAGCCAAGGCAACTAAAGAGTGGCTCCGTAAGAAGCATCTTAAGGTCCTGGAGTGGCCTAGCCAGTCACCAGATCTGAACCCGATAGAAAATCTATGGAGGGAGCTGAAAGTCCGTGTTGCCCGGCAGCAGCCCCGAAACCTGAAGGCTCTGGAGAAGATCTGCATGGAGGAGTGGGCCAAAATCCCTGCTGCAGTGTGTGCAAACCTTGTCAAGGACTACAGGAAACATTTGGTATCTGTAATAGCAAACAAATGTTTCTGTTCCAAATATTAAGTTTGATTTTTGTGATGTATCAAATACTTATTTCATGCAATTAAATGCAAATTTATTATTTAAAAATCATACGTGATTTTCTGTTTTTTTTTAATTAGATTCCGTCCCTCACAGTTGAAGAGAACTTATGATACAAATTACAGACCTCTACATGCTTTGCAAGTGGGAAAACCAGCAAAATCGGCAGTGTATCAAATACTTGTTCTCCCCACTGTATCTAAACCCCTGGCAACAAAAGTGAGTACACCCTTTAGAAACTATATCCCTCAATGTCCAAATTGAGTACTGCTTGTCATTTTCCCTCCAAAATGTCATGTGACTCGTTACACGAGTGCTATCAGCATTGCTGCAGAGATTGAAGAGGTGGGGGGGTCAGCCTGTTAGTGCTCAGCCCATACGCCGTACTCTACATTAAATTGGTGTGCATGGCTGTCACCCCAGGAGGAAGCCTCTTCTGAAGACGGTACACAAGAAAGCCCGCGAACAGTTTGCTGAAAACATGTCAACAAAGCACATGGATTACTGGAACCATGTCCTATGGTCTGATGAGACAAAGATTAATTTGTTTGGTTCCGATGGCCTCAAGCATGTGTGGCGGCGACCAGGTGAGGAGTACAAAGATAAGTGTGTCATGCCTACAGTCAAGCATGGTGGAATGACGCCCCCCCCCACCACCACCACCACCTCTTCAATCTCTGCAGCAATGCTGACAGCACTCCTGTAACGAGTCACATGACATTTTGGAGGGAAAATGACAAGCAGTACTCAATTTGGACATTTAGGGATATAGTTTCTAAAGGGTGTACTCACTTTTGTTGCCAGGGGTTTACATATTAATGGCTATATTTTGAGTTATTTTGAGGGGAAAATAAATGAACTCTATTATATAAGCTGCACACAGACTACTTTTCATTGTGTCAAAGTGTCATTTTGTCAGTGTTGTCCCATGAAAAGATATACTTAAATATCTGCACAAATGCGAGGGGTGTACATACTTTTGTGATACACTGTATGTACTATATGTCAATTAAAAAAAAAAACTATGAAAGTTGGAAGCAGGAAATTGTGTTAATTCTACATCAACTTTTTCAATTCTACTTCTTCATTAAGTCAAAGGGCGTCATTGTGCTGACACACACTGAGCTTACTGTACTCTACATTTTCTACCAGCAATGACATTTTACAGCATGAAAAGTGAAAGTGTAATTCCCCTCTATCCAAACACAAACTTTGGAAAGACACAATTTATGACAATTAATCAGTAAGGAATCTTGGACACAAGAACCATTGTAGACTCCAAATAAAGTACTGTGGTATAGTTTGTAATTTTCCATATGAGGAGTACAACAAAACACCTTCAGGAAGCAAATGTTGGGTTATGAAGTACTATACAAGAGGCACCTTGAGTTATGGTTCTTTTTCTTGGCCTTACGATACAAGACAAACCACCATACTTTTCCTTGGACTCGCCCCATTTTCGCTAACTTGCACGGTCCCAACCCATTCCAGTCTGTGGTCCTCTTTAATTTCAACCAGAAACTTGTGCTTCATAGAAAGAATTGAGGACCCCAAAAGTCCAGCAAACTCCCCTCCATCTTCGAGCAACCGCAAATCTGTGCCGATCTTGCCAGCACCGGACCAAAAATATGAAGGTTATTTTCAGCACTGTAATTTCGTCACCACGCGGTATACGGACAGGCACACACTTGCATTAAGAATCGAACACTCAGCAAATGCCCCTATAAAATAAATGAAAAACAATAGGACAACAGAAACTGATCCACTAAAGTACATACAGCACTGGCCAAAAGTATTGGCACCCCTGCAAATCTGTCGGATAATGCTCAATTTCTCCCAGAAAATGATTGCAATTAAAAATGCTTTGGTAGTAATATCTTCATTTATTTTGCTTGCAATGAAAAAACACAAAACAGAATGGGAACAAAATTAAATCATTATCATTTTACTAGGGCTGTCAAACGATTAAAACTTTTAATCGAGTTAATTACAGCTTAAAAATTAATTAATCGTAATTAATCGCAATTAATCGCAATTCAAACCATCTATAAAATATGCCATATTTTTCTGTAAATTATTGTTGGAATGGAAAGATAAGACACAAGATGGATATATACATTCAAAATACAGTACATAAGGACTATTTGTTTATTATAACAATAAATCAACATGATGGCATTAACATTATTAATATTCTGTTAAAGCGATCCATGGATAGAAAGACTTGTAGTTCTTAAAAGAAAAATGTTAGTACAAGTTATAGAAATTTTATATTAAAACCCCTCTTAATGTTTTTGTTTTAATAAAATTTGTAAAATTTTCAATAAGAAAATAAACTAGTAGCCCGCCATTGTTGATGTCAATAATTACTTACACAATGCTCATGGGTGCTGAAGCCTATAAAATCAGTCGCATCCAAGCGCCAGCAGAGGGCGGCAAAACTCCATATAACACAATTAACAGGCACGTCACTGTACTGTCATTTAAATCTGTCTGAGCGGGGGGGGGGGGGGGGGGGGGGGGGCTTAATTGCGTCAAATATTTAAACGTGATTAATTTTAAAAAATTAATTAACGCCTGTTAACGCGATAATTGAATATAGAGATGAACTCTTGGTCCTGACCAAATACTTATTTTCCACCATGATTTGCAAATAGATTCTTTAAAAATCAAACAATGTGATTTTCTGTGGGGTTATTTTCACATTCTGTCACTCATGGTTTAGGTTTACCCATGTTGACAATTACAGGCCTCTCTAATATTTTAAGTGGGAGAACTTAGTGGTTGACTAAATACTTATTTGCCCCACTGTACGTCACTTTCCTCTTTCCCCATTCGCTACAAAGACATTCGCGCGAATTCGGCAAAGATGGCAGAGCAACAAAAGAGACAAAAAAGTTTTGTCTGAGGAGGAAAAAAGGCAGACTACCAGGTTATACAGAATAAACATTGGCCTGGCTTTCACTCGCTGAGTGGGAGGGGTGAATGGTCAAAATTAATTGGACGTTTAGTGCCATTAATGGCAGCACAATGGGCTAACATAGACACTATTCTAGCTGAAGCAACCTGTTGGTTGCATTTTTTTTAAACAGTAAAACAGTAAAACTTTATTTAAAACAATATAGCGATTCTTGGCAGGAACAAATCGATAACCTTTTGCGATACAAAGTATCACGAAATATCACCATTTGAAAATATTGTCACATTCCTAGACCAGACGGAACCAGATCATCTTTAAACTATCTAAAGCTCTATCTGTCAGTTGTGGGACAAATCCTTAAAGTCTTCCAGTGACCTAAATGCGACCATCTCTACTTTAACACACTGCGCTGCCCTGTTTTTCATTGCATAGCCCCAGACATACTTCAGATTATAAATACTTCTCTCCAAACAGGAGAGTTTCCACAGACTTTAAAAACTGCAGTAATAAAACCTCTCCTAAAAAAACCCAATCTGGATGCCTCAACCATTAGCAATTACAGGCCAATATCAAATCTGACATTCCTGGGGAAAATTATCGAAAGGGTAGTGTTCGAACAGATGCAGACTTTTATGATGCAAAACAATCTTTTTAATTCATTTCAGTCTGGATTTCGGCCACAACACAGCACAGAGACCGTGCTTATCAAAGTCCTAAATGATATTCGTCGGAATACCAATGCAGGTAAATCATCTGTTCTGTTACTATTGGATCTCAGCGCCGCATTCAACACGGTTGATCACAACATACTACTCAGCAGATTGGAACAGTGGGTAGGGCTTACTGACACTATTCTTCAGTGGTTCACATCCTATTTACATGATAGGGATTTCTTTGTGTCAATCGGAAACTATCAGTCAGAACGAACCAATTTCACGTGTGGAGTCCCACAAGGGTCAATTCTTGGACCACTCTTATTTAACATCTATATGCTTCCGTTAGCTCAGATAATGGAACAGTATGACATCTCCTATCACGCCTATGCAGATGACACACAACTGTACATTTCTGTGTCCCCACATGATTATAGTCCCTTAGTCTCCCTGAGTAAATGCATTCATCAAATCAATGAATGGATGTGCCAGAATTTTCTCCAGTTAAATGTGGAAAAGACAGAGGTGATCATTTTTGGGCCAAAAAAGGAAAGGTCAAAGATAAGCGGGCAACTTAGCACAATGTCACTTATAGCTACAAATCAAGTCAGAAACCTTGGCGTAATTATTGACTCAGACCTAAAATTTGATAGCCATCTAAAGTCCGTCACTAAATCCGCTTATTACCACCTAAAAAATATAACCAGAATTAAGGGGCTTCTGACTCAACAAGACATGGAAAAACTTATGCATGCATTCATTTTCAGCAGATTGGACTATTGCAACGGTATATTTACGGGTCTTGATAAAAAATCAGTCAGGAAGCTGCAGCTAGTACAGAATGCTGCAGCCAGAGTCCTCACAAATACAAGGAAGCTGGACCACATTACATCGGTTTTGAAATCGATACACTGGCTTCCAGTGAGTCATAGGATAGACTATAAAATACTATTGCTCGTCTACAAAACACTTAATGGCCTTGGACCAAAATACATGCTTGACTTGTTAGATTCCTATGAGACATCTAGACCCCTAAGGTCGTCTGGAACCGGTCTTCTGCATATTCCAAGAACAAGAACCAAGCAGGGTGAGGCAGCATTTAGTTATTATGCTCCTCACCTCTGGAACAAGTTACCTGAACGTTTGAAGTATGCTCAAACTGTTAGCTCTTTTAAATCAGGGCTAAAAACGCTTTTGTTTAGCACTGCATATCCATAACTGGCTATATATTTCAAATCTACCTGCTTTCTATTCCTCTTGTGCTTATCTCCATTGCTGATTTCAATTATTATTATTAGTAGTAGTTTTTGTTATATTTTTGTTTTATTTTTATTTATTTATTTTTATTCTATTTGTGATTAAATGCGATCTTTTGTCTTGGTTTTTACGTCGTATTGATTTAAAAGTGATTTTTATAATCTTCATGTGATGTAAAGCACTTTGAATTGCCTTGTGTTGAATTGTGCTATATATATAAATTTGCCTTGCCTTGCCTTGCACTGATTACAGATGCAGTATACACCACTTCTCCTGTCCGAGACTTTAATTACCGTCATAGCCTTATTTCCCATAAATACAGCAAGAGCCGGGCCATAATTATAGCCTATATTCACCCCACCTGGCTACGGCAGACGCCAGTTCAGCGCTGGCCACCCGAAAGGAACGGTTCATATTTAATGACATTACCGTCCGGGAAACCGGGACACCAGTTGCCACAAATGAAGTGTCAGAATCTTGGACACCTCATTGCCGAATAGGATTTTCCGAGGCCTGGTAGCGCTCCGAAGTGAGACGCTTTGGCACGTACGGTATAAAAATTAGAGCTCGTTAAGAGTCTGCTCATAAAACACTGCCTGTCGAGGTGTCTCGTAATGTCTAAATTTGAAGTACAGCTCCTTACGTCCACAAATCAACACTTCATGCCCGTCTAAAACTTGATTTGACCACGTTTCCTAGTGTTACAGACTCATCGCCATTTGTGCGGTCGCGCACCTGATCTGCTTCAGACGTTTTCTGCTTTCAGGCAGATCTTAAATTGAAGCAGACACCTGACTAAGCAGAAGCAGCAGACCAAAGCGGGGAGGATATCAAGCCTCGAATCAATTTGATTTGGGCTGACGCCATGTGGCTAAAACAGAACAGACTGTGTTTGCTGACTCAGCGGGCTACTGCGCGCTCCCTATTTGGTGCTCGAAGAATCAAGAGTGGGAGGTAAGAGCTGAATTTTTGGGGGGAGTTGACAGTTTTGTTGCAGTAGAGTCAAAAGCCACATTTCCACCGTGCAAGTACAGTTAAGTTCAGCTCGCCACAGTATGGTTTGGAACGCTAAACCCCAAGCGGGTTTGTTGCTTTTTCCACCATGGCGTCTTAAGGCAGGTTTGCCTCAGAAGGGCGGACGTAGTGTAAGGAGACATGTGCGTTTTCACAATTTAAAACAGTTCTATACACAGGTCCGTATAAAATATCTGCTTTCGTCAGAATATCTCAAGGATGAAAAATGTTATGGCTGGGCATGTTAACTCATTGGCTGCCAATGACTACCTTTACATTGACAACACAGTAACTTTGGCTTGTGCACGAAATGTTCCCAAATAAACAGGGAGTGACCTGATGACTAAAATACGTATTAGACTTAGTCATATCAGGCATGCAAACTGGTTAGGGGTGAAAAAGGTGACAAAGTAACATGGACACACGGCATGCTCGGAAAAGTGCATTTCATTGTGCAACCAGAGACATCTCGAATTAAACACAGTACATAATAATTTAACATATACAAGTCTAAATCTCTCATCCTGAAATCAGAACATATAAGACGCATTGAGTAGCAAATTATACCAAATCTAAATTATAAAATATAGAGCAGAGGTCACAGAACTGCGGACCTCGGTCCGGTTCCGGACTCCCAAGCCGTCTGGACCGGATCTCAAGCTGTCTGGACTAATATACGTTGCAACAACAAAAATATTTTTTTTCTGAGGGTTTGCAGTGTGGAGGTGGGCAACAAACAAAAACCTTAGCGATGACGGGCGTGAGCCAGCCAATGGGAGTGAAGCATTTGAAAGTTATTTTTAATACAGCATGTCTCACGCTCGTTTTCCAGACTCCGCGGAGTGACAGCCAAAAACTGAGCCGAATGAAGTTGGAGGAAGAGGCGAAAAGGTACGGCAAATGGCGTGCTCAAAACTACGCAAGACTGATGCAGAAAACTGTGTTTAAGGAGGAGTGAACCAACACATTTTTGTTCATTTTACCTGGCGGCAGCACAAGACCGCTATGCCTCATGTGTTCAGAGACGGAAGCGCTTGTAAAAAGCAGCAATTTAAAAAGGCACTATGAGACGAAGCATGCAGCTTTTTTGCAAAGTTTCCCTATGAACTCTGCAATCCGTTTTCCAAAAATAGCGGAATTAAGGGCTCAGTATGATCGCACCTCAAGGCTCATGGTTCATTTATTCACTGCACAGCAACGCGCAAATAAATGCTCCCTCAGAATAGCGGGGATATTGGGTCACAACAAAAAGTCTTTCAGTGACGCACCGATTGTCAAAGATTGTATGAGTGCAGTTGCTGAAACTTTGCTTGATGGAAAGCAAAAAGAAGAGGTCTGTCAAAAAATAAAGCAAACCCCCCTGTCTGCATCCACAATTAAAAAAAAAAAAGTCTTGAACATGCTCTTATGTTGCTATTTAATGATTCAATTAAAGCACTTTTTAAGTTTTATGCACCTTTTATATTTTATTTACATTTTTTAATGTTGTAATTATCAGCATGGCCACGTAAATAGATACGTTTGTATTTTTGGGAAAATAAGAAGCATTAAAAATATTTCCGGACCCGAGATTGTTGGAATTTTTTTAATTTCGGACCCAGAGGATTTTTAATTCATGACCCCTGATATACAGTATGTCCCATTCGCATTAAGCAGAGAACAGCTGTACTCCCGTCTTTCACTATTCTCAGTCATTTGTTGTCACGAGAAGAGAGTGGCGGTGATAGGTCTAGGTCATCGGACTAGAGCAGGTGTCCCCAACCTTTTTTGCACCACAGACCGGGTTTTATTTGGGTCTTTTTTTCCACGGACCGGTGTTCTGACAAATTTTGCAACCCATCAAAAATTGCAACGATGTGGTTCTGCGCATGCGCGTAACGGTAACCATAGCCGCAAAATGCGCAAATGCAGGGATTCCAAAGTAAACACTACACAAACTTTTGTTTGTCGAGAGTCAGCAAGGAACGAAAACTGCGATGAGGATTAAGTCAACAAAAGGAGGGTGGCGGACACGGCCTACCATGGGCCCTCAGCTATTCCCTATCTTCTGGATCGAATCAACTGAATAAACTAATTACTGAATTATGAACTAGTCTACTGGATCTAATCAACATAACGAGCACATTGCCACGATCGACTATGGACTATTGGGAAAATGAACAATCAGAGGGGATGTTTTTTATAAAAAACACAAAAAACAAACTTGTAATCATTACAAAATCTGAATGTCAAAAATTGATATTCGATATTTTCTACGTCCTATATGGTATACTTGGGACGGGTTTCAATATGCTTCAGCTTCTTCCGTCAGCCCTTTTCTTTTCAGGTTGAATTAATTGTAAACACAAGGAAGATTAACTTACGTTTGATCATGGAAGGACTTGTAGAAAAGTTCTCCACAGATACATCCTGCCATGTTAGCTGCACAGAAAAACTGCACACCGCTCTCACCATTAACGACTTCGCCTTGTCGTTAAGCATTAATTAAGAAGCCCGCTTCACAAAGCTACGATGTCGGAAATTGCAGCAAGGTTTTCAATGCTCTCGTAGCGATGTCAGGATATTCCGGAATGACTTTAATCCAGAACCTCGGTAGAGTTGTTGTCTCAAATGTACGTTTAATAAGGTCGCCGTCATTTACAAGTTGATCGTCCTGTTGCACAGACATGCTCGAATTGCTCGGTTTATTCACAAACGGGTCACGAATCCACTCATTCGCCGTTCGTGGGTCTTCCAGGTTGTAGGCTTGTCAGGTGCCCTTTTCGACGTAAAAATATCTCCAAAGATGTCTGTTTTCCAGTCATCTTCGCTCGTGTAGGGGCTAATTATTTCCGGGAACAAATGTGCCCGGCCTAGTAATACGTTATTATCGAGGACAAGCGCACATAGATATATTATATACACAAACAAGATGTACTGCTAGTAGTCCAATCAATGGATTTCTATGACGACATTCTAATCTATTCTAATTCTATTCTATTCTATAGTATTATATCTAGAGTAGACAGGGATATTGGTGTGTTGGGCAGAGGCACAGGGTTAATTCGGCCAGAATGCGGTCGTTATTAAATTATTATTTCTGTGCGTTCTGGTAGCAAATGCGCACCAGTCCTGTACATTCTCCTTTCTATTCGATCGGTTGTTGCAATTCTTTACCGCACAATAATTTCCAACCATTTTTAAAGAGCAACCTGTGTTGAAATGCCTCACTGTTTATGTTTACCGCTTCCATAATGGCGATAGCGGCGGAAACCTCGCGAGTGCCACGTCATACGCTCGAGCCTAATTAATCAGTATTATAGGAATACAATGTGCTCATGGAGAGTCAAACAAACAGAGAAGTCTTCTGGTGAAAAATCTTCTAGTTTTAATATCGCAATATACATCTCAAACCCTCAAAAAATCTCAATGTCATTTTTTCAATACCGTTCAGCCATAGTACAGTATGTAAGGAATTGCAACACCATGGGAGGTCTCCCACTAAACGCTGCTGGCTTTGCGTGTATAAGAATCTGACAACACTTGGTTTGCCAAAGCATAAACGTTCAAAGTATTAAGCTAAGGCGTTATTGATGGGTGGGTGGGATATTCATTAAGCAAAGGGAGTGGACTGTTTACACACAAATGCAGCTGGAAGAGTTGAGAGTAACATGTACTTCATGGGGAGAACTGACTTCTTATAGGACTGCTAATTTGGTATTTAATGCAAAGTAAAAACAAAAAAATGGAAACTCACCTGAACTGGTTTCAGCTGGGCTCTTGGGTCAAACACTCGCAGCATCTTGTCCTACAGGGATAACAGTAATATTATTATTTTTACTAAAACACACCCTTGGGACACATTTTGGAAGTACGTTGAAGTGATACATCTAGTTTCTATGTCTGACAGGAGAAAACTTTCAGTGAGAACCCCAGCTAAACTTATCAGCTTTCCCACATTTCAACGCGTTACATTTACAGTGGGGCAAATAAGTAATTAGTCAACCACTAATTGTGCAAGTTGTCCCTCTTGAAAATATTAGCGAGGCCTGTAATTGTCAACATGGTTGAACCTCAACCATGAGAGACAGAATGTGGAAACAAAAAAAAAACAGAAAATCACATTATTTGATTTTAAAATAATTTATTTGCAAATAATGGTGGAAAATAAGTATTTGGTCAATACCAAAAGTTCATCTCAATACTTTGTCATGTACCCTTTGTTGGCAATAACGGAAGCCAAACATTTTCTGTAACTCTTCACAAGCTTTTCACACACTGTTGCTGGTATTTTGGCCGATTCCTCCATGGAGATCTCCTCTAGAGCAGTGATGTTTTGGGGCTGTCGTTGGGCAACACAGGTAGTCCACGGTTTACATACCAGTTCCATTCCTGTGATGGCGATGTAACCCGCATTTCCATGTAAATGGGAATTAACCCGCTAAATACATCAAAACACCGTCTAAATTATAACAGAAAATAATTGAGAAGCACTGTAGTACATTATCAGGCATGAAAATGGGTCAGGGGTTAACACCTGAGAGACAGCCGTTTGCTTTGCTTAGCCAAAACTACAGCTGAGGAAGCAAGATGGATATTTAGAATTTCTTTAAACCTAAGCTTTCAAAACCCTCAACAACAACTGAGCTTGAACAGAGGATTGAGCACGAGCAGTATCAAAAAGTCCTGGCTGTCTTGTTACCCGTTGTGCTGTAATTCCAGGGGGTGCTTGAATTGGATGCTTTAGCGGTCAACAGTCTTTTAGAGCTAGCGCAAGGAGATATTTTTGTCATCTTTACTGGACAAAAATGTGAAGTAATGGCTGTGTTTCCAGTGTGCAAATGCAGCCGTTTGTAGTATATCTCCTGCCTATTTAATTGCATCCTGGCGAGATAGCAAGGCTATGTTGTTTTGACCGCAAATTCCCAGCGCTCACGGCTCACGCATCATGGTAAAACGCGTCACCTGTTTTTTTTCCATCCCCGATTAGAAAATGTGACACGTGATGTCACTCCCATGACTACAGTATTCTTCATTATACATACATTATGGGGCAATAACAAAATAGTAACGCACAGGCATCAAGGAAAGTAACTTTAATCAGATTACGGATTTAGAAAAATGAACGCGTTAGATTGCTCTTTACTGAAAGAAAGTAATCAGATTACTGTTACGCATTACTCACATAACGCGTTACTGACAACACTGCTTTTATATTACCATTAAATACACAAGCTTGACGCTAACTTAACGGGAGCTATTTTTTTCACCAGAGATTTGGCTAGCTCTGGCAGTGTTCAATGCAAGCTGGAACGAACGGCAGTAACTTGTCATAACACAAAATATGAAAACGATTGAAACCATTACTCACCAAATTCAATATGCTGGCAAATGCATTCATCTAAAAAAAATTGGGAGTGAGACCTCTCCTCTCCCGGCGAACGTGAATTTGAGCTTAGAACAAGATCATCTGTTGTAATTAACGATCTTTGACGCTCTTTTCTCCCCTCCTGCATTCAAACTTGTTTCTCTCTCAGCGGCTGTGATTAACCTCAATGAAGTTGCTCTCCTTGCTAAGCCTTGCCTATCATTCGTCTTTGTAAGTTTTTAGTAACTTTGTGTATTGAATTTGAAAGGAAAATGTGTGGGGGGTTTTTTTGGCGAACCTTTTCATGAAGCTAAACTGTTGAAGCTACTCACATTTGGAAAAATACGATTGTACAACGTTTTAAATGTATTCATTTGGTATATTTCAGTTGCCACGATGTGAGAGATCAATAAATTGCAGAAAAGTACGCCTTGCGTTTGGAGTGCTTGTTTTTGGGTTTGCTGGAATAGCGTCACTGGCACACGCAGCATCAAACAGGGGAAAGGGTAAGCGCTGCCGCGCCAAGCCACTTCTGGCTGCATTTTTGACACATGAAAAATAACGATTACGTACTATTGTATGACGGAAAATTTTAGTGGTTTTGTAACCGCGATGTTTTAATAGCATGGTAAACCGTGAAGGTAACCGGCGCATGCCTACACCAGACCCCCCCCACCCCCCTTTAAAAATTTCTCCTCGGATCTACACGATTCACGTAGGTCATCCTTTTTTACTTCAAAACGGCGAATTTCGCCGAAATGTGAGAGATTTTCATGCCTGCATTATAATTGTAACAGTTCATATATATAAAGTTTTGCAAAAAAAAAAAAATAAAAACAGACATGGTAAGCAGTTACTCACAATGTTACTCCTTGAGTATTCTTTTCAACGATAGTTTACTTTTATACTTGTACTTGAGTAAGTTTTTGGATGGCTACTTTTACTTGAGTGATATTATTTAGAGGTAACGCTACTCGAGTAAAATTTGGACTACTCTACCCACCTCTGCATTTTAATGTACAATTTTTAAAAGCCAAATCATCTTTATGTGCTGTTTATTCTAAGGCTAATGATGTAATATTATTTTTGAAATTGTTTTTAATAGTTTGTGGTTGATTTACTGTTTAAACTATTAACACAGGCAAATATAAACATTTCTAATTGCGGTTTTCTGACAGGAGGGTTTGGGCCTTTCCTCGTAAATAGGCGTATATAATTATCACTGTTTGCTTTAATTTCCCTCTCCTGTCAAAAACACTAACATTTGATCAGTGCAGCTAAGCATCTTCTTAACTTTCCTTTATATGGAACCTGAAAAGCATGAAGCTCCTCAACCAGATGGTGACTAAAACTACACTAGCATCAGCAGACTATAGTTAGAGAAAGTTTCCCGTCCACTCGGCACTTTATTATTAGCAATGAGCTAACCTCTCCGTGAACCCCTTTTAAGCGAGTCCCGGCCAACCCCAAACACATTCGCCATCAATCACGGCGGCCAATCAGAAAGGGATCCCTGATTAGGAGGAAATGGAGCCTAATGAGATCAGGCTGTGACCGGGCCACGCGTGGCATCAAACGCTGTCACCCGACATCGTGTGAGCGTTTGTGACTGTCCAACAAAAGCGAAAAGCACTCCAATGTCAAAAACAGTTATGCAGTGTTCTATATTCACCGAGAGAAAAACACATTATTCTTAAAAACTGATGTATTTTACTTGGTAAAAAGTATTGGAGATAATGTTTTCCCATGTGGACATGCGAAAAGTGAATCTAAACTGAATGAGTATGTATGTGTAGGAAGACCACCCACAGATACGATGCCCCTTAGTGGTGACCTAATCTTCAACAACACACACGCATTTATTTTTACCATATTTCCTCAACAAGGAAAGTTTATTTCCTCTACATGGTGGTATCTGACATAGTAAAAGTAACTGCAGCCCTCAAATTGTTTTCACCCCTGACGACATGTGGCGCTAATGTATTCAAGTTGTTGATGCACCCGGAGATGAATTGTGGGGGAAAAGGAGATTTCTTTTGACAGTTAGTATTATGTTTGGAGTGAATGAAGAAGACTGGGGCGTGGGACTTATTAAGTCATTTATTGCAATTGACGTCAATAAATGTTCGACGCATTGGCAGCGATCATTTTTAGTGATGTCCCGATCGCTTATTTTTGCAACCGAGTACCAGTCACCGGATTTTGAGATTCTGCTGATCAGTGTTGTGCATGAATGCGTTCAAAGAACGATCGTTCATGAACACGTTCATATTTTTTGGCGAACGTGAACTGAATGCATCATATTTTTGTCTCATGAATTTTGTGAGTGGCATTCATAACCTCGTTCATTGTCAAGTACTGGACTCGAGCAGCAAAGAACATACGCGACCACTGCTGTATATGTGATGTCAACTCTTTTTTCATGCACCGTAACTCTCGCGCACATCTCACTAGATATCATATCACAGAGCCCCGATCCCTTAAGTCTCATCATATAACAGAGCAGTGATTTCCCCGATCCCCTAGGTCTCATCCCATCGGCTTTGTGAACTCAGGGTGATCATGGGACATGTAGTCCGTATACGACATTCTTGAGTTCAGAATTAGAACCTTTCTGACATAACTGCAGATAAAGCTAGAGACTAAAAACACTATATATACAGTGCCCACCATAATTATTGGCACCCCTGGTTAAGATGTGTTTTTTAGCTTCTAATATTTTTTTTTTATTCAAATAATATGGGACCTTAATGGGAAAAAAAAAAGAAAAATCCAACCTTCAATACAAGTGCATTCATTCAGTGGGGAAAAAATCCCACATAAAGAAAAAATTATTTGACATCAAATAATGTGTGTTACAATTATTAGCACCCCCGGTGTTAATACTTTGTACAACCCCCTTTTGCCAACAAAACAAGGTCTGGGGACTGACATGGCCATGGGAGGAGCTTGATTTTGTGTCTGTTGAACCATTTCTGTGTAGATTTGGCCATATGTTTAGGGTCATTGTCTGGCTGAAAGACCCAGTGACGACCCATCTTCAGCTTTCGGGCAGAGGGCAACAGATTTTGATTTCAAATGTCCTGGTATTTCAAAGCATTCATGATGCCATGCACCCTAACAAGGTTCCCAGGGCCTTTGGAAGCGAAACAGCCCCACAGCATAACTGACCCACCCCGATACTTCACAGTGGGTATGAGGTGCTTTTCAGCATTTGCATCTTTTGTGGCACGCCAGACCCACTTAGAGTGCTTGTTGCCCAAAAGCTCAATCTTGGTCTCATCTGACCAAAGCAAACAATCCCAGTTAAGCCTGGGACCGTGTGTATTTTTGTGTGGTATTCACAGGCCAAGTCATTATTCATGAGACTACTTAAAGAAATAATGATTTTTTCCAAAAAAGTCTATTAATGGGTCTATCATATTCTCGTCAAATACTCTATAAGAAAAATATAACATATATGCACCTAAAATAATCCTACACGATTTCATTAGCAATTTTAATAGTCCTGTTAGAAAGATTTCATGTCACTTCCCTGTTATTGTCCTACGTCATGCGCGCTGCGTATTCTGGGACCGAGAATAGGCGTCGAGCAGAGGACGGCCACCTGTTAGAGGAAGTATTAATTTTTGTGCGTCCATGAATGAATGTAATTATTTCCTCTTCATGCCATAAAGTTCATATGATAAATTAGAGATGTCATTAGCGCAACCGTTGCGTGTTTTTACTGCCGGCTGGTTGCTCCGCGCGTCCTCGCAGCGTCGAGGACAGCGTTGTTTACTTTACATTCGCGTTGCACATTTGTGTTAAGAGGGAATGTGTTAGTTTAGCATCTTTAAGCTGATGTTGTACATCCATATGAGTGTACAGTGCTTAGTTTTTGCGACTTTTATGGCCAAGATGACCGCACGTGCACGCAGCATGCTTGCGGGTTGAGCGCGTGCACTGCGCTCCCGCCATTATATTCGCTTTGCACATTTGTGTTAGGAGGGAATGTGTTAGTTTAGCATTTTAAGATGTTTTACATCCATATGAGTGTACAGTGCTTAGTTTTCGCCACTTTTATGGCCAAGATGTCCGCACGTGTCACGCAGCGTGCTTCCGGGTTGTGCGCGCGTACTCGCGCACCACCCCCCATTTGTGTTCATTACACTGCGAGTCATGTATGTGTGTTATTGACTGCTTTACAGTCAATTTGCATTGTTTATTGCATCAGCACTAATTTTCTTTCCTTTCAGAACCACACATACTAGTATATCCACACATTCCAGTCTTAAACACATACAAATACATCAACATCTTTCCACGCATGCTTCCACCTGCTCATTGAGTGATTCTCATATCAAGTGCCATTGCCTGTATATAGTTGTGTCTGTTGACAAGTTGTATTAAAAGTGCCAAAGACCAACTCCACTCTTCGCTCCTTGTGTTCTAACAGACACCCCGAGGCGAATGAACCATAAAACATATTGAACCCAGAGCCTCATACAGTCCACTAGTCCAAATTAGAATCGATAAGAGAATCGATAAAGAATCGAATCGTTAAGCAATATCGATAAGGGAATTAGAATCGTAAAAATCTTATCAATTCCCATCTCTAACGGCATCTATTTTTTTGTGTAAGTAAGTAAATTATGAAAGCTTTCGATCGCTCTGCCATCTTAAGACGAGCTACTATCTGGTTGTGCAAACACTCCGATGAGGGTCCGCTCGCTCACAGATGTATCCGCTGAGCAAATAGACCCTCTAAACACACAATCTAAGTGTACGCTTGTGTGTATGTGCCGAAGCAGCAGCTGTTTAACCAAAGTGACAGGCCCTCATTCGCAAGCCTTTCTTAATGAGTTTTCCCCGTTCTATGCTGTACACAATTTTGCCTTGTATGCAAACATACACACAATCTTCAATGGTGAGGTGCTCTCTTTGCTCCTCAAACACACTTTGATGCCAGACTCCCATCTACCGTCTCCCACGGTTGCACGCCAGGAGGTGATTAAAGAAACCGAGTAGGCCTCTTTAATTCATTGGTTGCCATCGATGGTGATAGTTGAACCAAAAATGAGCCGTTTTTACATTGTCCCTATAGTAACTTTGGCCCTAAATGTAAAAAAAATAAAATTAAAATAAATCACTAACTCAAGATCCTTTAATTTAAGACCTTGTGGAACCATGAACAACACTAGTAAAAAAACACCAACAAACCTCCTATTGTTTTATTGCTATTTAAATAAATTACATCATTAGCTGCCAGTATCGTTGCTTGACGTCCATTCCATTTGAATGGGCATGTGCCGATCGTTCGATCCCTCCCAGTTCAAATGGCTTGAACGCCCCTTCTATCAAACAGGGCACATACAGCGGGGAGAACAAGTATTTGATACACTGCCGATTTTGCTGGTTTTCCCACTTGCAAAGCATGTAGAGGTCTAATCTAATACAAAAAAACAGAAAATCATGGTGTATGATTTTTAAATAATAAATTTGCATTTAACTGCATGAAATAAGTATTTGATACATCACAAAAATCAAACTTAATATTTGGTACAGAAACCTTTGTTTGCTATTACAGATACCAAACGTTTCCTGTAGTCCTTGACAAGGTTTGCACACACTGCAGCAGGGATTTTGGCCCACTCCTCCATGCAGATCTTCTCCAGAGCCTTCAGGTTTCGGGGCTGCTGCCGGGCAACATGGACTTTCAGCTCCCTCCATGGATTTTCTATCGGGTTCCAGCCACTCCAGGACCTTAAGATGCTTCTTACGGAGCCACGCTTTAGTTCCCTTGGCTGTGTGCTTTGGGTCGTTGTCATGCTGGAAGACCCAGCCACGACCCATCTTCAGGGCTCTCACTGAAGGAAAGAGGTTGTCAGCCAAGATCTGGCGATACATAGCCCCATCCATCCTCCCCTCAATACGGTGCAGTCGTCCTGTACCCTTGGCAGAGAAGCAGCCCCAAAAAATGATGTTTCCTCCTCCATGTTTCACGGTTGGGATGGTGTTCTTGGGGTTATACCAGGGGTCCCCAACCTTTTTTGCACCACGGACCGGTGTTATTTGGGTCTTCTTTTTCACGGACCGGTGTTCTGACAAATTTTGCAACCCATCAAAAATTGAAAGAAAGGAATATTAACTTACATTTGATCATGGAAGGACTTGTAGAAAAGTTCTCCTCAGATTCATCCTGCCATGTAAGCTGCACACAACAGCTGCACACCGCGCTCACCATTAATGACTTTGCCTTGTCGTTAAATATTAATTAACAAGCCCGCTTCACAAATATACGATGTTGGAAATTGTAGCAAGGTTTTCAATGCTCTTGTCGCGATGTCAGGATATTCCAGAATGACTTTAGTCCAGAACCTTGGTAGAGTTGTTGTCTCAAATGTACGTTTAATAAGGTCACCATCATTTGCGATCTCTCTGTTTATTCACAAACAGGTCACGAATCCACTCCTTCGCAGTTCATGTGTCTTCGAGGTTGTAGGCTCGTCAGGTGCCCTTTTCACAGTAAAAATATCCTTTTCGCCGTAAAAATATCTCCAAAGACTTCTGTTTTCCAGTTATCTTCGCTCGTGTGGGGGCTAATTATTTCCGGGAACAAATGTGCTGCGCCCGCGGCCTAGTAATACGCTATTATCGAGGACAAGCGCACATAGATATATTATATACACAAAACAAGATGTACTACTAGCAGTCCAATCAATGGACTTCTATGACAACACTGTAATCTATCCCGTAGTATTATATCTAGAGTAGACAGAGATATTGGTGTGTTAAGCATGGGCACAGGGTTAATTCGGCCAGAATGCGGTCGTTATTAAATTATTATTTCTGTGCGGCCCGGTAGCAAATGCGCCACGGACCGTTACCGGTCCGCGGCCCGGCAGATGGGGACCCCTGGGTTATACTCATCCTTCTTTTTCCTCCAAAGACGACGAGTTTAGACCAAAAAGTTCCATTTTGGTCTCATCCGACCACATGACCTTCTCCCATTGCTCCTCTGGATCATCCAGATGGTCAGTGGCAAACTTCAGACGTGTCTGGACATGCACTGGCTTCAGCAGCAGGACCTTGCGTGCGCTGTAGGATTTTAATCCATGACGGCGTAATGTGTTTCCGATGGTTTTCTTCGAGACTGTGGTTCCAGCTCTCTTCAGGTCATTGACCAGGTCCTGCCGTGTAGTTCTGGGCTGATCCCTCACCTTCCTCATGATCAGTGATGCACCACGAGGTGAGATCTTGCATGGAGCCCCAGAACGAGGCAGATTGACCGTCAACTTGAACTTCTTCCATTTTCTAATAATCGCTCCAACAGTTGTTACCTTCTCACCAAGCTGCTTGCTTATTTTCCTGTAGCCCATCCCAGCCTTGTGCAGGTCTATTATTTTATCCTTGTCCTTACACAGCTCTTTGGTCTTGGCCATTGTGGAGAGGTTGGAGTTTGTTTGTTTGAGCATGTGAACAGGTGTCTTTTATACATGTAACAAGTTCAAACAGGTGCAGTTACTTCCGGTAATGAGTGGAGAACAGGAGGGGTTCTTAAAAAAGAACTAAGAGCCGAAATATTTACTAGTTGGTAATGTATCAAATACTTATTTCATGCAGTTAAATACAAATTTATTATTTAAAAATTTTACAGCGTCATTTTCTGGATTTCTGGATTTTTGTATTGTCCCTCACAGTTGAAGAGAACTTATGATACGAATTACAGACCTCTACATGCTTTGCAAGTGGGAAAACCAGCAAAATCGGCAGTGTATCAAATACTTGTTCTCCCCACTGTATCACAACCTATGGAACTTCACACACATGTTGACATGAAAACAAGTCCTGATGTGTAACTGAGCGACATGCGATGTTCTTAATTGCTCTTAAATCCCAATAAACGTCCATCAAAAATGCACCACATGCCTGCGCTTAAGTCTGATTGTCAGTCTATTTTACTTTGTTTGTCTTTGCCATGACGGGTAACAAATTACTCCGTCACATCACGGGTCATGTACCAATCCGACAGGGTAATCGTCCTCCTCAACGCTACCTGCCCTGTTGTCGGCCTCCATGCGGGAGGAGGTACCTCAAAGAGCGAGGCGGGGTAACGGGAGCCCAGATCAGAGCTTGAGGGTGGGATTCTCTGGTGTCATATAACCCGAATGGTTCCTTTCAATCCCTCCAATCCGGCTTATTAAAGCAAATAGGGCTAGCGCACATGTGGGTCCGAGCCCTCGGGTGCTCCCCTTGGGTAAACATTGGGGGCGCAGGCCGGCGTGGGGGCGTTTGAAGGGAAAGCTACCACCCCAGAGTCATGACGGGATCACAACAGGTCTAGTTTGGATCTCCAGATGTTATTTTTGACACTTAAGTGGAGGGAGAAAGGATCTATTCATGAGTTATTCAAATGAAGGAGCGGACTGGAAGGGCAGTGCCCATTTGCTAGGAGATGTGATGAAATACCTGGAAAGCTTTCTACATTAACTCACTCACTGCCATTGACAGCAATTCCAATTGAACTGCAATGGTGAGGAATGATGATGTTTCACTCCTATTGCCAGGGCCGGATCTAGAATAATATTTATGGGGTGGTGAGAAGGGGGCAGGAACTTTTTCAGGGTGGCAAATGATATTATATCATATTCTGCAACTATTTGATTCAAAGGCTTTTCGTCAATTTAATACAAAATGATAAAGGCATTTAACACAATCCGTTCCAATTTACCTAAAGCAACAAAAAATACAAATCAGTTTTGACGTGTATGACAATTTTGTTGATTTATTTATTTATTTTTTTTACAAAATGGCAGACCAAAAATAAAATAATTTTGCATTTTGATCGAATTACATTCAATTGTGCTGAACAAATCGATATATTGATCCACGTGGATTAATTGTTACACCTAGGGCTGCAGTCATCGATTATTTTAGTAATCGATTAATCTATCAACTGGTTAGTGCGAATAATCGTGTAATCAGATTAGGACCATTTAATGGGTTGCAGAATAAATTTTAGGAGAATCAAAACAAAGGCTTGCTAAAATCGCACTTTCAAAAGAGCATTAAATGCGAATAAAAAGTAAAATTCCAGAGTGTTTCTTCAAACTATGCAGAATTGCACTTTCATTTAAAAATAAATTGAAATACCTGAGCTTAGCCTCAAACGGTATAAAAAAAATAAATAAACGGGGACCTAAGAATGACAAAAGAACAATTGGCTAACTTGCATAGCAAAAGTCCCTTAGCTCGAATGCTATAAAATGTTGTTGTTTTTTTCCTTTTACTGTGCTATTAAATTAAATTGTTCAAACACATACAGTCATGTGATAAAATTGGGACACCCCATTAAATATTCAGTTCTTTATTAAGAAATGTTCACATATCAATGTCTGATCTTGTTTTTCTGTATCTCTGGAACAGAAAGTGATTTAATTGCAGGTAAACAACAAAAATTAGCCCTGTTTTACTCATTAAACCTGGAGAGACTGGTAGATGGCTACAAAAAGCAACTCACTGAAGTTATTTCAGACAAAGGGGGTAACAATAGCTGTTAGGTGGTAGGGTGTCCTAACTTTTTCCTCAGTTAGAATATGCATTTTGTTGATATATTTGGCTTAATGAGTAAAACAATGTTAGTTTTTGTTGTTTACCTGGAATTAAATCGCTTTCTTTTCCACAGATAAAGAAAAACAAGATCAGACATTGATATGTGAACATTTCTTAAGAATGAACTGAATATTTAATGGGGTGTCCTAATTTTTTCACATGACTTCATTCCCACAAAAAACTGTTATCTATAAACTAAATTACGAAAGAAATAAAATCATCAAATCATCATCAAACAAAAACATATCTTATGTTGATCCTAACAGGTAGCAGGTAAATAATACCTGTTTTGTGAATGGTCACTTATGGCTCAGCATTAAAAGGTATTAATTTTAAAAGGACTTAATTTAGTAGTTCTCATCTCCAGTTTTCTTAAATCTTGTGATTGCCTTTGTGCAAAGAAAAATAAGGATGCATTTTAAAATTTTGGGTTAAAAAAAAATGGAATTTAGATGTTCATTGTCCCTGGAAGGGTTAAACAACATTGTTTATTGCTTTTTATACTTGGATTTCTCTTTTGTTTATATGAAATGATCACAAGCATGTCACGGACCAATTGCAACTTGATAACGTCACTCAAGTTATACTTATAAAAGCCACATCACCTCCCCATCTAACATTTTGACAAGCAATCCCAGCGAGCATCGTGATGAATCCCTGATCACACCTTGAAGAAGGGGCCATGTGGACATAAAAACTGCAGTACGGCTTTCTCTCTTGAGGCTTTGTCTAATAATATATTGCCCAAGTGAACATCTAGTTTACGTTTTCTTTTTTGCTTCTTTTTAAATGTTCCATCAACTTCTCTCAGCTTTTCTGTACACCCTGGAGAAAAGTCAATACCCTTGACAGATAAAGAGCCTTTCAATGATGTGGCTCACTGCTTACATCTAGTGGTGAAATACTGCAATGGCATAAAATCGTCCTGCTTAAAGGCCTGACGATGCAACAATTATTGATACATTGGTAAGAAAATCATTCTACAATATTTTACTATACAATTAATAAAAAAGAAAAATAAGCTATTTTCATCCTTCTGCTGTGAGTTTATCACGAGTAGACGTCCAATCCATTTGAACTGGGAGGGTGGCAGCGAATGAGACATCCCTCCCACTGCTGTCAGTGGCAGCCATTGAGTTCATTTTGGGGGCATTTTAAGTCATTTCCTGATGATTTTCGGTCAATTCCTTTTACTTTTGGGGCATTTACGTGCCACTTCCTATTGATTTTGGGGCATTTACAGGTCACTTTCTGTTGATTTTGGGTTACTGAAAAGTGACTCAAGAATTTCCCCAAAGAAATAGGAAGCAACTCAAATTGAACAGGAAGTACACTGTAAATGCCCTACAATGAAAAAGAAGTGACCTGTTATTGCCCACATAAGACTGGCTGTAACTGCTCTGGTTTCAGTGCCATTGACGGCACTAGACGTCCAATCCGGTGAGAATTCATTGGATGTCTGTCGGCGTCAATGGCAGCCAGTGAGCTAACATTAGGCAATATTTTAATTAGGGCTCTCAAAATTATCGTGTTAACGGGCGGTAATTAATTTTTTAAAATTCATCACGTTAAAATATTTGACTCATTTAACGCACACGCCCCTCTCAAACAGATTAAAATGACAGCACAGTGTAATGTCCACTTGTTACTTGTGTTTTTTGGTATTTTGTCGCCCTCTGCTGGCGCTTGGGTGCGACTGATTTTATGGGTTTCAGCACCATGAGCATTGTGTAATTATTGACATCAACAATGGCGAGCTACTAGTTTGTTTTTTTTTGACTCAAAAATTTTACAAATTTTATTAAAACGAAAACATTAAGAGGGGTTTTCATATAAAATTTTTATAACTTGTACTAACATTTACCTTTTAAGAACTACAAGTCTTTCTATCCATGGATCGCTTTAACAGAATGTTAATAATGTTAATGCCATCTTGTTGATTTATTTTTATAATAAACAAATAGTTATGTACCGTATGTTGCATGTATATATCCGTCTTGTGTCTTATCTTTCCATTGCAACAATAATTTACAGAAAAATATGGCATATTTTATAGATGGTTTGAATTGCGATTAATTAATTTTTAAGCTGTAATTAACTCGATTAAAAATTCTAATCGTTTGACAGCCCTAATTTTAATGGAAGATTTTGGTAGCACACTGTTGGTCCCCATTTTTTTTAAGAACAGTGACACCTTTTAAAAACGATATGACAGAAAACACAGACAAGACTGAAAAAGCAGTTTCTTCTCTTGCACTGCTCTTTAAAATAAACTGCTGTATTTTAAGCCAAAAGAACTGTTGTGTTTGATAGAACAATATGTCTTTATGCTGCCATAGCAGATTCATGGCGCATTAAGCCCCCGAACTATTTTTAATTTGTCCGTTTTACCCTGGAAACCCCAGTTTACAGACGCGCAACCGCTTTTGTTTCAACCCAGCCATAAAACGAAGGTAATTAAATATATTTATTATTCAAAATGTCTGTCATGTTTAGCTCAGAATCATTGATGTGTAATATTTCGCTTAAAAAAAAGACTTTAAAAAATTATTCACTTGCATATTTTAAACTTTTAAACAAATTACGTCACAATGAAAAAAATGGTGTCTGGAAAAAAGTCATTGATATCTACCACATAACTATCACTTAATTAATTTTTTTTTTTGGTTACTGTCACATTTTCTCCGATATGTTAGAAGATAAATAATCGATCCAAACCAAGAAAAAGCGAAAAAAAATGTTTAAAAGGGTAAATATATGAAAAAGAAAATCTCGACCACTCCTGGATGTCTGCGATTTCTGCATCGCAACCCTTGCTATATTACCATGCTTCACCCATAAAATCCCCCCAAAATCCAGCTGTGGCCATTCACAGCTGTGAACTTGACACTCAGTGATATACGGTACATGGAGTTTTTGGATCGAAACAAGGTAAATACGCGGTAATATCTCGTTCAATTCTGCTCTTCAAGACACCTGAGTGTTTTCCGCCATATATCGATTCTTGACGGGAGCATATCGAGGACCTTTTGGCCTAAAAAGTACCGTATACATCACCTTTTCGATACATTGTCAGTTTGTCACACCCCTAATTGGTACCAAGCAGAAATGCACTCACCTTGCAGGTAGAAGCCAGCAAAGACCCGTCTTCTTTCCAGCTCAGACTCTGCAGCTGGTCACCGTGCTGCTCCAGAACTGAACAAATGGTAGAGAATCATCAGCACTCACAGAAAGACTCCCGAAAAACTTGTATTAAAGATTGCAAAAACAATAGGATGAAGAAAGAACAGTACAAAACGCAAGATTGCCTCTCTCATTCACAGGTGAGCACAGAATACAGCAGCTTGTGTGCTTTAGTGATGCTTAACAGGTGAAGCAATGACATGTGCACTTGTTAACACACAAGATTTCAACTTAAAGGGGACGTCATTGACTTTTTTTTTTTAATTCATGTCTCCTTTAAGATACAAAACAGGGAAAAGTATAGGAAAATTTGTGACATTTAACAATATAGAGAAAACACCTTATGGTAGCAAGGAGGGATCAGCAGCCAGCTATCATGGGATGAGGGAGCCCCTTTTACACTGCCTAGAACATACAGTACAGGCCAAAAGCTTGGACACACCTCATTCAATGCAACACAAATGAAGGCCATAACCCCATTGATAAAGCAATTAATTCCACTAATCAACCCTGAAAAGGCATACCTATGAAGTCAAAAACCATTTTAGGTGACTCCCTCTTGAATCTCATCAAGAGAATGCTAAGAGTAGAGTGTGCAAAAAAGTACTCAGAGCAAAGGGTGGCTACTTAAAAACCAAAACAAAACTAGAATATGATACATGTTTTTATTTATTTCACCTTTTTTACAAAGTACACAATTCCGCACGTGGTCATTCATTGTTTTTTTACGTTCAGTGAGAATTTACAACATAAATAGTAAGCATGTCCAAACTTTTGGCCTGTACTGTATTTTGTGCCATTAAAAGCATTTTTAACAGGCAAAATTAAACACCCAATGCTATACACATTATTGTAACTCCATACAAAAATAACTAATCAACTATCCTTTTTTGCAGACACTGTATGTTAAATCGCAAATCCGTTATTTCCAAGTCTGTCAAATCAAGGTTGAAGGTGAACTACATGTTTTAGAGTTCCAGTTGTGTGTACAAAATTGCTTAATGTTTTAAAGTGTAAGTGATTTTCATATTATAATACTTTATTAGTAGTAATAGTAGTAGTTTTAATTTGTAATATCAATGATTTTTATATTCATTGTATACCTTTTATGTATTTTTGTTTACAAGTTAATAAAAATTACATTTTAACGGGGAAAAAAAATATAAGACTGACCCCAATAACGCTCTAAAAAGGATTATTATTTAGATTTGCCCGATAATAACTTTTTAACCGATAACAGATATCCCTATATTGTCTAACTCCAAAAATCCGATTCCAAAACGATACCGATACATGCGGTCATGGACTTAACATTGGCTAATTGCGTACTGCATGAATTCTATTTTTAGACCGTGACGTCACCATCGTAACGCGGAAGTGGGTCGTTATAGACACGCCCTCGCAACAATCCATGTTATTTCCAGTGTTGTTAATCTTACTGAAAAAAAGTAATTAATTATAGTTACAAATTACTTCTCCCAAAAAGTAATTGCATTAGTAACTCAATTACCTGAATGTAAGAGTAATTAGTTACTTGGCAAAGTAATTGGTGATAATTACTTTTTTTTTTTCCCTCAAAAAACAAAAAAAAACAAAACATTGGCCACACTATGTGAAGTTTTTTGTGAAGGTTTTTGGTACAATTGGCCCGAGCCCAATTCTTTACCCTAATTTACCCTTTACCCTGAATCAACTGTTAAAAGTTGTTAAAATTGCTCCCATTATTGCATTTGTTCCCTTCTCTCTACTTTCGACATATGAAAGTTTTAAAACTGTTTCATCATTTAAAGATAGATTCAAGTCAAGATTTTGCCGATTTAGAAGTATTTTAGATAAAAAGTTACTTAGGTTCGCTAGGAAGGTTCTCTACAACAGAGCCGTCCTAAAAAGTCTACTGCTTTAAGATGGCGGCTGTCTACTAACGCATTTAGTGCCATGCAGTGTTGTTAATTTTACTTTAAAAAAGTAATTAATTACAGTTACAAATTACTTCTCCCAAAAAGTAATTGCTTTAGTAACTCAGTTACCTGAATGTAAGAGTAATTAGTTACTTGGCAAAGTAACTAGTGATATATATTTTTTTTTCTCAAAAAAAAAAACAAAAAAAACAACAACAACAAAAAAACCACAGGTCACACAATGTGAAGCTTAACCCTTTAAGGTCTGGGCCTATTTTGTCTGATTTTGCATGCCTTTGAAGTTGCCTTTATATTTCAAAGAAAGAATTGTTTACGATGGCCTGGTTTGGACCCTTTTTTTGTGACACCTTGAACTTCATGTCCAAACTGTTGTTTCCTTCACTGACCAATTATAAATCATCATTTTGGGCCCAAAAAGACCAAAAATTCCAAAATCGTTTTGTGAAAATTTTTAATATTGATGTCCAATTGACAACCAAACATGCGTAACGAACCGTTTTGAAACTTTATAATATTTATTCAACATGTTAGGATGAACATTCAACCAAAAAAAATTAGAATAAATAGTCTTATATTTGACAATTCAACATAAACAACAGGTATAGCCATAGGCGTTTTTTGCTTTTATACATGCTCTAGTCAAAACAGGTTATATACAGCAGACCAAACAGTGAAGAACAGTGAAAAATATATACCATCTAACACAAAAAGTGTTTAGAGGCCATCTCTTTATGAGTTTAGGTATTGCGGCCCATCACCTGATGAAAACTATGTACACACAATGAAGCTTCTTGAACACACATTTATATACACAAATTGAGAAGACTGATTGTGGGGAAAAAATATATATAGCGTTGGAAAAAAAAGTATTTTCAAAAATATTTACAATAAACAAGTTAAATTTTTTTCAGGCATGCCACTCTGAAAAGCTGTTTCGTCCTGGAATTCCTTGCCTTCCAATAATCTTGCACAGTTGGAAGTGAAACCAAAGACATGTACAAGAGGAGTCCAATAAATTTTTCAAGCTCCTCCGCTGTAGTGTCTGTCCACACAAACTTTTTCCCAATCTCTTTTCGGACTCTGCCATACTGGTTTGTGTGTTTGCACATATTCATCATTGTCGATGAGGTGAAGAACAGGTCAAAAAGTTCTTTTGGGGTGTATGCATGTTCACGATTCACCTGAGGTCCTGGTGGTCTCCGGGGTGTGAACCGGCTGCACTGTGGGGCAGTGTCTGTGTCTTGCTCTGTGCTCCATGGCACGGGTGCAGGCTGAGCCAGTGGTGATCGGCTTCTGCCGCGCTGACTTCTCCAGCCTCTCCTCCGCTGACATCTCATCGCTCTTCCGTGATGACCCCTTCTCCCTCGTCCTCTTTCCATTCGGGCAGTGAATGTAGATTTTTCATTGTCACTATAAATGTACATGAAAAAAAAGTCAGTATTTATAAAAATAATAAAGTATAAAATAAAAATATATACAGCAATAAATAATAATGGAAATCTATATGTATGACAATAGAAAGAATACCATAGCAATACCATAGCTGATGAATATGTGCTACATCCCTAATCTTCATATAGAAAGAAGAACACAAATTATAAATTCCTGCCTGGGATACACACAGTGCACGTACGACTTTGATCTGATATGCACATTTTATTATTATATACACAAACACACACTTATATTGCATCAAAATTAACTTTGTCTTGCAATATCAAAAGAAACTTTCAAAAGAAACTTTTTCAGCATTGAAAAAAAAAGTGAGTTGGCTTACCTCTGCTCGTCGATGGCGTCACCCACGTGTTCAATCCGTCACTATCTTCACTCAAGGACTCTTCCGAAGAAGACGATGATGACGAATTTAGACCATCCTCTTCCTCAAGTTGATCAAAAAGCACAATTGCTTGCGCTAAATTTAGTTTTCCGTTCATTGTCAAAGTCACACAAAGTCGCTGCTCGATCCAGCAGTATCCAACTGGCCGTCGCTCGCCACCTCGCTGCTTCAGAACACTCCTCCCTCTCGTTCGGTGGAACCTCGCATGGCAGTTATATTTATTTAAAAAACGCATTTTGTGCTTCCACTGTGACTTCGAAAGGGTTCGTTTGATTTGTGTTTTTTTCATGGAGCTTCCGTTTTGAAAAAGGACAAGAAATGATCGAAATATAGACATAAACAAATGATCCATGCAGCGTTTTAATGTTTTTTTGAGAGGACAATAAAACTATCAAACTTAAATGACAATATCTCACGTTTTAGTTGGTCGATTGACTTCAAATAATAACGAGAGTAAACCGCAACTTCCGCACTTTAAAACGAGACCAACCAACGGCATGTGGGTGACATAATTAAAACGTGAGGGCGCTTCAAAGACGACGTGCGCTGAGGACGCGCCGGCGCGTCCTTCGACTCTCAAGGGTTAAAGGGTTTGGGGGACAATTGGTATTGCGATAACTAGCTAGTAACCTTTGCTATGTGTGGAAGTCATTTAAAGTTGTGAATCAATCGTTAAAGTTGTTAAAATTTCTCCCGTTATTGCATTAGTTCCCTTGTGTCTACTTTAAACATGTGTAAGTTTTAAAACTGTTTCATCATTTAAAGATAGATTTAAGTTAAGATTTTGCAGATTTAGGAGCATTTTAGATTAAAAAAAAATGTCTTAGGTTCGCTAGGAAGGATCTCTACATCAGGGCCTTCCTGAGAGGTCTACTGCTTTAAGATGGCGGCTGTTTACAAACGCATGTAGTCCTTAAAACATGTTGGCAATGCAGCAGTGTCTGTCATTTGCATCTAGTTCTATAATATGATATCTACCGTGTCATGTGGGTGTAGTTTGTCAGCTATGGCTGCAGTCAGGTATTATTGGAGCCACCTAGCATCGCGGTTGCAACGGCGTCTTCCCCACTCCTGCTCTGCTCTCGTCCCCGTGAGTCCGTTTCTCTCAGACTTTTTTTTTATTCAACCAACTTAGTAACGCATAGTAACGCACGCCTTTCCCGCCTCAGTAACGGTAACGGCGTTGCCAAGATGAGAAAAGTAATTAATTAGATTACTCATTACTGAAAAAAATAGCGCCGTTAGTAACGCCGTTATATTGTAACGCCGTTATTAACAACACTGGTTATTTCTGCTTATTTTCTCCGGTAATCTTTCAAAAATGAACATACTGATCAAACACTGCTGCTATGGAACTTGCAGAAACGACTCTAGACATTACGACATATGAAGGATTTTTTCTTAATACATTTCCCGAAACCAAAAACTCAGAGGAAAAAATGTGAAGAATGGATCAAATTGCACGGACGTCCAAAAGACCAGTTTAACGCCAGCAAGGTGAAGCCAGTCACATTTTATATGCAGTTAATATTTTGTTGGGGGCCATTGCCCTCCAGAGGACGAAGAGGTAAGCCATTTTGATATTTGTACTTATTTTTAGCGTGGCGTTTTGCCGTGCTGCTTCTGTCTGACAATGAATGACCTGAAAAAAAAAACTAAATGGTATCTGACTGCCACTGTTGTTACCTTTTCTGTTGTAAAAAACAAAACTAATTTAGTAAGGGGGAAGTGTAAATAAATTATAGAATTAAGATCTGTTATTAATAGAGATGTCCCGATTGATCGGCTTCCCGATCGATCTGGTCCGATCATGTCATTTTCAAAGTATCGGAATCGGCAAAAAAATATCGGCCATGTCTTTTTTTAATATATATATATATTTTAATTAAATCGTTTTCTAATTGTATTTAACGTTACAGACATAATATGTTACACTCATCCAGAGTCTTGAGTTTAGGCTTAAGGTAGGGTTATCAAATTTATCCCGATAACGGCGGTAATTAATTTTTTAAAAAATGTATCACGTTAAAATATTTAACACAATTACCCACTCACACTTAATCTGTAATGTCGCCATTTTACCTATATAGAGAGAAAAAGGCAGCGTAAAATGAGTAGAGTGAATTTTGGCAGCCTTTGGAGCCTTTTTTTAATTGGCTAAAGCCTTACAATCCCTCTCCCTACGATTAGAAATATCATGGGAAGCAATGTGGGGAAGCAAGGTATCATTTGATCTTGATTTTTCTTAACACCTTATGTTATTTCCCAACGCAGAGAAGATATTTCAATTGGTAGCACTACGCACAGTCATGGTTCCACTTCCCATCATGCATTTGGGCATGGCTACAGTATCATTTACTGAAAGCTCAACAAATACACTACATGGCAATATTTAGTCACAATATACAAAGTCACAAGTCTTTCTATCCGTGGATCCCTCTCACAGAAAGAATGTTAATAATGTAAATGCCATCTTGAGGGTTTATTATCATAATAAACAAATACAGTACTTATGTACTGTATGTGGAATGTATATATTCATCCGAGGTTTATTCATTTTTTTCTTAATGCATTGCCAAAATGTATATGATCGGGAAAAATTATCGGGAATGATTGGAATTGAATCGGGAGGAAAAAAAAGCAATCGGATTGGGAAATATCGGGATCGGCAGATACTCAAACTAAAATGATCGGGATTAGATCGGGTGCAAAAAAACATGATCGGAACAACCCTAGTCATTAATGAAAAAATTCAAAGTGTTCATTTGCTGTCAATGAGTAGCATTTGCGATCGCTACACAAAAATGTAAATTGCCCCCAAGAACAGTCAGTGACGTTATATAATATATAAGAAAGACAGGGCATATGGTGGTAAAGCATAGATTGTTGAAACAGGAGAATGTCTTCGTCAGTGGCGTAAGGCAATGCACACAAGAAAAAGGTGTCGATAAAAAAGCTAACTCTGGATCACCAGGGACATCATTTTAAGGCAGAATCGGTAGGTTTAGCTCAGTAAACATCTCCTTCGTACACTATTTCCATTCATTTACTATTAGGGACAAACGGGAGGTTGACACCCCCCCCCCCCCCCCCAGCCACAATTGCTAACGTCGTGAATATGAAAAAGCGGAAGTACTGTAAACAGTACAGTACTTTAACATGTTTGGGACTTCTGTTAAAATTAAATAAATAAATTTAAAAAACCTTTTGTATCGGATCAGGACTCAGGTGCAAAAACATGCGATCGGCATATGCCTAGTTGTACAGTATGTGACAGCATTTCAATAGTGTGCGAGAGATCTAATTCCGAATGATGACGCCACGTCGTTGCTTAAAATTGCAATTTTGGTTGGTCTCCGTGTAAAAGAGGCTTTGCGCGTGGCTGTGCTGAATACATCCTGGTCCAGTGCAAGTCATGAGTATTCAGGGGTGACAGTGGTTGCTGGTGAGGGGATTTTGCAAAACCAAAAGTTTACCTCTGCTGCTCGCAAACGTAGAGCCACAGGGCGGCGTCGGTGGAAACCAGACCCCGGCAAAAAACAAAAGAAAACAACAACATAGACAACAGCAACTCCCTTTTCTATGTTAACACTCAAACTGACAAGAGGACAATGCAACACAAAGAGTGTGAGACAAAAACTACGTGGATTAAAGAATCAAGACACATTGTGAGGTAGCAGCATCAACTACCTGAGAGCGGCACGTCCGGGCGGTCCACGTCCAAAATGAGAGGACACTTCGCGGCGCCGACGGCCAGCAGTCCGGAAGAGGTCGGGTGGAAGAGTACCCTCTCCAGCCGTCCCTGGTCGGGGCTGAAAGTGAGATCTGGCTTGGAAGGCTGCTGCTGTGACTCCGGGTCACACAAACGCCATAGCTTCACCTACATAGGTACATAGATGTGGTCAGATTACAGTTAGTATAATTGCCATTCGCAAATTTACACATTTTTGTTGACGGGTTCATCAACTGTATTTCTGCAAATACCAACAGATGGCAGCCAAAGACTTTATTCAACTACACTAAGAGACAGTTGCTGGTCAGTTGCGCCAAATTTATATTTGACGAATTACGAATATGAGCTACACGAGACGATATGGACTATAAAATGTGTAGTAATGAAACAATTAATCGGTTAACTCGAGTAATTTGAATAGAAAAAAAGCTTTGAAACAAATTTTGCTGTTTTGAGGACTTGTTTAATACGCGTGAAGCCGTAATGGTTTGTTTTGAGAGTGTTTGCATTTAGTTTTTTTATTTGGGTGGATACACTGCCCTCTAGTGGCAACAGTGAATGTGCCGTAACTAGAGATGTCCCGATCGATCGGGTCCGATCACGTTTTTTTTCAAAGTATCGGAATCGGCAAAAAAAATATCGGACATGCCTTTTTTAATATATATATACGTATATATATATTTTTTTAATTAAATCGTTTTCTGATTGTATTTAACGTTACAAACAAAATGTCTTACACTCATCCAGAGTCTTTAGTTTTGGCTTAAAGTAGGGCTGTCAAATTTAACGCGTCAATGGCGGTAGTAACATTAAAATAATTAACTAAATTAACGCATGCGCTGCACTACCCCCTCACGGATTGTCGCGTTCAATCTATAATGGCACCGTATTACGTATGCAAAGAGCTAAAAGGCTAGGTAAAATGAGTAGAGAGAATTTTGGTAGCCTTCGAAGCCTTTTTTTAATTGGCTAAAGCCTTACAATCCCTCTCTCAACGATTAGAAATTTTGTGGGCAATACAGGTAGTAGTTGATCTTTTTCTTCACACCCTATTTTATTACCCAACGCTGAGAGGATAAATCAATTGGTACCATTACGCACAGTCATGGTTGCACTTCTCATCATGCATTTGGGCAGAAGTTAAATGGCTGAATTATCATTTACTGAAAGCTCATAAAAATCCACTAGATGGCAGTATTTAGTCACAATATACAAAGCCACATTTGTCCTTTAAGAATTACAAGTCTTTCTATCCGTGGATCCCTCTCACAGAAAGAATGTTAATAATGTAAATGCCATCTTGAGGATTTATTCTCATAATAAACAAATACAGTACTTATGTACTGTATGTTTAATGTACAGGATATATTCGTCGAGTTTTATTCATTTTTTTCTTAATGCATTGTCAAAATGTATATGATCGGGAAAAATTATCGGGAATGACTGGAATTGAATCGGGCGCAAAAAAAAGCAATCGGATCGGGAAATATCAGGATCGGCAGATACTCAAACTAAAACGATCGGGATCGGATCGGGAGCAAAAAAACATGATCGGAACGACCCTAGCTATAACTCGTCTAACATGGCTGAATCCAGCTGCTCCCTGTTAAGACCAACATAAGGTAAGTTTTCGTTTGAGCAAATATGTTTTAAATGCATTCGGAATTTGGTTTATAGGTATATTTACCAGTTTTTGTGGGAATAATCGAACGATTTATTAAGAGCATTGTTTAAAAAAAAATAAAAAAATTTAAGTTAGCATTTTATAGCATTTAAGCTAGCGCATTTTTGCTATGCAAGTTAGCCAGTTGTTCTTTTGTTGTACTTAGATCCTCATTTATTTATTTTGTTAATAACATTTGAGGTCAAACTCGGGTATTTTAATTTATTTGTAAATGAATGTAATGTAGTAGTAATGTAATAGAATCTAAGATGCTGATATTATTGGGTAGCCGAAAATATCAGCCGATAAAAGCATTTTAAAATGATATCGGATAATATCGACAGCGGTTTTTCAAGATCGGTTTTGGGCTAGTATGCATATGACAACACTGTCATGTCCACTTATTGCCTGATTGTGTTTCTGGTGTTTTGCCGCTCTCTGCTGGTGCTTAGGTGTAATAGTTTTAAAAAGTACCAGCACTTTCTGATGACGGAAACATGTCAACACGAGCTAGAGAACTAAATGGACGAGCTAACGTCTGCAGCCAATGTACCATAGCAGTTCTTGCCATCTGACCACGTTATTCGTGCTGCTTCTAATTTATATTCCTCCTTTGTTTCATTTTCATGAGCGTTGTGTAGTATACTAGAGATATGTATATTTTGTTTTGTTTGCATTTGTGGTAAAATTTGGTTACATTGTTTCATTGCTTGCAAGCTATACTACCAGTTTCTACTCAAACTGACACGTTGTGGATACTTTGCTTTATTTCATGATTGACACAATGGATTGTTGTTTTTAAGTTCTACAAAAAAGTATCAGTGCTCTTGTCAAGAGAAAGATGACTACAGTAAAGGCAATTCAACTTCACTCCAGCGCCTGACTTCTCTTTACAGCCTGATTTGTTCACTATCTGTCGATTTGAGGATAGAATAAGTGCCTTGTTGGCAGTTTGTACCTGTACTTGATCTAAAAAAAAAACAGATGTTTGCGCTATTTAGATTTCAACAATAAATGCAAAATAGGAACTTTTCCCCATAATTTCAGTTTAAGTTCTCGTTTTACACTGAGTTGATATTTGGAAAACCTGTAAGTCGTTACATTTATCATTATTAAAGCATCTAGTGGGGCATCACAATACCAGTAGCTATTACAGTGCCTTGCAAAAGTATTCGGCCCCCTTGAATCTTGCAACCTTTCTCCACATTTCAGGCTTCAAACATAAAGATATCAAATTTAATTTTTTTGTCAAGAATCAACAACAAGTGGGACACAATCGTGAAGTGGAACAACATTAATTGGATAATTTAAACTTTTTTAACAAATAAAAAACTGAAAAGTGGGGCGTGCAATATTATTCGGCCCCTTTACTTTCAGTGCAGCAAACTCACTCCAGAAGTTCAGTGAGGACCTCTGAATGATCCAATGTTGTCCTAAATGACCGATGATGATAAATAGAATCCACCTCTGTGTAATCAAGTCTCCGTATAAATGCACCTGCTCTGTGATAGTCTCAGGGTTCTGTTTAAAGTGCAGAGAGCATTATGAAAACCAAGGAACACACCAGGCAGGTCCGAGATAATGTTGTGGAAAAGTTTAAAGCCGGATTTGGATACAAAAAGATTTCCCAAGCTTTAAACATCTCAAGGAGCACTGTGCAAGCCATCATATTGAAATAGAAGGAGCATCAGACCACTGCAAATCTACCAAGACCCGGCCGTCCTTCCAAACCTTCTTCTCAAACAAGGAGAAAACTGATCAGAGATGCAGCCAAGAGGCCCATGATCACTCTGGATGAACTGCAGAGATCTACAGCTGAGGTGGGAGAGTCTGTCCATAGGACAACAATCAGTCGTACACTGCACAAATCTGGCCTTTATGGAAGAGTGGCAAGAAGAAAGCCATTTCTCAAAGATATCCATAAAAAGTCTCGTTTAAAGTTTGCCCCAAGCCACCTGGGAGACACACCAAACAAGTTGAAGAAGGTGCTCTGGTCAGATGATACTTTTTGGCCACAATGCAAAACGATATGTTTGGCGTAAAATCAACACAGCTCATCACCCTGAACACACCATCCCCACTGTCAAACATGGTGGTGGCAGCATCATGGTTTGGGCCTGCTTTTCTTCAGCAGGGACAGGAAAGATGGTTAAAATTGACGGGAAGATGGATGCAGCCAAATACAGGAACATTCTGGAAGAAAACCTGTTGGTATCTGCACAAGACCTGAGACTGGGACGGAGATTTATCTTCCAACAGGACAATGATCCAAAACATAAAGCCAAATCTACAATGGAATGGTTCAAAAATAAACGTATCCAGGTGTTAGAATGGCCAAGTCAAAGTCCAGACCTGAATCCAATGGAGAATCTGTGGAAAGAGCTGAAGACTGGTGTTCACAAACACACTCCATCCAACCTCACTGAGCTCGAGCTGTTTTGCAAGGAAGAATGGGCAAGAATGTCAGTCTCTCGATGCGCAAAACTGATTGAAACATACCCCAAGCGACTTGCAGCTGTAATTGGAGCAAAAGGTGGCGCTACAAAGTATTAACGCAAGGGGGCCGAATAATATTGCATGCCCCACTTTTCAGTTTTTTATTTGTTAAAAAAGTTTAAATTATCCAATAAATTTTTTTTCCACTTCACAATTGTGTCCCACTTGTTGTTGATTCTTGACAAAAAATTAAAATTTTATATCTTTATGTTTGAAGCCTGAAATGTGGCGAAAGGTTGCAAGGTTCAAGGGGGCCGAATACTTTTGCAAGGCACTATATATGTTGAGTACACGAATGCATATATCGGTATCGGTTTGATATTGGTATCAGATTTTTGGATTTGTACAATATCTGGATATCGGTTAAAAAGTCATTATCAGACAACTCGATGTAATGATTTGTTTAAAAAAAAAAAAGTTTTTTTCTTCAAGAAGGAGCTCACCGTTTCATCTGCTGAGCATGTTGCTAGAAGACTGTCATCAAATGGGGAAAAGTCCAAGTCAGTCACCAGATCTGATGGAAAAAGAGGGGAAATTATGGAAAATATACAGTCTAGTATTATTTTTATTTTTTTAAAAAGGCCTTTAACTGCAGATTTACTATAAACCAGTAGTTTAAAATATACCACAGATTTAAATATAGGCTGGACAAACACTGGATTCTCATTTTTCAATTTCTTGAGAAAAGACATGTTTTATGATACTATGCAAAATTGCAAATTACAACTACTCTGGCAACCAAAAAGCTAAATTCGTTTCTTGAAAATTTCAAAGCACTAGTGAAAAGTACCAGAATGGCAGGAGATGTGAGTGATGCTCCATTGTCCATCCGCAGCAGGTTTCAAAGACGTGACTCCCAGCATGCTGCCCCCTGGAAACACAAACAGGAGACTTTAAAAAAATCGGCTCGCCTTTGCAGATCATGCACCGAGTCGACTTGAGTTGAGGAGCTTCATTTAGAGAAAAAGCAGCAAGACCAACAAGAATTCTTACCAGCCTGCTCTGTGTTGAAGGCCACCAGCTTGGCGCTGGCCTTGATATGGTTTCCCTGACAGGAGAAGGATTTGGCACGGACGTTGTTGATCCATTGCTAGAATTCCAATTGAAGACAAGTCACATGTAACAGTTGTTCTATACAATTAATCAAATAAAGTGAATGTGACTAGAAACGCTAAACAGAGGCACAGATGTGAAACCTACTTTTAACTCATTAGCTGCCACTAGACCAGTGCTTCTCAATTATTTTCCGTTACACCGCTCCCCCCAGGAAGACATAAATGTTCCGCACCCCCCTCCCAAACTCTGCAGTCAATGTAAATATACTGTAGTGCCATTTGTCTATAAAATTCTTATCATTATTATAAGTACAGTTCTGCATACTATTGTGTCCTTTTTAATATTAAAGAAAAAAGTAATGTAGATCAACTTACAATAAAGTGTAAAAAGAAAAAAAAAACATCCATGGTGTAAAAATACACTTAATACATTTTTTGACCGTGTGACACCGAAAATTAAAATGTAATAAAATCAATAAATAATAATAAATTCAAATTGGTTAGCAACATTAACTCAAGATGCCAAAAAATTAAACCGAAACACCAAAAATTAATTAATAGAACAAAAACGAGTGTTATTTTTGCTGCAGGCAGTATCAGCTCCTTTTCTATGGTATGGGATTATTTTACACTGAGAAACCTGTTACGCCACTTTATATGATGCTAAAAGTTCTCACTGATTTACCGATGTAACACTGACAAAGCGAGACGGTTGTTGGCAATATACGGCACATTTTCACCCCAAAAAAAATTCCTGCTGTCCGCTGCGAACATTTTTAGACAAAGTAAACAGACTGGTCTTCCCTCGTGTCCCGCTGTACTAAATGTCAAAGCCAAAAGCCAAATGCTACATACGCTTCGTCATATTTCCTCGTCTTAGCTTTTCACATCTCAAGTGCTCTTTGCTGTGTGCTCTTGTTTGGTTAAAAAATACTGCACACACGCTGAAAATGATAGCACCACTGCCACCTACTGAGTGTATGTGCAATTACACTTTATTCTAGTACAGCAAAAAACTATGTTCCTCAAGGTCACACGCGCCACCCCCGACATTGCTCTGCGCCCCCCTGGGGGGGCCCGCCCCAATATTGGAAGTTGGCCTCTCCGCCTCTGAGGGGTGGGTCCCTACAAAAACCGAACATTTCCGGGCGACCAGTGAGGTCTACCAGCGGGTCACGTACGGATCGCCTGGCTTTTGTCCTTTTGACGCTTTACTGGAGTGTTGTTGGCTTCCCACTCGTTTGTCACGGTAAGCGGTTTTCATTTCTAAGGGACAACTAGTTGTGCTGTAACGTAACGCGGGGATTCTGAGATTGACAAACTAAAATCTAGCATCTAGCAGATTTGTTTGCTTGTTTTTGATATCTGTTTGCTTGCTTTTGTGGGATTGTAATCAATAAATCTCATTTATTCTGCATTTTCTAATCATCATCTAAACATCGTCTATCGAGCAAAAGTGTGCCTGTTACTGATTCACCGCGAACCTGGAAATTTCGGAAAACAGCAAGTCATAAGAGTTCAATGGATTTGATGTACATCGCTGTCAACGGCAAAGAATGAGTTAACAACCTAAATTTGAATCTTCGGTTTGTGGAATTTTATGTATTCACACCACAAAAAGTCATTTTCCTTTAGCACTTTTGGCACAAGACTAAGCAGCAAGTGTAATTAAATGAAAACCAAACAGGAAAGACTGAGCTGACACTGAAGTTCCTAAAGTACTGAGGAAGTAGAAGTACATGCAATGTTGCACACAAAACTTGTGTCGGATTTAGTGTTCTCATTGCGTGTAAATTGGGATCTATGTACTTATAAAAGAAGCAAATTCCATATACAGTACTTGAAAGATGCATTCACATTCTCTTGCTTTGACAAATTAGTCGTGCTTTTGATTTAAAACAAAAGCACAGCGTCACCTGCTGTTTTTTTAGCCATCGTGCACAGATTGGAGGAATGCACACTGCACCTCTTGAACATTCCTGGGATTTCATAGCCACTATTACATAATTGACCAAGAAAAGCTGCTTGCATGCGTTGCAACCTGAAATAAAACACTTTTATTTCCTTTGTAAATGTTTATATACTGGCTACTTGAGTCCTGTGCAAGGATTGTAATGGACGGTTAACCTGCTTTGCATCCAGATGGCATTTTTTCATCATAGCCGGTGGATATGAATGAGTGTTTTCTTGTAAGTGGCCACCTTTTAAATGCAGGAAGTTTCACAGTAGAAGCAGGCGTTGCCCATGCTCACAAGCCCACTCACCCAACCAAAACACAGTTTAGTGCTGATGCTAATGCTACAAAAGGAGCAAACACCACAACTCGTTGTCTACTCACATCCTTCTTGGCGATTTTCGGAGTAGTATTTTTGAATTTGGAGGTCTTGAAGCGGTTCATGGTGCGATTCTTTGTCGGTGCCTTCCGGGTGTCTCTCTTGCAAAGCGTTCCTGACAGCTCAGGTTGTGCCGCCCGGCGATGGTGTCTGCTCGCTTCAAGGCACGAGAACGTCGCGGTCGGGCGGAGTTGCAGTTGGAAGAAATGAAGGTACTCTCGGTCGCGTGCTGGCGAGGTAATGCCCGTGTCGCGTTCAAGAGCTGCTCGGAATTCTAGCTTTCAGCCACCTTGCTGCCCGTGAGAGTGTGTTGGAATAAAACACGGGGAAAGGATTGACCGTCGTCACATGTGAATAAAATGTAAAGGATACTTTCGTGTATATTGACACGTGGGTGAGTCTAATCGAGTGATGTACAATAGACGTGCTGTGGCGAGCCGTAAAGGTTCGAAGGCTAAGTTAAATGTACAAACGTGGAAATTTAACTAATTGTGACCTAACTGAACTTGACTCAATTAAGCTTTCTGTCGAAGAATAAGTAACATCTTTCATTTGTCTTTTGTCGCGTTGGAAAACTGCTTTAATATTTTTGTTTCAAAGCCTTTCAGTGTGCGTGCGCATGGGGATAGGCGGATCGATACCAAAATATCAATATTTTGATCCAGCGCGTTGAGTTGTAGGTATCGACCCCCAAGCAAAAATATCGATATTTGGTATTAATTTATTATATTTTCTTTGTCTATTTTTTGGGTATATTTTTGTGCACCTTTTTGGATTACTTTTAGCTCAGGCTCACACAAATTGGGAATTATTTTCCTGTCCAAACTCAAAAATACAAAATACATATTTTATCTTATTCCACACAAAAAATATATAGGTATAAGGACTTTTATAAAAGTGTTAAGTGAATAATTTGTTAAATATTTAGAGATTTAAACTATCCTGCTGCAGACTTCAAGATTCTCAAGGAAACTTACTGACCTAATGCTTTACTTGACCTTATTATTATTTCTTACTCATTCATTATTATTTCTTGTTAATTTATGTTTAGTAGAGTTGTCAAACGATTAAAATTTTTAATCGAGTTAATTACAGCTTAAAAATTAATTAATCGTAATTAATCGCAATTCAAACCATCTATAAAATATATATATATATATATATATATATATATATATATACTGTAAAATAAATTGTTGGAATGGAAAGATAAAACACAAGATGGATATATTCATTCAACATACGGTACATAAGGACTGTATTTGTTTATTATAACAATAAATCAACAAGATGGCATTAACATTATTAACATTCTGTTAAAGCGATCCATGGATAGAAAGACTTGTAGTTCTTCAAAGATAAATGTTAGTACAAGTTATAGAAATTTTATATTAAAACCCTTATAGTGTTTTCGTTTTAATAAAATTTGTAAAATTTTCAATCAAAAAATAAACTAGTAGCCCGCCATTGTTGATGTCAATAATTACTTAATGCTCATGGGTGCTGAAGCCTATAAAATCAGTCGCACCCAAGCACCAGCAGAGGGTGGCAAAACTCCATATAACACAATTAACAAGTGGGCATTTCACTCTACTGTCATTGAAATCTGTCTGAGCGGGACATGTGCGTTAATTGCGTCAAATATTTTAACGTGATTAATTAAAAAAATTAATTACCACCCGTTAACGCGATCATTTTGACAGCCCTAATGTTTAGTATTAATTTTGTTTATTATTATTATTATTTTTTTTTGTGAAATATATTTTTCCATATTGTTTTGTTTCAAACAATTAAATGCTTGATTTCTTATGTTTTGTTGCTATTTATTTTTATTTTGTTAAAGGTCTGTTTCAATTATTTCAAAATCTGTTTGAAAATTGTGTTAGTAGAATAAAATTCAAAAACGGCAAGTGACTATTGTTTATTGGATTTGTTTTCAATGATCACCCATTAGAGCAGTGGTCTCAAACCGGTCCTCAAAGGGCCGCAGGGGGTACTGGATTTCATTCCAACCAAACGAGACAAATACCTTTTCACCAATCTGGTTTCTTACAAGTGTAATCAGTTGATTGCAATCAGGTGCTGCTTATGTTAGTAGAAACCTTGTTGAACTGTTTGTGCTGGATCTGTTGGAACAAAAACCAGGACCCACTGCGGCCCTTTGTGGAGTCGGTTTGAGACCGCTGCATTAGAGGGTGGTAACATGCTACTATTAATTCGATCTTTAATTAGATAAAAATCATTTAACTTGGGTAGATTAAAATTTGATCAAATACAACGTGTAGCAGGGAAATGTCCTGTGCATATAAATTTAAGGGTCATGGTTAAAGAGAGACTGACTAATCAGATTTTGTTGATAACGGATTGGTTTGTGAGTTTTTAGGGAAACTGCTTTGCTAGTTATTAAAAGCAGCAGTTTTTTCATTGCAATGCATATTTGACACAAAGAGACTTTCAATAGTTTTTGAGTGTTTGCTGTAGTTGTACATTAGATATCATCAGAATGGCTGAGAACTCTACAGGGTTGTGTGTATATATAATATATATAAAATATAAACTTCCGGTATCGATATCGGGATCACAATATTTGGCCTTGGTATTTCTTGGTATCGGATCGAATCCAAAATCACTGGTATCGCCCATCCCTACTGCGCATGCGCATAAGTATTGTTTATAAATCAATTTCCGTGAGCTTCCGTGTTTACTTCAGGTAAACGCGACAAGTACAACGTGGAGAAATGCACCAGGTAATCACTTTTAAAACCACGCGTGGCTTGATTTTGAGCGTTTTTTTTGGGTCACGTAATAAACTCAAAATTTACAGGACTAGGACAGACGTTGTCAAGTAAACACGTTGGATTTAGCATTAGCGTTTAGCCGCTTGTGCTTTTTTTTTTTTTTCTGTCCACAGAGCTCCCAAAACGCTCCTCTTTTCGGAGATGACGACAGGAACCTATCCAAAAAATCCGAAGTCAGGTAAAAAAATACTTCGTGTTGCCAATTTCTTTTAATCCACTATGCTATTTTATTTTTATTTGAATCACAGTCTACGTGGCTGTCAAAATCAAAACATCCCACGATGCATTGCGCTGCTGCTACTAGTACACTACTTTGTCTAAATCTGGGGAAATGGTCATTTAAACACTATGATAATTTCATTTACCCGTACAATATAATAGGTCTGACATGGTGTCGGTACACTGTAGTTATCCAACAGCAATGACTTCATTAAATTCGAAAATAATTTCCTTTATTTCAGGCACCCCGTGGTGTCATTCTTGCATCTGTTCTTCCGAACCAGTGCCATCTTTGTCTACTTATTGTACGACTACTTCAGCGATCACTTCATCGCTTGCATGGTCACCATCATACTCCTCCTGTCATGTGACTTCTGGACAGTCAAGGTGAGAATGGGATAGGTTTGTTTTTTCAAGGGAGAAATAATCAAAACTGAGAAAAATTATATATTAGAAAACTGTCTTCAGAATGTGTCAGGGAGATTGATGGTGGGCCTTCGGTGGTGGAATCGGGTCGACGAGGACGGAACGAGCCATTGGGTGTTCGAGGCAAGGAAGGTAAGCAGGCACGTATCATGTATCTGGCCGGTGCTTGCACGATGAAACCAACGCTTTGTTTGAAAACAATAACGCCATATTTGATCGGCACCTCCGCATCTTTTTTTTTTTTTTTTTTAAAAACAGTTCCTGTTCAGCTGCTTAGTAAAACAGGAGTTTGATATACCCCCATTGTAGTTGTTCATGGTGTTTTATTTATTAGGAGAAAGCAGCAAACAGGAAGAGGTTATGGGAGGACAGAAAGGAAGTAGGCAGACGGAAGAAGAGAAGAACAAACAAAAACATCAGAATCTTTCAATTTCTCTCCTCAACAGAGCGACAGTGTGAATCCGACGACCAGCGCCGAGTCCAAGATCTTCTGGCTCGGCCTCATCGTCTTTCCGATTCTTTGGGCCGTCTTTGTTTTCAGCGTTATCTTAACGTTTCAAATTAAATGGCTGGTCAGTTTTCCCACAAACGTGACTACAGTGGTATGAAAAAGTGTCTTAACATTTTGGAATTTCTCACATTTCAGCATAAAATCACCATCAAATGTGATCTGATCTTTGTCAAAATCACACAGATGAAGAAATAGTGTCTGCTTGAACTAAAACCACCCAAACATTTATAGGTTTTAATGAGGACAGTATGCAAACAATGACAGAAGGGGGAAAATAAGTAAGTGAACCATCACAATTAATATTTTGTACCCCCCCCCCCCAAAAAAAAAAAAAAACTACCAAACTGCTGTAGCTCAGTCAGATTCGTGGGATGTCTGGCATGAATCGCTGTCTTTAGGTCATGCCACAGCATCTCAATGGGGTTCTAGTCTGGACTTTGACTTGGCCACTCGAGGACTTCGTCTTGTTGCAGCATCCATCCTCTTTTTAGCTTAAACTGCCTGACAGAAGACCTCAGGTTTTCCTGCAAAACATCCTGATAAACCTTTGAATTCATTCTTCCATTAATGATTGCAAGTTGTTCAGGCCCTGAGTAAGCAAAACAACCCCAAATCATGACGCTCCCTCCACCATGCTTTACAGTGGGGATGAGGTGTTGATGTTGGTGAACTGTTCCATTTTTCCTCCACACATGACGTTGTGTGTTACTCCCAAACAATTCAACTTTAGTTTCATCAGTCCACAAAATATTTTGCCAAATGTCCAAGTGCCTTTTTGCGAATGTTAAACAAGCAACGAGGTTTTTTTTACACAGCAGTGGCTTCCTCCGTGGTGTCTTCCAATGAACACCATTCTTGGTCATAGATTTACATATAGTTGATGTGTGCACAGAGATATTGGACTGTGCCAGTGATTTCTGTAAGTCTTTAGCAGACACTGTAGGGTTCTTTTTTTACCTCTCTGAGTATTCTGCACTGAACTCTTGGCGTCATCTGTGGCGGACGGCCACTCCATGGGAGAGAAGCAACAGTGCCAAACTCTCCATTCGTAGACAACTTTTCTGACTGTCGATTGATGAACATCCAGACTTTAAGAGATGGTTTTGTATCCTTTCCAAGCTCAATACAAATCAACAATGTTTGATCGCAGGTCTTCAGACAGCTCTTTTGACCGAGCCATGATGCACATCAGACAATGCTTCTCTTCAAGACAATTCTTACCAAGCGTGTGCTTTATTGTGAGCAGGGCAGCTTTAAACCACTCATCAGTGATTGGGCACACACCTGACTTAAATTATTATCTCATTAGGCAGAGGGTTCACTTATTTTTCCTTCTTCTGTCATTGTTTGCATGCTATCCTTATTAAAATGTGAAAAGCTATAAATGTTTGGGCAGTTAAAGCAGACAGTTTTTACATCTGTGTGATTTTGACAAAGATCAGATCACATTTGACGGTGATTTTATGCAGAAATGTGAGAAACTCCAAAAGGTTCAGATACTTTTTCATACCACTGTACATTTCCTGCCCTATGTCCAAACCCTGCTTTTAAATTTTGTGTCCCTTTCAGGCAGTTGGAATAATGGGCCTTGTGTTACAAGGAGCCAACCTGTACGGTTATGTTCGATGCAAGATGAGAGGCAAGTCAAGCTTCAGCAACGTGGCCAAGAGCTACTTCGGCGCACAACTTCTTAAACAGGTATGTGACCTTAGCTAGACTTTTGAATCACTTTGATATGTAACATTTTTTGTATTCTTGATTCATTTAAAGGCAACAAGGAAAACGTAGGAGGCGACAGCAGAGAACTTTCATTGGGATGAAGGCTGCTGCAGTTTTTTTAATCTATTTTTGGGTTAACTTTATTTTAAATGTGCGTCTGCACTGGGCAGGGTGAGATACATTTTCCACTGACATTGCATGCAATATGTGCAATACACTTGAATTTACATGATCACATTAATATCTTTTTACACCAGGAGTGCAAGGAATAACTAAACTTTTCAGTTAAAAAAGCATAATTGTACAAACAATTGAATAAATGTGAAGTCTATAGTTTTACTGACTCAAATTTCGACATGGATGACAAAGAATTTACTCAAAGAAAAAAAATATGTTTTAAGTATAGATATAGACTTTTTTTCCCATGGTTATTGTGACAGTAAATTATATATATTGTGAGGCTAAGAATCAGATTTTTTCTGTTGGGTGTAAGCTCTTTGAGAACAACTTGTTGCTGAGAATCTTTAAAAAATCCTGGTTGATTTTTGTACTTTTTATAATGCAAAAATATGTATATATAGATATATATATACACATTAATAAACGTCCAGGAACCTGATTTTTATGACTTGTCAACTATTGTCTTTCCCCAAATACCGAGGACACGATGCCACCTCTAGAGGGCAGTAACGATCTATAGAGCTATTCAAGGCAAGCCTACATATGAAATTATATGTACTTATCATGCAAGGATATAATGTGCAATGTTAACATTGGTGTTGGAAATTATTAAAAAATAGGGTATATACATGTGTAGGGTATTGACATGGTTTTCACATTGTCTCATCACACATGGATTTAAAAAAACAAAAAAACAAGCCTACTCTAACAAAGTAGCGTGAATATGGCGGAAAACACTCAGGTGAATTGAAGTTCCGCTCTGAGACCCGCAATTTGGCCAAATTTCAAAATTGTTCTATATGCATACAGTGGGGCTAATAAATAGGTCAACCACTAATTGTGCAAGTTCTCCCATTTGAAAATATTAGGCCTGTAATTGTCAACATGGGTAAACCTCAACCATGAGACAGAATGTGGGGGAAAAAAACAGAAAATCCCATTGATTTTTAAAGAATTTTTTTGCAAATCATGCTGTAAAATAAGTATTTGGTCAATACTTAAAGTTCATCTCAATACTTTGTTATGTACCCTTTGTTGGCAATAACGCAGGCCAAACGTTTTCTGTAACTGTTCACAAGCTTTTCACACGCTGTTGCTGGTATTTTGGCCCATTCCTCCATGTAGATCTCCTCTAGAGCAGTGATGTTTTGGGGCTGTCGTTGGGCAACACGGACTTTCAACTCGCTTCACAGATTTTCTATGGGGTTGAGATCTGGAGACTGGCTAGGCCACTTCAGGACCTTGTAATGCTTCTTACGAAGCCACTCCTTTGTTGCCCTGGCTGTGTGTTTGGGATCATTGTCATGCTGAAAGACTCAGCCACGTCTCATCTTCAATGCCCTTGCTGATGGAAGGAGATTTTCACTCAAAATCTCTTCATACATGGCCCCATTTATTCTTTCCTTTACACAGATCAGTTGTCCTGGTCCCTATGCAGAAAAACAGCCCCAAAGCATGATGTTTCCACCACCATACTTCACAGTGGGTATGGTGTTCTTCGGCTGCAATTCAGTATTCTTTCTCCTCCAAACACGAGAACCTGTGTTCCTACCAAAAATTTCTATTTTGATTTCATCTGACCATAACACATTCTCCCAGTCCTTTTCTGGATCATCCAAATGCTCTCTAGCGAACCGCAGACGGGCCTGGACGTCTACTTTCTTTAGCAGGAGGACACGTCTGGCAGTGCAGGATGTAGGATGTGCAGGAGTAGCCTTTGTTACTGTGGTCCCAGCTCTCTGTAGGTCATTCACTAGGTCCCCCCGTGTGGTTCTGGGATTTTTGCTCTCCGTTCTTGTTATCATTTTGACGCAATGGGGTGAGATCTTGCATGGAGCCCCAGATTGAGGGAGATTATCAGTGGTTTTGTATGTCTTCCATTTTCTAATAATTGCTCCCACAGTTAATTTCTTTACACCAAGCGTTTTACCCATTGCAGATTCAGTCTTCCCAGCCTGGTGCAGGTCAATGATTTTGTCTCTGGTATCCTTCGACAGCTCTTTGGTCTTGGCCATAGTGGAATATGGAGTGTGACTGACTGAAATTGTGGACAGGTGTCTTTTATACCGATAATGAGTTAAAACAGGTGCCATTAAAACAGGTAACGAGTGGAGCCTCGTTAGACCTCGTTAAACCTCGTTAGAAGAAGTTACACCTCTTTGACAGCCAGAAATCTTGCTTGTTTGTAGGTGTCCAAATACTTATTTTCCACTCTAATTTGGAAATAAATTCTTTAAAAATCACACAATGTGATTTTCTGTTTTTTTCCCACATTCTGTCTCTCATGGTTGAGGTTTACCCATGTTGACAATTACAGGCCTCTCTAATCTTTTCAAGTAGGAGAACTTCCACAATTGGTGGTTGACTAAATACTTATTTGCCCTACTGTATGTGATACATCAACGGAAAGCTTAAAATCTGTTTTCGGGGGGGAAGAAACATTTTGAAATGGACATTTTTTTGACACCTTACAAGTAGGTCAAATCAGGTGAGTGAAAAATAGACATTTTTGGGACCTTTGACATTTTCTTTAAGTTTCTCATTTTAAAAAAAATGTTTTGGACACCCATCCTGTTCCATAATAAATAATGAACAATTCAAGATTATCCCCCTTTGTCTACTGAAGTCTTTGATTATCAATATGCATGCACTAAGACATGTAGGTGGATGTACAGTAATAAATAATTTGTGTGTGAGTAAATGTAGATTTAATTCAGCCCTGTGTTTTATTTTATGAATAAACATGGCTAAACGGGGAGTTAGCTGTGTAGTTAATGATAACTTTACTCCATACAGTTTTTGATTTCGCTTGATTTTAATCTGTGCAAAGAAAAAACATTTCCAGGGGAATTTTAGGGGTTAAATTCCAATACCATGATAATTTATTTTTTGCAGTGGGCTTTTGAAATATTTTTTCAATTATGATTAAAGAATGTGAATGCAGGATACTGAGAATAAAAGGCTCTGTATACATAAAGGGAACATAAATGAGTACATAAATTTATTGTATTTTTAGCCTTGCAGCCTAGGACCTAGGCTTTATAATTTAAGCATCTAATGTATCTAATCCATCGATATCATCCCATAATAAGCAAACGAAACGGAAACAAGAGTCGAAAAGATAATGGACACCACGCTAGTCAGTTAGCCTGCTGTGTCCATAATTCTCGGGCTAGTGTTCGACTGCAATGTATGTCATTTTGTGGCTTTCCGGTAACTCAAGGTGATAGCATATGTAAAGACACCATGATTTTAATGAGATATTATCGTGTACTTGTCTCGATCCGAAAACTGTAACATGTATCACCCAGTGTCAAGACACAGCTGTGAATGGCCACAGTCAGGCTTTGTGGGAATTTTATGGGTGAAACACGGTAATATAACCAGAGTCGTGACGCAGAATTCACAGACATCAAAGAGTGGTCAAGATTTTCTTTTTCAAATATTTACCCTTTTAGACCTTATTTTTAAATTTTTCTTTGGATAAATTATTTATCAAAATGTGACTAAAAAAAATAAAATTAAGTGATAGTTATGAGGTAAATGTCCGTGACAATTTACAGACACCATTTTTTTCATTGTGACGTAATTTGTTTAAAAGTTGAAAATAGTCGAGTGAATAATTTTTTAAAATCGTTTTCTTTTTTTAACTAAGTATTAGACATCAGTTAATGATTCTAAGCTAAAAATGATAGACATTTCCCATAATATAATTACTTGCCTCCTTTTTATGGCTGGGTTGAAACAAAAGTGGTTGTGCGGTGTCTGTAAACGGGGGTCTCCAGGGTAAAACGGACAAATTAAAAATAATTCTAGGGCATAATGCGCCATGAAACTGCTATAGGACCATATAAACATATTTTTCTGTCAAAGACAACAGTTCTTTTGGCTTAAAATACAGCAGTTTATTTTCAAGAGGGGTGCAAGAGCAGAAACTGCTTTTTCAGCCTTGTCTGTGTTTTCCGCCATAAATGTGTTTTTCATAATGAAAGGGAAAAAAAGTACAAAATAAATCTACTCTGTTGCTTCCCACCGCTGGCGTTCAATCCAAGAATTCCAAATGGTTGACATTACAGTCGTATTTCACCATCACCGTGATCATGGCGCAAAAGTATGCCGTGCCCACAATGAAATAGAACCAGAAAAAGATTTTATCCAGCCTGTCGGCGAGCGCCTGTTTGCGGTCGGAATCCACTTCCCTGGCTTTGATGGCGTTCAGGAAGTCTATCACCTTCCGGTACATCTGATTTTCCTCCGAGTTGTCAATCTGGATGACGCTGATGTCTCCTGCGACTTCTGCCCAGACACACAAGAATGAGTTGATTCATAGAGGAACTCGTGATATGATAATAGCGATATTTCACTATTGTCTAGTGTTTCAATGGCAGCCAATGTGTTAAATGAGTGCCCTGTAAAGGGTTAATGATCCCTTTTAAAGTCTTGATTTCCTTGACATGTTGTTTTCGTCAACAAAGACAATAACGAAAATATTTTGTCGACAAATATTTTTTATGTCGATGATGAGACGATAACGAGCTAGAAATGTGTTTTGGGAGATTAAAACATAATGAGACGAAAGCTAATTTTCGCTTGACGAGACGTTTCCGTCACATGTTCACAATGTGTGACATTTTATGGGTAGCCTGCATTGTAGCAGTGTCTGGTTGTGTCACTCATAGCGTGCTGCGCCCACTCCCCCTTCCTGACTCACCGGTGTGTCGTCTCCAGTCGCTATCCACGCTTGCACACACAGTAAAATTTTTCTTGGCCAGAGAGAATAAGCAATTTTGCTTTAGCCTTTAAAGGTCTGTGCTGAGTGATCATCACACACTCAATGTAACTTGCAGCGTTAGCATAGCATTCGCGTTAGCATTAGGCTAATGCTAACGGCAAGCTCCTCTAAGCTTTCGGAGAACTTTTTTTTTTTTTTTTACATACAGTTCAATGTGTCATGGCTAAAATTGAAAATAATATACTGTTGTCCTGCTGAGTGGGTATAATCACCAGTTTGGTGTTGTCCTTGTAGACGCTGCAATATTTGCTCGTCTGTCCAATTTATTCAAAACAGTTGGAAACCTTTATTTTAGGGCTGTCAAACGATTAAAATTTTTAATCGAGTTAATTACAGCTTAAAAATTAATTAATCGTAATTAATGTCAATTAATCGCAATTCAAACCATCTATATAATATGCCATATTTTTCTGTAAATTATATATATATTCTGTAAAATAATTTGTTGGAATGGAAAGATAAGACACAAGATGGATATATACATTCAACATACGGTACATAAGGACTGTAGTGGGCATTTCACTCTACTGTCATTTAAATCTGTCTATGCTGTCCTCACTCCGAAGCGTTTACTTTTTCCAAAGCTAGTGAACGACGCCTTAATAATCAGACTTCTTCCTTTTTCATCTGATTTATTAATAAAATGGCCTCAAACCATTGTCCTCTTTAAACCGTCGTAAAACTACAACAAAAAGTACACAAGCATTGCATTAGCAACAACGTTAGCTTAGCACGCTATACAGGTTCACTAAACATAAAGCGTCTCATACAAAAAATATAACATTTCGCTTACTAACATAACATGTATTTTTGACTAAAACTAAACGAAGATGAACGCATTTTGAACTGACTGAAAATTGACGAAGAAGAATTGGAAAGTATTTTTGTCCAAAAATTTAGGACTAAGAAGAAAATTAAAAGCGCTTGCAAAAACAACACTGACTTGACAGATGAAGAACTTTGATGCTGGCATACAAATATGATAACTTTCAGCCCTTTCAAGGAGTCTTTCTCACCCCGGTCAGCTTCCTCTTGCTTGTTTGCAGCCTTTGCTCCTCTTGAAAAGCAGCAGAAGATAAGGCCTCCATCCTGGGCTACCCTAGTAAGCACCATGGACACTAGCATGCTGACCACCAACATCACCAGACACACGCAGAAGTGTGTTTCTGCAACGGCAAAGCAACATTGTTGGTCATCACGCTTTACGCCGTGTCAACGCTCACGACCGACGGACTTATCACGGGGCTACACTCGCTGTCGCCGGGCAGGTGGTCGTTGAGGATGAGCAGAAACATGGTGAAGCTGAGCACCAGGGTGACCTTGAAGGAGTTGCGCTCGCCGCAATTCAGCGGCAGGGCGAAGCTCACCATGTCGGCCAGGATGATCAGAATGCTCGGAAGCATCAGCGTGATGAAGGGATTCTGCTGACGGATCTTCAAAATGACCTGGACACCGTTGAAGGGAACGTTAAAGGGAATAGAAAAGCTTTTGATCAAGTACATCCCAGCAGAAAGAATATTAAGATTTTAAGAATTACGTTTGAGTGTTGTGTTAATATTAGGGCTGTCAAACGATTAAAATTTTTAACTGAGTTAATCACAGCTTAAAAATGAATCATAATTGATCGCAATTCAAACCATCTCTAAAATATGCCATATTTTTCTGTAATTTATTGTTGGAATGGAAAGATAAGTCGGCTATATACATTCAACATAGTGTACATATGTACTGTATTAGTTTACTATAACAATAAATCCACAAGATGGCATTAACATTATTAACATTCTTTCTGTGAAAGAGATCCACAGATAGAAAGACTTGTAATTCTTAAAAGATAAATGTGAGTTTGTATATTGTGACTAAATATTGCCATCTAGTGTATTTGTTGAGCTAAACGAAATGTTTGAAAAGAGTTTGAGTATTATTTTGCATAGCTATTTTGATTTAGAATGCCAGTTCTCTTTGCATTGAGCGTTTTTTTTGTGAACATTTTTTTTTTGAGAGATAGGAATATTATTTTTGTTGTGCTTTCAGTAAATGATACTGTAGCGACTTAACTGTTCTGCCCAAATGCATGATGAGAAGTTGGGCAACCATGACTGTCAGTGGTGGCTGCAAATGGTATATCTTCTCTGCGTTGTGTATAATACAGAGTGTTACGAAAAAGATCATCTCCCGTCATTCTTCCCCATGTCGCTTGCCACAATAGTTATAATTGTTGGGGAAGAGATGCCAAAGCTTTTGCCAATATGTAGCGCGGCCCCAATGAATGCCTGTGTCCACTCCACTCGCTTGACTCTGCCTCTTAGCTCTTAATATACATAAAACGGCGCCATTGTAGTCTGTTTGCAGCAATGTGTGAGTGGGTCGTTCCGCGCATGCGTTAAATATTTTAACGTGATTAATTTAAAAAATTAATTACTGCCCGTTAATGCGATAAATTTGACAGCCCTAGTTAATATATAAAGTTACTGTGTGAGGAATGTAAAAACCATTGAATTTTAGAGCAACTCTGGTTCTTCTATCAAAGTCAGTGGCAGATCAGGAGTTAACTTAGTTGAAAATAAATGAATGAATTGTCAAAGATGTTTTCAGAACGTACTGAAATCAAGTATTTTTCATTGGATGGAGAGTGAAGGTAAGCGTCCAGAGTTTCCCAGTCACCGTGGCTCCCGTCATACACGTCCAGTTTACCGACTTCCATGGTTGTACCACATCCTGGGGATAGATCGGGAAATCAAGAAAACTATCAACGTTTCAGTTGGAATTTAGATACAATTTCATGATAGCTTATATTCAGCGGTGGGTAGTAACGTGTTACATTTACTCAGTTAATTGTACTTGAGTAACTTTTGGAGAAAAATGTACTTCTAAAGCCTGTTTCAGGCTTATATCCCAGTAAATTCCCATGTTAGGTAATGCGGGATTTACCCACGTCATTGCTTTCACACATGGAGAGATATCCTGAGAATAACGCGGGTTGGACACGTTCACTGACTTGTCCCATGTTGCCGACTCGGCACCCAATGTGCAGGGAGGGTGGCTTGTGCGATTTTATAGCATGGAGGTTACGTCATTTTTAATCGCCATCGGCAACAAAGTAAACCACAGATTTCTAGCTCTACGATCCGATAGCAATTTAATTTTGTTATGTACTTTTTTTTTTGTTTTTTACTGGTATTTGAGTCAATTTTTTTGGATGACCACTTTTACTTTTACTAGAGTACTATTATTTCGAAGTAACGCTACTCTTACTTGAATAAATATTTTGGCTACTCTACCCACCTCTGCTTGTTTCACAGCTGCACCCTCGATTAACAGGCCGTATAAAATATTTATTAGATTTAAAATAAAAGTAAAATGGGCCAATATATGTGCAAGACTTACCTTCAGTGGACCAGGTTTGGATGACCACGGGACATTCGTCTTCAGCAAATGGGTAGTTGAAGAGGTTAAACTCACAGTTGACCTCGGCCGCTATCACCACTCTGTGCCTCAAGGTGCCGTTGCTGTAAACTATCAGGTCGCGGAAGCTGTTGTGCGTGGTTGAAGATATGCTGCGGTATCACAAAAATCATTTTCTGACCACTGTGACCTTTGAGGTCATTACCCCAGAGTGTAATCACCTCTTCCGTTTCATATTGCAAATATATCAAGTTTGATAATAATGCCGTATTACTATTTGTCTTTCATACTAAAAAGGACACAATGCTATGCAGGAGTGTACATATAATAATAACAATAATAATAATAATAATACTATATAGACAAATGATACTATTTAAAGTAGTGGAAGAGAGTTAGGGTGCACGAAACCTTTACGAAAGTGTCCTATAAATGCCTGGAAAATCCGAAAACAGGTGAGCAACAGCGAGAATGGAAAGTGGTATTTGACATATGGCAAAATGGTATTTGGCATATGGCATTTATTTGGCATATAGCAGTTTTATTTTGAGATGGCAAAATGGATTTTGCCATATGGCAATTTTTTTGGGGCGCTATGGCAAAATGGCTTTTGACATATGGCATTTTTTTTTTTTTATATATATATATACATGGCAAAATGGCTTTGGCATATGGCTTTTTTTTTTTCAGCATATGAGTTATTCTGACGTATGGCAAAATGGCTTTTGGAATATGGCAGTTTTTGGCATACGGCAGGTTTCTTTTTTTTTTTTTGCATGAACGGAAAGTGTCCTATAAATGCCCAGAAAATCCGAAAACTGGCGAGAGACAGCGAGAACGGAAAGTGGTATTTGACATTTGGCAAAATGACTTTTGGCACATGGAATTTTTTTTTGCAAATGGCAGTTTTATTTTAACATGGCAAAATGGGTTTTGCCATATTGCAATTTTGTGTGTGTGTGTGTGGGGGGGGGGGGGGTATGGTAAAATGGCTTTTGGGAAACGGCAGTTTTTTTTTTATACATTTATGGCAAAATGGCTTTGGCGTATGGCAGTTTTTTTTATATATGCTCTGACGTATCGCAAAATGGGTTTTGGTATCTGGCAGTTTTTTTGACATGTGGCAGTTGTTTTTGCAGATGGCAGTTGTTTTGACATATGGCAAAATGGCAGTTTTTTTTGCATATGGCAGGTTTTTTTTTCATGAACAGAAAGAGTCCTATAAATGCCCAGAAAATCCGAAAACAGGCGAGAGACAGCGAGAACTGAAAGGGGTATTTGACATTTGGCAAAATGGCTTTTGGCATATGGTAATTTTTTGGGCAAATGGCAGTTTTATTTTGACATGGCAAAATGGCTTTTGGCAAATGGCAGTTTTTTTTATATATGGCAAAATGGCTTTGGCATATGGCAGTTTTTGTATATATGGCAAAATGACTTTGGCATATGGCAGTTTATTTTTAGCATATGGCAGTTTTTCTGACGTATGGCAAAATGGGTTTTAGTATCTGGCATTTTTTTGACATGTGGCATTCTTTTTAGCATATGACAGTTGTTTTGACATATGACAAAATGGCTTTTGGCATATGGCATTTTTGGTATATGGTAGGTTTTTTTGAGAATATGGCAGTCGTTCTGACATATACCAATAAAAACTTCCATTTCCATATGCCAAATACCACATTTTGTTCTCTGAAACAGGCTGCGAATGCTCTGGTTAAGAATGAATAAACGTTCATGCAACCCCCGCCATCTAAATGGATCTGGTGTCTTGCGCTGTCAATGGCAGCCATTAAGTTAACAGAGACAGTATTCTAATGGAAGATTTCTGTGGAACTTTCTGTGCAACTTAGTTCCTTTTTTTGTTGTTTTAAACAATGACACCTTTTTAAATCGATACAGTATCTCGATTCTCTGCAGGAGTGTATGGATAACCTTTGCAATACAAAGTATCATGATACATCACCACTTTGATATTTTGTCACACTCCAGGCAGACATGCATAACCAAATATACTATGACCTCTGCCTTCCGTAGGTTTCACCCATGGCCGAGGTAAAAATATAAAAGATTGACGTAAAGGCAGTGCTTAATTTGTAAATCAGTGCAGGAATGATGAGTCGGGCACAGGTCCCGGAACATACACAGAAAATGGTGCTGAAAACAACAACTTTTTGGCATGTTGAAATACAGTTTGGTCCTGGCTGCTTGCTCCCCAGATGCCGCAAATTTCCAAACTTTTTTTTTTTTTTTTAAACGTCAGGTGTGTATTTGTTGGTCCAGCTTTTCAGTGCATCAACAAATCTTCGACTCTTTCAAATGACGTAAAATTTTTATAAACAACATGCAATTCCTGGGATTTGTTCAGTAAATGAATTTATGCGTATTATTATATTTTTAGGGCTGTCAAACGATTAAAATGTTTTCTCGAGTTAATTACAGTTTAAAAATTAATTAATCGTAATTAATCGCAATTCAAACCATCTATAAAATATGCCATATTTTTCTGTAAATTATTGTTGGAATGGAAAGATACGACACAAGATGGATATATTCAACATACGGTACATAAGTTCTGTATTTGTTCATTATAACAACTCAACAAGATGGCATTAACATTATTAACATTCTAAACTAAGCGATCCATGGATAGAAAGACTTGCAGTTCTTGAAAGATAAATGTTAGTACAAGTTATAGAAATTTTATATTAAAACCCCTCTTAATGTTTTCGTTTTAATAAAATTTGTAAAATTTTCAATCAAAAAATAAACTAGTAGCCCGCCATTGTTGACATCAATAATTAAACAATGTTCATGGGTGCTGAAGCCCATAAAATCAGCACCCAAGCGCCAGCAGAAGGTGACAAAACTCCCAAAAAACACAAGTAACAAGTGGACATTGCACTGCTGCTGTCATTTTAATCTGTTTGAGCGGGGAATGTGCGTTAATTGCCTCAAATATTTTAACGTGATTAATTTAAAAAATTAATTACCGCGCGTTAACGCGATAATTTTGACAGCCCTATTAATTTTATACTTTTTTTAAAAAACATTTTTATATTATCATTATTTTCTATTCATGACAGGTGCCGGATCTGCCCAAATAAGTCCCGGAACACAGGGAGACCAAAATCAAGAGGTGCCGGATCTTGTTCACAAATTAACCCCAGCGTAAAGGTTAACCAAAACCACTTCTTACCCATTGGTCACAAATATATCCGGGGTCCAGACTTTGCTCACGGGTAGGATCACCTCATTATAAGGGTAAACGCTATAATCCCAGTATAAATCATCATCAGTCCATTCCTGCAATTACAACCTAAATCAATGGAAAAGTTGACAAATTTACCATTCTTGATTTTTTTGAACAAACCCATCTTTTCTTACAATGATGGCATCCAAACGACAAACCAAACGAAGATTCTTTGTGTCCTGAAATGAGATCGCATCCACTCAAACGTACCGAATTAAAACAGAGTTTATACAAAGCTTGTTTCTATTTATACTTACAACTTTGATGGTCTGATACTCAATGATCGGCACAAAAATGTACTCGGAGCAGTTGTCACGCTGTGGCTGAGTTATTAATTTTTTGTTGACGAGGTTGTTCGCCAGACATCGGCGGGTGGTGCAGTTCTCCGTAGTATTTCCTTGCTCTGAAGTTTTATAGAAACACAGGTCCCCATTGAGAAATTGCAAAAGTTGCATTGAAATGCTGTTTCAAACTCAAAGACATGTACTTGTTTTTCCTGAGGTCTTTGAGGTTGCACACCAAAATGCTCCATTCTGGCTTACCCACAAAAAGCAGAGTCCATAAAAGCATGGCCCTCCAAACATGTTGCATTTGTGACATCATCGCTCCAGGTTGGACTACATTCACAAATCCAATTGATCTCCCAACTGATGACAGTCTTTTAGTCTCACAGATTCTTAAATAGGCTCACAGGTGATGTTAGCGCCACAAGACAATTGAGCGAGCGACAATAAAACACTGGTGTTGCGTGATTACATTGTTTACACAACAACGGAGCTTCATTACCACCATCTTCTATGCACCAGCTGCTATTTGTCTTGCTGCTCGACAATGCCGTCCACACTTGAGTTTACTCAACAATGGTAGATCCCCCAGTCACGAAAGCCTGACAAAGACTTTGCGGTAAATGTATGTTTTTTTTCCCCTGGTTTTGGGAAGCAAATCGCACACTTGTTTTGATAGCTGAATGCCTGACGCTTGGCTGTCATTGTCAGTGTGTTGACTTAGACAAACTAGCTCGTTTAATCACCAGGTTATATAAACAGCTTTTCCTGTTATATAAATTCACATACAATATAGCATTATAGAATGAAGAGTATTTACAACTAGAAACTGCAATTTCTGGAGAAATTGCGATGGTAGCTTTGTGTTCGCAGGTTAACCCCTTGGCGTCTTGCTGATTTCAGGTCACTTCCTGTTGATTTGGGGACATTTCAGGATCATTTCCTGTTGATATCAGGTCACTTCCTGTTGATTTAGGGACCTTACAGGATCACTTTCTGTTGATATTTTGACGTACATGGCCGTCAATGGGATCAACTTAAATATGCGTCAATGGAATCCAAGTACATTTGCATCAATAGAATCGTCATATATTAGCGTCAATGCTAGGGCGTAGGTTTGCATAGGGGCAGTAGGAACATAACACTACCAACTTTTCAGGATGCTCAAATTGTTATAATTTGTTCAGTTACATTGGTAATGACCAGAGGCGTCGCATCCCATTAGGCAAACCAGGCAATTGCCTAGGGCCCCCAGCCAGCAGGGGCCCCCAGATGGCCAACAGATTCAGCACATGCAGCTTTACTGCACTGTGGCAGCGACAAGTGCGACAGTGCCAGTGAAAGCCTTGTGTCTGAGTTCCATGATGGGGCCCCCTCAATTGCTCTACACCCCCCCTCCCTCACGTGACTCAGAGTGAGAGTGTGCGGCGATTTGGCTTTTTTAAAATTGGCGTATATCCAAAATCAAGAGAAGTTATCCTTCTGGAAGCGACAAAAGAAAAAAAAAGCAGAAGAGGAGAAAACGAAGCAAGACAGTGGTGAGTGTATTATGTTACTGTAGTTTTATGTCCTAATGTAGTAGAAGCCGGGCACTTTGAGTGTCCTAATAAGCGCTCTATGAGACAGAAGCGTTATTATACTTTTATTAAATATGCTATTGCTCCAAGTCCAACTGTCCCCCTTACTTGCACACGCTCGAAGGGCCCCATGTTGCCTGGGGCCCCCGGAGACCCTTGCAACGCCTCTGGTAATGACGATTGTCTTCCCATATGTTGTCAGGATAGAATTGACCCTACCCTTTTCAAGTGAATTATATTCATTATGTTCAGACTTACATGAATGTGAAGGTCCATTTTTCCCCCTCAACCACACGTTTGATTGGGTGATCATTAGAAGCCCTCCCACCCCAACCCCACGCACACTCACACAACCCCGACAGAAAAACATGTCAACATGCCACCTCCTCCGCTCCTTTTAAAGAGCAGGCTATTAGAAGTTTTTTTTTTCGGCCAGCAGCAGCCACTGTAAGTAATTTAAAAAGACGCCAATGTATTGGAGTTGGGGAACACGCCACTAATTTTGCTACTAAAAGTCCGACCTGCATCAGAGTTAGCATAACATTAAACTGTGTGAAGTTGGTAACCTGCAAAACTCATGTAGGAAGCTGCTTAGAGAAAAGTTGTACCCTTGTACAGTGGGGAGAACAATTATTTGATACACTGCCAATGGGAAAACCCATTGGCAGTGTATCAAATACTTGTTCTCCCCACTGTATGTGTTTTGAACTGTTAACGTTAATGAAACTGAGATATGTAGTGAACTCTGCTGGAAACTATAGAACCAGAAAAATGTGAGCAAGAAGCTGCTTAGAAAGAGAGATTCAAGGCTGTTTCACAGGAAAGTGTAGACAGTCACGGAACATAACTACACAAAACACAACCACTGTAAATTTCCTTTATATGAAGCGATGGGGTTCCCCCCATTTGGAAAAATGACTTTCGCCAATGAAAATAACAATGTAACTTTTTCCATTTCTATGTAGGAAACACAAATGCATATTCGTGCCAAAAGTATTTCTCAACCCCGTTCACCCAATCTGTTTGGTCCAATTAATGTCCCACCCCCAGCAAAAAGTGTATATGCAGGTTATGCGTTTATAGCATCCCTACCAACGTTGAGACCAAACTTACACCCTTGCATCTATGGCATTGACGTACATGGCCTTCAATGGCATTGACGTACATGGCCTTCAATGGCATCAACTTACTGTACTTGGGCACCAGTTAAATGTCAATGGGCTATAATGGTAAGTTCTTAGTAAAATATTACAACCACCCAAGTTTTTCTCCGGTTGAAAATGAAGGGGAAATTTTGGGCATTAGAAATGAATGGAACGACGTACAGTACATAGTAAAGATGATACCGATCGATCGGGTCCGATCACGTCATTTTCAAAGTATCGGAATCGGCAAAAAAATATTGGACATGCCTTTTTTAAATATATATACATTATATATTTTTAATTAAATTGTTTTCTAATTGTATTTAACATTACAGACAAAATGTCTTACACTCATCTAGTCTTTAGTTTTGGCTTAAAGTAGGGGTATCAAATTTATCCCAATAACGGCGGTAATTAATTTTTTTTATATTAATCACGTTAAGATATTTAACCCAATTAACGTATGCGCTGCACGACCCACTCACGCATTGTCGCGTTCAATCTATGATGGTGCCGTTTTTCCTATACATAGAGCTAAAAGGCAGCGTAGAATGAGTAGAGTGAATTTTGGCAGTCCTTGGAGCCTTTTTTTAGTCGGCTAAAGCCTTAAAATCCCTCTCTCATCAATTAGAAATATCGTGGGAAGCATTGTGGGGAAGAAAGGAAGTAATTGATCTTTTTCTTAACACCCTATGTTATTTCCCAGCGCAGAGAAGATATATCAATTGGTGCCACTACGCACAGTCATGGTTGCACTTCCCATCATGCATTTGGGCAGAACAGTTAAATGGCTACAGTATCATTCACTGAAAGCTCAACAAATACACTAGATGGCAATATTTAGTCACAATATTCAAAGTCACATTTATCCTTTAAGAATTACAAGTCTTTCTATCCGTGGCTCCCTCTCACAGAAAGAATGTTAATAATGTAAATGCCATCTTGAGGATTTATTGTCATAATAAACAAATACAGTACTTATGTACTGTATGTTGAATGTATATATTCGTCCGAGTTTTATTCATTTTTTTGTTAATGCATTTTGCCAAAATGTATATGATTGGGAAAAAAAAAAAAAAAAAGCAATTGGATCGGGAAATATCGGGAACGGCAGATACTCAAACTAAAACGATCGGGATCGGATCGGGAGCAAAATAACATGATCGGAACAACCCTAGTCCATAGCAATGGCTTCCCATTAGAAACAAATGGGGAAAGTTTACGGTGAATTTTGGGGAACTGTAGGTTTTTGTTGAATTCTATATCACATATAGGATAGAGGTCACAGAACCGCGGACCTCGGTCCGGTTCCGGACCGCCAAGCCGTCTGGACCGGATCTCAAGCTGTCGCGACTAATACACGTTGCAACAACAAAAATCATTTTTGTCTGCGGGTTTGCAGAGCGGAGGTGGGCAACAAACAAAAACCTTAGCGGTGACGCGTGTGAGCCATCCAATGGGAGTGAAGCATTTGAAAGTTCTTTTTAGAACAGCATGTCTCACACTTGCTTTCCAGACTCCGCGGAGTGACAGCCAAATATTGCGCCGAATGAAGTTGGAGGAAGAGACGAAAAAGGTACGGCAAATGGCGGGCTCAAAACTATGCAAGATTGATGAAGAAAACAGAGTGTTTAAAGCGGAGTGGACCAACACATTTTTGTTCATTTTACCTGGCGGCAGCACAAGACCGCTATGGCTCATCTGTTCAGAGACGGTAGCGCTTGTAAAGAGCAGCAATTAGAAAAGGCACTTAAAGCAAGTCCTCCTGTCAGGGACGGCCCAGGCCATTTGGGGGCCCTAAGCAAAATAATGCAAAGGGTCCCATATTTTTGGCCCACCATTTCGTCCCAGTGTACTGTGAAACCCATACATGCAATCCAACCCATACGTCCATATTTTGTATATTAATCAGATTTTGGTGCACTGCATACTTCAAACTTCTCACCCCAAATGATTATCAGGTCTTACAGTAGATAGCGCCAAACCTTTTTCTAAAAGAGGAAAGACTGAAGTTAAGGAAGAACTTTTATTTTTTTAAGCTTGTAATCAAGTCTCAAAACTCACAAAAGTCAAATAAAGCAAACTGTAGTAAACAAAATCGAACACAAATTAAACAATTGCCTGATTGGGGGCCCCCTGGTGGTCTAAGCAGCTGCATAGTCTGCGTATAGGCTGGGCCGGCCCTGCCCCGTCAGCATCCACAGTTAAAAAAAAAAAAAAAGTCTTGAACATGCTCTTATGTTTCTATTTCATGATTCAATTAAAGCACTTTTTTAGTTTTATGCACCTTTTATATATTATTTGCATTTTTGAGTGTTGTAATTATCAGCATGGCCACGTACAAAGATACGTTTGTATTTTGGGGGGAAAAAAACAAAGCTTTAAAAATATTTCCGGACCTGAGATTGTTGTAATTTTTTTATTTCGGACCCAGAGGATTTTTAATTCATGACCCCTGATATAGGAGGTGACAAAGCATTACAAATACAGGCAGGCAATCATAGGACATGCCAATGCTATGACAATTTCCAAGATGCATTGTGCTGGGCTTTTGCACAGCTCTTTCAATTATAATGAGGTGTTTTCCAGCAAAAAGTGTACATGCAGGTTATGCTGTTATATCGCCCCTACCAATATTGAGCCCATACCTATGCCCTTGGATTAAATTGTGAAAAAGTTCAACATGACGGGTACGTAATGTCCTAAAGTGAAACAACTTCAGGTATATTTTTATACTTTAAGCATATTAGTTTATATGTACTTGTATGTGCTTGAGTAGTAAAATTGAAGTGTACTTAATTTTTTATCATGAGTACATTATAAATGAACAGCTAGTGTCTTTAAAATATGTAAGCATTATACTTAATAGTTTATCTCTATTTTTATCAATATCAGTCAGTAGCGACTTTAAACCAATTATCTTTGCTGCTTATCAGCGACGTCGTTCGATACAATTTGTTTCAATGTAGTTTTTTTCCCCCATGTTTCCTGATCTTATTCAAGTCATTTTTCAGCATCCGCGTGTGTTGAATAAAGGAAGTGAAGCATAAAGGTTATCTCTCAGGAATTCCTGTTATCTGTCTATGCACATCATCGCACCTAAGACGAAACCGTACACATTGTTTTATTTTTGCACACGACAACACGATTGTTTTGCCGTCATTGACCTCCTTCTGGCTGTGGTTATGGCCGCAATAAAAAGCTCTTTAAAATCCAGCCGCATCAAACTGAGGACAATCCAGACCTAAAGAAAATCCGATGCCAATCACTGCGTCTCTTTCTGCCTGATTGAGCAAAGGTTAACTTTCTGTCTAATGAATCACGGAAATGCACAGAGAAAAAGACCAGCTAAATGGTCTATTAATAATCTGCCCATTGGTGTCGAATTCTGGAAGATTTTCAAGACCGTTTCATCAAACAAGGGAAGGTCAGTTGATTAGGGGTTATTTTTTGTGTGCATTATTTTCTGTCCTGAGCAATTTCTAAAATGTTGCTCAGGCCATAAATTTTTCCAGATTGGCCAATAAGACGTCAGAGGTGGCTGAAGCCATATCAGAAAGTAGAAGGGGACTTTGCCTCAGGACCAGAGCTAACTGCACACTCTCGAGCACTTGGACCACATTTCAAATGCGCCTCATGCATCAGGAAAACACAAGTAAGTTTCTAACTATTTTCATTATAGATCAAAGTTAATTAAATCTAAATTTATACTGTATATAAACGGAACTTTGTCTGAGTGTTCCCTATGGACCCTGAAACTGCTTGACCGATTTTCTTAAAAATTTACACATTAGTAGTTTAAGCATCTGCGAGTGTTCATAGGTAAGTTTTGTATCGAGGTACCCCCGATAAGAATTGAAAATTGATCATCGAAAAAAATCGAGTGGCAGGAGGAATGGCCCGATTTTGAACCTAATTTGACACACTCATAGAGAGTGACATCAATTTGTTTCTCAGAAGTTCCAAGTTTGCAGAGCTTTCAATAGTGAAGAAAACTGACAAAAATCCCAAAACCGACATACAGGTAGTCCCAGGGTTCCTACACTGCCGACGGAACCCGAATTTCCACGTACAGTGGTATGAAAAAGTATCTGAACCTTTTGGAATTTCTCACATTTCTGCATAAAATCATCATCAAATGTGATCTGATCTTTGTCAAAATCACACAGATTAAAATCATGTGTCTACTCTAACTAAATCCACCCAAACATTTATAGGTTTTCATATTTTAATGAGTATAGCATGCAAACAGTAACAGATAGGGGAAAAATACTGTAAGTAAGTGAACCCTCTGCCTAAGGAGAATTAAAGAGCAATTGAAACCAATTTTGACCAAATATTTTAAGTCAGGTGTGTTTCCAATCACTGATGAGTGGTTTAAAGCTGCCCTGCCCACTATAAAACACACACCTGGTAAGAATTGTCTTGATGAGAAGCATTGTCTGATGTGCATCATGGCTCGGTCAAAAGGGCTGTCTGAAGACCTGCGATCAAGGATTGTTGATTTGTATAAACCATCTCTAAAAGTCTGGATGTTCATCAATCGACAGTAAGAAAAGTTGTCTACGAATGGAGAGAGTTTGGCACTGTTGCTTCTCTTCCATGGAGTGGCTGTCCACCAAAGATGACGCCAAGAGCTCAGTGCAGAATACTCAGAGGGGTAAAAAAGAACCCTACAGTGTTTGCTAAGGACTTACAGAAATCACTTTCTTTTCTTCCCGGGTATTCTCCTTGGGCTCCAGCACGGATTGCTGGCTGGGTGCTGGTGAGTCAGCGGGGTATCGCCCACGGGTGGGGACCCTGTCCTGTCTTGGGCGTAGTAGGCCGTGGGGATCCAGCTCTAAGCCTTGTCAGTTGGTGGGTTGCGGCGGTAGCTGGTGGGCGAAGGCGCGTCCCCTCATCCCTTCCCTGAAGGCCGGTTAAGGGGGGCGGAGATGATCCAGGGCACAACCCTGGATCCTGGGGGGATGATGGCGGCCCCCTTTCTGGAACTGTGGGAGGAGGAACGACTGCTGGCTCACCCGCCCTGATTGGCTGGGGAAGGGCCGTGGTCCTGAGGCGGCCCCTGTGCAGCATTTCCATTTGTCTGCAGGACTATCACGCGTCTGATGGGATTCACGCATGACTGGGTTCAATTCAAAACACTCGAGTAGAGAAACTATCGGTGCCATGATATGTGATCAGGCAGCATAGAATTAGGCATGTGCCGGTATGAGATTTTGACGGTACGATAACCGTGAGCAAAAATACCGCGGTTTCACGGTATCACGGTATTTCAATTATAGCTCCAAAATTTTGAGATGTATGGGTTTAAAAAAAAAAAAAAAAAAAAAAAAACTTTTTTCCATTGAACAATTTTTTTTTTCCAGAACATATTTGCAAATTGGAACATGAATATAATGTGAAAATAAATTAATGTGAAAATAAATAAACTAACAAAAAATAACAAATATTTTATATAAAATTAAAATAAATAGAACCTAGACTATACCCACAGCCACAGCTCAAGTTGCTCAATATTAGAGCAAGAACAAAATAATTGCTATAAAAAAGTAAAAACACTTCTAAATAAAATTAAAAATATATACTGTATGACTTTTTTGAGGGGGAGAAGCTGCAATTTCGCCATTTTCAGCCACTGTGTCAACTCTCTTCTACATGATGTCATGCCTTTGTGTTAAAAAGAAGAAAGAATTCATAAGTTAATAAGTTAGTTAAAGATGGGTAAGTTAGTTTTATAAGTTAGTTAAAATGTAAATATGTTGAGGAAAGGTTTCATCTGAAACAAAAAGTGAGGAGTGAGACCTCCTTTCGCAATTATCGATCTTTGACGCGATCCTTTTTTTTTTTCTCTCCCTCCTTCATTTAAGCTTGTTTCTCAGTCAGCGGCTGTGAGACATGAAACGTCGACGAAGCTGCTCTCCCAGCTTAGCCTAGGCTAATAACATTCGTCTTTGTAAGTTTTAGTTAGTTTGTATATTGAATTTGAAAGGAAAATGTGTGTTTTGTTTTTGGCGACCTTTTTCATGGTGCTACTGCTATCCTGTTGAACCTACTCACATGTGGAAAAATACAATTGTATAACGTTTTAAATATATTCATTTGTATATTTCACCACGATTTGAGAGCTCAATAAATTGAAGAAAAGTACGCCTTGTGTTTCGAGGGTTGGTTTTTGGGTTTGCTGGCTGTTTAGCAGAATAGCGTTACTGACACTCACGGCAACAAACGGGAAGGGTGAGCGCTGCCGCACCAAGCCACTTCTGCTGCATTTTGGCACATGAAAAATAGCGAATACCGTACTAAGGTTTGACGGAAAATTTTAGTGGTTTTGAAACCGCGACGTTTTCACACCACGGTAAACCGTGAAACCGGTAACCGGCACATGTCTACATAGAATAGGATGTCAACATATCCACACTTAAGTGATTCACATAATCCTGGGTTCTCCACCTCACATTGCTGATTTGTTTACGCTTCACCCCACCTAATCACATCTCCTTCTGACTTCACTCGGTCATCAGGCCTCCCACATGGTGTCAACCGGAAATAGAATTAGTTAACGATAGCACTACTATATTCATAGTTAGTGTAGGCATTTAATGTATTTGTTGTTGTTGTTTTTCTTCTCTTCTGTCTCTCTCTCCTTTTCTATTTTCCTTTCTGTCCCATCATAACATTTCAAGCACTATTTTTATTCATTTTCAGTTTGTTTGTTCATTTCATTACAAATACTGTAATTTTCCGAAATGAAATTTGCATGAGTGACTTACTCAAGATGTGTTGGGTTCACAGTGTCAACACTAAAGGTGTAAAATCAGAGTACATACTCATAAACTCGACATTATCAGCAAAGTGTTCCTGGGTGACACAATTAGACCATAAAATAACAATTTGAATGACTAGGCAGCTTGAGGAATGTTTTGATCTGTTCTCGCCAACCTGTTTCTATCGGAGCAGCTGTCAAGATTACGCAGTTTGACGGAGTGAAGGAAAGTGATAGAAAAATACTGACTTTAGCATACTACGCATTTTATATTAGCGGTCATACGTGGAGTGGACGGTTAAAGTTTAACTCATGATGTCGCATGTAAAGGTGAAAGCCATTTCAGGATAATGATTGACATCCACTAAGAATAAAATAGATTAATAATAATAGCAGTTGCTGTTAGAGAGTATGCTCTGTAATGGTACTGTTTTTACCCCTTATAGGGCACTCATTTATATTATATGAGAAAAAAAATCAAATCAAATTTTGAGTGTTATTGGGGGCCATAGCCAATCCGTGGGTGCATTTGCATCCCTCCATTTAAAAAAAAAAATAGTTTCAAATTTTAATCCTATAATTAAGACATGTCAAATGAAAATTAAACATATGTGGGCCTCATATTTTGGGTCATGTAATTCACAATGTGTGGTTGCCAGGTCTTCATGACGCTAAGCATTTTTTAAATGACCAAAAATAGTTAAGTGCTATTTCAACACTGATCAATGCAGAACCCCTAAAGGGACAACAACAGAAATAAGATCAATTTAAACCATCTAGTGCGCACTAGAAACAATCTGGAAACCATGAGCATTATATAGCATTTAAGTTAGCGAACTTTTGCTATGCAAGTTAGCCAATTGTTGTTTTTTTGTACTTAGATCCTCATTTATTTATTTATTTTTGTATATTGTTTGAGGCTAAGCTCAGGCGCTAGTTGAGTCCAAGATTGAAGTAAAGCTGAAGTAATTCCTTTATTATCATTTTTAGCATGCCGAAACGGCTGTTGTCCGATGCAGCCCTGAGCTTAGCTTCAAACGATATAGAAAAAATAAAATAAATGAGGATCTTACAAACGAAGAATTGGCCAACTCGCATAGCAAAATTTCGCTAGCTTAAATGCTATATAATGCTAATGTTTACCAGATTGTTTCTGGTGCATCAGATTGTTTCTGGTGCGCACCACATACTATCTGGTGCGCATCAGATGGTGTAAATTAATTTTATTTCTTTCGATGTCCCTTTAAGGGCTCCGTAGATCAATGTCACGAACAGCAAGTGCATAAAAAAGTTAAAGAACAAACTGTTGTTGACAATAAAACAATAAACGTGTGGCATTTGTTTTACATGTTTTACTGTCATTGTTCAAACTATTCTATGTGTGTATGTCAATAAATGCTGAAACAAATACTGCGTAGTTTAAAAATGTGTATACGACACCACTTTTTTAAGTTAAGGTTCTTAGATAACGTTTAGACATGAGGTCATCTTGAAATTTTAGGAAACAAAATTTTATTTACAGTTCACTCCACCATTCAATTCAGTAGTAATAGTTGTTTGTAGCACTTTTGGAAGGACTGCAATGTAAGCTGGCGTAAATAATCAACTAATGAGAAACATTATTATTGTTAAGGTCATTTCTTGAGCCTGTTGCTCGCCAGAGGCAGTTTCCCCCTCAAAAATGAAGGTCAGAAGCACTGACCTACATATTTACAACATAAATTATCATATTTGATCCATGTAATATTACTGTATTCCTAACAAATTGGATATCTTGCAGTATGAACGTAACTTAAGAGTCAGCTAAATCTCCACTTAAAGCAAAAAATAAATAAAAATAAATAATGATAATAATTAAGTCTACAACACCACTTTTGTAGGGAAAATAGCATCCACCGCCAACCGCATTCATTTATTTTCATGTCTATTCAGAACTACCTCTCTGACCACATGCAGTTTGCTAAATTTGGCCCCCACAAATCAAAATCCCTGTCTCTGCTGGCGTGCCCCGGGGCTCTGTTCCTCTTCATCATTTACATTCTCCCCCTCCATTCCATCTTCTGTAAATACAACATCCACTGCTACGCGGATATCACCCAGCTCTACATCTCCTAAAACGGACCTCCTCCCTTCTCTCACCCTCTGCCTACAAGACATTACCTCATAGTTCTCCTCTAACTTCCTACTACTCAATAGCTCAAAATCAGAGGTTTTTCTTGTAGTACCCCGCCATGTTCACCAGTGACAGTAACTTCTCCGTTTCCATCAATAGCATACCGATCTCCTCCACGTTAAGAGTCTGGATGTCATCGACTGCACGCTCTCCTTCCACTCCCATATAAACGACACTACAAGATCAGCCTAATACCACCTTGTAATATCTATCGTTTCCTTCCTTTTCTCACGCCACCGCCACTCTTGTTTGCAGTCTAGTCACTTCCCGGATCGATTATTGGAACTTACTGCTTTACGGTCGTACCTGTCAACCCGAGGCCATTGGCAATCTTACAAATAGTGACGTATGCCTTTACAAATTGGTGACTAATCTTACAACGTTTAATATAGCGTGCAAAATGAAAAAAAAAAACAAAAAAAACTCAATTTTTAAAATAATATGAATTTATTGGTACTATTGTAACATATAACCTGGTGCAATCAAAGAACAATCAATATCTTCAGCTACATCATGATTACAAAAATTTAACATGACTTTCATTATAATTGTATATAGCACTTTTGGCAATTTCTATCATGTCTTTTGATGGCTGCACTTCAGCTCGCAATTCAGTTTGACTTGAAGGTAGTTCGTTAGTGTTTCCAATTATAAATTAAAAAGGTCAATTTATAAAATGAACTTACCGATGCAATATTTGAGTCAGGGAACATTTCTTTAGCTAATTCTGAGAAGTGATCAGCAATAGTTGCAGGCAAATTGTGTTCGGCATCAAATTGGCAGATTCAAATCTCCGCTTTCGTCTTTTCATTTTGCAGACTTCATTTTTATGACCAGTGTTGTTCATCTTACTTTGAAAAACTCATTAATTGCAGTTACAAATTACTTTTCCTAAAAAGTAATTGATTTGTAACTCGGTTAACTGAATGTAAGACTAATTAGTTACTTGGCAAAGTAACTGGTGTTACCTTTGATGTTTTTTTTTTCTTCATTTTTTCAACAAAAAAAAAAACAACAACATAGTAACCTTTGCTATGTTTGGAAGTCATTTAATGTTGTGAATAAACTGTTAAAGTTGTTAAAATTGCTCTCGTTTTTGCATTGGTTCCCTTCTGTCTACTTTCAATATGTGAAAGTTTTAAAATTCTATCATTGAAAGATAGAGTCAAGTCAAGATTTTGCCTAATTAAGTATTTTAGATAAAAAGTTACTTAGGCTCTGTTGTAGTGAACCTTCCTAGTGAACCTTTCTGAGACGTCTACTGCTTTAAAATGGTGGCTGTTTACTAATGCCGCTGAGTCTGTCATTTTGCATGTAGTAGTTCTATATGCATGTGATATCTTGGCGTAGATTGTAAGCTGTCGGCTACAGTCAGGAAATATTGGAGCCACCTAGCCTAGCATCGCGTTTGCTACAGCGTCAAAACAAACACTCTTCCCTCCTTCCCACTCCTGCTCTTTTTTCTCTGTGTCTCTGACTTTTCTCGCGTCATTCAACCAACGTAGTCATGCAGAGTAACGCACATTGTCTCGTTGCCGAAATGGTGACAAAATCCGAACGGAGAAAAAAAACGTAATGCACGAAAAACGTTTTGAACGTATGGCGTACACATTTAAAAATCAGTACTCACTTGTACAAATTACGCTGAATCCGTAAAAATTGACAGGTATGCATGGTCTCCCCAAAAAATCCCTCCAGAAAATGCAGCTCCTCCAAAACCCAGCAGCACCCCTCATCATTTGAACCCCCACCAGACACCACATAACCCCCATCCTCTGTCAACTCCACTGGCTCCCAATTAAACAAAGAATTAGGGCTGTCCCAAATGACTAATTTCGTCCCGATTAGTCAGCCGACTATTTTTACGATTAGTTGACTAATCTAATATTTTTTATTTTTCCCCAATTTAATAATTAAATTTTTCTTGAAGCTTATTAATTCACAAAAAAACCTTTTGGAACACCTAAATTCTTTATTAACGTATAAATAAATAACATAAATATCAATAATAAATCACAAACAATGAGGTCAAATGCTGCAGAAATTAACTAAACGGAAACACTGTGACTTCACCTTTTTAACAGGAGTCAAAACAATTCTTACTCTTTTTGTGGTATGTCTATAATGTTCTAAATGTTAAAATGAATTGCAATGTCCCGGACAATCATTTTCAGAATACTTTGTGTGAGTTCAGATGCTCTTTCTGGTGTGCATTCCGCATTTTTTTGGGAGGGGAAAAACTGTTCAATTTTTGTTTTTGAAAATAGATAACGCAGAGGGCACACTGAAATATTACTGCAATTATTTTGTATGAAAGGCACACATAGTCATTGTTACAAAAAAAAAATATATAGTATTAATTTTATAGTATACTACTATATGTATATACACAATAATACTTTATAATATAAAGTAACTAACATTAGTGCAGTCATGGATTACAGTTAGCAGGCCAATGCTGTTTTCCCATATAGATTTTTATTATATTATGTATATACAGGATATATTTTTCCCCCAAGTGGGAGCTTCCAAGATCCTAATAAATTTAATAATAATTAAATAAAATATTATATAATATTATACATATTATACATTCATTATTAAATAAAAAATGCACATTGATACGATGCAAATAAAGGCAACTTCAATTTTAAAAAATCGTTAGTAAGTTGTATGGACATACAATCCGCTAGCTTGTTGTTTCTTGTCTTCGAAAATTACACCTGGGTGACAGCGTTTCAAGTGTTCGTTCATAGCCGACGTGCTACCGTGGTCTGCGAGCACAGCTTAGCAAAGAGTACACACAGTGGCATCCTCCATATTTTCCTTGAAATAAATCCAGGCTCTGGCTATTCTGGTCCGTTTTTTTGGCTTTATGCCGCTTTTACCGTGTTACCAATTTTGCCCTTCTTGGCAATTGGTGCTGTTTTCAACTCCTCGCCGTAACAGGGAGTGAACCCGTGATTCACTTGGCTCGTTGTCGATGGTTCGTCCGATTTCATACTCAGGAAGGCTGCGGCGTGCATAAAAACCCCGAGAGGCGCTTTTTATGGATACTTTTATTGACTAAAACAAAAACGTGGCGGATGCAGCCACTTAAAGCTGTAGTGTGAACTAATTTCTTCACATGCCAAATAGGGTCACAAGTAAAGTAATTAAACATTGTCCACCAAATAAAGCATGAAAAAATAATTTATATGTTGTATATTTGACAAAATAATCGCGTTTCCGAAGTTCAAGCCTGAAAGGGGACGAACCCGGAAGTGATACGTCACACCGGGAACAGCGTTGGCAGCTCCATACATACGGCCGCCAAACAAAGCCCTTCAAACAATGATTCAAACAGCGATATAAGCGATAGACCGAGCGCAAGGGAGGAGATCCAAGTTTTTGAAGAGTTGGAGGAAGAAGAGGAGCTTGGAATTTTATGTTGGATCTAATATGTATTAGCCAGACGCTAATCAGAATGCAAACAATGTACCTAGACTACCTGACATGGAATGGGGACAAGACCCATCGAGATTACAACATTGGTAAGATATAGGCTGTTATTATTTTTATGATTTGAAGATGCAGGCATTTGCACATAATGTTATGTTTTTGTCTATCTGATGACATTGTTAAAAAAAACAATAATCAGACTTCATGTTCATTTTGGCAGATCCGGCAGCTCTCGTGCATATAAAATAATAATATAAAAACGTTGGGGGGAAAGAAGGAGATGAGTCTTCGATGGCTTTCTCCACTTTATTGTGGCAACAATAAGAAAACAAAATAATAGCGGACTGCCGCCACATTCGACAGCGAAGTTTTGCTTCTCGCCGATCTCCTCCTCGCCTCCCATTCCAGCGTCTCTTAAACAGATTGTGCATAGTGTCTTGTTATGAGCTTTTTGTTTACAAATGTATCGAAAAGACGACGCGCTGACAACCTTGTCTCTTTATTAGCACATGGAGCAGTTCTTATGGAAAAGTTAGAACACAGCTCGGCACAGCTCTCGGCAGGAATTGGCGTCTAATGGCGTGAGGAAATGTAGTTTTTTCACACAAGCGAACAGATTACAAAGCACCACTTCAGTGTTGTCCCGAGACTACATTTCCCATGATTCACTGCGTGACCTGCGCCCTCGCTGATTCGCTGCGAGATCGACTCAATGGCTACGCTAAACCAACACGCTATTTTTCAGCTGTCACCTGTCAGCGGCTCTCATAGCTTATACTGTTCAATTCCACAACAGTAGGCAGCTATGCTTTGACAAAGTCATCAGTCATCTATCCAAAAATCACACTTACTTTTTGGCAAATCCTTGATCATAAGCAGACCGGTTAAGGAAGCAGGCATCTTCGAAGTGTTTGCAGCAGAGAACACTACTCGATGATGGCGTGAAATTCATTCGCTTCGTGCGAACGAAAAATGTCCATTTACGTGCCCTGCTATCCTTTGGCCACTCATACAACTTTTCGTTTGAGCGAGAACAAAACATCGCCACACACCGCTGTGGCATCTTACCGAGAAGCAATGCAACAAACAATACTGTTCTATGGTGGACTTCCCTCGCACGTCTAGGTGTGACGTAATTTCTGAAGATTTCCGAAGATTGCCGAAGAAAAGCATTTTCGTTGTCAAGGGCGTTGCTATGGGTTAAACAAAGAATCTGGAAGGGTTGCGTTAAAAAAAATAATGAAAATATGCTTATAATTGTTTAGCCATTGATATTATTCAAAAACATGGTTGGCCAACCTTACTTCAAAGTTCCCCTTTAACTCCGCGCTACCCGCGCACTTTCGCAACTCTCACCTATCCAACTCCCTCTCTCTCGCTCGCCCACTTTCTTCCTCTCCCCTCAATCTGACAATGCCGGTCACATTGAGAAAACAGCGGCTTCCTTGAGGGGGCCGCTAACAACAGTTTGCTTCGCGAGTGGCCACCATTCTAAACTTTATCCACATGTAATTTTTTAAAAACCCGTCATTACCCGTCGACGGTATGTTTTTCCTGTTGACGCATTTTCATCATCGATGACGTCGACAGCGTCAACTAGTCGGGACGGCTCTACAAAAAATTGTCTACAAGATTGTCCTCATCATGACCCTCGTGCCAGTCTCACCACCTATGGTTCCAGAGCATTCAGTCACTCTGCCCCCCAGCTGTTGAACTCCCTAGCTCCTGAGCTGCACAACATACAGTATCTACGCTCCCACTTTTCAAATCCCGACTGAAAACGCACCTGTTCAATCTTTCTTACTCACCTAGATCCTTAGCTCTATTGTACAGTGTCCTTGAGTGTTTTGAAAGACAATTGAAATAAAAAGTATTATTATTATTATCAGAGGTCTAACAAGTTTTCTGGTTTGCATACTCACATCAACTACTTTGAGCAACCTTCCTTTTACATGAAGGTCATTTGTATCCCTTGTTGTCTTTCCCTTTAGGCTATAATAATTATTTAATCATCCGTGCCTTGACAGAATTCTGAACGGCAGTCAGCATGAGCATTGGAAGATGCAACGATGTGGTGGTGGACACCTCCTTCAGCACAGATCACGACGAGGGCCGGCGGCTTCGCTTCATGCACAAGGACGGCAGGTTTCCCGTGGTCTTCCATAAGATCCCCAGGGAATGGAGTCCATACCTGTTGGACATCTTCACCACTCTGGTGGAGGTACGCTGGAGGGTAATGCTCCTGGTCTTTTCGCTGTCCTACATCGTCTCTTGGCTCTTCTTCGGGCTTTGCTACTGGCTCATCGCGTACGTACACGGAGACCGAGCCGGAGATACGGACGATCCCTGCGTGCTCAACGTACACGACTTCACCTCAGCGTTTCTCTTCTCCATGGAGACTCAGGCGACCATCGGGTACGGCTATAGGGGCATGACGGAGAACTGTGTATCCGCTATGGTTGTGGTGACCATTCAGGATGTCTTTAGCTGCCTCCTGGACACCATCGTTATTGGTATAATCATCACTAAAATGGCGTCAGCACGAAAGAGAGCTCAAACGGTTGGCTTCAGCAGATTCGCCGTGGTCAACCGTAGGGACGGCGTTCTGTGTCTGTCGTGGCGGCTCGGAGACTTCCGAGGTAATCACATACTAGAGGGCGCCGCTCGGGCGCAGCTCGTCCGTTACTCAAAACAATCCCGAGGTTCCGTGGTGATCTCTTACCAAGATGTGGACATTCAAAACCGGGATCTCGTACTAGCCACGCCCGCCACGGTCATACACAAACTAGAACCGGGCAGCCCGCTCTATAACATTGGTCCTCAACAGCTTCTGGAGGAGGACTTTGAGCTTGTGGTGTCCTTCACTTACACCGACGACTCCACGGGCATGCTTCACCAGACGCGCACCTCCTACACGCCCGCCGATATCCGCTGGGCACAACGCTTCCGGGAAGTTCTCAAAGTGGGCAAAAAGCACTACAAGGCGGACTATGCTCTTTTTAATGAAATCACGTGGGTGGCCACCCCCATGTTGAGTGCCGAGCAGTATGAAAGCGGATGGAGGAGGCCTGTTCTTTTGGACTCAGGCCTTCACAAGAGAGGCCGCCGCCGTGCAGAGGAGGACTTGCAGCAAACACATTTGTAATAAAATGAAGCTTTACAAAAATCATGTAAATATATTTATTTCCTTACAGTTAGGTCTATTTTTATGTGCAGAACGTTCCAAATAAATTGTTCAAACATAAATCTTCATTTTCTTTCCCATTTCTATGGATACTACTGCTGACATAATTTTGAGCGCATGTAAATGAAAACAATTTAGAAGCTTAAACAATGCCATCTAGTGGTCACATTGAGCACTTTTATATGTTGAGGTACAATTCATGTACAGAATTTTTTTTGTGCTCCAGCGTTCATTTGTCTCGTGTTTTATATGTATATTAGAAAATATTATGACAATAGCAAGAAGAAAAATATATTAGTTATTTGAATTAACTGTCTGAGCGTAAGTTGTAGCAAAAATGCAAATAAAAATAATAATATGGTTTTAATAAACCATCAGAAAAAAAATGACAGTGAGCCGTCGTTTTTCGCAGTTAATGGGGACCGCCCCCTTGTCCCCTCTCCTTGAAAATACGATAAATAGAGGCGGAGTTTATTTAAGATTTTTTTTTTTTTTTTTAAGGGTGTGTTCGATGTATTTATTCAGATGTAACAGCAATGGAAAGAGAGACATATAAGACATGTTTTTTCCCTTTTATCTCCCCCAAAGTTTGATTAAAACAAACAAACAAACAAACAAACAAACTAACTAACTAACTAACTAACAAAACAAAACAAAAAAACCCCATATATATATATATATATATATATTTTTTTTTAAATAGTTTTAAATGTAATAATTATGATATAAATCAGATATTTATAAAAGAAAACAATGATTTGTTGATCTGTTTTTCCCCTTTATTGTTTTTTTTTTTGTAAATAATTTAAACAGTACATTAAAAATATGAAAACATATTTAGGTTTGGTAACACTTTATAATAACTATCCGTTTTTCTAGTTAATAGATCTTTGTTACCAGGTATTGTAACACTTAATAATAACTATCCGTTTTTCTAGTTAATAGATCATTAGTAAACTGTTGATAAATGATTTATTGTTGATTTGTGAAGTATTTGTTAACAGTTTGTTAGGCATTTACAGGGTGTTCTTAACCTGAAACGCAGTTTGTGTAGAAACGTTTGAAGTTTTTGTATGTAACGTTTGGCATTTCTAGCTTTTCAGGTTAAGAAATGCCGTTCACTTCAAAAGAAAAGGCGTTTTGATAAGGCATTTTGCAGGCAGTGCTCATGTTGCACATTTATGAAAATCTGCCATAGAACCAACAAATATTTGCACTTTTCTTTGAATATTTAACCAATAAAACTTATGACCTTCAACATAAAGTGTATATAGTTTTATTAAGATCCATCAACTTAGCATGGGCATTTAGAATGGGGTCAACCATATGTGAACACCCTGTAAATGCTTAACAAACTGTTAACAAATACTTTACAAATCAACAATAAATCATTTATCAACAGTTTACTAATGATCTATTAACTAGTAAAAGGGATAGTTATTATAAAGTGTTACCTTAGGTTTTTACTTATTAATTAAAAAACTGAACAAATAAAGAGAATACTTTATCAAAAATAAAAGTATAATAACTGAAACATATTTCTTTAAAACAAAATGCATTGTCTTAATGCAAACACAATGAAAATGTTTTTTTTTCTTTTTTAAATTAAAATAACATAAATAAACATTACTTTCCTTTTTTTTGTTCACATAATAGAAATTTAATAAAACATTAAAAGAAAAATGTAAATAATAGGAATTTAATAAAACATTAAAATATTGTTTTTCCTTAATAATTACAAAAATATATAAATTAGGGCTGCAGCTATTGATTATTTTAGTAGTCGATTAATCGATGAACTAGTTAGTTCGAATAATCGAGTAAATGGATAAGGAACATAAATTAAAATACCTGACCTGATCCTCAAGCGATATAAAAAAATTAATAAATGAGGATAAATGTCCAACGAAAGAACAATTGGCTAACTTACTGTACATAGCAAAAGTCTGCTACTTTTAATGCTATAAAATGGCAACGTTTTTTTTTTAACAATGCTCTTACCAAATAGTTCAAAAACATATTTCCACAAAAAACGGCTAAAACTAAATTACGAATGCATTGAAAACACATTAGCTCAAACAAAAACTTATTTTGGTCTTAACGGGAGCAGCTGGATTCAGCCATGTGAAATGAGGCAGACTAGAGACCAGTGTATACACCCAAATCAATAAAACTAACGGCAAACACTTTCAAAACAAACCATCAAACCGTTACAACGCCACTTTAATTAAACGAATACTCACGGCAGCAAAATTTAATTCGAATATTTTTTTTCTAATCGAATACTCGAGTTAATCGATTAATCATTGCAAAACTAATATAAATATATACAGCGATCCCTCGTTTTTCACGGATATAGGTAATTTAGAATGTCTTACCATATTTTGTTAGCATAGAATTGACCCTGCCATTATTAGGTGAGTTATTATCATTATGTTCAGACTTATATTTTCCCCTTTTCACTTGCTGAATGTGCCGGTCGGTCCATTTTTTCCCCTCAAATGCACGTTTGTTTGGCTGATGACTTGAACCCCCCCACGAACACACACCCACACACACAGCCCCAAGATGTCGCCTCCTTCACTCTGTTCAAAGAGGAGAGATATGAGAAGTTTTTTTTCAGCCAGTAGCAGCAGCCACTGTAAGTAATGTAAAAACACATCAATGTTGTGGAGGTGAGGAACACACCACTAATTCTGCTACTGAAAATCCGACCTGCATCAGAATTAGCATAACATTAAACTGTGTGAATTTGCTAATCTGCAAAACTGGAGTAGGAAGCTGCTTAGACAGAAGACATGTTTAGTGTTTTCTACTGTTAACGTTAATCAAACAGAGAAATGTAGTGAACCGAGGTTTACCCCTTTCATCCCAAATTGGTTCTGCACACTCTTGTATAGTCGGTGGGGGTATGCATCTGATAGTTGCTTGCAATCCACCATTAAGAGTTTTTTTTAAGCTGGTTAAGCTTCTGTTTACAGCGCAATTCAGTTTATTACTTTTTTCCATTCTGCACGGTTATTATGTTTAAAATATAATTAAAATACTGTATATGTATCACATTTTTGCTTCTAGAGAAAATACTTATGCTTTTTAAGTCTAAAGTAAATTTTAAAGCAAGTCTTTTTGTCCTTTTACTTGAGTAAATTTTTTCTTAGCTACTTGTACTTTTACTTAAAGCAACACCAAGTTACTTTTCAGCTTTGGTCGATTTTAGCGACGCCGGTGGATAAAAGTGGTAGTGTTTAACTTTAGGAAGACTGTGTTTCCCATGAGGACCAGCGCACACCCGCACAGTGTTGTAAAATCATGATCTTCCGGTTGCCTGCAGATGGATTAAACAACATTTCTGTTTTCAGCGGCTGTGTGGAGGACTAATAGTAATAAGGTAATGAATCCAATTGTGGCTAAACAATAGCATATGATGGTTAGCAACCGTGTGGCTAATAAAGTTAATTAGTGCCGGTGAAAGCGATATAGACCCATTCAAGATATAAAAGAGGTGTCATTGAACTAGGTTTCAGTCGACACATCTTCACAAATGTTATGAAGATATTTTTTAAAGGTAAAAAGTTACCTAGTGCTGCTTTAAGTCATTTTTGCCCCTGTATCTTTGGACACCATTGCACTATTTCCATCATGTATATATTTAATTCTAAGTAAGCTATAATTATGCACTTATAGCTCTAGAGCAGGGGTCCCCAAACTACGGCCCGTGGGCCAGATATGGCCCATCTCCACATTTGGTCAGGCCCCCTGAACAATACCAGAGAGCATGGTGATTTTTTTTTTAATTTTTATTTTTTTATTTTATTTTTTTTCAATAGTGTTATTTATTTCCTGACTTTTTTCTGTGAAAAACCCAGAGAGGGTTATTTGGTTATTATCTATTTAATTAATTGTGTTATTATATTATATTATATTATATTATATTATATTATATTATATTATATTATATTATATTATATTATATTATATTATATTATATTTAGGGCTGCCAAACGATTAAAATTTTTAATCGAGTTAATTACAGCTTAAAAATGAATTAATCGTAATTAATCGCAATTCAAACCATCTATAAAATATGCCATATTTTTCTGTAAATTATTGTTGGAATGGAAAGATAAGACACAAGATGGATATATACATTCAACATATGGTACATTAGGACTGTATTTGTTTATTATAACAATAAATCAACAAGATGGCATTAACATTATTAACATTCTGTTAAAGCGATCCATGGATAGAAAGACTTGTAGTTCTTAAAAGAAAAATGTTAGTACAAGTTATAGAAGTTTTATATTAAAACCCCTCTTAATGTTTTCGTTTTAATAAAATTTGTAAAATTTTCAATCAAAAAATACACTAGTAGCCCGCCATTGTTGATGTCAGTAATTACTTACACAATGCTCATGGGTGCTGAAGCCTATAAAATCAGTCGCACCCAAGTGCCAGCAGAGGGTGGCAAAACTCCATAAAACACAACAAGTGAGTGTTTCACTGTACTGTCATTTGAATCTGTCTGAGCGGGGCATCTGCGTTAATTGCGTCAAATATTTTAACGTGATTAATTTAAAAAAAATAATTAACCCCCGTTAACGCGATAATTTTGACAGCCCTAATTATATTATATTATATTATCTTATATTATATTATTATTTTATTTACTTTTGTTCCGTGAAGAATCCAGAAAGAGTTATTTTATTGTAGCTTTCTGAAAAACACATTTTTTTTACATTTAGGCACTCCTGCAGTCGTCACACTTTTTCTGTTACAAACTGACCCCGGCCCCTCATCAGAGAAGGAAAAAGTTATGTGGCCCTCCCAGGAAAAAGTTTGGGGACCCCTGCTCTAGAGCATATATTTTCTATTTATTTATTTTATTTGTCAAATTTATATATTAATACTGGAGTGCCATGTCCAATTTCAATTTTCACAATGTTCTGTTGTTGACAATGACAATAAAGACCTATTCTATTCTATTGTATTCTATTTTACATAAGTAAAAAAAAAATAGAGTACTTCATCCACTATTAAGATTTCCTACCGACCGGATGTTCACTTAGAGGGACCTGTTTATACCTATTGCACCCGGGCCCTGTTTATATTTGTTCTGCCACTGATAGAAACAATTGGGGAAAAAAAAAAAAATCTGAGTAAATTCAAATCAATCAGAAAAAAAAGATTATTTATCAATTCATTTTAGAGGTGAATCCATTTCTTTACAGGAGGCACTCACAGTTTCCTTTTCATCTCACGTCAGCACATGAAAAGTCGCTCCTTATTCCTATTGGCCAATAGTGTGAGGAGGCGTGGCCAGACCAGCTAGGTTTTTTTTTTTTTTTTTTTTTTTTTTAATCAGCTTCGGCGCTCTGAGAGAACAACCACAAAAGATCCTCTTCCTCTCGCCGGGGGGTTAGGGTAATGGCACAGTTTGATGCATCAGACGGCAGCCTGAGTGAGCGTGCTGATAACAACAGCGGGGCAGCCAGAACCAAACGGACCAAGCGGGCTTGTGTTGCATTTATGGGACATAAAAAAATCAGGAAACAGCTCTTTTGCTCCACAAGGGCCAACAGGTGAGTGCCTTTTCTCTCAAACAATTATTAATAATCGTAGGAGTAGTAGTTGTATTTGTCATAATACTGCAATTCTAACAATAATCACCCCTCCATATGTTATTATTCTCTCAAAATTATAAGAACATATGAAAATCCTATTATTATCATTTTTTTTTCATTTTTATTGAGCATCATTACTAATTGTGAAGCCTGAAAAAATAATTCGACATTAATATAAGTAGCTTTCTGCATGGGAAAAGTAAAGAGTACCAAAAAAAAATGTCGAGAAACAATGTGACAAAATTTTGCATTAATCCAATTGGATCTCATTTGAATTACAGTAATCCAATTATTTTTGAATGCATCAACGTAAAATATCGACAAAATCTTCCTGTCATCTTTGTATAGAAAATATTGTCATTCCTGCAATCAAAAACGACTCTTCTGACATCTTTTATGTTATTTCATAAATTAACTCTTTGACAGCTATTGATAGCCAAAGACGTCCAATTCTTTTTAACTGGGAGGGATGGCAGCGTTTGTTTGATCAGCCCAAACAGTCTGGACGGCTATCACCATCGACAGTACTGAAGCATGATCATTCACAGCCAAGCCTTCCCTTCTCAAATCAGGGTTCTTGCACCCTTTTAAAAGTCAAATTTAATGCTTTTTAAGATAGTTATAAGACCTTAAAAATGTAATTTAAGACCAAAACAGGTCGCAACAATTTCTGATGTAGAAAAAAGCTCATTTTATTTCACTGTAACTGTTGTTTTTCTCATCTTATGTGCAACTAGACGGCTTTGACTCGTATTGTCCCTAACGAAAAAGTCTTTGCACTAGGAATGGGAACCTCTGGGTGGCTCGCGTTACGATATGATTTGCGATACAAGGCTCACAGTAACAATAATCTCATGATATGCGACACGTGGAAACGACACGTTGACACGTCAGAAAATCATCCTAGGACAGTGTTTTTCAACCTTTTTTGAGCCACGGCACACTTTTTTCATTTAAAAAATCCCGAGGGATGCCACCAGCAAAAAAATGTAAAAATGAATTTCGTAGGCTATATTAGGCATATAAAGTCATGTACTGAACACGAATCAAACAAACACAATGAATTTTATAATTTTTTAATCATATTTTTACTCATCCGTTGAAATTCAATCAAGTGATGCTCAGTTCTTCTTTACATTTGTAGGGGTGTGCCATCTTAGGCACAACACGATTCGATTTGATTACGATTCAGGGTGCTGCGATTCGATTATTGAACGATGATCAAGGCATTGAAGATGATCATGGTTATCACGATTATCGATGCATCGTACATTACTAATTAATAAAGTATCCAAACAAATTTATGTCCATTGTTTATTCAAAATATCCTAATGATTCAACAGGAACGGTTGAAACATGCCCATACAACAAAAAGCTGCTTTTTCCTTTTTTTTTTTTTTTTTTTTAAATAAACTGCAAAAACATTAACCATTTTAAAGGCAGTACTTATTTCTCAACATGCCTATAAAAAACAAGATGCTCTTTTTCATAAGAAAGTGCAAAAACATTAGCTGTTTACATTATTAACAAAACATTAGCAGTACTTATTTCTCTCAACAATACAATAAAATTCACACTGCTGGAATGAATTCCACATTTTCCGGAAACAAAGTGTCTTTAGCAATAAGACTTCTTTTAAAAAATATACTTTGTTTTCACAGATTTCTGTATTTCGCATGTTTGTTGTGTTACCGCTGTACTTAATCCTGGTTTTAAACGTTCTGCATCTGGAGTAATTTATGTACACCACCAAACAACGCACAACTTGACATGGTAAATGGTGTTATACTTGTATAGCGCTTTTCCACCTTTCAAGGTGCTCAAAGCACTTTACACTACAGTGCCATCTACCCACTGGTGATGCAGCACCAGGAGCAATGTGGGGTTCAGTATCTTGCTCAAGGATACTTAGGTGAATTCATCAGGGCAGAGAATCAAACCTACAACCCCTGGGTTGGGGGACGACTACTCTACCAGTGAGCCACGCCATCCCCATAACATGGAAATATATGTTAGAGAAGTCGCTAACTAGCATAGCGCTCGGCGCTAACTAGTAAAATCTAGAAAACAACAACATTAAAGGCTAAACAGTACAAGAGTGCTCGTGTACTCACCTCTGATAGACTTACACGGGACTTAGCAAAACACTAGGGACTTTTTCCAATTAACACGACTTGAACCTACTGCTGGACAACTGAAAGACGAGGAGCAACGAACTATCTCTCATCCCCTCTCGCTCTAAAAAACTAACTTCTCCTGCCTGTCTTATACACATATTTATATTCCAGTCTTTTGAAAAGGAGTAAATGTCTGCCTCAGTAACCGGCAGCATCCATCATAACGTTGCGCGTGCGTCCGTTATAGGTGTCTGGGCGGCAGATGTGTCTTGCATTCCTCTAGGAGCGGCTGTGATTAAGTTATTAGGGAAAAAATCATTTTTGAACCTTTATGAATCGTAATCAAATCATCACGTGTCGAATCGCGATGCATCTAATAATCGATTTTTTGGAACTTCCTTACATTCTAGCGTAAATCCAAATTAAAAGATAGCTTTCGCTTATTGCCTTACACAAGGGACTCTACGAAACGAAATGGTCTTTGCTTCCTTTTGACCACCATTCAATGAATTTTGTCCAGTTCTAAGTTAGCATCTTTCCGTTTTAGAAACCTTTACCATCGCTGTCACTGTTCTACTTTCGCTGTCACTGTTCTACTTTCGCTAGCTAGTCGCTACCACTAGCCCCAAACCAATGCCACTTTTATCTCATACGCATCACTAAACAAAGTAATTAGCTACCTATTGACACCTACCAATATGGAAGAGTGTTGCATTGGTACCGACAGCACAGACACCAGATTTTGCGCATTTGCGGCTTTATTTTCCATAAACATTTTTACATCAGTTAGTTGAAAGTGGATGAATTTTCCACGGCACAAGACACAACGCCACAGGTTGGAAAACCCTGTAAAAGAAAATTCTACGAAACAACTAATAAACAGAAAAGCATGCTGCGAATTGGAATTTGTTTATCACTCTTAGACGTCCAATCCATTTGAAGAGGGCGGGATGGCAGTGAATAAACAAATGGCCATCCTCTATGCCGGTCTGTGGCAGCCAATACCAGGCGACGAGTTAATTTTGGGGCAATCGACGTCATTCTGTGTTGATTTTCGATCAATTCCTTTTCCTGTTGAGGCATTTACTGGTCCCCTCCCAGGGGCGCTAGAAGTCACTCACAGCAGGGGGTGCTGAGGATCTTATTCTGTTTTTCCCATCCAAAAACAGCGGTTTCGGTCCAAATTTGTTTCTCCATAGAAGGCGTTCACAATGGCAGTACACACGCATGCTGGATAGTTTACGTACTACAACTAGGCTACTACAAAGACACCGTTCTATTTCACGTACGGTGTGTTTTGGAGTTTTTGTATTGGAAATAAAAGCTCCCGTGCGGTTATAATGCAAATCCCTGCACCTAGACGTGCAATGGCACAACAACACAAACTTGATTGGATGGGTCACCGGGGATTCGAATGCATGCATATGTTGTTTTTTACTGGTATGCTAAGCGGGCACTATTGATTGGCACTAGCTGAGCTCCTCCAAAGCCCTAAATGACAACAAAAAACAAACAATAATATGGCGACAATGCAAACTATTTGAAGTGCTCCACGGTCTAAATCTGCAGCTAAGTTTTCCTCGCTGGGCACCATTTGAGTTATAAATTATAATAATCATCTTCATTTTTGACCTTGAATTGAATTTTAGAACATTTTGCTGCTTTTGTAAAGAAAAAAAATGCTAATTCGTTTAGCGCCATGTTAATGCCTCCTCTGACAAAACTTAACTTTTTAGTTCCAATAGCGCAAGGTGTCAAGTGGTCACCATCTTATTAACAACAAAATTCAACATATATATTTAATCTTAAATACACTATCATTTCGATGTTTTATTTATTGATTCATGATAAAAAAAAATCTACCAAAACACTTTTTCCCCTCCCCGACACTAGGGGGTGCAGTAACACCCTTAGCACCCCACTTCCCGCGCCACTGTCACTTCCTGTTGATTTTGTGGCATTTATGAGTCACTTCCTGTTGATTTTGGGTTACTGGTAAGGAAGTGACTCAAGAATGTCCCCAAATGAACAGGTAGTGCTCAAAATCATTAGGAAGTCAACTGTAAATGCCCTAACTTGAACTGAAAGCGACCTGTAAATGGCCACAAAATCTGTGAACGCTCTGGTTTCAGTGCCAGTGACGGCGCAAGACGTCCAATCCGGTCAAAACTAATTGGATGTTTAGCGTCGTCAAAGGCAGCCTGTGTGCTAACATATGCACTATTTTAATGGAAGATTTTGGTAGCTGCCTATGACACCTTTTCAAAATTATATATTGATTCTCGTTGGGAGCATATTATTAACGTTTTGGGCTATGAGTCGCTGACGTACGCTGAGGTTGCGGACAACGTACAGTACAAGGGTTTGGTCTCAACATTGGTAGGGACGATATAACAGCATAACCTGCATGTACACTTTTTGCTGGGGGCGGGACATTAATAAGACCCAAAAGATTATTGAACGGGGTCAGGGCTACTTTTCTCACTAACATTAACCTAATTAATTGATAGGCTAAATGATGAATGCAAAATAAAAATGTATTGACTTATACTAATTTTCATGTGTATTCAGGTGATACGTTTGATTCAAACCTCAAAAAGTACTAAAGAAACATTTTGAAGTGCAAGTCCCTTTACATAGACTTCATAATGATATTGACGGATCAGATTTGACCTTCAATATGCCACGCCTTCAAGTAGGGGGATATCCCACAATACGCTTCAGTTATTCGCAGTCGGTCGCAGCGACACATGCAGCGATCCAACGCCGGATTTAGGTTGAGAAAGTACGAAAGCTGTACCGCATACAAACAGGAAGGATTGTCTCAGGAGTGATTTGTTCGAGGATTCAAGGTAACTATTATATTTTTCGTTTTTTTTAAAAGAATTTTCAACCTAAAAAGCCCTTTGTTTGAATTCTGCCGCCACATTGTCTAACAGGCTAGCATCATTCTTCGACACGAAACCCTAACCCTAACCCATTTACGTGAAATAAATGTTAACTGCTAATTTTTTTGCTCTTTTAACAAAGAATCCAGACTGTTTTACGTTCATATCTATAAAAAATTCTGGGATTTAAGCATTTATTCATAAGAATTTTCAACATAAAAAAGCTCTTTGTTTTTAGGCTGCCGCTACACTGACTAACAGACTAGCATAGTACATCGACATATTTTCGTAAAATAAATGCTAACTGCACGTTTTTTTTTTTTTTTTTGCTTTTAACCAAGAAACGAGACTGTTTTATGTCCATATCTATAAAGAATTCAGGGATTTAAGCATCTATTCACAAGAATTTTGAATGAAAAAAGCTCTTTGTCTGTGATTCCACTCGGTCAGCTTTGATGGCCGTGCCAACAATGCAACAGGCCCCCTATTAATCGGCCCCGTGCCCCGTGTCCCGTCAATATCATTATGAAGTCTATGCCCTTTATTAAAAAAAAAAAAAAAAAAAAACTGGGAGCTATCCAAAAATGGGTGCACTTCTGGGGGACACTGGAACACCCCTATACTAAAACTAAGGTATTGTAATATTTAAAAAAAATAAAAATAAAAAAAAAAGATATCCGAGGACGGAGCTATCTGACTAGACTACCCCAAGACTCGGACCAAAGTACTCTCATGAAATTCTGACGTGTGATTTCATTTCACAGATTCCTTTTTTCATGGATTTCATAATGTATTGACGGGGGCGGGGCGAATAAATAGGGGGCCTGCATTTTGGCGAGGCCGTCAAAGCTGACCGAGTGGAATCCGAGACAAAGAGCTTTTTTTGTTGAAAATTCTTGTGAATAAACCTTAAATCCCCGAATTCTTTATAGATATAGACGTAAAACAGTCTCGATTCTTGGTTAAAAGCAAAAAAAAAAAAAAAAAAAAAAAAAAAAAAAACTGCAGTTAGCTTTATTTTACATAAATTTGTCAAAGTACAATGCTAGTCTATGAGTAAATGTAGCTAGCGGCCGCCTGATGTAAACAGAGCTTTTCCAGTGAAAATTATTGTGAATAAATGCTTCAATCCCTGAATTCTTCATAGATATGGACGTAAAACAGTCTCGATTCTTGTTTAAAAGCAAATAACAAACAAATGTGCAGTTAGCGTTTATTTTACGTAAATATGTCGAAGTACAATTCTAGTCAATGCTACAATGCTAGTGAATGTAGCTAGCAGACGCCTGATGTAAATAGAGGTTTTCCGGTGAAAATTCTTTTGAATAAATGCTTAAATCCCCGAAGACTATAGATCTGGACGTAAAACAGTCTCAATTCTTGGTTAAAAGCAAAACAAAAAAGTGCAGTTAGCATTTATTTTACATAAATATTGCGTACTATGATGCCAATGCAGTAGAGGCTAATTTCTCCCAGTTATTTTTTTTCACAACGTTTCAAAATGCATGCATGGTACAAAGAGTATAATTACCTTGAATCCTTGAACAAATCACTCCTGAGACAGTCCTTCCTGTTTGTTTGCGGTACAGTTCTCGTACTTTTTCAACATCCGATCTGAGCCGTCAATACATTATGAAGTCTATGCTTTTTTTTCATGTCTGTACACGTTCATGTCAGTGTCCCCCTAAAGCGGACCAATTCTTGGATAGCTCCCCTCCCCGTTGTTTTATTTTTATTTATTTATTTTTTTTAATCAAAGGGACTTGCATTCTGAATCCACCGTGCCTAACCGTAAAGCACATAATGCAAACAATGATCCAAATGAGGGACGACTAGCTCGACTTCATTGTTCATAGTGGAGGCTGGGTTGACCGCAGTAGTTTTGCTGGTTAGCAAGTTCACACAGTTTAATGTGAGGCTAACTCTGATGCAGGTCAGACTTTCAGTAAGGAAATTAGTGGTGTTTCCTCCACCTCCACAACATTGACGTCTTTTTACATTATTTATAGTGGCTGCTGCTGGCCAAAAAAAACCCAAAACATTCTAATATCCCTTCTCTTTGAAGGGGCGGAGGAGGCGGCATGTTGTTGACATGAATCTGTCGAGGTTGTGTGAGTGTGTCTGTGTGGCTGGGGTCATGTCATCAGCCAATCGAACGTGCGTTTGAAGGACGAAAAAAAATGGATAAGTAAGTCTGAACATAATGAAAATAATTGACTTAATAATAGTAGTGTCTATTCTATCCTTACAACATATGGGAAGACAATCTAAATTACCTATATGTCTGGATTCATCAAATAATGCAAATAAGGATGCTTAAAAGTTGGTAGTGTTATGTCCCTACCATCCCTATGCAAACCTACGCCCGTAGTACAGTACAACATATACTGTATATTTTAAATGTAAGACATTTTAAACCTTAAAACCCTAAAATACCCTTAACCCTAACTCTTGTTTTAAGACTTTTTAAGAACCTGCGGGAACCCTGTCAATGAATTGGACATCTACCACCGTCAGTTGCGTCAAATGTGTTAACTCTGTGTGAAAGGACTAAGTGTGTGTGTATGTGTGTGAGTTGCTATGTCAAGCGGTGACATCATTACCCGAGCAAAACAAAGATGATGCTCAGGGATTTGTGAGCAGGGCCTGCGCATATTTTATCCCCAATGACTTTTCACGACTTTCAGCAGGAGCAATTCCAGCATCCGTTTATGGAATCCACTTTACGTGCATGTGCTCAAAATTAGAATGAAACCTCACTGACAATTTTGACTCTACTGGCTGTGCCCTGTTTTCAGTCAGTGGACGTGAATTCTAATGGAACGTCCGGGCCGGCAACATTCAGTCGATACGTTTTCTAATTTAACCGCCCTTGCTCCTCTGTTACATATTACGCAAGCTTAGCGCCACTCGCGAAAGGGGAACTGATACACCCGCTCTAAAATAGCTGTGAGGATCATTTACGCTGTTTGTTATCGTACTGTCGCTCTAATAAAGATGTAAAATGTGACGCTATAAGTCTTCTGCTCTTGCATTGTCCTTGCTTGTTAACTCATTGGCTACTATTGACCGTCCTCTAAAACGAAACTGTTCTTACAGTGACCACAGTAACGTCGGCATATTACGCTTGCTACACAACAGCCAGTAAGTGGCAACATTTTAAAATTAGGGGATAAATTGCGGCATTTTACTCAATTAAACCCATGCTGTATTATGGATTACTAAAGAAAAACAATATTAACTAAGTCTGCAAGCAGGACTGAACAGGCCCTCACATTTTGGCGCAACTCGGACGGCATGCAGGTCAGGGTGGTGACAGATCGTCTCACTCTCATCATCTCCTGAGAACCTAACTTTCTCGGAACTAGCCTGTTTTTTTTGGGATTAAAAATACATTCACACACCTAGGTAAAAAAAAAGCCCCTATTGAAGACAGTCCTACAAAAAAGGAGGCGCTACTGAGCTATGCAAAACCAAAATGAATCTTCTAATTGGGCCAATTCAACCAAGTGTGCCAAATGTTGTGGGTCTATCAGCTGCTTAAATTGTAGTCTTAAAAAAGAGAACTTGAAACTACAGTGACCAACCTGAAAAGAACTGGACACATATAAGTAAAATGACTGACTTTCTGTTGCCACTAGTTGGCGCTACAGAGTTGATGCAAATGACCCCTACAGGGGCCCCTCAGGGTACGACTCTCACCAAGCACGAGATGTTTGGCGCGGATTTGTTGTATGTCTGCCAAGTTATGACTGTTCAGAATTTGTGGCGAGACAAAATGGCAACGGTCATTTTCACTTTCCTGTTTGGACCCCTCCGTTTCAACAAAATCTCAATATTTTTCATCAAGCACCTGAACACATGTCTTAAGGCTTCCCTGAAACAGGTTTGAGGTCAATAGATTTTTTTCCATCGGAGGAGGAGCCTGTCTTGTAAAAAAGTGCATTTCCTGTTCCCACTAGGAGGCGCCAGGCCTAATGGGTAATTTTTCAATGCAGTCGTGTTCAGGCTGGGATACCTCACATAGATGCCAGATATGAAAAAGATTGAACATTGTATGAGGGAGTTATTAGTCATTTTCTGAATTTGGTGTTTTGCAAAAAAAATGGCCGACTTTGGCACCCGGCCCAGGTCAGGCCCGTGAATGAAAACTCACAGTTGAGAACTTAAGATCTTATATATCTCATGAACATTCTCACCAATTTTGAGGAGGATCCAACTAACACTCTAGGCACCAAGGTCTCAAATGACCACCCTGTTAATCCATGAAAATTTCACATTCAATCCAAAATACCCGATTTCCTGTTGGGTTTGGAATATGTGTGCAAGAGACTTTTTGGAAAGGTTTTGCACAATGTATCGACTCCCCACATTTCATTGCTCTACATTTGAAAAACCTAAATAGAGAGGCCTTTTTTTTAAAAATTCAACGGGGCGCCACTGAGCCATTTTGTTACATTTTTTTCGAAACGTTGCAAAATAATCGAAATTTACGCGAAGTCGAACGTATGTGCAAATTTTGGTGAGTTTTCCAGCATGTTCAGGCCTCCAAATTGGCCATTTTCATTTGGCGGGGAAAAGACATAATAATAAGAATCCTTTGCAATAGGGTTCTCGCAAACTTTGTGCTCCGGCCCTAATTAGAGCACTATTTATCGGGCAATAAAAGCATTTTAAAAAATAACGGTATCGGTAGGTGGCACTGAAAATGGGGTACTGAGGGTACTGCAGTGTTGGTTAATAAGAACATTTTGTTAGAGATTATTTTTGTTAAAAATAAATACAACACATAGAAATTATAGCATTTTTAAAGCAACACTAGGAAACTTTTAAACCTTTACGAAATATTTTCATAACATTTGTGATAATATGTTGACTGACAACTAGTTTAATGACACCTCTTTTATATGTTGAGGGGGTCTGCATGGCTTTCACCGACACTAATTAACTTTGAGGAGGGTGGCAGGAACCCTGCCACACAAAAAAAAAACTACAAATGTGCTGACTGCTTTACAGCATATGTCACTTCCCCCTTTCATTATATAGACGGAAGTCGACGCGAACGCTTTCACGCAAATTCTGCAAAGATGGCAGAGCAACAATAGAGACAAAAAGTTTTGTCTGAGGAGGAAATAAAGGCAGCCTGCCAGGATAAACAGAATAAACATCGGACCGGCTTTTGCTCACTGTCGCGACGCGCCCCCACTTAACAGAACTCGTCAGCGCTGACAAGTAGGGTGGGTGGGGGTAAACACACGGTTGCTCATCATCATATGCTATTGTTTAGCCACAACTGGATCCATTACCTTATTACTATTTATCATTCACACAGGCAAAATATCAAAATACAGTAACTATCCAAAAACATCTATTATACGTCATATTAATAAAATAAAGCAAACATAAGATCGATATTACTACCCTCTGGTAACACTTATCACACTGTAGTTCTTCCTACAACTGACATTTATTAATTTGTCACCATTAAACTATGAACACACTCTTAGCAAATAAAATACAATAACGACAAAGAGCGTACAATAATGCTAAAAAGTAAATTAGTGCTGTCAAATTTATCGCGTTAACGGGCGGTAATTAATTTTTTAAATCGCCTTAAAATATTTGACGCATTTAACGCATGCGCGGAATGACCCGCTCATGCATTGCCTCAAACAGATTACAATGACGCCGTTTTATGCTCATTGAGAGCTAAGAGGCAGAGAAAGGTGTTTTGTGCTTTTTCTTAACAATGGTATACCATAGGCGACTTGCTGGCACTTTGTTTCTTTATTAGCACATTCAGCTTCAACATTAACACAGCTTACGGCTCTCGGCAGGCCGGAACTCTCACTCACTCCTACATCTTGTGAATAGACAACATTGGCGCCGCGTGCACTTCAGGGTACCTCGGATAATTCTATATCAGAATATTACAAAAGGCGAGGGGACACAGGCGTTTAATGGACCGCGCCGTTTATTGGCATAAGCTTCGGCAACTCCTTCACAACAAACATAAGTATCATGAAAGCACAACAAAAATAATATTTCTATCGCTCAAAAAAATAATGTTCACAAAAAGAAAAGCGCTTCAATCTGTATTAATGAGGCCGTATTCTCACACAGTTAAACAACAGTGCAAAGAGAACTGGCATTCCCTTTCAAAATAGCTATGCAAAATACACATAATACTCACTCAGACTTTGGTCAAACTCTATTCAAACATTTCGTTCAGTTCAACAAATACACTGGATGGCAATATTTAGTCACACTATACAATTATCAGATGTCTCGTACGTTGTGAAGCTAGCACTCAAATGAACGTAAGGTACAATGAACCCGCAGTAAAACAGGAAACTACGGCGTCAGTCGAGGGATAAAACACACTCATTGGCTTGATTTCTACGTAATTTAAAACTCGCCCCTGACACCTTGTGGTGTATTTCAATCACGACCTAACGTAAAGACAATATGGAAGAACGGCAGGGAGCCATTTACTAGTTTATTTTTTGATTGAGAATTTTACAAATCTTATTAAAATGAAAACATTAAGAGGGGTTTTAATATTATACTTGTAATCACATTTATCTTTTAAGAACTACAAGTCTATCCGTGGATCCCTTTAACAGAAAGAATGTTCATAATGTTAATGCCATCTTTTGGATTTATTGTTATGACAAACAAATACAGAACTTATGTACAGTATGTTGAATGAATATATCCGTCTTGTGTCTTATTTTTCCATTCAAACAATAATTTACAGAAAAATATGGCATATTTTAGAGAAGGTTTTAATTGCGATTAATTACGATTAATTCAATTTTTAAGCTGTGATTAACTCGATTAAAAACTTTAATCGTTTGATAGCCCTAAAGTAAATAAATAGAGACATATTTGCAGAGCCCACGCCGTTTACCGTTTCTCTGACTTCTCCAAATGTTAACTGGCGTTCACTCTCGCTTCCTGATGTGAAAGCAATGCTCGAAACTAACAGAAAATGGTGCTGGCGTGGCATCATCAAGTTCAAGTGTAACAAAGAAAATTAGACCGCATATATACTGGAGTATAATGAAATACCAGATATGCATAGCAATTACTGTAGAGATCAACCATTTAGATGAATTAGACCTCATAAATAAAATATTAAATAACAAATCATATATTGCACTTACCATCAATGCTGGGAGGTGGCGGACCTGACAGTTACGCGACTTACGACTACGTCATAACCACGGGACTACCTTTATTTTCAATTACCGTATTGACCTGAATATAAGACGGTGTTTTTTGCATCGAAATAAGACTGAAAAAGTGGGGGTCATCTTATATCCGCGGTCTAGACGTTATACCCATTCAAGACGCTAGATGGCGCCAGATATCATTGAAGTGATGTTCTGTCATGACACATCTCAGCTACTCTTAAGTTTAACCAGTTTGCATTATTTTATTGCAATGTTTTTCCTTATTCAGATTTTTTTCAAAAATACAGTTACAGTTAGACTTCACTTTGATGGTTAATGCAGTTATTGCAATTTTGTTGTTTTATCACAATAGATTGGTTTATTTACATTTCAAAAACCAGAAGCCATTCATTTACGAATGTGATTGTACTTTAGTTTACATATTTAAATTTGAGGTATTAAGATTTGAATGAGGCAAAATAACATGCTTTTTCTCTCAAATATATCGTTATAATCATTTGTTTCGGATGTACTGTAATAATTTTCTGTATAAAAATTAATTTGGTGTTCAAAAAGTCTTTTTTCAAACGAGTCTTGAAAAAGAGGGGGAGTCTTATAATCATGAACGTCTTATATTCGGGCCAATACGGTAATTATACCCACCTGGATGCCACGAACTGTATGTCAAAACAGTTGTCCAAGAGTTTAAGCGCTAACGGAAACATGACTGCGATGCTAACGCTACAAGTTCCATTTAGTGTGTAATGATCACTCAGCACAGACCATTAAAAGCCAAAGCAACATTGCATATTCTCTCTTGCCAAGATAAGAAAACAAAACTTACCGTTGTCAGGGAAATTCAACTTTGAACTCCAAGACAAGTGTCAACTCAAGCTCGATGAGAGAAATGAATCAGACCAGCCAAGGATTGCCTGCTTCGAAGACTTTATATAAAAACTTGATATATTAAGGATACAATGGCATGATCCAGCCAAGAGCCGTGAACACGCAGGAGTAAAAAGAGGATACACAATTCAAGGGTTTACATAAGGAGGTTGAAAGGGCGTCGCTTACTATGAAAACGATACCTACTGTGAAAGCAAAAACAAAACTTATTACAGCCCACCACTGGTGATTTTTAGCTGAAAAACATTGTGAATTACGACCTTGGGAACTTAGCCGAAGCTGGCACGAAAAGGGAGTGAAAATCTGATAAGACAGTCGACAGAAAATCTTTGTATTATGTTCAAACAAATACAGCACACGAACATGGATGAATACAGTCTAACAAATGAAAATAGTATCACAGCAGTTATGTGTTGTTATGTTTGTTATGTTATGTTTCAAAACAAGCAAGCCTGAAGAGGACACTGATGAGTTGGGAGGGGAGGGGCACAGAAGGTCACACGAGTGACACAACCAGACATTGCTACGATGCAGACTAACTACTCATAAAAATGCTACACATTGTGAACATGTGACGTAAATTATAGTGGATCTTCGTCTCCTTTGCGTCAGATGAAAACTGGCTTTATTCTCGTTATGTTTTAGTCTCCCAAAACACGATTTGAGCTCCTTACTGTCATGGGAAAAAAAAAAAGTTTATCGGCGAAACTTTTTTGATACGGTTCACGAAACCAACACTGCCTGCAGCCTATGTATCTGGGCTGGTATCAGTGGTTGTAGTTAGAGTGACCGTTCGTGTTCTCCAAACGTACGTGCTTAGGATTTGTTAACTGATGGAAAGAGTCTAATCACTCATGTTGCACAGATAAAATGACCAGTTAATGAATAATAATGAAATTTAAACTCATACAACTTTAAACACATATAACTACCCACTCACCAGAAAAAAATAGTCACTAAGAAAAGCAATAAAAACACATGATTATAATTTAAAATCTGTGCAAAAGCCCAGCAAATCTTGGGAATTGTCATTCCATTGGCAAGTCCTATGATTGTCTGTCTGTCTTTGTAATGCTTTGGTCGCCCCGTATTGGCTCTTTGGGGTAACAAATGTAAATATGATTTATTGTCAATTATTTCTTTTTTTAATGACAGACATTTTGGCTCATTTCAATTTATCTTATTTATATAGGACATTATTTTTCCACTTTTTCTATAACTTTAGTTTAAGTTGTTCTCTTATTCGTCACCGGATGTTGTTTTTTATTTGAAAAAGCTTGAAGTTGTTACATTTATCATTATTAAAGCATCTAGCGGGGCAACACAATACAATTATCAATAATATGTTGAGTGCATGACTGCGCATATCTGTATTGGATTTTTTGATTAAACAATGTCAGGATATGGTTTATCGGTTAAAAAGTCATTATTGGACGAAAGTTTTTTTAGGTTTTAAACAATTCTTCAAGAAACTGCTACATTGTGAATCTGGTGTAAAATGTGTTTTTGTTACAAAAAAAGTCAAATAACTACAGTCCCTGACAAAAGTGTTGTCGCTTCTCCATTTTTTAGAAACAATTGCTAATAACCTGACTTTTAATTATTCAATTGGTTTCAGAAATGGTTCATATGGAAGCTAAGACCCTCCCAAATGATGTTGAATGTACAAAAATTAATTTGTTTCACTGAAAAAAGATTTATCATGTAATGAAGACATAAAGGTCAAATTTTGGCAAGACAAGTTTTGTCGCCTATAGAAAGTAGTGTGAAAATTGAACAAAAAAATGTACTTCAAATTAGAGCTGAAACGAGTACTCGAGCAACTCGAGTTTAAAAACTGATCCGAGTAATTTTATTCACCTCGAGTAATCGTTTATTTTGACAGCTCTAAGCATCACATTTTGCTCCGACTACTTTTAATGCGGGACAACACGCTGTCACGTGCGGAGAGGAAGAAGGGAAAAAAAAAAAACTTACTACAGCCGACAGCCGCCACAAACGACACCGACGTTGCTAAATACTAGCCCGCACGATGCTACGTTGGTACAGGTAGCGTCTGATGTGTCTCATAGAGATCACATGTATGTTGAACTAGATGCGAAATGACAGACTCGGCCGCGTCTGGGCAGCGTTAGTAAACAGCCGCCATCTTAAAGCAGTAGAGCGCTAAGCGCTAATAAAGAGCGCTAAGCACTAATAAATAAGATTAACGTTACTGTCGCTACTAGCTCACGTAACGTTAGCCCTGCGGAGGGCTAGGTTTCAATTAATTATGACGACTGTCGATGCGTGGCTAACGTGTCCTACATACAGGCTTTAACATAACATAGCATTGTGGAGTGATGAGGGTGTAAAATAAAAACTTAATCATGCTAACTATCAATTTTAGCTCAGTAGTCATTGCTGGATAAAACACCAAGTAGCACTGGTCCCTAATGTGCTCCAATACAGCCTGTATCATACATTTATTTTGAACACTGCGAAAACTCAAAATCTTATCAGGACTTACAGTTTAGACTAACTTAAAACTTAACTTGAAAATGGCTTGACACAAAGAGAAATTCAATTGAAACACGTGGGAAAAAATCCTAACTTTTAAGTGATGTGTGTTATCAAGCGTAACGGCATTTTTAGGTAAGATATATATATATACAGATTTTTTTTTCTTTTTTTTTTAATAAGATCTAAAAGTTTTTTGAGTGAAAGCAGTGAATTAGTCTTTTTTTTAAAAATTCTAGTTACATCTGAGATGCAATTGTTGGCTGTTTTCAACAATATACATCGAAAATAAAGACATTGATTGACTGAAAATGGTTCAAGATTAGATGAAATGTCTTGGTTTCTCATGTATATTTATAATTGCTCTTCACCTAAAAATATATTTGTTTTATCCGATTACTCGACAGAATTTTCAGTCGATTACTCGATTTCTAAAATATTCGATAGCTGCAGCCCTACTTCAAATACACATAAGCGAATTAAGCAGTGGTGCTGTGAAATCCAAATTTAATATTTTGCATGACTTCCATGAGCTTCGGCAAGGATTCATACAATTTATTGATGAAGTCATCAGAAAGATCAAAGAAAGCAGTCTTGCATGCCTCCCAGAGTTCAGCAACATTCTTGGGTTTCATCTTCCATGCTTCCTCTTTCATCCTACCCTAGACATGCTTAATTATGTTCATGTCTGGTGACTGGGCTGGCCAGTCCTGGAGGAGCTTGATCTTCTTTGCCTTGAGGAACTTTGAGGTAGAGACGGAAGTATGCGATGGCACACCATCCTGGTGCAGAATGTGTCCCTTTTTATGGTTAGGAATGTAAGAGGCAGCTAAGATTTGTTGATATTTCAGACTATTTATCTCTCAGGGGGCAGACAATTAAAAAACCATGTGGCATTTGCCAAGGCCCACAGCCTGTCAAAAGGATGGACGCTGGAAAAGTGGCAAAAGGTGGATTTTTCAGATGAATCTTCCATTGAATTACACCACAGTCGCCACAAATATTGCAGGAGACCTACTGGAGCCCGCATGGATCCGAGATTCACTCAGAAAACAATGAAGTTTGGTAATTACATCATTACCAAAACCATGGTCTGGGGTTACATCCAGTATGGGGGTGTGCGAGAGAGCTGCAGGGTGGAAGGCAATATAAATAGTCTGAAATATCAACAAATCTTAGCTGCCTCTTACATTCCTAACCATAAAAATGGACAAATTCTGCAGCAGGATGGTGCTCCATCGCATACTTCAATCTCTACCTCAAAGTTCCTCAAGGCAAAGAAGATCAAGATCCTCCAGGACTGGCCAGCCCAGTCACCAGACATGAACATCATTGAGCATGTCTGGGGTAGGATGAAAGAGGAAGCATGGAAGACGAAACCCAATAATGTTGATGAACTCTGGGACGCATGCAAGACTGCTTTCTTTGATGTTCCTGATGACTTCATCAATAAATGGTATGAATCCTTGCCGAACTGCATGGATGCAGTCCTACGAGCCCATGGAAGTCATACAAAATATTAAATTTGGATCTCAGAGCACCACTACTTCATTCACTTATGTCATGTAACATATTTTTGTATTTGAAGTACATTTTTTGTTCAATTTTCACAATACTTTTTGTAGGCGACAAAACTTTTGTCCTGCTAAAATTTGACCTTTATGTCTTCATTAAATGATAAATCTTTTTCAGTGAAACAAATATATTTTTGTACATTCAACATCATTTGGGAGGGTCTTAGCTTTCATATGAGCCTTTTCTGAAACCAATTGAATAATTAAAAGTCAGGTTATTAGCAATTGTTTCTACAAAATGGATAAGCGACAAGACTTTTGTCAGGGACTGTATATGTGGGATGTATTTGAAAGAGACAAAGCTTTCTCTCAACAGGTTATAAATAACACAATTCATAAGTTTAGTTAGCTAATGGTTGGCCAACCTTTGGTAAGGACAACATGAGCTTAAGAGCCGCTTCTTAACTTGTTCTTGTCGCTAGAGCTATCCATGCATTATTTAGGTAGAAGGTAATCACACACCTGCATGTACTTGATCTTTACTTTGTTTCCTGCCAATTACTTTAAACCTGCGCGTTATTTCCACAGCCCGCCCCGCTGATGAGGTCCTGAGCAGCCGTCACAGAGGAGTGAGCTAACTCCTAACCCCTAACCCCTTCGGGATTGGTTTCTCCCTGACGTGTCTCGGCGATCAGTCAAAACTGTTTCTCCAACGCTTGCAGCAAAAACTTAGACTGTTTTCCAAAGCGGAGGCGGCCCAGCCCCCCCAGGCGGAAGCGATGGGGAGCGTGCGAAGCCACCGCTACAGCATCGTGTCCTCCGAAGAGGACGGCGTGAAGCTGGCCAACATGGCCGTGCCCAACGGCTACGGCAACGGCGAAGTCAATAAGACGGATCAGCAACGCCAGAGCCGTTTCGTGCGCAAGGACGGCCACTGCAACGTGCACTTTATCAATATGAGCGAAAAGGGCCAGCGCTACTTGGCGGATATCTTCACCACTTGTGTGGACATCCGCTGGCGTTGGATGCTGCTCATCTTCTGCCTTTCCTTCCTACTCTCCTGGCTCCTGTTCGGCCTGGTCTTCTGGCTAGTGGCGCTCTCCTACGGCGACCTAGAGGCCGAGACGCAACTGTGCGTCTCCAACGTGGACAGCTTCACCGCCGCCTTCCTGTTCTCCGTGGAAACCCAGACCACCATCGGCTACGGCTACCGCTACGTGACCGAGGACTGCCCCGTCGCAGTCTTCATGGTGGTCTTCCAAAGCATCGTGGGATGCATCATCGACGCTTTCATTATCGGTGCGGTCATGGCTAAAATGGCCAAGCCGAAAAAACGCAACGAAACCTTAGTGTTCAGCCACTACGCCACCGTGGCGGTGAGGGACGGCAAGCTGTGTCTCATGTGGCGCGTGGGGAACCTGCGCAAGAGCCACTTGGTTGAAGCCCACGTCAGAGCGCAGCTCCTCAAGTCCCGGACGACGGCGGAGGGCGAGTTCATCCCTCTGGACCAGGTCGACATCGACGTGGGTTTCGACAGCGGCATAGACCGAATCTTCCTGGTGTCCCCCATCACCATCGTTCACGAGATCGACGAAGACAGCCCCTTCTACGAGATGAACAAGCGGGAGCTGGAGACATCAGAGTTTGAGATCGTAGTCATCCTGGAGGGCATGGTGGAGGCCACGGCCATGACCACACAGTGCCGCAGCTCCTACGTGGCCAGCGAGATCCTCTGGGGCCACCGTTTCGAACCGGTGCTCTTCGAAGACAAGAACTTCTACAAAGTGGACTACTCGCGCTTCGACAATACCTACGAGGTGTCCGGCACGCCGCATTGCAGCGCCCGAGAGCTGGCGGAGAAGACGTCCGAAGCCTCCAGCCCTCGCCCCAGGAACTCTTTTTGTTACGAGAACGAGGTGGCTTTGGAGAAGATCGAGATGGAGGAGGATTTTGATGAGGCGGACGAGAACGACGCCGTGCCCGACTCAGAGGATAGGCCAATCCGTGACGGCGGCATGGACTCAAATTCTGACTTTGAACACAAACTGGACTCTTTGCCTTTAGAATCCAGACCTTTGACTGCCGAATCGGAACTATAACCGCACTTTGTGATATAATCAGATGCTTCTTATGGACGGGGAATGGTTGAAAGGTTTCCAATGTCTCTATGCAGACTTTGACAGACTTAGCATCAGGGGAATGCAACATTAAAGGGACAGACAACACTTAGTATGAGTGACTTTCATGTAGGGTTGGGCAATATAAAGATCGAAAAACTTAAAATCGATTTCGGTGATCAGCCGTGTCATAGTAATTTGACGATATGGATACAGTACAGAGGTGGGTTGTAGCGCGTCACATTTACATACCTGTCAATCCGAGGCCGTTGGGAATCATACAAATAGTGACGTATGCCCATACAAATTGGTGACTAATCTTACAACGTTATATATAGCATGCAATAATTTATTGGTAATATTGTCACATATAACCTGGTGCAATCAAAGAACAGTATCTTCAGCTACATCATGATTACTAAAATTTAACAGTGACTTTTGTTATTTTTGTATCTAGCACTTTTGGCAATTTCTAACATGTCTGAATGGCTGCACTTCATGGCACTTCAGCTCGCAATTCAGTTTGACTTGAAGGTAGTTCATTAGTGTGTCCAATTATAAATGAAAAAGGTAAACCCAACAGGCTGTTTTATCTGCTTTGTCAGCAGATAAAACATTTGGTGCAACTGGAGAAGAGACTTTTGTGGTCTTGGTCAATGAAACAACTTTCTTAGCCTGGCAATTCTAGAACAGCAAGCCTATCAATAACCAAAAGGCCTCTCCATAACTTGTTAACATAACACTGTAAAATGCATTTGCTAACTGCCATAGAAAGGTTTATACGTAACTCAGTGAAGGAAAAATACGGCCTCTAGAACAGTAACAAACAAACAAACATACTGGCAAAACAGGAGCGGAAACAAACGCACACATCCCAATCCGACACCAAAAATATTATTAAAAGGACCGATAACATATATTGTTATTGGATTTATTGGGATGACGTCATAATTCCTATTATCGGACCGATAATTATCGAACCAATAATTATCGTGCACCTCTACTTGGCAAAGTAACTGGTGTTACCTTTTATGTTTGTTTTTCATTTAAAAAAAAAAACAAACAAACAGTAACCTTTACTATGTTTGGAAATCGTTTAATGTTGTGAATCAACTGTTAAAGTTGTTAAAATTGCTCCCGTTTTTCCATTAGTTCCCTTCTGTCTACTTTCGACATGTTAAAGTTTTAAAACTGTTTCATCATTTAAAGATAGATTCAAGTCAAGATTTTGCCGATTTAGGAGTACTTTAGATAAAAAGTTACTTTAGTTCACAAGGAAGGTTCACTACAACCGAGCCTTTCTGAGAAGTCTACTGCTTCAAAATGGCGGCTGTTTGTTAACTCCGCTGTGTGTCATTTCACATGTAGTTCTATAGGCATTTGATATCAAGGCGTCATTCAACCAACGTAGTAACGCATCGTAACGCACATTGTCTCGTTGCCGAAACTGTGACAAAATCCGAACAGAGGAAAAAAAACGTAATGCACGAAAAATGTAGATTTTGAACGTACGGCGTACACATTTAAAAATCTGTGCTCACTTGTACAAATTACGCCGAAACCGTACAACTTGACAGGTATGCATTTACTCCGTTACATTTACTTGAATAACTTTTTGAGAAAAATGTACTTCTATGAGTAGTTTTACTCAGCCATACTGTTTACTTTTACTTGAGCAGATTTGTGAAGAAAAAACGCCCACTCTGAAGGCCAAATTATAAAGGACACGTCTGCGGAATGAATCCGCTAAGCTCCCTGTTGACTGCGTGCTCTGAGGTACGTTAGAAATAGGATGAAACACCGTCCTGTTGTGAGTTCTCGCGTGATCGCGCACGATAATGTGGCATTACAAACAAACACACGGAGTCTGTACTCAACATACAGTGTATCACAAAAGTGAGTACACCCCTTGCATTTCTGCAGATATTTAAGTATATCTTTTCATGGGACAACACTGACAAAATGACACTTTGACACAATGAAAAGTAGTCTTTGTGCAGCTTATATAATGAGTTAATCTATTTTCCCGTCAAGATATAGCCAATAATATCTAAACCCCTGGCAACAAAAGTGAGTACACCCCATGGAAACTACGTACATCCCTAAATATCCAAATTGAGTACTGCTTGTCATTTTCCCTCCAAAATGTCATCTGACTCGTTACAATAGTGCTGTCAGCATTGCTGCAGAGATTGAAGAGGTGGGGGTCAGCCTATTAGTGCTCAGACCATACGCCGTACTCGACATCAAATTGGTGTGCATGGCTGTCACCCCAGGAGGAAGCCTCTTCTGAAGACGGTACACTACAATGCCCGCAAACAGTTTGCTGAAGACATGTCAATAAAGCACATGGATTACTGGAACCATGCCCTATAGTCTGATGAGACAAAGATTATTTTGTTTGGTTCCGATGGTCTCAAGCATGTGTGGCGGCGACCAGGTGAGGAGTACAAAGATAAGTGTCATGCCTACAGTCAAGCATGGCTGTGGGAATGACCCCCCCCCCCCCCCAACCCCTCCACCACCTCTTCAATCTCTGCAGCAATTCTGACAGCACTCCTGTAACTAGTCACTTGACATTTTGGAGGGAAAATGACAAGCAGTACTCAATTTGGACATTTGGGGATGTAGTTTCTAAGGGGTGTACTCAATTTTGTTGCCAGGGGTTTAGATATTTTGAGGGGAAAGTAAATGAACTCTATTATGTAAGCTGCACACAGACTACTTTTCATTGTGTCAAAGTTTCATTTTGTCGGTGTTGTTCCATGAAAAGATATACAGTGATACCTCAGCTCACGAACGCTTAAGCTCACGAACTTTTCGCCTCAAGAACATTAAATTCGCGAGCATATAGTCTCTGCTGACGAACTAGTTTTCGGCGGACGAACCAATTCACGCGGTCGAAAAGCGCCACGAGAAGCTGACGCACGCTCACGGCGTCCCAGTTCGTCCCCTCACTTTCGTTGAGTGCGGACGTGGTTTGTGTTTGATAGACATTTTGGACCATATTGAGTGTACTTTTGCTATTATGGGACCGAAAAAGAGTTACCTACAGTCCTTATGGAAGGTGACTCGTGTTACCAATTCGCCCTCGACTGGTAATTGGCCGTGCTTTCAGCTTCCCACCGTAGTGAGAAGTGGACCGGCGAGTCACGTTGGCTCGTTGTCGTCGGTTGTCTTCGGTTCGCCCGATTTCCTCTCCAGAAAGGAGGCGGCGTGCATACAAACACCCAGAGGCGTCGGATGGCTTTTTGTGGGCACTTTTATTAACAACCAAAAGCATGTGGGGGGCACAGCAGTGGAGTCTACGCTAACTGCGCACTTTGCCGGTAACACTCTCCTTCCAAACAGTAACTCCCTCCCTCCCTCCTCCTCCCACTCCATTCCATCAAGCCATCAACTACCATCACAAAGGTAAATAAAACGACTTTATTATACAGTACAGTTTATTTCTTTAATTATAATACAATAGCACATTTATTATACATAAAATAAGGTATATTTTTGTGTAGTTTTAAGGCTTATTTAGTAGAAAATTATGTTTTATGGGGACCTGGGAACGGATTATTCTCATTTTAATGGTTTCTTATGGGAAATAAATGTTCGGAAGACGAACTTTTCGCCTTACACACACTTTCTGGGAACCAATTATGTTCGTGAGCTGAGGTATCACTGTACTTATATATCTGCAGAAATGCGAGGGGTGTACTCACTTTTGTGATACACTGTAGAAGCAGAAGGAGAGGTGGACTTGATTTGACTGAACATTTTTGATGCGTCCGGTATTACTTGGCCTTTACTCCGCGACTTTGTGCTACGCTCGTCATTACAGTTTTCCTTTTTTATTCTACATATTAGATTTTACTTCTTTTTTATTTTGCCAGTGACATCAACAATGGCTCTACCAGTTTAGCCAATGAGACAGAGCAACAATATTCACATGACTCCATTTTACCAATCAGACTCAAGCTTGCCGTTTTATTATCACGCCGGCCTGTTCAAACACACGCCGTCTTTAAAGCACCGTAAAAATTAAGCACTCCCGTCAACATGACTCGAAAAAACACAGATTTTAACCTCTCTCCAAGTTTTATTTGGCCCCGATTGCCCAGGGAAAACCGGAGATATGATCCTTTTAGTTTCATAATTGGAACTGTTTTCTCCACTAGACCCACTCATGCTCTTTTGACAAATAATGCTTCATTTCTGTATTTTTTTCTCTTGCTGAAATTTCATAATTGTATTTATTAATTTGGCTTAATGTGGTTATGTAATAGGTTATAGTCTTCTTCAAAGTATAATAACAGTTCATATAGATAAATAAAAAATACCATTGTTAAAAAAAAAGCAAACATCGTAAGCAGTTACTCACCATGTGACCTATTACTTGAGTATTCTTTTGACCAAATTTTTTTTTTACTCGTAATTGAGTACATTTTTTGGATGACTACTTTAACTTTTACTTGAGTAATATTATTATTGAAGTAACGCTACTTTTCCTTGAGTAAAATTTTTGGCTTCTCAACCCACCTCTGATACAGTATAAGATTTTGAGCCATCTCTTGAAAAGAGTCCAATGTTGATGGTTTTTAAACACTATACAGTATTACATTCCGGGTGAGGTAAACTGCTAAGCTAAACACACATACGACAATGACACATACAGTATTGTGCAATAAAATACAAAATATATTACGTTTTTTTTAAAGGCACGCTAGCTTAATGCTAATATACAATGGCTGATAGAAAAAAAATAATAGGTAAATAATAAGACGAGTTTTTTACACCTCTGATCATAGAGAAAATCATTTTTTGACCAAAAAAAAAAAAAAAAGGGCAACAAGCTGTTTTGTACAGTTACACATACGCGCATATAATATAAAGGCACATGTAATAGTGGGTATTAATTAAGTCATGACGTTGGGCGGGGAATCTGTGCCAGTGTAATTTTCTAACACCGATTTCTTTCACCCTTGAAATTCAGTCGCAAAACTTCTTGTGACCACATTTTTTAGTGTTAGAAAAATTATACTCAAACTTAGTGCTGCAATGATTAATCGATTAACTCGAGTAATTCGGTTACAACTAAAGCTTGGAATCAAATTTTGCTGCTTCGAGGATTCGCTTAGAGTTGCGTTGTAATGGTTTGTTTTGTAGTGTTTGCATTTAGTTTCATTGATATTGGGTGGATACACTACCCTCTATTGCAACACGGCTGGATCCAGTGCTCCCTGTTAAGACCAACGAAAGTTTTTGTTTGAGGTAATATGATTGTTTATGCATTCGTGATTTAATTCAGAGGTATATTTAGTAGTTTTTTGTGGGAATATGTGTTGGGACTATATGTTCAGAACATTATTTAAAAAAAAAAAAAGTTAACATTTTATAGCATTTAAGCTAGCGTACTTTTGCTATGAAAGTTTGCCAATTGTTCTTTTGTTGTACTTTAATCCCCATTTATTATTTTTTTACGATCAGGTATTTTAACTTATTGTTAAATGCATTTATTGCTCTTATGTAATGAAAGTGCAATTCTGCAACGCATTAAATGTTCCTACTCAGATTACTCGATTATTCAAACTAACTGATTGATAGATTAATCGATTACTTAAATAATCGAAAGATGAAGCCCTACTCAAACTTCAATGTCAGAGATTTACTTCCATAAATCTTGCATATACTTGCATTTGATTGGCTAAAATAGTACCAGCATTCATAAAATGGCTGCCAACATTAAAGATGGCCACTTCCTGGGAAATACTAACATTTACTGCAGGTTATCTTTACTATTAGACACCAGAAAAATTTTAATCCTATGTTTTTTCAATTTAAAAATAATATATCCGCTGTGATGCACATGATATAAGTGTTGTCTGTCCCTTTAAGTCTATATTATAGCGCAATAGCCCAAATTCCCTGTATAATACTTAAGGGATAAGGAGTCTGTTTTCCCAGCAGGGACCATTTTAGTATTTCTGAATGCTCAATTTATGGTAACAATCAACATCAAACAAATGTTTATTATAATTTATTATGAGCATTTAAGATTTAAAAAAAAAAAAAAAGTCCCCTGAGCTTTTATTTGTGGCCTATGCATGTGAATCAGATTAATATGCAGTCGATGGTTGAAAGTAGAAATGTAACAAAAGAACTGCATCAAAAATTCTGCTATCACAGAGCTAATCCTTTGACAATTCATGCCTATCATTGTGGTTGTAGCAGTAACTGTTGTGTTCCTCTTACATGGCTACATAAGAAAACACTTATTATTTAACTCATTCACAGCTATAAACTGTGATCGATGTTCAATCATTTTTAACTAGGAGATCTGGCGGCAAATGATCATTTGAGTTCACAGTTCAAACAACAAGGAACGTCCATCGCCATGCATGAATAAGTGAAAGTTGGAATATTTGATGCCGTTCTTGCATTATATTGAAATGTTCAGTTCATGGGAGGATGCCTGATTTTTTGCACCAGAGAGTAAACGTTAACGAGCGGGTCTCTTTAACAAAAATTATATTTATATTGGATGATTCATTGCAAATTCTTCCACTGTGCAATAACGAAGTGCTGCTAATTAACATATTTCACGCTTAACTGTCAGAGCCAAAAATGTATTATTAGTCTTTTTAAAATAGGCGAATGCAGTCAAACTTTGTGTGTTTTCCCACGTTTTTTTTAGCACACTGTTACTGTTACCACTGTCTTGTTAGTCACGGCCTAACATGTACATATGTAGCTCACATCAATATCCTAACATTGATCGGGGGGGTGGAGGTGGCGAATTGTTGATGTCGTCTACATGGAGGTCAGTGTTGTGCACATTCGATTGAAACGTTTCACGCTTGGCTGCAGTCATCAGTGGAGCCTTGCTTTGTCTTAACCCTTTATAGGGCACTCAATGGCTGCCGTTGACGGTGCTAGACGTCCAATCCATTTTGACTGGGAGGGTCGGCAGTTGTCAAGGCCGTTGAAATGTGAGAATGTACTAGTACAAATGAATAGGATGTCTATCGCTGTCAATCGTAGGCAGAGGTGGATGAAGTACTCACTTAGGCTAGGTTCACACTGCAGGTCTTAATGCACAAATCCGATGTTTTGTCTTATCTGTGTTTTTTGGCGTGCCCGTTCAGACTGCTTTTGTCCATTGAGCCCATTCAAGTATGAGCAGTCTGACACGCGCTGATCAAAATTAACCAAATGCGCAGAAGCATCATAACGAATGACTACACATGTTGACACAGTATGTCATTCCAGGGTGATCATGTTTTGGTTTCCAAAAAGAGGACATAAATAACAGACATAAACTAGGCCTGCAAGCAAGACTGAACGGGCCCTCGCACTTTGGCGCAATTCGGACAGCACGCAGGTCAGGGTGGTGGCGGATCGTCTCCCTCTCATCATCTCCTGAGAATCTAACTTGCTCGGAACTCGCCTCTTTTTTGGGGATTAGAAATACACTCACACACCTAGGTGAAAAAGCCCCTATTGAAGAGAGTCCTACAAAAAAGGAGGTGCTACTGAGCTGTGCAGTCACGCCTTTATTCAAAACCAAAATGATTCTTCTAATTGGGCCAATTTGACCAAGTGTGCCAAATTCTGTGGGTCTATAAGATGCCTAAGTCCCTGAAAAATATGATTCCTTTTAATGGCGAGCAAAAGGTCATGACGGCGAGAGACAGACGTGTGGACATGGGCCTTAAAATGGAATCTTAAAAAAAGGTCTTGAAACTACAATGACCAACCTGAAAAGAACTGGACATGTATAAGTAAAATGAGTGACTTTCTGTTGCCATTGGTTGGTGGTGTAGGGTTGATGCAAATGACCCCTACAGGACCCTTCAGGGTACGGCTCTCAAGCACGGGAAGTTTGGCGCAGATATGCTGTATGTCTGTTCAGAATTTGTGGCGAGAGGAAATGGCAATAGTCATCTTCACTTTCCTATTGGACCCCTCTACTTCAACGAAACCTCAACATTTTTCATCAGAGCACCTGAACACATGTCTTAAGGCTCCCCTGATGCAAGTTTGAGGTCAATAGATTTTTTCCCTCCTGGAGGAGGAGCCTGTCTCATAAAAAAGGGCATTTCCTGTTCCCATTGGCTGCGCCAGACCTAATGGGTAATTTTTCCAATGCAGTTGTGTTCAGGCTGGGATACCTCACATACATGTCAGATATGAAAAAGGTTGAACAGTGTATCAAGGAGTTATTAGTCATCTTCTGAATTTGGTGTTTTGCCAAAAAAATGGCCGACTTTGGCACCCCGTGAAGGTCAAGCCCGTGAATGAAAACTCACCATTTTCAGAACATAAGATCTCATATGTCTCATGAACATTTTCATCAATTTTGAGGAGGATCCAACGAACTCCCTAGGCACCAATGTCTCAAATGTGCACCCTGTTAATCGATAAAAACTAAACCCAAAATACCCGATTTCCTGTTGGGTTTGGAATATGGGTGCAAGAGACTTTTTGGAGCAGTTTTGCACAACGTACTCCCCAAATTTGATCACTCTAGGTTGAAAAAACCTAAATGGGAACCTTTTTTAAAAATTGAAGGGAGCAACATGAAGCCATTTTGTTACATTTTTTTGCAACGTTGCAAAATTATCGAAATTTACGCGCAGCCGCATGTATGTGCAAATCTTGATAAGTTTTCGAGCATGTTCAGGCCTCCAAATTGGCCATTTTCATTTCCCAAGGAGAAAAAAATATACAGTGCCTTGCAAAAGTATTCAGCCCCCTTGAATCTTGCAACCTTTCGCCACATTTGAGGCTTCAAACATAAATATATGAAATTTAATTTTTTTGTCAAGAATCAACAACAAGTGGGACACAATCGTGAAGTGGAACAACATTTATTGGATAATTTAAACTTTTTTAACAAATAAAAAACTGAAAAGTGGGGCGTGCAATATTATTCGGCCCCTTTACTTTCAGTGCAGCAAACTCACTCCAGAAGTTCAGTGAAGATCTCTGAATGATCCAATGTTGTCCTAAATGACCGACGATGATAAATAGAATCCACCTGTGTGTAATATAGTCTCCGTATAAATGCACCTGCTCTGTGATAGTCTCAGGATTCTGTTTAAAGTGCAGAGAGCATTATGAAAACCAAGGAACACACCAGGCAGGTCCGAGATACTGTTGTGGAGAAGTTTAAAGCCGGATTTGGATACAAAAAGATTTCCCAAGCTTTAAACATCTCAAGGAGCACTGTGCAAGCCATCATATTGAAATGGAAGGAGCATCAGACCACTGCAAATCTACCAAGACCCGGCCAGCCAAGAGGCCCATGATCACTCTGGATGAACTGCAGAGATCTACAGCTGAGGTGGGAGAGTCTGTCCATAGGACAACAATCAGTCGTACATTGCACAAATCTGGCCTTTATGGCAGAGTGGCAAGAAGAAAGCCATTTCTCAAAGATATCCATAAAAAGTCTCGTTTAAAGTTTGCCACAAGCCACCTGGGAGACACACCAAACATGTGGAAGAAGGTGCTCTGGTCAGATGAAACCAAAATTGAACTTTTTGGCCACAATGCAAAACGATATGTTTGGCGTAAAAGCAACACAGCTCATCACCCTGAACACACCATCCCCACTGTCAAACATGGTGGTGGCAGCATCATGGTTTGGGCCTGCTTTTCTTCAGCAGGGACAGGGAAGATGGTTAAAATCGACGGGAAGATGGATGCAGCCAAATACAGGAACATTCTGGAAGAAAACCTGTTGGTATCTGCACAAGACCTGAGACTGGGACGGAGATTTATCTTCCAACAGGACAATGATCCAAAACATAAAGCCAAATCTACAATGGAATGGTTCAAAAATAAACGTATCCAGGTGTTAGAATGGCCAAGTCAAAGTCCAGACCTGAATCCAATCGAGAATCTGTGGAAAGAGCTGAAGACTGCTGTTCACAAACACTCTCCATCCAACCTCACTGAGCTCGAGCTGTTTTGCAAGGAAGAATGGCCAAGAATGTCAGTCTCTCGATGTGCAAAACTGATAGAAACATACCCCAAGCGACTTGCAGCTGTAATTGGAGCAAAAGCTACAAAGTAGTAACGCAAGGGGGCCGAATAATATTGCACGCTCCACTTTTCAAATTTTGTTCCACTTCACGATTGTGTCCCACTTGTTGTTGATTCTTGACAAAAAATTAAAATTTTATATCTTTATCTTTGAAGCCTGAAATGTGGCGAAAGGTTGCAAGGTTCAAGGGGGCCAAATACTTTTGCAAGGCACTGTATATATTCCTTTGCATTACAATAAGGCTCTTGCACACTTAGTGCACCTAATAATCCCTGATTAGTCTTATATTCAAAATTTATATGGAATGATAAAACGCATGCACGCGCTGTGCGTGCATGACGCAAACACAAAGCCTTATGTGTGTGCGTCAGTTTACCCCGACCGACTAGGTCATGTAAGCAATACACGATACAATAAACGAAAACATCGGATTCGTGCATTAAGACCTGTGGTATGAACCTAGTGGATGTGTATTTATGCTAGGTTCATACCGCCGCCACATTCTGGAAATATGTGATCCAGATCCAAATTAAACCACATATGAAAGTGACCCAGATCAGATTTGAAATGGTCCAGTCCTATGCGACTTGTCCCGTTCAGACAGTCACGTTAATGCTTCACTCAAGTCGGAAAAACACGAAAAAATCAGATTCGTGCATTAAGACTTGCTTAATTGCTGCATTAATTCTGATTTGGGGGACTTGACAGTTCAGAATGCCACCGCATTCTGGAAATTTGGGGCCCAGATCCGATTTAAACCACATACGGAAATGACGCAGATTGGATTTGAAATGGTCCATTTCTATGCGACTTGTCCCGTTCAGACCATGATGATAATGCTGGGGTGGGCAAACTATTCCGCAAAGGGCTGCAGTGGGTGCGGGTTTTTGTTCATACCCATCATGAGGACAGCCTTTCAGTAATTTAGTATTTTTACAAGTGCAATCAGTTGATTGCAGTCAGGTGCTTCTTGTTTCCGCTGAAACCTCTTTGGTTAAAATGTCTGTGCTGAATCAGTTGGAACAAAGACCAGGACCAACTGCGGCCCTCGAGAACCGGTTTGCCCGCCTCTGTGTTAATGCCTCACTCAAGTCGGAAAAACACAAAAAAAATCAGATTAGTGCATTAAGACTTGCATAATTGCTGCATGAATTCCAATTTGGGGGACTTGACAGTTCAGACCGCCACCACATTCTGGAAAAATGTGGCCCAGATCCGATTTAAACCACATACGAAAATGACCCAGATCGGATTTGAAATGGTCCATTTCTATGCGACTTGTCCCGTTCAGACCATGATATTAATGCCTCACTCGAGTCGGAAAAACACAAAAAAATCAGATTCGTGCATAAAGACTTGCGTAATTGCTGCATGAATTCCGATTTGGGGGGCTTGACAATTCAGACCGCCACCACATTCTGGTACGATTTAAACCACATACGAAAATGACCCAGATCGGATTTAAAATGGTCCATTTCTATGCGACTTGTTTCGTCCAGACCATGATGTTAATGCCTCACTCGAGTCGGAAAGACACAAAAAAATCAGATTAGTGCATTAAGACTTGCGTACTTGCTGCATGAATTCCAATTTGGGGGACTTGACAGTTCAGACTGCCACCGCATTCTGGAAAAATGAGGCCCAGACCAGATTTAAACCACATACGAAAATGACCCAGATCGGATTTGAAATGGTCCATTTCTATGCGACTTGTCCTGTTCAGACCATGATATTAATGCCTCACTTGAGTCAGAAAAACACAAAAAAATCAGATTCGTGCATTAAGACTTGCGTAATTGCTGCATGAATTCCGATTTAGGGGGCTTGACAGTTCAGACTGCCACCACATTCTGGAAAAATGTGGCCCAGATCTGATTTAAGCCACATACGAAAATGACCCAGATTGGATTTGAAACGGTCCATTTCTATGTGATTTGTCCCGTTCAGACCATGATGTTAATGCCTCAATCGAGTCGGAAAAACAGGAAAAAAATCTGATTTGCGCATTGAGACGTTTGTAATTGTTGCATGAATTCCGATTAAGACCGTCAAGTTAATGCCTCACTTGAACGGGACAGGTTGCATAAAAGTAGACCATTTCAAATCCAATCTGAAAAAATCACGGAAAAATCAGATTCTTAAATTAAGACCTGCGGTATGAACCAAGCAGAAGTGTATGTAGGCTAAGTTCATACTGCAAGTCTTAATGCAAGAATCTTATTTTTTCGTGTTTTTCAGACTTGAGTGAGGTCTGAACGGCACAAGTCGCATAATGGTGGATCATTTCAAATCCGATCTGGGTCACTTTCGTATGTGGTTAAAATCCGACCTGGGCCACATTTTTCCAGAATGTGGTAGCGGTCTGAACTGTCAAGTTCCCCAAATCAGAATTCGTGCAGCAATTACGTCAGCAAAGAGCGAGAGAGACAGGGCGCTACCGTACTGATGGAGTGGTGGATTAGTGTTAGCACCTAGCTTGAACGCGGCTATTAGGGAAGAGGAGGGCTTGACAACAGTCATAAAAAAATAAAATGGGGTTGGAATAAACCTGAGAATGTTCAGTTTTCATTTTATGCTCCAAATGAGCAATATTTCAAGATTGCTTACACAGCCGAGAGTCTGAGCAAACTGTCCGTATGTGTGTGCGTCATGTGTAGTCATTTGTTTTGATGCTTTAGCACATGCGGGTCAGTTATCTGAGCAAATCTCGGACTGCGAATTAGTGCGTATGGGTGATGCCTGAACAGCCTCAATGGGCAAAGGCAGTCTGAACGGGCACGTCAAAAACACAGATACGACAAAAAAAAAATCGGAATTCTGCATTAAAACTTGCAGTATTAACTTAGCCTTCTATGCGACTTGACCTGTTCAGACCGGTGTGTTAGTGCCTCACTCGAGTCAGAAAAACACGAAAAAATCGGATTCGTGCATTAAAACCTGCGGTCTGAACCTAGTCTTAGGCTAGATGTAAAAGATCCGGACTGGACACAGTTACTGGATCGAAGTTAGTGACAAAATTGACACTTAATGACATCTGTCATAAGCATTCGTTAATGCTCCCGACAGCGCCAGGTCATAATCATGACAGTCTTATAACGCCACTGTCAAATAAAGTGTTACCAAATAGACACTCGTCCTAAAAAGGGTTAATGATGTTTGGATTGAAGGACAAATACACACACATGACACATTTATTCATAAGTAATGTTCACTGGAAAATCCATTAAAAAAAAAAAAAACACAGTGGTCATCACATTACCTCCACAGGGTTTGTCTCACCTCTTTCCCGCACCGACCAGATTTTTTTTTTTTTTTGAAATAAAACATATTTTGTAAATAATGTACATTTGTCTCTTTGTTTTGCAATAAAACCCATTGAAAATGATGGCATTGTTTTCTCAGAAGATGCGTTTGGATCAATGCGCGATTGCGTAAGAGGCGATCGATGCGCTTGGCTCGCAGATGAATGTGCATTATGACACATCGGCTCTGCAAATTTAGTTAATTTCCGTGCCCGCCCTGAGACGTAGTCAGGGACCCTATCGATCCGGATTTGATTTGGTTCTACATATAGGAGCTCGCCTCCGCCTCGGGGCTTTTTCCACATTAGCCAATGAAAGTGCTACGCAGCTCAGCTCACAGTCAAAATACTCACTGCGCTGCCTTTTGTGTACATAAACAGCGTTTTAAATGAATGCTGTCAAAGTTGTTACGCAACTGTAGTCGTACAGTACAACCAAATCTTAGCAAGTAGGAGCTTTTCGTTGATTTCTGCTGAATAAAATCCACATGACTAGCAGCTTACAAGACGTGTAACCATAACGATCTGGATTGATTAATCGATTGATTAAGCACAATTGAATCAAAATCGATTAAAACACTTCACCAGTGATGAATATCTTCATCCTTTTTAGTATGCTGTTTAGATAAAAACAATGGCTTTCACTGAAACGTCTGAAAAAAAAATCGAAAATTTCATTGTATTTTTTTTATTATTTTCACTTACTGGAAGTCCTGGGGTTTTTTTGGCTAAGAAAATACCAGAAAGGCATTAAATGACACCGATACCAAACTGAATACCGGGCTTTGTCAAACAATAGACCCTACTCACGTGACGTCACAGCCACACCCCCACGCCATGTTGTCCGTATACTCGTCATGTTAATGCATTAGCGCTTCGTAAATTCCTCCTATTATGGCGTGTTTTCTGCTCGTTAACATTAATAATCAAAATGGTGATGTCGTGTGTGGCGGTCGGTTGCAAAAACAGAGAAGATAGACGGAGAGACTTGAAGTTTTACTGTATTCCGAGAGGCCCGAAGAGGAGCCCGAGATTGACTGCTGCAATTCGACGAGAAAACTGGGCTCCAAACGACTACCACAGATTATGTAGTAGTCATTTTATATCTGGTATGATGCATTTAATATATATTTAGAGGGTTTTGGGCTGACAACCACAATTAAGATCATTGCTAGGCTAATCGCCGACAACATACACTCAGACGTTGTGAATGAACTACCTAAAAATATATAATTATAAGGGGATAATCAGACAGTTGTCATACAATTAATTTACAATTTCACTATTGAGGCCAAAAGCCAAAAAATAAATTCAACTAGGGACAATCTGGAGTAGTGCTATCGCACTTCATATTTATTACATATTATATATGTATGTAGTGAGAGTGCTATCGCTAAGCCATATAAACATTAAAAGCCCTAGCTCCATTGACAAATGACATGAAATACATTAGACTTGACAGTGGATGTTAGCAAGAACAAAAGATTTTGAATTGAAAATTTCATAACTCACCTTCCGAGCACAAGATTCCTGCCGAATTTTCGTGTACGAGGACCTGTTTCGCTCAACCAGCAACGTAGCATTTATAAGCCTCCAAGCTCTTAAAGTTTTTCAAACTTTCGTGAGAATAGGCTGATTTTGTGTGGACAAGATAGTTGTAAATATCAGGATTGCAGATGTCAGGCAAATACGGCGAAGCCAGCGGGTCGAAAAACATCGATTTAGGCATCAAATACGGATCTGGCGAATGGATAAACTGAAGCTTTTCCACGTAACGCCTTTTATGCAACGCATCCAATGAGTTTACAGCGTCAGATAACACCGGGGCTTCCATGAATTGCTCTATAACTTGCTCGACTAATTGAAAACAATGAGAATAGGTCTAAAAAATAGGTACAATATGGCGGCCGGAAACAGCGACACGCCCATTTTGTGACGTAGGTGAGTAGGGTCTATAGGCCACTAAAAGAAGCAATCAAGCAGGCCACACCCCTATACCCTCCTGTGGAGTCGCTGCCTCGGTGTGAAGGAGTGGGGGGGTTTCACTATGGATAGCTGCATTTAGCATCTTGCATATAAGAGAGACGGGTGGACTTCTTGGTCGGTCTTGCAAAGGAATTGGCTCACTCTTATGTCGGCACAAAGAAGGCGCAGAAGGAAAATTTGCTTCAGCAACAACCTTTATGCTGCTATCGACCTCAAACAAGTGCATCTGATACAGGATGATACATGGAGTGGCGGTGGACTTATGATAGGCTGACTAACCGGTCTTTCAGTGTTAGAATTCTATCTGATAGACTAGTGTTTAAAATACTTACAGTGGGGCAAACAAGTATTTAATCAACCACTAATTGTGCAAGTTCTCCCACTTGAAAATATTATAGAGGCCTGTAATTGTCAACATGGGTAAACCTCAACCATGAGAGACAGAATGTGGGGAAAAAAACAACAGAAAATCACATTGTTTGATTTTTAAAGAATTATTTGCAAATCATGGTGGAAAATAAGTATTTGGTCTATACCAACTGTTCATCTCAATGTTTTTTATGTACCCTTTGTTGGTAATAAAGGAGGCCAAATGTTTTCTGTAACTCTTCACAAGCTTTTCACACACTGTCGCTGGTATTTTGGCCCATTCCTCCATGCAGATCTCCTCTAGAGCAGTGATGTTTTGGGGCTGTCGTTGGGCAACACGGACGTTCAACTCCCTCCTCACCCCGTGGCGTCAAAAAGATAACAAGAACGTGAGCAAAAATCCCAGAACCACATGGGAGGATCTAGTGAATGACCTACAGAGAGCTGGGACCACAGTAACAAAGGCTACTATCAGTAACACAATGCGCCGCCAGGGACTCAAATCCTGCACTGCCAGACGTGTCCCCCTGCTGAAGAAAGTACACGTCCAGGCCCGTCTGCGGTTCATTAGAGAGCATTTGGATGATCCAGAAGAGGACTGGGAGAATGTGTTATGGTCAGACAAAACCAAAATAGAATTTTTTGGTAGAAACACAGGTTCTCTTGTTTTCTTGGAGGAAAAATAATACTGAATTGCACCATACCCACTGTGAAGCATGGGGGTGGAAAACATCATGGTTTGGGGCTGTTTTTCTGCAAAGGGACCAGGCCGACTGATCTGTCTAAAGGAAAGAATGAATGGGGCCATGTATCGAGAGATTTTGAGTGAAAATCTCCTTCCGTCAGCAAGGGCATCGAAGATGAGACATGGCTGGGTCTTTCAGCATGACAATGATCCCAAACACACAGCCAGGGCATCAAAGGAGTGGCTTCGTAAGAAGCATTTCAAGGTCCTGGAGTGGCCTAGCCAGTCTCCAGATCTCAACCCCATAGAAAATCTGTGGAGGGAGTTGAAAGTCCGTGTTGCCCAACGACAGCCCCAAAACATCACTGCTCTAGAGGAGATCTGCGCAGAGGAACGGGCCAAAATACCAGCAACTGTGTGAAAAGCTTGTGAAGAGTTACAGAAAACGTTTGGCCTCCGTTATTACCAACAAAGGGTACATAACAAAGTATTGAGATGAACTGTTGGTATAGACCAAATACTTATTTTCCACCATGATTTGCAAATAAATTATTTAAAAATCAAACTGTGATTTTCTGTTTTTTTTCCACATTCTGTCTCTCATGGTTGAGTTTTAACCATGTTGACAATTACAGGCCTCTCACATATTTTCAAGTGGGAGGACTTGCACAATCAGTGGTTGACTAAATACCTATTTGCCTTACTGTATTTGCAGCTGTAACACACAAATAAATTGTTAAAAAACCATGCATTGTGATTTCTGGATTTTTCTTTTTAGATCATCTCTCTCACATTGGACATGCACCTCCAATGAAAATTTCAGACTCCTCTATGATTTCTAAGTGTGAGAACAAACAACAGGGTGTTCAAATACCTATTTTCATTACTGTAATTTAGAGTAACTAATATTAATGCAGTCATAAGCAAGCCAGTGTTTCCAGTTTTATTTTTTTTTATGTTATTTGTTTTTCCCTCAAGCGGGAGCAGGCCATCATCAAAACAAATACAATCTGCATTAGGGGTGTGACAAAATATTGAAATGGTGATATATCGTGATACTTTGTACACCAAAAGGTTAACGGTATGCTCCTGCCAAGAATCGAGATATCGTTTTAAAAAGGTGTCAAAATTAAAAAAAAAAAAAAAAAAAAAAAAAAGGAACCAGCAAGTTGCTACCAAAATCTTCCACCATAATAGTGTCTCAGGTAACTCTAAGGCTGCCATTGACGGTGCTCGACGCCCAATCCAACTAGACTGGGAACATTCGTTCATTCGAAATAGGGCTACAGCTATCGATTATTTTAGTAGGCGATTAATCGATGAACTATTTACTTCCAATAATCGAGTAATCGGATAAGGGACATAAAAAAATTAAAATACCTGAGCTGAGCCTCACTTGGTATATACTGTATATATTAGGGCTGTCAAAATTATCGCGTTAACGGGCGGTAATTGATTTTTAATAATTAATCATGTTAAAATATTTGACGCCATTAACGCACTTTTCCCGCTCAAACAGATTAAAATGACAGCACAGTGTCATGTGCACTTGTTACTTGTGTTTTTTGGAGTTTTGTCGCCCTCTGCTGCCGCTTGGGTGCTACTGATTTTATGGGTTTCAGCACCATGAGAATTGTGTAATTATTGACATCAACAATGGTGAGCTACTGGTTTATTTTTTGATTGAAAATTTTACAAATTTTTTAAATATGAAAACATTAAGAGGGGTTTTGATATAAAATTTCTATAACTTGTACTAACATTTATCTTTTAAGAACTAGTCTTTCTATCCATGGATTGCTTTAACAGAATGTTAATGTTAATGCCATCTTGTTAATTTATTGTTATAATAAACAAATTCAGTACTTATGTACAGAATGTTGAATGTAGATATCCGTCTTGTGTCTTATCTTTCCATTCCAACAATAATTTACAGAAAAATATGGCATATTTTACAGATGGTTTGAATTGCAATTCATTACGATTAATAAATTTTTAAGCTGTAATTAACTCGATTAAAAATTTTTATCGTTTGACAGCCCTAATATATATATATATATATATATATATATATATATAGGGCTGTCAAACGATTAAAATTCACAGCTTAAAAATTAATTAGCAATTGTAATTAATTAATTAGCTCGCCATTGTTGATGTCATTAAACCATGCTCACTCCCCAAACCCATAAAATCATTTGGAGCTAAGCGCCAGCAGAGGGCGCCAAAACACAAAAAACAAGTAACAAGCGGACATTACACTGCTGTCATTTTAATCTGAGCGGGGCATGTGCATTAATTGCGTCAAATATTTTAACGTGATTAATTTAAAAAATTAATTACCACCCGTTAACGCAATAATTTTGACAGCCCTAATATATATATATATATATATATATATATATATATATATATATATATATATATATATATATATATATATATATATATATATATATATATATATATATATATGTACTGTTTGTTTGTGTATAAATTTTAATTAAGTTTAAGCTAGTATGTGGAGTTACGTGTGAGCGATTTGCTAGGAGAATTGTAAATACCGTAATTTTCGCACTATAAGGCGCACCTGACTATAAGCCACCACCCACCAAATTTGTCACGGAAATGATATTTTTTCATCAGGCACCTTTCGACAAAATTCGACGTTTTGAAGTCAAAAAGGGTGTGTAGATCTGAGGAGAAAATTTTCAAGACGGTGTTGGGAGATATTTTTTAATGTCGGACGCTTGGTATGCAAGCGGGGAAAGCGGCACAAAGCCAAAAAAGCGCACCAGAGTGGCCAAAACATTAACTTATTTCAACGAAACAAAGGAGGGTACACTTTTGTGTCCTGTCTCTTCAATGCCAAGCTTGGCTTCACGTCGGCTGTGAATGAAAACCTGAAGCGCCGTCACCCAGTTGTAATTTGGGAAAACGACAGGAGACAATTACAAGCTGGCATCTAACTAATTAACGACATGTTATATTGAAGTTGCTAAGCCTGTCGCGATATGCAATGAATCCATTTATCGCACGGTAAATAAAAATGAGGGCGGTAATTTTCACAGCTGTGTTTTATCATCGCGTTCGTGCCTGCATACATTTGTGCATGCGTGTACACGTGCGTATAGATGGCAAATGAGACACCAGTTCCTTTCACAGATGTTTATTGGTCATCAACACACTGTAGAATTAAAGTTCAGACATACAAAATAAGGAAACACATCTATATTAAACACTGTAAACGTTAGCATTGCTACGTTGAAGCTAATGGGGAAAAGGACCACCTATTTTAGGCTGCTAGAAAATATTGGCAGTCTTCTCCAAAACGCAAACTTAGGGTTAAAAGGTGACACTTCAAACAAGAAAAATTGCTGGTTAACAGCATTTGCAAACGAAAAAAATGAAGACAATTGATTACTGACACCACATGCAATGACAAAAAGAGCTTTTTTGAGTAAAGCTTACTGTTAGCGGTTTAGCGAACGTACTTCCGGTGAGCGTTTCAAAATAAAAGCATGTCATGTTCGTCATATAAATAACGATTTCTGGAGTTAATCCCACATACTCCAGAATTCAGATTCTACATTAAGAATAGCTTTAAAATGACACGCTTTATGAAAAATCTGATTGGCAATGATTATAATACATTATAATGCTAGATATTTTTTTAAGAATAATTTTGAATCATGTTGGAAATGCGAAGTCAGTGTTCAGAATCTGTTTACATTCCATTCTTTTGCACTACTTAATGCTATCAGCATTGTCTATTTGTGATTTATTGTTGTTATTTACGTGTTTATTTTTACTTTATTTAAGAATTTAAGTGTTCTAAAATGTTTTTGTGAATTAATAAGCGTCATCAAAATTTTTATTACTAAATTAGTAAAAAAAAGGGAGAAAAAATATTAGATTAGTCGACTAATCATAAAAATAATCAGCTGACTAATCGGGAGAAAATTAGTCGTTTGGGACAGCCCTAGTTGTAAAGTGTAAATGAACATACTGTATTTCCTCCACACACACACACCAAAAGATATTAACCAGTACCACTTTATTTGACAGCGACATTATATGACTGTTGTAAGAACAAATGAACTACCACGAAGCCTTGAACCAATTGACTGCAAAGCTTCATTGCTTCAAGAAGCTTCATTTGGCCATCATTGCTCCTTTGGAGGAGACAGTCAACCTCTGATGCCACCTGCGGTCAACACTATTGTTGTCCAACATGCCTCCCAACATGCACTCCAACACTAAAGATGTAAATAACGATCAAAATTCATGTTCTGTGCTAATTATTTCTTCAGTAACTGTTCCAGTTGTTTCATCGATTGCTAGTTATGGTATTTGGTAACACTTTATTTGACAGTGGTGCCATAAGACTGTCATCAGACAATCATAATTATGACATGACACTACCATAAGCATAATGAATGCTTATAACAGATGTAATTTAGTGTTATCCGGCAAATGATCTCACTATGAATGCATGTAAAAGATCCGAGCTTGACATAAATGGAGTTAGTGACATTTAATGACAACCGTCATAAGCATTCACTAATGCTCATGATAGAGTCATGTCACAAGTATGACAGTCCTATGACGCCCCTGTCAAGTAAAGTGTTACCTATTAACCCAAATAAATGATCAAATAAGCCGCACTGGACTGGAATACAAGCCGCAGTATTCAAAATGAACGGAAAAAGTAGCGGCTTATAGTCCGAAAATTAAGGTACATTAGCATTCATAGCATTTAAGCTACCAAACTTTTGTTAGGTGAATTAGGCTTATTAAATCTACTAAATTTTTAAATTGATCAGACTAGATGGACGTTTGAACACCAATTGTTTTGTGTCAAGTGTTTTACTGTTGAAATGTGTGTCGTTTTGAACATGTGTACATATGTGTATTACAGCTTTACAAATTGTCAAAAGTGAAGGAAGTAAAAAGCTTCAAAAAGTACAATTGCCTTGTTTCCTGTCTGTAAAGCTAAACAACTTCATGTTGAGTGAGAACAGAACACGTCATAATAATAAATTAAAAAATAAGATCCTGTGAGGAACAATAAGGTACTGTTTAAGGCGACTAAAAAAAAAACTAGTGCTGTCAAATTTATCGTGTTAACGGGCGGTAATTAATTTTTCGAATTAATCACGTTAAAATATTTGACGCATTTGACGCATGCGCGGAATGACCCGCTCATGCATTGCCTCAAACAGATTACAATGACGCCGTTTATTGCACATTGAGAGCTAAGAGGCAGAGAAAGGTGTGTTGTTTTGTGCTTTTTCTTAACAAAGGTATACCCAACGTGATGTGCTGGCACTTTGTTTCTTTATTAGCACATTCAGCTTCAACATTAACACAGCTTACGGCTCTCGGCAGGCCGTAACTCTAACTCGAGAGTAAACAACATTGGGGCTGCGTGCACTTCAGGGTGCCTTGGATAATTCTATATCAGAATATTACAAAAGGCGAGTAGACACAGGCGTTCATTGGACCGCACCGTTTATTGTCATAAGCTTCACTAACTTCTTTACAACAAACATGAGTACTATTTAGTGAAAGCACAACAAAAATAATACCTCTAAAAAAAAAATAATGTTCACAAAAAGAAAAGCGCTTCAATCTGTATTAATGAGGCCCTATTCTCACCCAGTTAAACAACAGTACAAAGAGAACTGGCATTCCCAATCAAAATAGCTATGTAAAATACACATAAAACTTAGTCAGACTTTGGTCAAACTCTATTCAAGTATTTCGTTTAGTTCAACAAATACACTGGATGGCAATATTTAGTCCCAATATACAAACTATCAGAGGTCTCGTACGTTGTGAAGCCAGCACTCAAATGACTGCGATGGACCAGTAAACAGGGAACTACGGCGTCAGTCGAGGGGCAAAACACACTCATTGGCTTGATTTCGAAGTAATTTAAAACTCGCCATTGACACCTTGTTGTGTATTTCAATCACTAACTTACGTAGCTAAAGACACTGTGGAAGAACGGCAGGGAGCCCATGTGACGTCCTGCTCGGTGACGTCAACAATAGCGAGCTACTAGTTTATTTCTTGATTGAAAATTTTACAGATTTTATTAAAACGAAAACATTAAGAGGGGTTTTAACTAGGGCTGTCAAACGATTAAAATTTTTAATCGAGTTAATTACAGCTTAAAAATTAATTAATCGTAATTAATCGCAATTAATCGCAATTCAAACCATCTATAATATATGCCATATTTTTCTGTAAATTATATATATATTCTGTAAAATAAATTGTTGGAATGGAAAGATAAGACACAAGATGGATATATACATTCAACATAAGGACTGTAGTGGGCATTTCACTTTACTGTCATTTAAATCTGTCTATGCTGTCCTCACTCCGAAGCGTCTACTTTTTCCAAAGCTAGACAGCTAGTGAACGACGCCTTAATAATTAGACTTCTTCCTTTTTCATCTGATTTATAAATAAAATGTCCTCAAACCATTGTCCTCTTTAGACCGTCGTAAAAATACAAAATAGAAGTACACAAGCATTGCATTAGCAACAACGTTAGCTTAGCACGCTATACAGGTTCACTAAACATAAACAAAAAGCGTCTCATACAAAAAATATAACATTTCGCTTACTAACATAATATGTACATTCTTTACAACAACCATACTTACGGACAAATCTTGTCCAAGGATCATATAAGCACAACATTATCAGCCCGAGACGTCGTGCAGCCATAATGAAGAAAGAAAAGAAGAAAATAATAAACCATGTCGCAAAGCGACCACAAGAGTTCGCTGTTGGACAGCACAAAAAGCCTTGCTGTAAAACTTACCAAAAGGCAGAATACTTTCTGAGCGGGACATGTGCGTTAATTGCGTCAAATATTTTAACGTGATTAATTTAAAAAATTAATTACCGCGCGTTAACGCGATAATTTTGACAGCCCTAGTTTTAACATAAAATTACTATAACTTGTACTAACATTTATCTTTTAAGAACAACAAGTCTTTCTATCCTTGGATCCCTTTAACAGAAAGAATGTTAACAATGTTAATGCCATCTTGTGGATTTATTGTTATAATAAACAAAATACAGTACCTATGTATAGTATGTTGAATGTACTGTATATATCTGTCTTTTGTCTTATCTTTCCATTCCAACAATAATTTACAGAAAAACATGGCATATTTTAGGGATGGTTTGAATTGCGATTAATTACGATTAGCTAATTTTTAAGCTGTGATTAACTCGATTAAAAATTTTAATCGTTTGACAGCCCTAAAAAAAAAAAAAAAAAAAAAAAAAAAAATGAGTGGAGACAAAATGGCGGACGAGACTTCTGTGTCGTAAAGTCGAAATCGCCTAAGTCGATTACGTCGTAACCCAGCGACTACCTGTTTATCAAATGTTAGCTTTTGCATTACACGCAAAGCTAGCGTCAAATATTCCGGGCTTTAATTTTCCAATTCATTTCCAGGCAACAATTCCTCACAATATGGCTTTTCTAAATTTTACATTTCTCCCCTACTGTTTCTTTAAAACCAAGTTGAGCAAACAGTGCAATAAAACAACCTGAAAGCATGTTTGTTTCAATGTGTTGAAGTATTTACGAGTGATTGGACTTCAACTGGTTCCTCAAGATACCTTCCAATGACCTGTTTTATCTCCGTCAGTGTCATTTTTATACACTTAAATTTAGCAAGTGTTAAAATCACTTGGGTAATTTATCGCTCCGAAGGAAGTGCCTGTCGTATTGTCTGGAAAGTCACAAGAGGCTGTTATGTCAGAAAAATCCACTATTTCTAAACTAACAGGGACCCTAAAGTGTCAGATTCCTGGCTATTTGTGCCTCAGGTCATCAGTATAACAGTTTTATTAAAGACTCAATGCAAACTTTGATACAACGATAGTAATATTTTGGTTTGAATTTTGTATAAATCATAGCGTCACTCAAAAGGGTTCCAGGCACTAGACGTCGGATTTCTGGGAATGTGGAGTCCTTACGTTGACGGTAAAAAGGACTTTAACCCTACAGTATATACAGCGAGGAGTAGAAGTATTTGCACCCCCTCTGATTTTTGAAGTATTTATTCAACCACTAATTGTGCAAGTTCTCCCACTTGAAAATATAAGAGAGGCCTGTAATTGTCAACATGGGTAAACCTCAACCATGAGAGACAGAATGTGGAAAAAAAACACAGAAAATCGCATTGTTTGATTTTTAAAGAATTTATTTGCAAATCATGGTGGAAAATAAGTGTTTGGTCAACACCAAAAGTTCATCTCAATACTTTGTTGTGTACCCTTTGTTGGCAATAACGGAGGCCAAACGTTTTTCTGTAACTCTTCACAAGCTTTTCCCACACTGTTGCTGGTATTTTGGCCCATTCCTCCATGCAGATCTCCTCTAGAGCAGTGATGTTTTGGGGCTGTCGTTGGGCAACACGGACTTTCAACTCCATCCACTGATTTTCTATGGGGTTGAGATCTGGAGACTGGCTAGGCCACTCCAGGACCTTGAAATGCTTCTTACAAAGCCACTCCTTTGTTGCCCTGGCTGTGTGTTTGGGATCATTTTCATGCTGAAAGACCCAGCCACGTCTCATCTTCAATGCCCTTGCTGATTGAAGGAGAATTTCACTCAAAATCTCTCGATACATGGCCCCATTCATTTTTTCCTTTACAGAGACCAGTCGTCCTGGTCCCTTTGCAGAAAAACAGCCCCAAAGCATGATGTTTCCACCCCCATGCTTCACAGTGGGTATGGTGTTCTTCAGATGCAATTTGGTATTTTTTTCTCCTCCAAACACGAGAACCTGTGTTTCTACCAAAAAGTTCTATTTTGGTTTCATCTGACCATAACGCATTCTCCCAGTCCTCTTCTGGATCATCTAACTGCTCCCTAGCGAAACACAGACGGGCCTGAACGTGTACTTTCTTCAGCAGGGGGACACGTCTGGCAGTGCAGGATTTGAGTTCCTGGCGGTTATTGTGTTACTTTTTATTTTTTATTTTTTTTAACCTGTCCTGCTCAGCTGTTTGACACGGAGAATGGACGTCTAAGTGCCCGGATAGTCTGAACAGTTTTAATGTTTCACATTGAGAGTCTCCCTTTGTGATCATTCAAGGTACCTCATTTATTATGACAAAACAGCGAACAGGAAGGGGTTATGGGGGAACAGAAGAAAAGAAACCAAACAGAAGAAAGAGAAGAAACACAAACAACAGCAAGAAATACATTGAACGCCTAACTACACTAACTACTAATATGTTGGTGCTATCGTCAGCTAAATGTATTTCCGGTTGACACCATGTGGGGGGCCTGTTGACCAGGGAAAGAGGGAGAAGAAGGTGGGAGAGTCTATAAGCTAGGTGATAGAAAGGGGTAGAGTGTACACAAATCATCTCAGTGATTTAGAACCAAGTAATCGTGTGAATCCCTAGTGAGTGTAAGCCCGTTGGCGACTGACCCTACGCCGCCCCGCCACAGTATTGTATTGAAATGAACTTTTGGTATTGACCAAATACTTATTTTCCACCATGATTTGCAAATAAATTCTTTAAAAATCAAACAATGTGATTTTCTGTTTTTTTTCCCCACATTCTGTCTCTCATGGCTGAGGTTTATCCATGTTGACAACAGTTACTAACGGCGTTATTTTTTTCAGTAGTGGGAAATCAAATTAATTACTTTTCTCATCTTGGCAACGCCGTTACCGTTACTGAGGACGGAAAGGCATGCGTTACTATGCGTTACTATATGGGTTGAAAAGTCTGAGGGAGACGGACTCACCGAGACGACAGAGCAGAGCAGGAGTAGGGAGGAGGCAAGAAAGTTGTGACGCTGAGCAAATGCGATGCTAGGTAGCTCCAATAATACATGTTGTAGCCGATAGCTTACAAACTACGCCAGCATGTTATGGTAGATATGGTAGACATGGTAAATATCATATGTACTGTACATAGATATAACTAAATGCAAAATGACAGACATGGCACTAAATGAGTTAGTAGACAGCCGCCATCTTAAAGCAGTAGACTTTTTAGGACGGCTCTGTTGTAGAGAACCTTCCTAGCGAACCTAAGTAACTTTTTATCTAAAATACTTCTAAATCGGCAAAATCTTGACTTCAATCTATCTTTAAATGATGAAACAGTTTTAAAACTTTCATATGTCGAAAGTAGAGAGAAGGGAACTAATGCAATAATGGGAGCAATTTTAACAACTTTTAACAGTTGATTCAGGGTAAAGGGTAAATTAGGGTAAAGAATTGGGCTCGAGCCAATTGTACCAAAAACCTTCACAAAAAACGTCACATAGTGTGGCCAATGTTTTTTTTGTTTGTTTGTTTTTTTTTGTTTTATTTTATGGGAGGGGGGAAAAAAAAGTAATTATCACCAATTACTTTGCCAAGTAACTAATTACTCTTACATTCAGGTAATTGAGTTATTAACGCAATTACTTTTTGGGGGAAGTAATTTGTAACTATAATGAATTACTTTTTTTCAGTAAGATTAACAACACTGGTTGACAATTAAAGACCTCTCTAATCTTTTCAAGTAGGAGAATTTGCACAATTGGTGGTTGATTAAATACTTATTTGCCCCACTGTATGTTGGGAATTTGTATTTGAAATGCAAAAAAATCTGCACGGAAAGATGAAACATTTGGGTGAATTATTTATTTTCTCAATTTAGTAGTCATCTAGAATGCAAAAAAAGATATACTTGAGCCTAGAAAGTGGCACTTCAGGCTTGCTGTCCATAAAATGGGTGACGTCACAGTTGACTGTGTCCAGTTTTTTTTTTTTCAAACGCTGCACAGTAATTACATAATTGTGATGACGCCACAATTGTGTAAGAAGTCCAGTCACACAGTACTGTAATGTTAGCTGACCAGGGAGGGAAATACACACTACTGTATATCTATCCAGCCTTTTGATATACAACCAAATATGTATTAACATTAATGAATAACCATTCACTGCCATCCTCCCAGTTCAAATTGATTTGGGGCTGGCACTGAATGAGTGGATGTTGCTTTTTTTAGTTCTTCATATTCATATTCAAACGGGTGACTTAATGTTTTTCCCAATGTTTGCTTCCTTCCTGCTTGACTTAGTGTATCCTGTTTGCTTGTTTGTCACTATTTACATCTAATTATAGTTTTTGAACTATGATAACCTGAAGCTCGCTTCCACCTGCTGGCATTCATCTTTGACAGCTGAGTGCCCTGTGACACTCAAGGGAGGAAAAGCAGAATGGAGCAGGTACAATATGTTGGACAAGTTTCAGACTCTTTCCATTACTCCACTGGACTGCTGAAAGACTGGGTGTGCGGGTCTTCTCGTTGAAAAGAACGGATCATGTCGCACTCATGCTCTTACTCACGCTACATCGTAGTTACGGTTTGATTCGGAGGGTCGAAGCTAACGGATGAGCAAATTGATCGACAACTATTTTGATAGTGGATTATTTGTTTGGATATTGTTGACACCAAAATTTTCTCAATCCTCTTTTTTGAGCCTCTCAATAGCAACTAGATGCGGCAATTTCTGGAGAATTTACTATGGGGCTTTGCTGTGTGTGTGTGTGGGGGTGGGGGGGGGGTACAGATCTTAGACCCGCCCAGGTTGATTTGTGGACATTTCAGGGACACTTCCTGTTGATTTGAGGACATTTGAGTGACATGCCCTATCAATATTAGGTCACTTCCTATTGATTTGGGGACATATCCTGTTGATATCCAGTCACTTCCTGTTGATTTTAGGACATTTCTGGGACATGTCTTTGTGATATCGAGTCAATGCAAGGTAAATGCCCTTGAAAATTAATGGGAAATTTGGACGTACATGGCCGTCAATGGCATCGACTTAGATATGCGTCAATGGAATCCAAGTACATAGGCATCAATACAATCAACACACATGGCCGTCAATTGCATCTGTGTACATTGGCGTCAACGCAATGCAAATGCCATTGGGAATGAATAGGAAATTTGGACGTACATGGCCGTCAATGGCATCGATTTTGATATGCGTTAATGGAATCCAAGTACATTGGCATCAATAGAATTGACATACATGGCCGCCAATGGCATCTGAGTACTTGGGCGTCAATGCGAACTAAATGCCATAGGAAATGAATGGGAAATTTGGACTTATATGGCTGTCATTGGCATCCCATTAGAAATGAATGGGATAGGTTTTGGCATATTTGGGGGGAATTCTGTATATAACTTTTCTGCCCCTCACCATCCTGGAATTCTTTATGTCTAAATTATGTGATTTGGACAAACAATGTAGGACAAGTAGCGTGTTGAATTTTTTTTTTTTCTCAAAAAATCGGCATTCACGGGCAAACGAAAAAATTTGGCGGGGAGAATAAGATGTTGAAAGAAAGAAAGAAAGTTGAGCCATTTTTTTTTTTTAATTATCTGGGCCTTTGCATAGCAAAGCCCCATATAAATAATGTTTCATAGTTTTAATTGTCTTTTTTTTTTTTTTTCTAAAAAAAGAACAAAATAGTTAATATTCTATTGATTCAATTATTCATTATTAATTTATTTTCTTTTAATGTTTTACTGTATTTATTCTTATTACTTATATTTAACAAAACAATACAGTCGGGGAGAAACAGTAAATAGTCCTTATTTTTTTATTATTAAAAAGGGAAAACAATATGTTTCTATTCTTTTTGTTTATTTTTTAAATCTGTGTTTAATTCTTAAGGAAAATAATAAAGTCAATATCGTAGATTTTTTTTTGTTTTTTTATTCAGATTTTTAATAAAATAATTATTCTCTTTATTTATTTATTTATTTATTTATTTATTATTTTTACATATATTTTTTTAAATAACGTAAAGCTATTCCTGCAATGATTAATCGATGAACTCAAGTCATCCGATTAGAAAAAAAGCTTCAAATAAAATTTTGCTGCTTCGAGGATTCGTTTAATTAGAGGGGCGTTGTATTGGTTTATTTTGAAAGTGTTTGCATTTAGTTTTATTGATTTGGGTGGATACACTGCCCTCTGTTGGCAACAGTGAATATGACATAACTTATCTAACATGCTGGATCCAGCTGCTCCCTGTTCAGACCAACATAAGGTTGTAAATTTTTGTTTGAGCTAATATAATTGTTTGTGCATTCGTAATTTATTTTAGAGGTATTTTTAGCGTTTTTTTGTGGGAATATATGTTTGACAGTTTGTTAAGAGCATGTAAACAAAGTTAGCATTTTATAGCATTTAAGCTAGCGGACTTTTGCCATGCTAGTTCGCCAATTGTTCTTTTGTTGTTTGTTTGTACAGTTTGAGGCTAAGAGCGGGAATTTTAATGTATTTTTAAATTCATTTATTGCTCCTGTGAAATCAAAGTGTAATTCTGCATAGTTTGAAAAAAAAAGAAAAACATTCGGTAATATTACTTTTTTTTCGCATCTAATTCTCTTTTGAAAGTGCAATTTTAGCAAACCTCTGTTTTACGTCACCTAAAATTTATTCCGCGCCGGATTAAATGTTTCTAATCCGATTACTCGATTATTCGAAAAAAAATTAATTGATAGATAATCGATTACTTAAATAATCGATACCTGCAGCTAGAGATGTCGGGATGCCGATCGATCGGGTTCGATCACGTCATTTTCAAAGAATCGGAATCGGCAAAAAAATATTGGACATGCCTTTTTCAAATATATATATATATATATTTTAATTAAATCGTTTTCTAATTATATTTAACGTTACAGACATAATATATTACACTCATCCAGAGTCATTAGTTTAGGCGTAAGGTAGGTTTATCAAATTCATCCCGCTAACGGCGATAATTATTTTTTTTTTTAATGTATCACGTTATAATATTTAACGCAATTAATGCATGCGCCGCACAACCCACTCACGCATTGTCGCATTCAATCTGTAATGGCGCCATTTTACCTATATAGAGAGCTAAAAGGCAGCATAAAATGAGTAGAGTGAATTTTGGCAGCCTTTGGAGCCTTTTTTTAATTGGCTAAAGCATTACAATCCCTCTCCCTATGATTAGAAATATCGTAGGGAATATGGGGAAGAAAAGTAGTAAATGATCTTTTTCTCAAAACCTTATGTTATTTCCCAACGCAGAGAAGATATATCAATTGGTAGCACTAAGCACAGTCCTGGTTGCACTTCCCATCATGCATTTGGGCATGGCTACAGTATGATTTACTGAAAGCTCAACAAATACACTAGATGGCAATATTTAGTCACAATATACAAAGTCACATTTATCCTTTAAGAATTACAAGTCCTTCTATCCGTGGATCCCTCTCACAGAAAGAATGTTAATAATGTAAATGCCATCTTGAGGATTTATTGTCATAATAAACAAATACAGTACTTATGTACTGTATGTTGAATGCATATATTCGTCCCAGTTTTATTCATTTTTTGCTTAATGCATTGCCAAAATGTATATGATCGGGAAAAATTATCGGGAATGATTGGAATTGAATCGGGAGCAAAAAAAAAAAGCAATCGGATCGGGAAATATCGGGATCGGTAGATACTCAAACTAAAACGATCGGGATCGGATCGGGAGCAAAAAAAAACTTGATCGGAACAACCCTACCTGCAGCCCTACGTAAAACCTAAATATTTTTCATATTTATTATTTTTACATTTTTAATTGTTTGCATGAAACAATAAAGGGGGATAACAGTAAATATTGTTTTAAACTTATCTAAATAATAAATGAAAAAAAAAGATATTTTTTCAATATTCCCATTCATTTTTGTTTGTTTTTTGGGGTTAGATTGGGAGTAAATATTCTGTTTTTTGTTGATCTTTAAGGACTACAAAAATTTTATTTGAATTTTATTTTAGCAAAAAAACAAACCAAAAATTTTTTTTGTGTTGGCTCCACAAAATGATGTGGCGGTAGGGCCAATTTTGAGTTTGCCACTAAGGTGCCCCACAATGCTCACTCCTTTTATCGCACTCTGGGGAGCGATGCGGTTAGCACGCCAAATAAAAAGTAAGACACGACAATATCCGGGCAACCGGCAACTGCCTTGTGGATGACCTCAGAGGTTTGCAATCGTACAAGTCACAAGAGAAAAGGAACTTGAGCAAACGATATTTGGAACAGTTTATTTATCACCCCGCTAAAGGTCTACGCTATTTTTGTCCCGTTTTGCAAAGGGCTGAACTTTACCTGCTTGTTTAGCGACATCCCGGCAAAATTGGGACACAACACATCCTCCTTCGCATTTCAGATTGAACGAGATTAACGGATCCAATCAGCGCTGACATTGAGCGGCGGAACGGGACACCGGACGAGACCTAATCATCCGCACAACTCCGCTCCGGCCAATCAAATCCCCTCCGAACCGAGCAGATGGTTGTCATCTTCCTTTTTCGCGGCGAGGTGAGATTATTTACTGACGTGACGGCGAAGGGATGTGCCGTCATCTGTGACATTAATCCGCCTAAGACAAAACAAAGACCCAAACTCTCCTCTCGAGAGGGAAAGAAGGCCGAATCCATTTTTTTTCGTGGCCCGTAGTTGACCCCATTTTCTTATAAAATGACCTTTGAGCGACGTCGGAGTTTATATATAGACTTTGCAAAGCTACAGATGCAAATTCTTCGGGCAAAAGATTAGGCATTATGTCACATGATCGCAATTTCTTTCCAATGCTGCCAGAGATTACCGAGGTGGTTTATGTGAGCTGTCTTGCCTTACGGAATGGAGGAGGTGACTTCTGATGCATTAGAAAATGCATTAGAGGATGATTGGCACACTCTAATGTCAAGTCCGTCAACATGTCAGCTCTCTAAAAGTAGCAAAAACATTCACCGCTAATGCACTTCAAACCTTGACACTTCCACAAAATGTACACCAACCCAAGAATAATTCTTATCCGGATGCCAAAAGTTTTGGTATGACTGTAAAATTAACCAACAACTATTTTTTGATAATTGATTCTAGAGATGTCCCGATCCGATATTTGGATCGGATCGAACGCCGATATGGGCAAAAAAATGCGCATCGGTATCGGATCGGCCGACACGGAAAAATTCCGATCCAGACTTCCGATCCAGTTTTTTGAAATTCCGGTCCGGGTTTTCCAGCGCACCGATTTACACAATCCATCCCAGTTTTTGCTTCGGTTTCCCTAAAATCCGGTCCGCATTTTACGGCACACCTTCAACACACTACATTACCGTCTCCCAACTTAACGAGATACTTTATCGGTAAAAATGTCAGCTGTGTGGGATAATTTCACCTTAAAGGACGACAAAGACGAAGAGGCAGAGTGCAACATATGCCACAATAAAGTCAAGCGTGGTGGTAAAGCTGTAAGAAGTTTTAATACAACCAATCTAGTCAAGCATTTAGCGAAATACCACCAAAAACAATATAAGGAGTATGTTAAGAAAACCAAAGACAAAAAGAAAGGTCCTACGCAACTAACACTCGCAGAAAGTTTTGCTATGCGTGACAAACTGGCACTCGACAGTCCCAAAGCCCAGGGAATAACAAGAGTCATTGCCGAAGAATTCATTCTGGATGACGAGCCATTATCTCTCGTGAGTAAAGACGGACCATCCAACACTTAGAACCACGGTACAACATGCCCAGCCGTCATTACATCCTTGAGCGATTCGGCCGTGGAAGATTCGAGAACGATTCACAAACATCCAAATTCCGATTATTTAAATATGTCAAGTAAAGCGGAACTAATACACAGCGCGGTCTTCGGGACGCAGTGAGAAACGGACCGCATTGCGTCCCGAGAGTAAACATCATGCTTGTCATAGACCCGGGTAATGCCAGTGCTCATCTCACGGCTTTAGCTCAACTCATGCAGCTGGATAAAAAACACAAGAATACCTGACTGCTGCTGACAGCCGCTACAAACTACGTCAACGTCGTTTTACTGGAGATAATAGATATCATATGTACTCTATATAGAACTAAATGCAAAACGACAGACTCGACTGCGTTAACAACATTGAAGTATTGAAAACTAGATGCGTTAGTAAACAGTCATCTTAAAGCAAAAGACTTCCCTAGTAGGCTGTTGTGAACCTTCCATGTGAACCTAATTAACTTCTTATCCAAAATACTCCTAAATCGGCAAAATCTTGACTTGAATCTATCTTCAAAACAGTTTTAAAACTTTCACATGTCGAAAGTAGACAGAAGGGAAATTTTGGAATAACGGGAGCAATTTTAACAACTTGAACAGTTGATTCGCAAAATTAAATTAATTGAATGTAGTTTAAAGCTGCTGATACAGAATGGGGACTTGAGTATTTTATTTATTGTTTTGAAATGTTAACTTGATACTGAAATAGTCGTTTATTTAAACCTGAGAGGCTTTTTATACAATTATTGTAAATAATGCACGAAACATTAAAAGCATCTAATAGCTTGGGGCGTTTGTGGGATTTTCCACTGAGGTTGTTTGTATGTTTTGCTTTTCTAAGACAGTTTACAATATTATTTGCACGTTTTACTAACTGACTATGCCATTTCTGTTTGTTATTTATAATGTTTTGTGTTTGTCACTGAATAAACAGGTCAGTTTCTTGTTACCAACCGTTGTGTGTAATTCAAACTCACCTAATTCAGCTGGCTAGTTGTTATCAAGAGTACTAAAACCCTTTTCAAAATGAGTCTGACAACTAAGTAAGGAGGCTAAATAACTTTAAACTTTAATACATGCTCAGATAGTCCGGTATCTGTATCGACCAGTATCGGTATCGGATCGGAAGTGCAAAACAATATCGGTATCGGATCGGAAGTGCAAAAACCTGGATCGGGACATCCCTAATTGATTCAGATGTTCTTTTATCGCCATTGTCTTATACTTGTTCAAATTCTCTTATTTCGATAATACAGTGAGGAAAATAAGTGCCTATGATTTTGCAAGTTCTCCCACTTAGGAATGCTGGGACATTAGGGGGGGTGTTCTGTATTTTTGTAAAACCAATAAAAAGAAATTTGAAAGAAAGGAATGCTGGGACATTTTCATGAGAGGTGCTTGTCCACTGTAAGAGACAATGTAAAAAAGAAAATCCTGAAATCACAGTGTATGATTTTTTAAACAATTTTTATAGTGCTGAAAATAAGTATTTGAACACCTAAATGTTAATATTTGGTACAGTAGCCTTTGATTACAATTACAGAGCTAAAATGTTTCCTGTAACATTTCACCAGGTTTGGACAGACTGCAGACCACTGCACCACACAGATCTTCTCTAGATAAATCAGGTCTATGGGCTGTCACTTAAAAACACGGAGTTTGAGCTTCCTTCAAAGATTTTCTATTGGGTTTAGGTCTGGAGACTGGCTAGGCCCCTCAAGAACCTTGATATGCTGTTTGCGAAGCCACTGTTTGGTAATTCTGGCTATCTGTTTCGGGCCATTGTTATGTTGGAAAACCCAGTCACGACCCATTTTCAATGCTCTAACTGAGGGAAGGAGGTCCATCCATCCACCGATCTTTTTCCGCTTGCTTCGGGATCGGGTCACAGGGGCAGCAGCTTTACCAGGGAAGTCCAGACTTCCTTAGCCATTCTAACCAGCTCCTCCGGCGGGATCCCAAGGCGTTCTCAGGTCAGCTGAGAGACATAGTCTCTCCAGCGTGTCCTGGGTCGCTCCGGGGCCTCCCGCAGGTGGGACATGTCCAGAAACCCTCTCCAGGGAGGCGTCCAGGAGGCATCCGAACCAGGTACCTGAGCCAACTCACCTGGCTCCTCTCAACGTGGAGGAGTAGTGGGTCGACACCAAGTCCCTCCCGGATGACCGAGCTTCTCAACCTATCTCTAAGGGAGACCCCAGACACCCTGAGGAGGTGACTCATTTCGGCCACTTGTATCGGGGATCTTGTTCTTTCGGTCACGACTCACAGCTCATGACCAAAGGTGAGGGTAGGGGGTGAGATTGACTGGTAAATCGGGGGCTTCGCCTTTCAGCTCAGCTCCTTATTCACCACTGTGGACCTGGTGCAGAGAGTCCGCCTGCTGATCTCCCGCTCCCTCCTACCCTCACTCGTGAACAAGACCCCAAGATACTTGAACTCCTCCACTTGGAGCATTATCTCATCCCCGACCCGGAGAGGACACTCCACTCTTTTCAGACTGAGGACCATGGTCTCAGATTTGGAAGTACTAATCTTCAACCCAACCGCTTCACACTGGACTGCGAACCACTCCAGTGAGAGTTGTAGGTCACAGCTTGATGAAGCCAACAGCATCACATCATCTGCAAAAAGCAGAGATGCAATGCTGAGGTCACCAAACCGGACGCCCTCAATGCGACGGCTGCGCCTAGAAATTCTGTCCATAAAAATTATGGACAGAATCCTCATTTGGAATGAATTCGACTTACTGCCGGCAATGGTGACCAAACAATGACACCGGTCATAAAGGGACCGAACAGCCCTTTCCAAGGGGCTCGGTACCCCATACTCTCGGAGCACCCCCCACAAAGGACTCCCCAAGGCACACGGTCGAACGCCTTCTCCAGATCCACAAAACACATGTTGACTGGTTGGGCGAACTCCAATGCACCCTCGAGGATCCTGCCGAGGATATAGAGCTGGTCCACTGTTCCACGGCCGGGACGAAACCCACAATGCTCCTCCTGAATCCAAGATTCAACTTCCCAACGGACCCTCCTCTCCAGCATCCCTGAATAGACTTTACTGGGGAGGCTGAGGGGTGTGATTCCTCTATAATTGGAACACACCCTCCAGTCCCCCTTCTTAAAAAGGACCCCCACCCCGTCTGCAGATCCAGAGGCACCCGATGTTCACGCGATGTTGTATAGGCGTGTCAGCCACGACAGCCCCACAACATCCAGAGACTTTAGGAACTCCCGGCTGATCTCATCGACCCCCGGGGCTTTGCCACCAAGGAGCTTTCCAACCATCTCAGTGACTTCAACCCCAGAGATTGGAGAGCCCACTTCAGAGTCCCCAGACTCTGCTTCCTCAAAGGAAGGCGTATCGGTTGAATTTAGGAGGTCTTCGAAGTATTCTGCCCACCAACTCACGACGTCCCGAGTCGAGGTCAGCAGTCCCCCATCTTCACTGTACACAGTGTTAATGGTGCACTGATTTCCTCTCCTCAGACGCCGCACGGTGGGCCAAAATATCCTCGAAGCCGCCTGGATGTCGTTTTCCATGGCCTCGCCAAACTACTCCCATGTCCGAGTTTGCTTCTGCAGCTGGTGGTCGGACCGCCAAGGCCCCCGCCTCTGGCTGCTGCCCAACTCCCTACACACCCGACCCCTTTGGCCCATCCCAGAGGGGGTGAGCCCAAAACAACATCACTAGGGAAGAAGGTTATTCCCCAAAATCTCATAATGAATGGCCCTGGTCATCCTCTCCTTAATACAGTGTAGTTGTCCAATCCCATATGCAGAAAAACATCCTCAAAGTATGACGCTACCACCCCAATGCTTCACAGTAGGGATGGTGTTCTTAGGATGGTACTCATCATTCTTCGTCCTCCAAACACTATTAGTGGAATTAAGACCAAAAAGTTCCATTTTAATCTCACATTACCACTTGACTTTCTCCCATGAATCCTCTGGATCATCCAAATGGTCAGTGGCAAACTTAGAACAGGCCAGGACATGTGCTGGTTTGAGCGGGGGACGCTTATGTGCCATGCATGACTTTAAACCATGACGTCTTAGTGTATTACCAACAGTAACCTTGGAAATGGTGGTCATTGACCAACTCCTCCTGTGTAGTTCTTGGCTGATTCCTCACCATTCTTAGGATCATTGAGACCCTACGAAGTAGATTTTGCATGGAGCCCCAGTCCGAGGAAGATTGACACTCATGTTTAGCTTCTTTCATTTTCTAATAATTGCTCCAGTGGTGGATCTTATATCACCAAGCTGTATGGCAACCCTTTCCAGCCTTGTAGAGGTCTACCATTCTCTCTCTGGTGTCTTTGGACATATCTTTGGTCTTGACCATGTTAGTTATTGGAGTCCGCCTTATTTTATAGGGTGGACAGGTGTTTATATGCAGCGAACCGCCACAAATGGGTAAAAAAAATTCATACTCACAAAATTTACCTCAACTCCACTTTTCCGTTGGACTTTTTAAAAGCCACTAACAGGTCTTTGAGGATCACAATTCTATAATAGACATGTGTTGAAATACTTATTTGCAGCAGCATAATACAAACTAGCCCTGCAAGCAGGACTCAACGGGCCCTCGGGAGTCCTGTGTCGATTTCTCAAATTTCTTTTCGGTGATTTTTTTTGGGGGGGTCGGTAGGTTTTTTTCCCTTCCAGGAGGAGTCGGTCTCGTAAAAAAGGCCATTTCCTCTTCCCAGCAGGGGGCGCTAGGCCTAATGGGTGATATTTCAATGAAGACGAGTTCAGGCTGGGATACATCACGTACATGGCAAATATGAATACGATTGAACGTTGTATGGGGGAGTTATTAGTCATTTTCTGAATTTGGTGTTTTGTCAAAAAAATGTCCAACTTTGGCACCCCATCGACTTTGGCACGATGAAAAATACATTGTATCTTTTTTTCTCCTACAGATGAAGTAGCAGAGAGTGAAGCAACAGCCTTAATGAGTAAAAACAGTTCTTCACTGCTGTCATCAGATGAACCAATTCATCCCTAATATATTTCTTTGAAAAGTACATAGTATTTTTTTCTCCCACAGTAGTTTTATCCCTAATATATTTCACTGAAAAGTACATAGTATTTTTTTCTCCCACAGAAGAAGTAGCAGAGTGTGAACCCTAAACCCAAACCCTAACACAAAAAAAAAAAAAATGGCCTGCACAGGTCAGGCCCGTGATGAAAACTCATCATTTTAATATGTGCAAATTCTGGTGCGTTTTCGAGCATGTTCAGAACTTCAAATTGTGCCATTTTCATTTGCCCGGAAGAAGCTCTAACCCTAAACCCTAACCCTAAACCTTAACCCTAATCCCCAAATAAGGCCGACTTTGGTACTCCGTCCAGGTCAGGCCCATAGATGAAAACTCACCATTTTGATAACTTAACATCTCATATGTCTCATGAAGAGTCTCACCAATTTTGAGGAGGATCCAACTAACTGCCTTGGCGCAATGGTCTTAAACTTGCACCCTGGTTTTCGACAAAAATGACATGTTTTTCAATATTCAATTAAAAAATACCCGATTTCCTTTTGGGTTTGGAATATGGGTGCAAGAGACTTTTTGAAGCATTTTTGCACAAGGTATCGACTCCCCAAATTTCATCGCTCTACGTTGAAAAAACCTAAATGGAGAGGCCTTTTTTAAAAATTCCAGGGGGCGCCACTGAGCCATTTTGTGACATTCTTTCACAACGTTACCAAATTATCGAAATTTTCGCAAAGACGCATGTGTGTGCAAATTTTGGTGAGTTTGTGAGCATGTTAAGTCCTCCAAATTGGCGTTTTTTATTTGCTATGATGAAAGAATAATAATAATCCTTTGCAGAACAATAGGGCCTTCGCACCATGTTGGTGCTCGGGCCCTAATAAATGGTTTTCAAAAATCATACAGAGTGATTTCTGGATTTTTTTCCCTTTACATTGTTTCTCACAGTGGATACAAGGACCTACCATGAAAATTTCAAACCAGCCCATCATTTCTAAGTGGGAGAACTTGCAATGGGACTGAGAGAGATATTGGCATGCTTAATTTTGAGACGGCACAATGGAAAAAATTGTTTATCCAACTTAACGAACCACTTTTGGTTCTAATAATACTCGATATTCCTAAATTCTAGGAGCAACTACAGTACAACTCACGATTCCTAACCACAACCCCACCCAGAGAATGAATGGTATGCTTGCGCTCATACATGACCTTAGCGACCTTCTGGACCGGTCGACACATGCAGACAGCTCTCCAAATTGGCCCATTGCCAACGGATAGACTGCGGTCCAATTACAGCAGAGCACTGGGCCGCACATGTAAAGGAAGCCATCCCTACGCTGGCGAAAGCACGGAAAGAGGGACAACGGTGTCCCGTGTCACCCGGCTCAGGTAATCACCTTTAGTCTTGACTTTCATTGTCTCAAGACCAAAAGCTCAAAATGACGACATCTTTAAAGATTAGTGTAAAGCAAAACACAGGAAACCTAACATCATGCCTTTCCCAGAAGACAGGATTATGTGTGTCATTTAAACCTGGAAATAAACAATAAAAATTAGGATACAGGCTTGCTATGTGTATTTTTGTTATTCTGGATCATTTTTTTCCCCTGTCACTGAATAAAATGAGTAAGAGACAGTAATGCCACCAAGGGGTTGCCAGGAGGGGACATGTCCACCCTGCCTTATAAATTTACTGCGTAACACTTTACAATAGGGGTCCCTAATTAACATTAGTTAATGCATCTTTAGACAATAACTAATGTTTAAGTAACATTACAATAATTAATATAATTGCTTATCTAACATTTATTAATATAATAATTAACATGAGTTAATGCATTAGCTAATACATTAACTCATGTTAATTAAAGTGCATGTGACACGAAAAAGCATGTTTATTTCATAACACACGCTGTATTTTATGCTCCTGAATGATATGTACCGCTTGGATGTGTGTGGAAGCGATCGCTATATTTATTTAGTTTTTTGAATCCCGCGCCATGAAAATGAGTGGCTTCCAGCTTCGGTCTTGCATTGAGGAGGAGGGCGCTGTGACGTGTACGGGTGAAGGCGTCCTCTTCACTAAACAGCGGTACTGTTGTGTATGAGGACGAGGGATTCAGCTGATTTTGCGGATTAATACGTTTATTTTTCGCATCATGCCAGCCAAATGGCAGCAGAAAAATCTTGCTGTATGAGAGAGAAGCGTGTGCGCCTTTTTGGAGTTTCAAAAGATTCCCATTCACCGTGGATATTGGACAAAACAAGCCCTTCTACTGTGGGACCATTGGACTTACGAGGAAGTGAGTAAACATCTTGTTTTGTATTATGTCAAATATGAATACAGCGATTACAAAGTAAACACTACAAACGTTCTTTAAATAAAGGACTACTTACGTTTGATCATTGATAGGCATATAAAAAGCTCTCCTCATGCAAATTAGCTGCACGTTAGCTGCACAAGAACTGCAGCCGCCCTCCTCCGGGAAACGAACTGTAAATTGCTCTCCGCCGGGCGGTTTGCCGATCCATGAAGACAATCGACAACCCAGTCGTCATGTGAAATGATCCGGGCTAGTTATGTGTGATTTTCCGCTTCGAAGACTTTGAAACATCACTCGGTTCTGGTTAGCATGTCGGCTAGTTGTCACGCCTCTTGGTTTGTTTACATTCTCCGAAGCCGGGGAAGGGAAATGACATATGTCTGATTTAGATGTCATAAAATATCGTTCGGGAGGTGCGACAGTAAAGGTGAAGTCGACAGTTTTGACCATTATGGAGTCATTTTGCCATGTCGTCCTGAATAAGTGCATTTTTATTATTTCATATTCCGTTTAGCACAAGACTGTTATTTGTCATGACCATGTCATTTACTTAGCAATTGGGGAAAATACTTGGATAAAAAGAATATCCTGTAAAAATATTGAAGTAAAGAGACAGAAACAATGACATTTTGCAACTCTCTTCGTCGCGTTTTCCTCGTTTTGAATAGTTCCCCCTCGACGGGCTGACTGGTCCTTCTCAAGCCATTTATTTAGCTATTGGGGAAAAATACTTGGATAAAAAGAATATCCTGTAAAAATATTGGAGTAGAGAGACTGAAACAATGACATTTTGAAGGCTCTCTTCGTCGCGTTTTCCTCGTTCTGAATAATTCCCCTCAATGGCCTGAATAGTAAAACCGATGAGCCCAGTCACCCGCTGACGTCATCTACCTGTTGGGGACGCTACAGCCATATAATGGTAGGCGTGGCTAACCGGCAGATTAAAAGACTAATTTCTCGTCATCTGCGCTTTGCTAAATTGTTGTATATAGTCGAATCGTCTCAAAATATGATTCTAATTCACATAATAATGCTATTTAAACAGACAGTAACTAATGGTTTGATAAAATAAAAAAAAAATATAGGCCTATATAGGGTTAGCGTTTAGAGTTTGCTAACTTAGCATTTATAATTTTAACATTAGCATTTATAATTTTCGTTATTTTTTTTTTTTATTACTTAATCTTAATTAACCATTACTGAATGTTTTTTTGGACCCTTATTGTAAAGTGTAGCCAGGGCCGGCCCAGCCTATACGCAGACTATGCAGCTGCTTAGGGCCCTGACCACTAGGGGGCCTCCAATCTGGCAATTGTTTAATTTTATATTCTATTTTGTTTAATACAGTTTGCTTTATTTGACTTTTGTGAGTTTTGATACTTGATTACAAGCTTAAAAAAATAAAAGTTCTTCCTTAACTTCTTTCCTCATTTAGAAAAAGGTTTGGCGCTATCTACTGTAAGTACTGACAATCATTTGGGGTGAAAAGTTTGAAGTATGCAGTGCAACAAAATCTGTTTAATATACAAAATATGGACGTATGGGTTGGATTGCATGTATGGGTTTCACAGTACACTGTGACGAAATGGTGGGCCAAAAATATGGGCCCCTTTGCATTATTTTGCTTAGGGCCCCTAAATGGCCTGGGCCGGCCCTGAGTGTAGCACACGTATCCCTTAACTAAGAAATTATAAATGCTTAAGTTCCCCCTCTTAACCTTTATTAACCATTACTGAATGCTTTTTGGACCCTTATTGTAAAGTGCAGCACGTGTCCCTTAACTAAGGAATTTAGAAAAGTTAACAAACCCTCACCCTAAACCCTATATAGGCCTATATATATTTTAAAATTTTACCAAACAATTAGTTAATGTCTAGTTATGCATTAACAAATGCATTAAGTAATGCATTAAGTAATGCATTAACTAATGCATTAACTCATGTTAATATATAACAATCTTAGATAATAATTATATTAATTATTGTAATCTTACTTAAACATTAGTTATTGTCTTAAAATGCATTAACTAATGCATTAACTCACGTTAATTAATATATTAATAAATGTTAGCTAAGGGATTAAATGAATTATTGTCATGTTACTTAAACATGAGTTACTGTCTAAAAAATGCATTAACTAATGTTAATTAAGGGACCCTTATTGTAAAGTGTTACCATTTTACTGATTACTCCATTGACTGAGAGGCCTGAAAGTGCATTTGACATTGCAAAAGCAAGTTTATTTCATGTTACACGCGGCATTTTATGATAATGAAATGGACCACTTGGATGTGTGTGGAAGCAATCGATATATTCATTCAACTTTTGAATCCCGCACCATGAAAATGAGTGACTTCCGGCCAGAGTTGAGGAAGAAGGTGAATTTGAAATAAGAGAATGAGATAATCTCCCCTATACAGCCATACTATTGTATGGAGAAGGACTGTGGATTCAGCTGATTTCCAGGGTAATTTGTTTTTTTGTTTTTTTTTTGCGTCACGCCAGCCCAATGTGCTGCAGGCTTTTGTTGCTACACCAGGGAGAGTGGTGTGAGCCTTTTTGGTTTTCCAAAAAATCCTGTTCACCGCAAAGAATGGGCAAAACAAGTCCGACAATCATTGGTACCATTGGACGGATGAGGGAATGAGTAAGCTACATGTTTTATGTTATGTCAAATACTGGGATCATCACACGGTTTAATAAGGAGGTGGCTTGTATTTTGTGGGTGAAAATGCTTGTTGTCGGTCAGTGAAGCAGGGCGTGCTGGCGACCATTGCGTATGACAAGCCGCCCGATGTCGGCTGGTTTGTCCGCCGAGATTGAGCCATTTTCCGCGTTCATTCCCCTGCTGCGTCCTCGGCGATGAGCAGTCCCGTAGGACTGCTTGCCGGGGCCACAGCAGTTTAATGACAAGCTGTAATAGTCCGCTGAAAGATGCTCGCCGCCGGAGGCCGGCCGATCAGTGAAGGCAATCACTCCCGCCACCATGTGTGACATGAATTGGGGTAGTTATGTGTGACTTTTTGTGTTCGAAAGGCAAGGAAGAGACTTGTAAGAGCCGCTCGGTTTGGGTTAGCATGTAGTTTATACACTGCTGGCCAAAAGTATTGGAACTTCTGCACTTCTGTCAGATAATGCTCAATTTCTCCCATAAAATGATTGCAATTACAAATGCTTTGGTAGTAATATCTTCATTTATTTGACTTGCAATGAAAAAAAAAACTAAAGAAAATGAAAAACAAAATTAAATCCTGATCATTTGACACAAAACTCCAAAAACGGGTTGGACAAAAGTATTGGCACCCTCAGCCTAATACTTGGTAGCACAACCTTTAGACAAAATAACTGCAAACAATCGCTTCCGGTATTCATCAATGAGTTTCTTACAATGCTCTGCTGGAATTTTATACCATTCTTCTTTGGCCAAATGCTCCAGGTCTCTGAGATTTTAAGGGTGCCTTCTCCAAACTGCCATTTTCAGATCTCTCCACAGGTGTTCTGTGGGATTCAGGTCTGGACTCATTGCTGGCCACTTTAGAAGTCTCCAGTGCTTTCTCTCAAATCATTTACTAGTGCTTTTGAAGTGTCTTTTGGGTCATTGTCCTGCTGGAAGACCCATGGCCTCTGAGGGAGACTCAGCTTTCTCACTCTGGGCCCGACATTATGCTGTAAAATTTGTTGGTACTCATCAGACTTCATAATGCCATGCACACGGTCAAGCAGTCCAGTGCCAGAGGCAGCAAAGCAACCCCAAAACATTAGGGAACCTCTGCCATGTTTGACTATGGGGACCGTGTTCTTTTATTTCAAGGCATCGTTTGTTTTCCTGTAAACTGTCTTTTCCCAAAAAGCTCTACTTTTGTCTCATCTGACCAGAGAACATTCTTCCAAAACGTTTTTGGCTTTCTCAGGTAAGTTTTGGCAAACTCCAGCCTGGCTTTTTTATGTCTTGGGTCAGAAGTTGGGTCTTCCTGGGTATCCTACCCTAGTGTCCCTTTTCATTCAGACGCCGACGGATAGTACGGGTTGACACTGTTGTACCCTCGGACTGCAGGACAGCTTGAACTTGTTTGGATTGCCGTGGGCTTTACACTTATTGATGACACTGCGCACGGTAGACACAGGAACATTCAGGTCTTTGCTCTGTTTCCTCACAATGTTGCTTCTCTAGTCTTCAGACAGTTCTTTGGTCTTCTTTCCTTTCTCCATGCTAAATGTAGTACACACAAGGACACCTGACAGAGGTTGAGTCTAGGGCTGCAGCTATCGATTATTTTAGTAGTCGATTAATCGATGAACTAGTTAGTTCGAATAATCGAGTAATCGGATGATAAACACGGAAAATAAAAATACCTGAGCCTCAAACAGTATTAAAAAAAAAAATAATAATAAGGATCTATGTACAACTAAAGAAAAATTGGCTAACTTACATAGCAAATGTCCGTTAGCTTAAATGCTATAAAACGCTAACGTTTTTTTTTTTTTTTTTTCTTAACAATGCTCTCAGCAAATGGTTCAGACACATATTCCTACAAAAAAATGGCTAAATATACCTATAAACTAAATTAGGAATGCATTCAAATAAACATTAGCGCAAACAAAAACTTGGCTTTTGTTGGTCTTAACATGGAACTGCTGGATTCAGCCATGTCAAATGAGGCAGACTAGAGGGCAGTGTATCCACCCAAATCAATAAAACTGTGCAAACACTTTCAAAATAAACCATTACAAAGCCACTTTATTTAAACGAATACTCGAAGCAGCAAAATTTAATTCGAATCTTTTCTTCTAATCAAATACTCGAGTTAATCGATTAATCGTTGTAGCACTAGTTGAGTCAACTTTAATCCATTTTAACTGGCTGCAAGTGTGATTTAGTTATTGGCACCACCTGTTATGTGCTACAGGTAAGTAACAGGTGCTGTTAGTTACACAAATTAGGGAAGCATCTCTGAATCCAACTAACTGTGGTGAAGTACATAAAATAATTAAGAATATGAAGAACTCAAACTCAGCTGGAGCAGATAGAATATCCAATAAAATTCTGAAAAGCATCTCCAACATTATCACTGCACCTCTAACCCAGTGCATCAATCTGTCTCTGCTCTCTGGAGTGGTGCCCCAAATCGCAAAATTTGCATGAATCATACCAATCTTTAAATCTGGGAATAAAAATGATCTGAGCAATTACCGGCCAATATCAATTCTGCCTACCCTCTCCAAGGTTTTAGAAAGAGTAGTCCATAACAAACTCAATAACTATCAAGACAAACTAAACATCATTGTCCCATCACAATATGGATTCAGAAAAGAAAATACTACATAAATGGCAGTACTTGACTCAACAGAAAAAGTCTATGATGCAATTGACAAAGGTGACTTAGGAGTTGGCATTTTTTTTTAGACCTATCCAAAGCATTTGACACCATTAACACTGACATACTCATCAATAAACTGCAGCATTATGGGATTTGAGGCCTAGCACTAGACTGGTTCCGTAGTTATCTGTCTGGACGACATCAGTATGTCAACATTAACAATTCTAAATCATCATACAAACTCATCAAACATGGAGTCCCCCAGGGCTCCATCTTAGGGCCGCTCCTCTTCAACCTGTACATTAATGATTTTGTTGATTCCACGTCCGTTTTACATAAGGTAATATTTGCTAATGATACAAATTTGTTAATTTCCCATAGCAATCCAACTGCACTTGAGCAAATCATAAATAGTGAATTAAAGAAAATAGACACATGGTTAAAATGTAATAAACTATCTCTAAATATCAATAAAACAAATTACATTGTGTTTCGCTCCCATAAAAAACAAGCCACTAAACAAATCTGCCTAAACATAAACGGAGAAAACAATGAAAGGCTAGACTCCCCAAATATTCCTGGAGTCCATATTGATGAGTGTCCTAATTTTAGAAAACATATTGATGATCTTACAAATAAACTGTCAAAATGTGCTGCTCTTTTCTTTAAACTGAGACACTATCTCCCACTTTCTGCACTTCTCATTTTGTATAAATCTTTATTTGAACCACACCTACAATACTGTAATGTCATATGGTGCAACACATATCCAACTCATTTAAAAAAGCTTGAAATACTACAGAAAAAAGTTATACGTGCCCTAACATGGTCTGAGTTTAATGCCCCAACTAAAATAATTTTTCACCGCCACCACCTCCTGAGGCTTAAAGACCACAACTATTACCAAAATGCTTGTGTAATGTATCAGATTATCTATAGACTAAACTATATATTAGGTGACCTCATCCCAGTCTGTACTCCTCAACACACATATACTACCAGAAGAAAACATCAAATCACAGGGAAAAAATGAAGGCTAAAGTGTACAAGCTTTAGCATTGTGTGCAAAGGACCACAGATTTGGAATGAACTGGATGAAACACTTAAAATGTCACACTCCATCTCCATCTTTAAGAAAAAACTCAAAACTCATCTGGCAATGTATGTGTAGTATGCTGATTCTTTGAACAACACTACTGGTGTCTCTTATCAAATCCAATGTAACCAAAATTTTGAAATTGTCCACAGTTTATTGTATGTGTGTGTGTGCATGCGTGTGTGTGTATGTGTGTGTTGTCTAACTGGGCCCCTGCTAAGAGCTTTGAATCGCATCTTTGGAGTGTCCTATTCGCCCATCTTAACATGTGAACTGCTAGCGTATGATCATGTACTTGTATTTGATGATGTGCGAATAAACTGAAACCGAAAAGCATCACATGATTTTTCAAAGGGTGCCAATAATTTTTTCAGGCCCGTTTTTGGAGTTTTGGGTAAAATGATAATGATTTTTTTCCCAATTCTCTTTTGTGTTTTTTCATTGCATGCAAAAAGGAAGATAGTACTACCAAAGTGTTTGTAATTGCAATCATTTCCGAGGAGAAACTGAGCAAAATTTGACAGAATTGCAGGGGTGCCAATACTTTTTGGCCAGCAGTGTAAGTACTGATATGGTAAAGTTAATGTATGCTCAATTTACAGTGCCTTGCAAAAGTATTCGGCCCCCTTGAATCTTGCAACCTTTCGCCATATTTCAGGCTTCAAACATAAAGATATGAAATTTAATTTTTTTGTCAAGAATCAACAACAAGTGGGACACAATCGTGAAGTGGAACAACATTTATTGGATAATTTAAACTTTTTTAACAAATAAAAAACTGAAAAGTGGGGCGTGCAATATTATTCGGCCCCTTTACTTTCAGTGCAGCAAACTCACTCCAGAAGTTCAGTGAGGATCTCTGAATGATCCGATGTTGTCCTAAATGACCGATGATGATAAATAGAATCCACCTGTGTGTAATCAAGTCTCCGTATAAATGCACCTGCTCTGTGATAGTCTCAGGGTTCTGTTTAAAGTGCAGAGAGCATTATGAAAACCAAGGAACACACCAGGCAGGTCCGAGATACTGTTGTGGAGAAGTTTAAAGCTTCCCAAGATTTCCCAAGCTTTAAACATCTCAAGGAGCACTGTGCAAGCCATCATATTGAAATGGAAGGAGCATCAGACCACTGCAAATCTACCAAGACCCGGCCGTCCTTCCAAACTTTCTTCTCAAACAAGAAGAAAACTGATCAGAGATGCAGCCAAGAGACCCATGATCACTCTGGATGAACTGCAGAGATCTACAGCTAAGGTGGGAGAGTCTGTCCATAGGACAACAATCAGTCGTACACTGCACAAATCTGGCCTTTATGGAAGAGTGGCAAGAAGAAAGCCATTTCTCAAAGATATCCATAAAAAGTCTCGTTTAAAGTTTGCCACAAGCCACCTGGGAGACACACCAAACATGTGGAAGAAGGTGCTCTGGTCAGATGACACCAAAATTGAACTTTTTGGCCACAATGCAAAACGATATGTTTGGCGTAAAAGCAACACAGCTCATCACCCTGAACACACCATCCCCACTGTCAAACATGATGGTGTAAGCATCATGGTTTGGGCCTGCTTTTCTTCAGCAGGGACAGGGAAGCTGGCTAAAATTGACGGGAAGATGGATGCAGCCAAAAACAGGACCATTCTGGAAGAAAACCTGTTGGTATCTGCACAAGACCTGAGACTGGGACGGAGATTTATCTTCCAACAGGACAATGATCCGAAACATAAAGCCAAATCTACAATGGAATGGTCCAAAAATAAACGTATCCAGGTGTTAGAATGGCCAAGTCAAAGTCCAGACCTGAATCCAATCGAGAATCTGTGGAAAGAGCTGAAGACTGCTGTTCACAAACACTCTCCATCCAACCTCACTGAGCTCGAGCTGTTTTGCAAGGAAGAATGGGCAAGAATGTCAGTCTCTCGATGTGCAAAACTGATAGAAACATACCCCAAGCGACTTGCAGCTGTAATTGGAGCAAAAGGTGGCGCTACAAAGTATTAACGCAAGGGGGCCGAATAATATTGCACGCCCCACTTTTCAGTTTTTTATTTGTTAAAAAAGTTTAAATTATCCAATAAATTTTGTTCCACTTCACGATTGTGTCCCACTTGTTGTTGATTCTTGACAAAAAATTAAAATTTTATATCTTTATGTTAGAAGCCTGAGATGTGGCAAAAGGTTGCAAGGTTCAAGGGGGCCGAATACTTTTGCAAGGCACTGTATGTCCAGCAGCATGAATGGCTGCCAAATGAGTTAATATTATTTCAGAGTGGCATCAACAAAATGACATGATGACATTCAAAAGATATATAAAGAAGCCTCAGTGGTCCGCTTCTCTTTCAGCCAGCCTTGTGTAAGAAGCATCTCTCCACACTTTCTCGCCAGGGACCAACATGTTTCCATTAGACCAACTGCTAACTTAACGCACAGACCGGCCCGCCTTCGGGTAAACCCACGGGGCTTATCCTCGGTCTTGGTCTGTTTCTCTGCACGCCACGTGGCACCGAGAACCATGTGACGGCGACAAAGTAAGCGCTTAATGGTTTGAAGCTAAAGACAACAATTTACAGGGAAAACAAACAAAAGGTGAGTTATCAAGTCCCTTAAGCAGTTCACAGTTGACACAGTCTATTTACACTGTACAGAAACTCTGCAAGCATTTGGTGTCAAAATGGCGGCAAGGCGCCAGACCAAGCCCGCAACATTATTGTATGTAGCCTTTGTGTTTCTTGCTAAAGTAAAATTCTGAATTTCCCCCAGCCTTCTCTGTTTTTGGATAGCTGGATGAATGAATATGTTAGGTTGACAGGAATTTTAGAATAACTTATCATAAGCCATTTATTAACAATACTTAACTGTCGACTCTTACAAAAAGCAGGGCTGTCCCTAGGCATGGGCAAGCTAGGCAGTTGCCTAGAGCGCCAGCTGTCAGTGGGGGCACCAAATTTCTTTGGGGGAAAAAAATAACCTGAAAAGAATTTCTCACGCTACACTTCCAGAGTGTTTTCTGACACATGAATTACATTTAGATAGGCTACATATAACAAACATTTGCCCTTTGCAACCCAAATTGTATTAGCCACCTGCTATTTTGTAGCACATATGAGGCAGGGAGGAACAAATCTACTTCACGAAAAAGACGAAGAATGGCAGGTGATTAAATCAAAGGTCATTGAAACTCACAGTTTCAAAACGAAACTAAAGTGATCACATAACAACAAACTAAATAGCATAACTAGCAATTATTAAAACAGCTGAAACAGTAACTAAATAAATATTTAGGACAGAACATGAAGTTTAAATGTTATTTACATTTGTAGTGCTGCAATGCATCCTTGGAGGCACGATGCATGTTGTATGACAACAGTGTTAATAGCAGGTGGCAGCATAGGTTGTCTGTGTCTGAGCAGTAATGGCCAAATGAAGCTTTTCAAAGCAATGAAGCTTTGCAGCCAATTGATTCAAAGCTTCACGGTGGTTCATTTGCTCTATGGCGCTATCAAGTGGTCATGAAGGCCAAGAGGCAAACGGTGTTGAGAATTTTATGGCTATTTGTTTGAGAAAATGATAGGTGTTGTTGAATGTGCTTGTGTTACTGTATGAACAAAATGCAACATGTGCTAAAAGGATCATTTGCTATTTATTGAAATTTAGAAACAATAGCATCTACAGTGTTTTGGGAAAATATAAATAAAGTTACATTTAAAAAATTATATACATTTAGTCCTCAGGTTACGACGTACTCAACTTACGTGATTTCGACTTTACAACTCCAGAGTCTCGTACGCCATTTTGTTTCCACTCGTTTTTTACCTTATTGTATCTCACAGTATCTGATTTTTTACTTTACTTTATTAATATGACGTAATCTGTCATCACTAAACGTGAAGGCGTTCAGCTTTACAGACATCAAACAATTGTGCTTTTTGAAGCTCTTTACTTCCTTCACTTTTGACAATTTGTATTGCTGTCACACACATATGTACACGTCCGTTCAAAACGAAACGCATTTTAACAATACGACACATGACACAAAATAACTGGTGTTCAAACATCCATCTAGTCTGATCAATATGTATATTTAGCAGATTAAATTACCGTAATTTCATGAATATAAGGTGCACCCGTGTATAATGCGCACCCCAAATTTACTTGTAAAATGTGGGGGAAATTATTGTACCCGTTTATAACGCGCACCCTAATTTTAACACCAATAAATAGAAGAATACAAGAAAACAGAGCTTGTGTACAGATACAGAAATGTCATTTTACTGACTGGTGAAACACAGCACAAGAATAGCACATTGGTAGTTCAAAACATTACCCTAAACTGACAATATTTACGGTAATAATATGATTTAACAACTTCTCCAACTTACCAGAATCTAGGAGAAAACAAAACAGATGTGACATTTCTTATAAAAGGCTGCTGTATAACTTGCTCGTTTCATCATGATGAATAAATGTTTCTTCCATGGATTGATACGGTAAAATGAAAGTGAGAACGTAAGTCGGAAATCCGTGAGAGCTCATTGCTGTCAACACGACAGTAACAATAGCAACTATTGTTATTTGGGTTTGAGTTTCCCGAGGGACAGATATAGTTGACGGACACAGAAGTCTGTGTGCTTACGTTTGGTATGGTCCGAGTTGCGGAACTGCAATAAACGTTGACTCAAATGAGTTTAAGAAACTAAATTCTGTGCAAAAAGCAAAAGCAGAATTTAACACAGATGAAATCATTCGGCCGATCAGAGTGAAGTATTACCGAAACAAAATGCCGCATATGTTCCTTCAACACAACGTGGCCGTGTCAATAAAAAAAAAAAAAAATCGGTTTATATAAATATATATATATATATATATATATAAATATATTAGGGCTGTCAAACGATTAAAATTTTTAATCGAGTTAATTACAGCTTAAAAATTAATTAATCGTAATTAATCGCAATTCAAACCATCTATAGAATATGCCATATTTTTCTGTAAATTATATATATATTCTGTAAAATAAATTGTTGGAATGGAAAGATAAGACACAAGATGGATATATACATTTAACATACGGTACATAAGGACTGTTTTTGTTTATTATAACAATAAATCAACAAGATGGCATTAACATTATTAACATTCTGTTAAAGCGATCCATGAATAGAAGACTTGTAGTTCTTAAAAGATAAATGTTAGTACAAGTTATAGAAATTGTATAATAAAACCCCTCTTAATGTTTTCGTTTTAATAAAATTTGTAAAATTTTCAATCAAAAAATAAACTAGTAGCCCGCCATTGTTGATGGCAATAATTACTTACACAATGCTCATGGGTGCTGAAGCCTATAAAATCAGTCTCACCCAAGCGCCAGCAGAGGGCGGCAAAACTCCATAAAACACAATTAACAAGTGGGCATTTCACTCTACTGACATTTAAATCTGTCTGAGCGGGACATGTGCGTTAATTGCGTCAAATATTTTAACGTGATTAATTTAAAAAATTACTTACCGCCCGTTAACGCGATAATTTTGACAGCCCTAATATATATATATATATATATAATGTATATACATATAAAGTATATACTGTATATTTCTGTCTCCATCCATGTACCTGTTTATAATGCGCACCATGATTTTACGAGTTGATTTTGGGGGGGGAAAAAGTGCGCGTTATATTCGGGAAATAACGGTAACCTAATTTACCTAAAACAAGTCCGCTAGCTTAAATGCTAACATACTGTATTTACAATTCTCATAGTAAATCCCTCACACATAACTGTACCTCAGGCCTGACAAATAAGGGACAGACTTAAAATGTAGTTTTAACAACGAAACAAAAATACAATTCAGAGAGAGGACAGTGTGTTTCACGAATACAGTGATCCCTTGCTACTTCATGCTTCATGATGTGACGAGGCTCAGTTAGTGTGGTCGTTCCCCAACCCAGAGCTTGTGGGTTCGATCCCCCCCCCCCCCCCCCCCCCCCGATGAACTCGTCTAAGTATCCTTGAGCAAGATACTGAACCCCACATTGCTCCTGGTGCTGCGTCACCAGTAGGTAGATGAGGAGACTTAAAAAGGTGGAGAGGCGTTATACATGTGTAACACCATTTACCATTATCATTCAAACTTCACGCCCTCAGTCCACTGCGGATTTTTTTTCTTATTTAAAAATAAATAAATACAGATGAGCTGTCCCGAGGCGATCACGTAGTCTCCCTCTCCCTGCTCTTTGTTGGTCAGGCAGTACACTGGACTTGCTTATTAAAGTTAACGATGATTGACAGACATTTCAGTTTGATCTTGCCAGAGACAGGACCTTCAAAGCGCCGCATGTGTCAATCATCGTGGCAACTCGTTGTGTATAAGTGAGCAGCTTGAGCGGATTTGAGTGGACTCACACAATGAAGCATTCAACAAAGACAAGCATTTTTCTACTTTATTCTTGTTTAAAAATAGCCGGTGGAACAGTAACATGTTTAAAACGTATCATAATTATTACATTTGAAGTGCTTACACACCATTTATTAAAATGTATATATAATGTACATATATATTTTTTTAATTATACTTTGGGGGAAAAAAAGTGAAAAAACATGTCCTATATGTACAGTATCTCTTCTCAATGCTAAATCTGAAATGAACACACAAAACAAAACCAAATTTAGAAAAAATTACTTTTTTTTTTTGGGGTGGGGGCACGCTACTTCGCGTTTTTTCACTTAACGCAGCAGGTTCTGGTCCCCATTAACCGCAAAAAATGAGGGATCACAGTACAGGATAACGCCATTGCGCTTTCAACCGTATAACCAGGCATGGTTAAAATGTGGCTAAAATATTAGGACTGTCAAACGATTAAAATTTTTAATCGAGTTAATCACAGCTTAAAAATTAATTAATCGTAATTAATCATAATTCAAACCATCTCTAAAATATGCCATATTTTTCTGTAAATTATTGTTGGAATGGAAAGATAAGACACAAGACGGATTTATACATTCAACATACTGTACATAAGTACTGTATTTGTTTATTATAACAATAAATCCACAAATGGCGTTATTAACATTCTTTATGTTAAAGTGATTCATGGATAGAAAGACTTAAAAGATAAATGTAAGTACAAGTTATAGAAATTTTATATTAAAACCCCTCTTAATGTTTTTGTTTTAATAAAATTTGTAAAATTTTCAAACAAAAAATAAACTAGTAGCTCGCCATTGTTGATGTCAATAATTACACAATGCTCATGGATGTGCTGAAACCCATCAAATCAGTCGCACCCATGCGCCAGCAGAGGGTGACAAAAAAAAAAAAAAAAACACAAGTAACAAATCGACATGACACTGTCATTTTAATCTGTTTGAGCGGGGCATGTGCGTTAATTGCGTCAAATATTTTAATTAGGGCTGTCAAAATTATCACGTTAACGGGCACTAATTGTTTTTTTAAGTTAATCACGTTAAAATATTTCACGCAATTAACGCACATGCCCCGCTCAAACAGATTAAAATGACAGCAGTGTCATGTCCACTTGTTACTGTGTTTTTGTCTCCCTCTGCTGGCGCTTTGGTGCAACTGATTTTATGGGTTGACGTCAACAACGGCGAGCTACTAGTTTATTTTTCGATTGAAAATTTGACAAATTTTATTAAAACGAAAACATTAAGAGGGGTTTTAATATTACATTTCTATAACCTGTACTAACATTTATCTTTTAAGAACTACAAGTGTTTCGATCCATGGATCGCTTTAGCAGAATGTTAATGTTAATGGCATCTTGTTGATTTATTGTTATAATAAACAAATACAGTACTTATGTACAGTATGTTGAATGTATATATCTGTCTTGTGTCTTATCTTTCCATTCCAACAATAATTTACAGAAAAATATGGCATATTTTAGAGATGGTTTGAATTGCGATTAATTACCATTAATTAATTTTTAAGCTGTGATTAACTCGATTAAAAATTTTAATCGTTTAACAGCCCTAATTTTAACGTGATTAATTTAAAAAATTAATTACCGCCCGTTAACGCGATAATTTTGACAGCCCTATAAAATATGTATACTTTTTTTTTAGTACTCTGTTAGCTTGCCGGGTGTAAGCAAGAAGAGCTAGGTGGCCCACCAGGCTAATAAATTGAAAATAAACAAATCAAATGATCGAGTCAAAACAATTTGGATGCCTCGTGCTGTCACTGGCAGTCAAATTAGTTAATAGCGTGTTTTAATTGTATAGATTAACTAAATAATTCATTTAGATTAATTGTTTACAAGTTTAATACAACACATTTTTGGGGATGATTTCAATAACCGGGATGATCCGGGAGGCGCGCCCGCTCATTTGTGGCACACAACACAGCCGGTTGATCGATAGGCGCTCGTCAGTAATGTTGGAGGTCGTCCACGGATACACGGAAGGCTGTTTATGTAATTAGCCAATGTGGGACATTAAAAAAAAAAAGTATTGAAAAGGACTAGATAATCATACATCCTCTTGTCTGCAGACACAGCGAATCCGACGTTACAGTAAGTGAAGGCCTTGTCGTGCTGCAGCTGTTCACTTCCTCTCCAGCCATGAATGTGCAGGTATTACATTTCACCTTCGAAAATAGTGAATCATGGCGGAAACAGCGCGTAGCCTCATTGTTTAAGGGGCACCATTTATGAATGTTGACACTGTAAATACCTCGTTACCGTTCCGTAGCCAAGTGTGCGCGACGGCTCAATGTTTCCCTTGAGGAGTTATCATTTATAGGAAACATAAGTAAGGTCAACAGGGAGTTTAAAGGATAACCCGCGCCACCTGCTATGCATTCAAAAGCCTACGTGCGCAAGTGTAGGTTGACTGAAGAAAAACAGCATCTAGGTCAGTGGTTCTCAACGTGCGGTACGAGTACCACCAGATGTACGCAAGCTCTATCTAGTGGTAAGCAAAAGGCTGAATCAAATGTGCAAACAATCTTTGTTAAGTGCATTAATCATGGCACCCTTCCACTTTAAATTGATTGGGCGTCTACTAGTGATAAACTCATTCCAATTCATGGCAGAAAGATGAAAATTAGAGATGTCCCGATCGATCGGCATCCCGATTGATCGGGTCCGATCACGTCATTTTCAAAGTATCGGAATTGGCAACATTTTTTTAATATATATGTAATTTTTAATTAAATCGTTTTTTAATTGTATTTAACGTTACAGACATAATATGTTACACTCATCCAGAGTCTTTCGTTTGGCTTAAGGTAGGGTTATCAAATTTATCCCGATAATGGTGGTAATTAATTTTTTTAACGCAATTAATCCATGCACTGCACGACCCACTCACATATTGTCGCGCTCAATCTGTAATGACGCTGTTTTACCGATACAGAGAGCTAAAAGGCAACGTAAAATGAGTAGAGTGAATTTTGGAAGCCTTTGGAAACTTTTTTTAATTGGCTAAAGCCTTACAATCCCGCTCCCTACGATTACAAATATCGTGGGAAGCAATGTGGGAAAGCAAGGTAGCAATTGATCTTTTTCTTAACATCTTATATTATTTCCCAACGCAGAGAAGATAAGTGATGGTTCCACTTCCCATCATGCATTTGGGCATGGCTACAGTATCATTTACTGAAAGCTAAAAAAAATACACTAGATGGCAATATTTAGTCACAATATACAAAGTCACAAGTCTTTCTATCCGTGACTCCTTCTCACAGAAAGAATGTTAATAATGTAAATGCCATCTTGAGGATTTATTGTCATAATAAGCAAATACAGTACTTATGTACTGTATGTTGAATGTCGTCCGAGTTTTATTCATGTTTTTTCTTAATGCATTGCCAAAATGTATATGATCGGGAAAAATTATCGGGAATGATTGGAATTGAATGGGGAGCAAAAAAAAAGCAATCGGATCAGGAAATATCGGGATCGGCAGATACTCAAACTAAAACGATCGGGATCGGATTGGGAGCAAAAAAACATGATCGGAACAACCCTAATGAAAATAGCTTGTTTTTCTGTTAATTAGCTGTTTTTATCTAGCATAGATATTCGTGAGTGCAGGTAGTCCCCCGGGTTACAAACGAGTTCCGTTCCAACACTGGCAACGTAACCTGAATTTCCGCGTAAATCGGAATTAAGACTATAAGTACCTCTAAATCTCAAAATAACTGTCCAAAAGTCCAAAAGTATTGTATTTTGTTTAATGATGGAGAACACACTGCCCTCTGGTGGCATGGTTGGGTCTAGCTGGACTGCTACTTTGAATGGCTGAGGGGCAGACTCAGACGTCTGAGACATAGGCGGAGTTTGACTTTTGGGGCGGGGGGGGGGGCACAACATGTTAATGACCGCGAAACGAGGTGTCAGCAATAAAATTAACTTACAAGAATATTTCTAATAAGTTGACAATGAGCGATTTTTTTCCCATCATCCTTGAAGGGAATTCTAAATCAGTCTGCTTAGGCAATACTTTTCGCCAAGATTGTCATCCATTGAATATGGTACGCCCGCCAGTGTCGTGCCAATGTAGTTACCCTAGTCAAAAATTGTATCCCCTGGGCGGAGCCATATGGAGGTAGATTTGTGTCTTTATTCAATCAAAAAAAAAGTTGCTTCAATAAAAAAAAGTTGCTTCAATCAAAATATATATTTTCAACCCCCAAAAATGTCGCTTCAATTAAAAAAAAAAGTGAATGCAGAAATAAATTTGAAATTTAAAAAACGCATGTGAAAGCTATTTTTCCTTGATTTATTTTTTTTTTTTGGGGGGGGGGGGGTTGAAGTCAACTTTTTTTGATTGAAGCAACTTTTTTGATTGAAGTAATGTTGATTTGTTTTTGGGCCACATTTTGGCTAGGGTTTTTGTCTTTATTCGTCAATCAAAAAATAAGTTGCTTCGAAAAAATATAGATTTTCTAAAACAAAATCCCTTCAATCAAAAAAAGAAACATTTCAATCATAGAGAAAGTTTTTGAGTGTGAAAAAATATTTGAGATTGAAAAATTTGCATTTGAACACTTAATTTTACATTGAATTCTTTGATTGAAGCAATCCTTTTCGTGTCTGGGCCATATTATGATTAGGACATTTGTGTCTAAATCATTCAATACCCCCCAAAAAAGTTGCTTCAATTGAAAAAAAAAAAAATTTCGATCAAAGAAAAAAATCATTTAAATTTTTATTTTTTTTTGTCGAAAATTATATGCAAAGCAAATGACCGTTTAAGGTGCTTGAGAAATAATTTTGAACCATTATAAAAATTTTTTTATAATTTTAATTTTTTCATCGATGTCCAATCCATTTGAAGTCAGAAGGATGGCCCACTTCAAACAAATTGGATTTCTACTAGTGATAAAACTCAATTCAATTCACAACAGAAAGAAGAAAAGAACTTTCTCCTGTTTATTACTTTTATTGTAAAATTTTGTGGAATTAAGTATTCTTTGAGGCAGTACTTGATGTAAAATGTTTGCGAAACACTGGTGCAGGTCATTCCATTTTCTGAAAGAGTTACAAAGTCTTTATGAATCAAATTGAGATTTTTTGGTCATGGCCATAGGTCTCCCAAAAATTAAATTATGTAATATCAGACTTTCCAAAAACATGTATTCATGGACATCTTTTGATTCCAAAGAGCACAGAACTCCCTCTAAGGCTTCCGACTGAAAAAGGAGGCTGTTACCGGAATGACGGCAAAAGCGCACTTAAGTTTGTTGTCATTTCGTGCTATAGAAAGTCGACTTGTGCATGACAGTTTTTTTCCCCCACACTTACTTATGAAAGTGACTTTGAACCTATTTCAGTGTATATTTTTCAATCCAAATGTGATTTTTTTCCCCGTTCATTATTATATATAGCTTTTTTTTTTTTTTTTAAATCACTATTCCAGAAAAAAAAAGGATAAAAATGCAGGTGTTGCCACTTACTGATGTCTGCCAACATGCAAAAAATCGATTTTTTTCAACAGCAGACTTCAAGAATGCATTCATGCGAAGCACCCTTTTTTAAATAAAAATTCCTCTATCATTCTTTCTTAAATGGTATGTTTTGCGATTTCAATTGCTGCGAATAAAATATTTGTTTTTAAAAAATTTTTTGGGGGGGTGGGGGGTCACCCAATTTGTGCAACTTCCTGCAGAATTAAAGGGTACCCTAATTTTCGCACTATAAGGCGCACCTGACTATAAGCCGCAGCCCACCAAATTTGGCACAAAAATGGCATTTGTTCATAGATAAGCCGCATTGGACTATAAGCCTGTCCTCACTGTATCATGGGATATTTACTAGGGCTGTCAAACGATTAAAATTTTTAAAATTTCGAGTTAATTACAGCTTAAAAATTAATTAATCGTAATTAATCGCAATTAATCGCAATTCAAACCATCTCTAAAATATGCCATATTTTTATGTAAATTATTGTTGGAATGGAAAGATAAGACACACGACGGATATATACATACAACATACTGTACATAAGTACTGTATTTGTTTATTGTGACAATAAATCCACAAATGGCATTAACATTCTTTCTGTTAAAGTGATCCACGGATGGAAAAACTTGTAGTTCTTAAACGATAAATGTTATAGTTACAAGTTATAGTAATTTTATATTAAAACCCCTCTTCATGTTTTCGTTTTAATAAAATTTGTAAAATTTTCAATCAAAAGTAGAGTTAATATAATAATAAGAAGAATAAAAATAACAATAATAAAAATAGAGTGACCAAAGTTTTACGTGTATTTTGCATAGCTATTTTGATATGGAATGCCAGTTCATTTTGCATTGTTGTTTAACTGTGTGTCAGAATAGGGCCTCATTACTATAGACTGAAGTGCTTTTCTTTTTGTGATTTTTTTTTTTTTTTTTTTTTGAGAGATAGGAATATTCTTTTTGTTGTGCTTTCACTAAACGATACTTACATTGGGGAGAGCAAGTATTTGATACACTGCCAATTGGCAGTGTATCAAATACTTGTTCTCCCCACTGTATGTTTGTTGTGAAGGAGTTGCCAATAAACGGCGCGGTCCAAAGAACGCCTGTGTCCACTCGCCTTTACTGTATTAAATATATCTGTACATATCTTACCCAAAATACAACAAGAGACACATAATTGCCACTATAAGAAAGAAAACTTACCGAAATATGTGTGGGGCACAAATAGCAATTTGCGTTGCATTGTGAATACAGCATTAACGTCTCACAACTACTAATTCTCCCACGTTTTGAAGAAATAACATGAGTATGGAACGGCGCTGCCCCCAAGCGGCCGGTGGCATTCTCTTCGCTCTTAATGTCCATAAACGGCCTCATTGTATAATCTGTTTGAGGCAATATGCGAGATGGTCATTCACCCAAGCGCCAGCAGAGGGCGGCAAAACTCCATAACAACAAGTGAGCTTTTCACTGAACAGTCATTTAAATCTGTCTGAGCGGGACATCTGCGTTAATTGCGTCAAATATTTTAACGTGATTAATTAAAAAAATTAATTAACGCCCGTTAACGCGATAATTTTGACAGCCCTAATATTTACACCAAAAGATATTAACCGGTACAACCTTATTTGACAGCGGCATCATACGACCGACTGTCATAAGACCAAATGAACCATCATTAAACTTTGAACCAGTTACTGCAAAGCTTTATTGCTTCAAGAAGCTTCATTTGGCCATCACTTCTCCCTTGGGGGAGACAGTCAACCTCTGCTGCCACCTGCTATTGACTGTTGTCATCCAACATGCCTCTTAGCATGCATTGCAGTGCCACAGATGTAAATAACAATCAAAATTCATGTTCTGTGCTAAATATTTCTTCAGTTACTGTTCCAATTGTTTCATCAATTTCTAGTTATCATAATTATGACATGTCTCTGTCCTGCGCATTCATGAATGCTTATAACAGATGTCATTAAGTGTTATCCGGCAAATGATCTCACTTTTGAATGGATGCAAAAGATCCAAGATGGACAAAAATTGAGTTAGTGACATAATTTGCCAAACGACACTTAATGACATAAGCATTCAGTAATGCCCATGATAGTGTCATTTCATAATTTTGACGATATTATGACAGTCTTATGAAACCGCTGTCAAATAAAGTGTTACCTAAAAAAAAAAAATCAACAAATAAGCCGCACTGGACTATAAGCAACAGGTATCAAAATGTAGGGAAAAAGTAGCGGCTTATAGTCCGAAAATTACGGTACATAAGTTACATTTAAAGTTCATATATGACATGAAAAAAATAATCTTGAATGCATTATAATTGGAATTAAAATCATATTTGAAGACGATTCAACGTACAACAATTTGGCAAAGCACAGATGACGAGAAATGCGTGTTTAAATCTGCCATTTAGCGCCCTTTGTCATTATAGCGCTCTGGCGCCTCCATTCTTGGTGATGACGTCAGACATTGAGCGATTTCAGCGTATTTAGAATTGAGCACAATGGAGGAGGAAGCGTTTTTCAGCCATTCTGATTCAAGTGGTGATTTTTTTTAACGATATTGTCCATCCAGAGGAAGTACTGTAATTTTCGGACTATAAGACGCACTTGACAATAAGCCGCGACCCACCAAATTTGACACAAAAATGGCATTTGTTCATAGATAAGCCACACTGGACTATAAACCACAGCTGTCCTCACTGTATTATGGGATATTTACACCAAAATATATTAACCAGTAACGCTATATTTGAAAGCATCATAAGACTGTCATAAGATCAAATCAAACACCATGAAGCTTTGAACCAATTGGCTGCAAAGCTTCATTGCTTCAAGAAGCTTCATTTGGCCATCACCGCTCCCTTGGGGGAGACAGTCAACCTCTGCTGCCACCTGCTGTCAACACTGTTGTCGTCCAACATGCCTCCTAACATGCATTGCAGTACTACAGATATAAATAACAAACTGCTGTTCTTTATTATTTCTTCAGTTACTGTTCCAGTTGTTTCATCACTTGCCAGTTATGGTAATTAGTAACACAGTGGCGCCATAATACTGTCATAAGACCATCATAATCATGACATGACACTGCCATGAGCATTAATGAATGCTTACGACAGATGTTATTATGTGTCATCTGGCAAATGATGTGTTTTGAATGGATGTAAAGATCCAAACTGGACAAAAATGGACAAAAATGGAGTTGGTGACGTAATTCATAATGTCATTAATGCCCATGAGAGTGGCATGTCACAATTATGACTGTCTTATGGCAGTCTTATGACACCGGTGTCAAAGAAAGTGTTACCAATTAACTCAAATAAATCAACAAATAAGCTGCACTGGACTATAAGCCGCAGGATTCAAAATGAAGGAAAAAATGTAGCGGCTTATAGTCCGAAAATGACGGTATGTGATATACAGCCATTTATGTTTGAGTCATATTTGGAGGAAGAGGAAGATTCAAAAAGAGAAAAAGGCGACAGAGACAACAAACACAAGGTTGATGACTAGAGCAGACTGCAAAATGTCATCATTGTTTTTCTTTCTCTACTCCAATATTTTAACAGGATATCCTTTGTATCTAAGTACTGTATTTTTCCCGATTGCTATATAAATTGTATGGTCATGATAAATAACAGTCTTGTGCTAAAAGGAATATGAAATATTAAAAATGCATTTCTTCAGTACGACAGGGCTAAATTACTGCATAATGGTCAAAATTGCCGACTTCTTAAAAGTCCCGAACGGTATTTTAGGCCACTGGAGTTGTTGTTGTCATTGTGTTCGGCCATTCTTTACTACGCGGCGAAACGTCCTACACAATGCTCAGGGCGCTTGCGCATGCATTCACACGCATGCGCACATCGGTTAGAGGCGGCGATTACTCACTATTTTTGTTTTTATTCAGTTATTTAGAACCTTTTCACAGCCTCAAAGATACTTTTTGCATGTATTACCCTCTCATACTTTTAACCATTGTGTTTTTTTGTGTTAGCTTTGAAGCAGTTGACCACATTAGTCACGTAGCGTGTTTAAACCGTCCTTATTTGATATAACTACATTTAAGTATTTTCTGCAGGCATTTAGCACCTTATTCCTGTATGCATCTAAACAAAACAAGTTTAGAGCGTACGGTAGTACTTTAGGTGTGGAATTCGACTAATGTAGGACGTTTCGCCGATGTAGGATATTTTGGCAGAACACCGGATCAGTTTTTAAACTCGAGTTACTCGAGTATTCGTTTCAGCTCTAAAATATATCAATCGCTTCCACACACATCCAAGCAGTCCATTTCATTCAGGAGCATTAAATAACGCGTGTAATATGAAAAAAAACATGCTTTTTTGTGTCATATGCACTTTGACAATTATGAGAAGACATTACGTAGAAAAATGCCTCCTTTGACCCCAAAAACTTTGCAACCCCCTGCTGCAATTTCATCCACTGGTCCACTCAAGACGTCATTTGCTCTCAGTCTATTATTTCCTCGGTCCGTGACATCATGTGGCTAACTAGCTTACGTAAGGCCTCATCCGCGGCCTCCTTTCCCAAAGTGTCGTCTTTGCTTTTGGCCTAAAGTGTGCGCTCGCCATTGAGTTTCCTCAACACGGCGTGAAGGCATCGGCGAAGTGCTCCGCTCTGAGAGGCTTTTTTGTTGTCGCCGTTGTTCAAAAGAGGAGCCCTGAAAGAAAAGAGTCGTGCGACGGAATTCTCGGCAGCCTTTGTGAGGAATCACGACTAGCTGAGAAAATGCGCGTTCACTTATGTAACGGCCTGAAACGGGGAAAGAAATACGTAAATACGGTGGAATATAAATGCAACGTTTTATGCTTTAAAATTGGGTACATTTTCTCATGCTTTCCAATATGAGAGCGGGCGGAAAGACATTTCCAGTTGTAGTTACTCTACCTAGAATAGCCAGGTTGATGATTAAACAGGCTCGGAAATGAACGTTTTCCACATTAAAACATCTAAACAACAAGATTTAGACGTTTTGGTGCACTTTAAATCATCCCAAATGTTTCCAGTCATTTTCAAAGCCAAAGGCTTACATCATTTTAATCAAGATAATGATAGCTGTGTTGCATTTTTGGTGCTGACTGGTGTCATTGGGAATACAAAGTCATTTGAGTGACTTTAAAAGGACACATCATTGTCACTTTTTTTTTTTTTACCCAGACATGCACTTGAATCGTCAATGAAGAGTGGAAATATAATTAGGACATAATAGATTTTTTTTTTTCATCCACAAGAGATATCACTATGATAGTGATACTAAAACGCTGCCTTCATGTGCTTTCATAAATGTAGTAAATACTACTTATTGAGTGGAAAATTGCATGTGAAAAAAACCGTACTTTCTACTGAAGAACTGGGATTACCGTAATTTTAGCACTATAAACTGCCATCCACCAAATTTGGCACAAAAACAGCATTTTTCAAAGATAAACTGCACTGGACTACAACCCTTAGTAAAAAGCATAGAATCACCAGTATTCAGACATTTTATCATGTAGAATAAACTCAGATAAAACGCTTGAAAAAATAATGAATTAGTTCAAAAGTGGGTAACACTTTATAATAACTATCTGTTTACTAGTTAATAGATCATTAGTAAACTGCTTATAAATGATTTATTGTTGATTTGTAAAGTATTTGTTAACAGTTTGTTAAGCATTTACAGGGTGTTCTTAACCTGAAACAGTTTGTGTAGAAACGTTTCAAGCTTTTGTGTCTAACGTTTGGCATTTCTATCTTTTCAGGTTAAGAAATGCCATTCACTTCAAAAGAAAAGGCATTTTGATAAGGCATTTTGAGGGCAGGGGTCATGTTGCACATTTATGAAAATCTGCCATAGAACCAATAAATATTTGTACTTTTCTTTGTATATTTAACCAATAAAACTTATGACCTTCAACATAAAGTGTATATAGTTTGATTAAGATCCATCAACTAGCATGGGCATTTAGAATGGGGTCAGCCATATTGGAACACCCTGTAAATGCTTAACAAACTGTTAACAAATACTTCACAAATCAACAATAAATCATTTATCAACAGTTTACTAATGATCTATTAATTAGTAAAACGGATAGTTATTATAAAGTCTTACCCAAAAGTGCAACTCTTTAGCATTCAGAAACATTAAAAGAAATGAATGACAAACATTGTGGTGGTCAGTAAATGTTACTTTTATAGAGCAAGTGCAGGGAAAAATATCTGGAATCACTCCATTCTGAGAAAAAAATATGAGAAACAAACAAAGAAATAACAATCAAAACGCATCTCTAGTATTTAGCAGCACCACCTCTGGCTTTTATGACTGACAGCTTGCAGTCTCTGAGGCATGGACTTGATGAGTATTCTTCATCAATTTGGTGCCAACTCTCTTGGATTGCAGTTGCCAGATCATCCTTGCAGGTCGGAGCCTTTCTGTGGACCATTTTTTTCTATTTCCACCACAGGTTTTCAATCGGGTTGAGATCTGGGCTATTTGCAGGCCATGGCATTAACTGGATGAGTCTTTCGCCAAGGAATGCTTTGACAGTTTTAGCTCTGTGGCATGATACATTGCTATCTTGAAAAATGACATATTTTCGATTGAAGGGATAAGAAAGCTGTCTTAAATTTCAATGTAAAGTTGTGCATTTATTGAAGATTTAACCACAGCCATCGCCCCAGTGCCTTTGCCTGACAAGCAGCCCCATATCATCAAGGACTTAGGGAATTTTGGTGTTTTCTTCAGGCAGTCCTTTGTAAATCTCACTGGAACAGCAGCAATCCAAAGGTTCAGCATCATCACCTTGTCAAGAGTCAAGAATCTGTATTGGACGGTATATAGTCGAGTTGTCTTAAAGTACGATTCTAATTCACATAATAATGCTATTTAAGACTATTTTGTTTAGGGATGTCCCGATCCAGGTTTTTGCACTTCTGATCCGATACCGATATTGTTTTGCACTTCCGATCCGATACCGGCCGATACCGATACCAGCCTATCTGAGCATGTGTTAAAGTTTAAAGTTATTTAGCCTCCTTACTTAGTTGTCAGACTCATGTTGAAAAGGGTTTTAGTACTCTTGATAACAACTAGCCAGCTGAATTAGGTGAGTTTGAATAACACACAATGGTTGGTAACAAGAAACTGACCTGTTTATTCGGTGACAAACACAAAACATTATAAATAACAAACAGAAATGGCATAGTCAGTCAGTAAAACGTGCAAATAATATTGTAAACTGTCAGTGGAAAATCCCACAAACCAAAGCTATTAGATGATTTTAATGTTTCGTGCATTAGTTACAATAATTGTATAAAAAGCCTCTCAGGTTTAAATAAACAACTATTTCAGTATCAAGTTAACATTTTAAAACAGTAAATGAAATACTCAAGTCCCCATTCTGTATCAGCAGCTTTAAACTACATTCATTTAATTTTGCGAATCAACTGTTAAAGTTGTTAAAATTGCTCCCGTTATTCCATAATTTCCCTTCTGTCTACTTTCAACATGTGAAAGTTTTAAAACTGTTTTGAAGATAAAGTCAAGATTTTGCCGATTTACGAGTATTTTAGATTAGGTTCGCTTGGAAGGTTCACTACAACACCCTACTAGGGAAGTCTCCTGCTTTAAGATGGCGGCTGTTTACTAACGCATCTAGTTTTTAATACTTCAATGTTGCTAACGCAGTCAAGGATCTATTATCTCCAGTAAAACGACGTTGACGTAGTTTGTAGCGGCTGTCAGCAGCAGTCAGGTATTCTTGTGTTTTTTATCCAGCGGCATGAGTTGAGCTAAAGCCGTGAGTTGAGCATTGGCATTACCCGGGTCTATGACAAGCATTATGTTTATTTTCGAACGCAATGCGGTCCGTTTCTCATTGCGTCCCGAAGACCGCGCTGTGCATTAGTTCCGCTTTACTTGACATATTTCAATAATCGGAATTTGGATGTTTGTGAATCGTTCTCGAATCTTCCATGGCCTAATCGCTCAAGGATGTAATGATGGCTGGGCATGTTGTACCGGGGTTCTAAGTGTTGGATGGTGCGTCTTTACTCACGTGACATAATGGCTCGTCATCCAGAATGAATTCTTCGGCAATGACTTGTTATTCCGTGGGTTTTGGGACTGTCAAGTGCCGGTTTGTAACGCATAGCAAAGGTTTCTGCCAGTGTTAGTTGCGTAGGACCTTTCTTTTTGTCTTCGGTTTTCTTAACATACAATGCCTTGCAAAAGTATTCGGCCCCCTTGAACCTTGCAACCTTTCGCCACATTTCAGGCTTCAAACATAAAGATATAAAATTTTTATTTTTTGTCAAGAATCAACAACAAGTGGGACACAATCGTGAAGTGGAACAACATTTATTGGATAATTTAAACTTTTTTAACAAATAAAAAACTGAAAAGTGGGGCGTGCAATATTATTCGGCCCCCTTGCGTTAATACTTTGTAGCGCCACCTTTTGCTCCAATTACAGCAGCAAGTCGCTTGGGGTATGTTTCTATCAGTTTTGTACATCGAGAGACTGACATTCTTGCCCATTCTTCCTTGCAAAACAGCTCGAGCTCAGTGAGGTTGGATGGAGAGTGTTTGTGAACTTCAGCTCTTTCCACAGATTCTCGATTGGATTCAGGTCTGGACTTTGACTTGGCCATTCTAACACCTGGATACGTTTATTTTTGAACCATTCCATTGTAGATTTGGCTTTATGTTTTGGATCATTGTCCTGTTGGAAGATAAATCCCCGTCCCAGTCTCAGGTATTGTGCAGATACCAACAGGTTTTCTTCCAGAATGTTCCTGTATTTGGCTGCATTCATCTTCCCGTCAATTTTAACCATCTTCCCTGTCCCTGCTGAAGAAAAGCAGGCCCAAACCATGATGCTGCCACCACCATGTTTGACAGTGGGGATGGTGTGTTCAGGGTGATGAGCTGTGTTGCTTTTACGCCAAACATATCGTTTTGCATTGTGGCCAAAAAGTTCAATTTTGGTTTCATCTGACCAGAGCACCTTCTTCCACATGTTTGGTGTGTCTCCCAGGTGGCTTGTGGCAAACTTTAAACGAGACTTTTTATGGATATCTTTGAGAAATGGCTTTCTTCTTGCCACTCTTCCATAAAGGCCAGATTTGTGCAGTGTACGACTGATTGTTGTCCTATGGACAGACTCTCCCACCTCAGCTGTAGATCTCTGCAGTTCATCCAGAGTGATCATGGGCCTCTTGGCTGCATCTCTGATCAGTTTTCTCCTTGTTTGAGAAGAAAGTTTGGAAGGACGGCCGGGTCTTGGTAGATTTGCAGTGGTCTGATGCTCCTTCCATTTCAATATGATGGGTTGCACAGTGCTCCTGGAGATGTTTAAAGCTTGGGAAATCTTTTTGCATCCAAATCCGGCTTTAAACTTCTCCACAACAGTATCTTGGACCTGCCTGGTGTGTTCCTTGGTTTTCATAATGCTCTCTGCACTTTAAACAGAACCCTGAGACTATCACAGAGCAGGTGCATTTATACGGAGACTTGATTACACACAGGTGGATTCTATTTATCATCATCGGTCATTTAGGACAACATTGGATTATTCAGAGATCCTCACTGAACTTCTGGAGTGAGTTTGCTGTACTGAAAGTAAAGGGGCCGAATAATATTACACGCCCCACTTTTCAGTTTTTTATTTGTTAAAAAAGTTTAAATTATCCAATAAATGTTGTTCCACTTCACGATTGTGTCCCACTTGTTGTTGATTCTTGACAAAAAAATTAAATTTCATATCTTTATGTTTGAAGCCTGAAATGTGGCGAAAGGTTGCAAGATTCAAGGGGGCCGAATACTTTTGCAAGGCACTGTACTCCTCATAATGTTTGTGGTGGTATTTCGCTAAATGCTTGATTAGGTTGGTTGTATTACAACTTCTTACTGCTTTACCACTACGCTTGACATTATTGTGGCATATGTTGCACTCTGCCTCTTCGTCTTTGTCGTCCTTTAAGGTGAAACGATCCCACACAGCTGACATTTTTACCGATAAAGTCTCTCGGTAAATTGGGAGACGGTAATGTAAATGTAGTGTGTTGAAGGTGTGACGTAAAATGCGGACCGGATTTTAGGGAAACCGAAGCAAAAACTCGAATGGATTATGTAAATCGGTGCGCTGGAAAACCCGGACCGGACTTAAAAACAAAAAACTGGATCGGAAGTCTGGATCGGAATTTGTCCGTGTTCCGATCCGATACCGATGCGCATTTTTTTTGCGCATATCGGCGTGCGATCCGATCCAAATATCGGATCGGGACAGCTTTTGTTATTCTGTCGTACGTACTTTAAATACGCTATTGTTTCAATTAGGGATGTGACAAAATATCGAAATGATGATATATCGTGATACTTTGTATCCCAAAAGGTTTCAATGTTTTAGTTATTTAAAATAAAGAAAAAAATCTATCAAAACAATTCTTTCTCTTCAACACCAGGAGGTGCATTAGCACCCTCAACACCCCACTTCCATTGCCACTGAAATACAGCCACATTAAACACATTCACATACTGAACAATAAAGCCTTTATTTCTTTTTTTTGTCTTTCCACAGTTCAAGTTTGTCAGTCCCACCAAATGAAAAGGTGGCAAATAAGAGTGAAGGAGTAAGAGGTAGAGCAAGTGTTCCATTCTTGTGGTGATCCGTGTAAAAATGAAAGGAAAAAAAAAAAAGAAAAGAAAGTCACTGACACGTCAAGGGAAGGACTCCATTATCTTTTTTTTCTTAGAGGAGAAAAATAAACAGCAGCTTGTTTGTGGTGTTGCTAACTTTCCCTTATCATAAATACTCTTGACTTACTTTTTTTTTTTTTTTTTAAATATAATTATTTGGATGGAGGTGGCACTACAGTGTAAACCAGAGCAACACTACTGAAATGGTCACAGTCTGCGAACACTTGTGGGTGGGACCGGGGGAGACTCGAGGGCCCTAATGCGTGACTCTGCATAGACGCGGGCTGAGCGCTCGAGGAAAGAGTACAGAAACCTGAGCAGCACATCCAAAATTGGCCGGTCCTCTAGCCCGGCGGGAATATACTAAATGTATGAGTGTGTGTTTGTGTCAACTGTATGTGCGTGTCACACTGCATTAAAACAAACTACTACCAAACACTGCCACTCAGCCGCACTGTCAGGTTTACGGACAGTGTTACTTAAAAAAAAGAAAAAGGAAACAGTATTTACATCTTCAACATATAAATTATTCCCCGTAACATACTGTGTGTGTAAGGCATAATAAGGCAAAGCAAACAAAGGTGTGTGACTAGAAAGAAAGGCTCACTGAAACTGATGATTCACTGCCAGCCCTCCTCGTTCAAATGGATTTGACGTCCGATGACGGCATGTGATATTACAAGGCTCGGTAACACAGCAAATGAATGCGTGTAAAAGATATGGAATTGACATAAATGGAGTTGATGACAAAATTGACATTTAATGACATCCGTCATAAGCATTCATTACCTCCGAGAAGTTGGCCCCCCATCAGACGCAAATATATAAAAATGATGTCAATCGTTTGTGCTGCCGTTTTTTTTTTTTTTTTTAAGCTATTTACAATTTTCATAGGTCAATCTGAGGTCAACTCGCACCCCATTTTGACTAAAAATGGTGTCAATCGTTTGTGCTTTTAATTTGTAGTGATGCATTTACTGTAACATAGACCTGAAGTGGCGACGTTCATTTGTGCTAGCTTGTAAAAATTTTCATTTGTGTTTCGTTTGCTATTGTGTGGTAGATAGTGCTATTTTGAGTAATTATGTCACTCGCAGCTCTTTTGTATTCAACTCCCGCAGCTGACGGAGCGTACCAACTCAATAACAGAGGGGTGTCCAGATAATTAGCACAAACGTAGCACAAACGAATTCGAGGCCATTTTGCGGTAAATGGGGGGATTGAGATATTATTTTCGAGTGATGATGTCACTCTCAGCCCCCCATTTACTGCAAAATGGACCTTAAGTGGCGTTGTTCATTTGTGCTAGCTGGCTAGCTTGTAAACATTTTGGTTTGTGTTTCGTTTGCCATCATTTTGTAGATAGCGATATTCGAGTGTTGACGTCACTCGCAGCCCTTACGTATCCCATCTCCCGCAGCTGACGCAGCGTACCAACTCTCTCAATAACAGAGGGGTGTCCCGACAACTAGCACAAACGAATTTGAGGCCATTTTGCAATAAATGGGGGGGCTGGAGATATTAATTTCAAGTGATAACGTCACTCGCAGCTCCCCATTTTCAGCAAAATGGTCGTGAACTAGCATTGTTCATTTGTGCTACATTTGTGCTATCGTTTTATAGATATTGAGATATTCATTTCAAGTGTTGGGGTCAATCGCAGCCCTTCCATATACCATTTCCCGCGGCTGACGGAGCGTAGAGACTCTCAAAAACGGTGTGTGATCTAGCACAAACGTAGCACAAACTTAACACAAACGAATCTGAGGCCATTTTGCAATAAATGGGGGGCTTGAGATATTAATTTCAAGTGATGACGTCACGCTCAGCCCCCTATTTACAGCAAAATGGACCCGAAGTAGTGCCGTTCCTTTGTGCTGTAAAAAATTTTGTTTTTGCTGCTATCGCTTCATAGATTTTGAGATATTTATTTTGATTGTTGACGTCACTCGCAGCCCTTCCGTATCCCAACTACCGCGGCTGACAGTGCATACCAACTCTCTCAATAGCAGGGGTGTTCCGAAAACTAGCACAAACGTAGCACAAACGAATTTGAGGCCATTTTGCAGTAAATGGGGAGCTTGAGATATTCGTTTCGAGTGATGACATCACAGTGACGGAGTGTACCAACTCTCTCAATAACAGAGGGGTGTATCGACAACTAGCACAAATGAATCCGAGGCCATTTTGCAGTAAATGGGGGGCTTGAAATATTAATTTCGAGTGATGACGTCACTCGCAGCCCCCCATTTACAGACAAATGGACCCAACGGGTGCCGTTCGTTTGTACTAGTTTGTCCTGTATAACATTGTTTTTGCGGCTATCGTTTTATAGATATTGAGATATTCATTTCGAGTGTTGACGACACTCGCAGCCCTTCCGTATCCCAACTACCGCGGCTGACAGTGCGTACCAACTCTCTCAATAGCAGGGGTGTTCCGAAAACTAGCACAAACGTAGCACAAACGAATTTGAGGCCATTTTGCAGTAAATGGGGAGCTTGAGATATTCGTTTCGAGTGATGACATCACAGTGGTGGCAATCGTTTGTGCTGGTTGTTAGGACACCCCTCTTTTATTGAGAGAGTTGGTATGCTTTGTCAGCAGGGGGAGTTCGGATACGGAAGGGATGCGAGTGATATCAACACGCAAAATGAATATCTCAATATTTATAAAACAATGCCAGCACATTCATTTCGAGTGTTGAGGTCACTCGCAGGCCTTCCGTATCCCAAGTCCCACGGCAGACGGAGCGTACCAACTCAATAACAGCGGGGTGTCCAGACAACTAGCACAAACGAATTCGAGGCCATTTTGCGGTAAATGGGGGGCTTGAGATATTATTTTCGAGTAATGACGTCACGTGCAGTGGTGCTATTCGTTTGTACTAGTTCTTCGGACACCCCTCTGTTATTGAGAGAGTTGGTATGCTCCGTCAGTCTCAATATCTGAGATATACATTTCGTGCGTTGACATCACTCGGAGCCCTTCCGTATCCTAACTACCGCTGATGATGGAGCATACAAACTCTCCAAAACAGAAGGGTGTCCCGACAACTTGCACAAACGAGTTCAGGGCCATTTGCAGTCAGTAAGATTTTAATTTCGAGGGATTACGTCACTCGCAGCACCCCATTTTCAGCATAATAGACCCGAAGTGGTGCCATTCCGTCGTGCTCGATGTTGAGACACCCCTCTGTTATTGAGAGAATTGGTACGCTCCATCAGCCGCGGGAGTTAGGAAACGAAAGGGCTGCGTCAATACTCGAAATATCTCAATATCTATAAAATGATAGCAGCACAAACGAAAAATTTTACAGCATAAACGAATGTTACCACTTCGGGTCCATTTTTCAGTAAATGGGGGGACATCACTACATAATAAACGCATAATAACTACAAAACCGTTGCAGCACAAACAACAATTTAGACAGCACAAACAATTGACACCATTTTTTAATCAAAATGGGGGCTGCTTACCTCTGCTTGACCTATGAAAAGAATTGTTAAAATCTCAAAAACAGCAGCACAAACGATTGACATCATTTTTATATAAATTTGATGGGTGGGGTCAACTTCCCGGAAGTGCAAACAAAATTGTGTGACTAGAAAGAAACTAGACCGAAACATGTTAACCGATTTCACTGCCAGCCCTCCTCATTCAAATGGACTTAACGTCCGTTAATGGCATGTAATATTACCGTACTCTCATTTTGCGTTCCACAAAATCCAGAAAAAAGCGCAGATTGTTGCGAGCGTTTGGTTATCATCACATTTCGTCAGTGCCTCGTATGTAAAGTTTTTCTTTAAAAGCAACCCAAAATAAATCATAATGCAGTTCAGAAATTTAAAACAAAACAACAGCACGCACACAAAATTTGCAGTGAGCTTGATTAGATGGTCCCTGGAATACTTCCAGGTGGTTTCCATAGCAACGGGGGAGGAGCCAAGTCAAGTCCGGGCGTCGTCGAGAGATCGATCCTTTCTCGTCGGCGCCGATCCGACCGAAATTCACACAAATGTCGACGGAATACAGTATGAGGAGATGCTAATGATGCAAATATAGCTTCCGGTAAAAGAGGGAAATTATTGAAAATCGATTTAAAGAAAAATGGCTGGCTCTGTAAAGAAGTGTTGAGGGGTGCGGGGGGGCTACAGACAAACAAAAAAAAAGTAAAAAGAGTTCATATCAGTTTGAGTCAAACCTCTCCAGTTGCTTTATGAAGCGCTCTCGTGCTCCGGCGTTGCCGTCAGTCGGCGTGAGAGTCTGTCATTCCAGTAGCTGGGGTTCGGGGGGTATTCTCGAGATTTTTCATAAACAAAAAAACAAATGTAGGCCATCGTAGCGGTGACGGAGAAGCCGCCCCCGTCAGTCGTCCAGGACGACCTTGACAAAACTGGCCACGTCTGTGTCTTTGGAGTCATGCAGGGTGAAAAACGGATGTTTCTGCATCAAAAGGAGGAGTAAAAAAATCATTACAAGCCAACATATATACAAGTTTCAGTCCATGTGGTGCGTTCACAGCCAGTCTCAAAATTACGACGGAGGATTAGGGCCAAATAAAGCAGAAAAAAAGGACTACGAGATTAAAGTCGTACTGGTACTACGAGAAAAAAAGTGTGTTACTACATAGGGTAAACCGCTACACACTTTACGTACATGCAGAGGTGGGTAGGAATGTGTTACGTGTACTCCGTGACATTCACATAACTTTTTTTTTTTTTTTAAAGTACTTCTAAAAGTAGTTTTACTAAGCCATACTTTTTATTTTTACTTGCGTAGATTTATGAAGAAAAAACACTACTCTTACTCCTACAATTTTCTTCTTTATTATACAATACCTGACAAAAGTCTTATCGCATGGACCTGAAGTGTCCCTCTAATATACGCTCACCGGCCACTTTATTAGGTACACCTGTCCAACTGCTCGTTAACACTTAATTTCTAATCAGCCAATCACATGGCGGCAACTCAGTGCATTTAGGCATGTGGACATGGTTCAAGACAATCTCCTGCAGTTCAAACCGAGCATCAGTATGGGGAAGAAAGATGATTTGAGTGACTTTGAACGTAGCATGGTTGTTGGTGCCAGAGGGGCTGGTCTGAGTATTTCAGAAACTGCTGATCTACTGGGATTTTCACGCACAACCATCTCTAGGGTTTACAGAGAATGGTCCGAAAAAGAACAAATATCCAGTGAGCGGCAGTTCTGTGGGTGGAAATGCCTGGCCAGAGGTCAGAGGAGAATGGCCAGACTGGTTTGAGCTGATAGAAAGGCAACAGTGACTCAAATAGATGAAGAACCAACTCTACGAGATACTGGAGGTTGCTCGTCACACTGGCGACAAATTGGCACAGGTGACGAAGAAGCAAGCAGCGCTAAGTGACACCGCCGCACGACTGGTCACAAAAATCGACGCGGAGCTGCGTGATCATGAGAGACTCGCTCGAGCAAACCGGGCAAGGGAGGATGATGACTAATCTCCTGAAGCGGATACAGCACACGCGAGCCTCCATAGCACCCCAGGCGCTCCCTCCCTTCACCTACTTGGACATCAACTGATACAATGAACTCTAATTGACAATATGTGAAATTTCCATGGCAATCAATGATGACTTTTGAACGAAATGCGTAAAACTATGACTAGACTGATACACAATATGCCGTTTGTGCGACCCGGGCTGATGGGGGACGGGTTTCCGATAAGCATTTCCTTTTCCGTCTCCCTTGTCTGTCTGTCTTCGTCTTTCCTTCGGGTAAACAAATTCCACACTCTGAAACTGTTAATGATTTTGATGATGATGACAATGACAATAAATTCAATTCAATTCAATCAATCAAATAACCACCCGTTACAACCAAGGTAGGCAGAAGAGCATCTCTGAACGCACAGTACGTCGAACTTTGAGACCACGCCGGGTGCCACTCCTTTCAGCTAAGAACAGGAAACTGAGGCTACAGTTTGAACAAGCTCATCGAAATTGGACAAAAGAAGATTGGAAAAACGTTGCCTGGTCTGATGAGTCTCGATTTCTGCTGCGACATTCGGATGGTAGGGTCAGAATTTGGCGTCAACAACATGAAAGCATGGATCCATCCTGCCTTGTATCAATGGTTCAGGCTGGCGGTGGTTGTGTAATGGTGTGGGGAATATTTTCTTGGCACTCTTTGGGCCCCTTGGTACCAATTGAGCATCGTTGGAACGCCACAGCCTACCTGAGTATTGTTGCTGACCATGTCCATCCCTTTATGACCACAATGTACCCAACTTCTGATAGCTACTTTCAGCAGGATAATGCGCCATGTCATAAAGCTGGAATCATGTTCACTGTACTCAAATGGCCTCCACAGTCACCAGATCTCAATCCAAAAGAGCATCTTTGGGATGTGGTGGAACGGGAGATTCGCATCATGGACGTGCAGCAGACAAATCTGCACCAACAGTGTGATGCCATCACACATTGCCATCTATTATTACTGCTTATTGAGCCTTGAGAATTTTCAAATTTTTAAAACTGCCTGTCTAATGTACAAGGTGTTACATGGATTTGCCCCACCTCCCATGTCGGACTTTCTAAAAAAAAAGGGGCTCACAGAGGTCTCGGGACCAGGGCCTCTCTAGAGGGGACTGTGAGCCATCAGGCAATGTCCCACAATACGAACTTTCAAAACTCAGCTCAAGCAGTGGTTGAAAGCAAATCAGTCTTGCAATCACTGACTTAAGTTCTTAGTAACGTATTGTATTATGTTGTTTTATTGTAATCTTTTGTTATTTCTTTTCTTTTTGTATCTTTGTGTCACCTGTTTAGGGACTGCAGATGTAAATTAGCATATTCTTGCTACAATATGTCATATTTACATCTTTTTAGATGTTCATCAATGTGCACGGTCCCTATTTAATTACTAAATACATAAATAAATATTCTATTCTAAAGGCTACCAACACTTTGTCATAGCTCATAGCTACGTTGTAGCTTTACGACGTAAGTGACGTAATAGCGAATTTGAATAATATTGTGCATCTCCTGAGTATTTTAGAATCCGCTTCAAAAATAAGGAAATCCTTATCTTTTGGCTCATATACGTCAAATTATAACCAATAGATGGCTTTATATTGGTTCTTGGTCATAGCTCCCTGTTAAGGTACATGTACGTAAATCGCGTAGCGGTTTACCCTATGTAATAATACTTTTTTTATATGGTAGTACTTGTACGACTTTAATCTCGTAGTCCTTTTTTCCCCCTCCTTTATTTAACCCTTTTGCTCCGTCGTACAAAATGGCCGTGACTGCTTGGTGCAAAAGGTCCGAATAAAATATTTGCGTACAGTTTTAAGATTTTAACATCAGGTCATATTTTTGTCTGTGCTGTATGGATGTAGTACTTCATCAAAGATGGAAGATGACAGAAATCAGAATATTTACAGATTAAAAAAAAAAAAAAAAAGATTAAAAAAAAAATGTAAAAAATAAGAGTATATCCTGTTTTTTAACACAAAAAAAATAAATTAAAAAATGCTATTTAAAACAACAAATGCAAACTAAAAAAAAGGGAAAAAAATGAAATTAGTTTCCGCCCTCTTTTTCAAATGAAAAAATGTAAATTGAAAAGGATAAAATTTAAAATTTGCAATTGAAAGCCTGAAACATAAAAGAAAAAAAACATCAGCAATCAAAATAACAATTCAAAGTATATTACTCTATATATGATTCAAATTGACAACATTGATGAGGCTTTTCAAAAGTAGCTAAAGGAAATAAAAATGCATGTCCAAGTTTTTCAACATAATGAATGAATAATAACATATGAAAATATATTGTAAAAACGTGCTTACTATTAATTCTGAATAAGCTGGTCTCTCGTTGGGCTTCTTACTTAAACTGTAAAGACACGAGAGGGGTTGAAGTCAATAAACTGGAAAACACTGCTCCCTGGTGGACATTTTGCTGTACCTCCAGCTAACAATTAAAGATTTGCTCACCACTGGGAGATGAAGTCGACAAAATCGGGTGAGAAGCGGTCGGCGGGCAGCTGAGGAGAAGGCTCATCCACCACCTGCTTCAGCTGCTGGAAAGGCGTACCCCACGAGTCGTAAGGGAACTTCAGGATGGCCAATTCGATCTGTATGGGCGCACACGGCACATACATATTAGAGGTTTTTAATGATATTACAGAATAGATAATTCCACCATTAATGTGAGTTACAATTCGAGCATGATGTTGCCACAACAAACACTTAAAAGTTCAACCTTCCTTTTGTTTTCTTTTCTCGCTTCACACAAGTAACCGGGTTCTTACACCATTATAAAAGTCAAATTTAATCTTCTTTACGACCTTAAAAATACAATTTAAAGACCAAAACTAGGGCTGTCAAACGATTAAAAATTTTAATCGAGTTAATTACAGCTTAAAAATTAATTAATCGTGATTAATCATAATTAATCGCAATTCAAACCATCTATGAAATATGCCATATTTTTCTGTAAATTATATATATATTCTGTAAAATAAATTGTTGGAATGGAAAGATAGGACACAAGATGGATATACACATTCAACATACGGTACATAAGGACTGTAGTGGGCATTTCACTCTACTGTCATTTAAATCTGTCTATGCTGTCCTCACTCCGAAGCGTCTACTTTTTCCAAAGCTAGACAGCTAGTGAACGACACCTTAATAATCAGACTTCTTCCGTTTTCATCTGATTTGTTAATAAAACAGCCTCAAACCATTGTCCTCTTTAGACCGTCGTAAAACTACAAAAAAAAAGTACACAAGCATTGCATTAGCAACAACGTTAGCTTAGCACGCTATACAGGTTCACTAAATATAAACAAAAAGCGTCTCATACAAAAAATATAACATTTCGCTTACTAACATAATATGTACATTCTTTACAACAACCATACTTACGGACAAATCTTGTCCAAGGATCATAAGCACAACATTACAACGTATGCGTCAGCCCGAGACGTCGTGCAGCCATATTGAACTGGCAAGAAAACAATAAACCATGTCGCAAAGCAACCACAAGAGTTCGCTGTTAGACAGCACAAAAAGCCTTGCTGTAAAACTTACCAAAAGGCAGAAAGTTGTCTGAGCAGGAAATGTGCGTTAATTGCGTCAAATATTTTAACGTGATTAATTAAAAAAATTAATTACTGTGCGTTAACGCGATAATTTTGACAGCCCTAACCAAAACATGTCGCAACAATTTCTGATGAAGGAAAAAACTTAATTTTATTTCACTGTAACTTGGATTTTTCACCTCTCATGTGCGACTCGACAGCTTTGACTCCCATTGTTCCTGACAAAAAAGTCTTTTATTATTTTATTAATTAAAATTTTATTTAATAATTTTATTTTATTGAATTATTTTAGATTTTAGGCACATTGTTGAAAACCGCCAACAATTGCATCTCAGATGTTACTAGAAAAAAAAAAACAATTTCACTGCTTTCACTCAAAAAAATTAAAATTTCCCAAGAAAACCCTAAACCCGAACCCAAGGTTTAAAAAAAGTGTTTCTTCAAACAATGCGCATTATAAACGGGTACATGGATGGAGACAGATATATATATATATATATATATATACATACACCGATATTTTTTAAATGACACGGACACGTGTTGAAGAAACGTATGCGGTGACCCGTTGCCGACCATTACGGTACGTGACGTCTAGAGCTGAAACGAATACTCGAGCAACTCGAGTAACTCGAGTTCAAAAACTGATCCGAGTAATTTTATTCACCTCGAGGAATTGTAAATTTTGCCAGCTCCCGCATGCTAGTTTGTTAGCAGGTAGTGTCCGATGCGTCTCATAGATATCGCATGCATTTAGGACTAGATGCGAAATGACAGACTCGGCCGCGCCTGGGCAGCGTTAGTAAACAGCCGCCATCTTTAAGCAGTAGACTTCTCATCGCTAATAAATATAACGTTACTGTCACTTGCTCATGTAACGTTAGCCCTTCGGAGGGCTAGGTTTCTATTGATTATGACCACTGTCGACGCGTGGCTAACGTGTCTTACATACAGGCTTTATTTAATCTGTAAAAACATAGCGCTGTAGAGTGATGAGGGTGTAAAATTAAAACATAATAAAGCTAACTGTCAGTTTTAGCTCAGTAGTCATTGTTGAATAAATGTGCTCCAATACAGCTGGTATCATACATTTATTTTGAACACTGCAAAAACTCAAAATCTTACCAGTACTTACAGTTTAGACTAACTTAAAACTTAACTAAAACTTCAAAATAGCTTGACAAAAATGGAAATTAAATTGAAACACGTGGGAAAAACACGTAGCTTTCAAGTGATATGTGTTATCAAGCGTATTTACATTTTTAGGTATGAAATATGTTTTTTTTTATTTTTATAAGATCTAGAAGTTTTTGGAGTGAAAGCAGTGATTTTTTTTTCTAGTCACATCTTAGATGCAATTGTTGGCTGTTTTCAACAATGTACATCGAAAATAAAGACATTGATTGACTGAAAATGATTCAATATTGGATTAAATGTTTTTTTCTCATGTTTATTTATAATTGCTCTTTACCTAAAAAAAAATTTTTTTATCCGATTACTCGTTTAATCGATAGAATTTTCAGTCGATTACTAAAATATTCCATAGCTACAGCCCTAGTGACGTCACCATTTTGTTTCGGTAATACTTTAATCGGCTGAAGGATTTTGTCTGTGTTAAATTCTGCTTTTTTCACTTTTCATAAAGCACAGAATTTAGTTTCTTGAACTCATTTCAGTCAACGTTTATTGCAGCTCCGCAATTCGGACCATAACAAACGTAACAACACACTTCCTGTGTGTGTCCGTCAACTATATCTGTCCGTCGGGAAACTCAAAACACAAATAACAATAGTTCCTATTGTTACTGTCGTGTCAACAGCGATGAGATGGATTCCCGACTTACGTTCTCACTTTCATTTTACCGTATCAATCCACGGAAGAAACATTTATTCATCAGGATGAAACGAGCAAGTTATACAGCAGCCTTTAAAAGAAAAGTCACATCTGTTTTGTTTTCTCCTAGATTCTGGTGAATTGGAGAAGTTGTCAAATCATATTATTACCGTAAATATTGTCATTTTATGGTAATGTTTTGAACTACCAATATGCTATGCTTGTGCTGTGTTTCACCAGTCAGTAAAATGACATTTCTGTATCTGTACATGAGCTCTGTTTTCTTGTATTCTTCTACTTTTTGGTGCTAAAATTAGGGTGCGCGTTATAAACGGTTACAATAATTTTCCCTAGATTTTTCAAGTAAATTTGGGGTGCGCATTATACACGGGTGTGCCTTATATTCGGGAAATTACTGTACTTGAAGCAGCAAAATATGATTCGAAGCGTTTTTCCTAATCAATTTACTCAAGTTAATCGATTAATTGTCGCATCACTAGCCATTATGTTCACCAACAGAAATTCAAATACGCTTTTTATCGTGAACTCACCATTGTGATACCGAGACTCCATATGTCCGACTTCACGCTGTAGCCTTTCTGGTTGAGGTCAGGGTTGATGCGCTCAGGCTGAGAAGCAAATAAATGATTGTGATATCTGTACTAAATGGCACATTTTGCACACAGGTTACCGTTGACAGCGATTGAATGATTAATGAGCATTCGCTGCTAGCCTCCCAAGACTGCACGTCTATCACCGTCAACGACAAGTTAAGTAAGAAGGCGACTCACCGCCATGTATGGCTTGCAGCCGGCGTCCATGGTCTTGGCGACGGAGTCCACGAGGTGGCCGCTGATGCCGAAGTCGCACATTTTCACTTGCCCCTGAGTATTGATGAGAACATTGGAGGGCTTCACATCTGGGCAGAAACAGACATTTAGAGAAGGCCAGAGTATAAACACAAAGTGAACACTTGATGAACACGTAAACTGGATTTCCTGCACTCGATTACCTCTGTGGATGACTGACAGGTGGCTGTGCAAGTGATCTAATGCCTTGACAATCTGCGGAGGAAGCCAGGAGAGAATGAAAAGGTGTTAAATGGTCGCATAATACTGCAACAATGAGTTAAAAAAGCGAGTGGGGAACAAAAAGACTTCAATTGAAGACGTGTTCTTGCTTCTAAATGTACCTTTGGACACCATAGTCCAAATAGTTGAATAGAGTTCATTTTGCCGACACTTGACGAACCATAGTCCAAAATTTTTTGGTTAATTTTGCAAGTGAAAACTATATTATTAAAAAAAAATGCAACATCACAACTGTTTTTATTTTGTTTCCATGGGCAACCGTTTAAAAATAAAAAAAAAAATAAAAGGAGGACCAGCAGGGTCAAAATAAAAAAAAAAAAATAAATAAAAAAAAAAATTAATTAGATTCAATTCAATTCAATTCAATGTTATTTGTATAGCCCTATATCACAACAGGTTTGTGAAAAATTTTAAAAACGATATGTGATCATACAGACATCAGTTTTGCCCCAATACGCATGTTGCCTTCAAATTGAAAGTAGAATTCTTCTGCCTTTGTCCAAGGGCAGGTCACATCTTAGCACAGCCGTTCTGCTTATTGACCATTAGATGTCTCTGACTAAGATGCTTGAGATTTGTTATCTGAGTAGACCATTTGCATTCATGGTGCAAAAAGTAAAGGAACAATAAATGATATGAAAAATAATGAATTGTTAACTAAATATAGTAGTTTAAGTTTTTTTCTCTTATTTTTCACAGAATGTTTATTTTATTTGGAAAACCTTGAAGTTGTTACATTTATCATTATTATAATGATCCATGATGATCTGTCACGGCACACGAGTGTGCCGCAGCCCACCAGTTAAAAAACAGTGCTCTACTGCAGGGGTTCCCAACCTATTCCACTAAGGCACACTGTGGGTGCAGGATTTCATTCTTACCAAACAAGATGACAACACTTTTTCCCCAATCTGGTGTTTTACAAGTGCAATCAGTTGATTGCAGTCAGGTGTGGCTTGTTTCAGCAGAAGCCTCATTGGTTCAACTGTCTCTGCTGGATCGGCTGGAACAAAAACCAGGACCCACAGTGTGCCTTGAGGACTGGGTTGAAAACCCCTGCTCTACTGTATGTGTATGAGTCCTCTTCATTCGTCATTAGGTGTTCCTGACAGCTTACGTCAGTGCGTTAACTTTTATTCTGTATTCTTTGTTTTTTTTACCATGTTCTGATTCATTTTTATGCATTATAAAAATATTTATGTCAGAATTTTGGGGGTCTTGGATTAGGGCATTTACATGTAAAACGCGTCTTTACTTACAGAATTTTCAGCAGTGTTGTTTTCGTCAACGATGCCGATAATGAAAATATTTCATCAACGAACAATTTTTTAAAGACGATGACGTCACGATGACGACACTAAAACATAACGAGATGGATGCCAGTTATTGTCTGATGAGACGAGAACGAGACAAAAATTCACCGTAGTTTCCGTCATAAGTTCACAATGTGTGATATTTTCTTATCGTATGTGTAGTTAGCAAGCATTTAGCAGTGTTTGGTCGTGTCCCTCATGTGACGTCCTGCACCTCCCTCCGACCCATACACAGGCTTAAGCGTGTGCCCATTCCAGGCTCCTTTTGTGAAAGATGTCACGTGCTGCGTGGTAAGTTTTGTTTTCTTGTCTTGGCTATGCCATGTTGCTTTAGCCTTTAAAGGTATGTGCAGAGTGATCATCCCAAACTAAACTAATTTGTAGCGTTAGCATTACCATTTAGCACAGTGACTCGGTGAGTGTCTTAACCCTTTAACACCTAAGCCTATTTTGGCCGAATTTGCATGCATTTGATGTTGCCTTTATATTTCAAAGAAAAAATTGTTTACAATGGCCAAATTGGCTCCCTTTTTTCAGGACACCTTGAACTTCATGTCTAAACTGTTGTTTTCTTCACTGACCAATTATAATCCACATTTTGGACCCAAAAAGACAAAAAAATCCCCAAATCCTTTTTCAAAATTTGTAATGTTGACGTCCCATTGACAACCAAACATGCTCGACCAACCGTTTTGAAGCTTGACAATATTTATTCAACTTGTTAGGATAAATATTCAATGGAAAAAAATAAGATTGAATAGTTTTATGTTTGACAATTCAACACAAACAGCAGGTATGGTCATAGGCGTTTTTGGCCTTTACACATACTATGGTCAAAACAGTCTATATAGTGTGCAAAATAGTGAGAAATATTTTTTTATATATATCATCTAACCCAAAAAGGGTTAGGAAGATATCTCTTTGTGAAGTTAGGTGTTGTACCCATCACCTTATCAAAAGTATATACGTACATGCAATCAAGCTTCTCGCACACACATCTACATAAAAATTGAAAAGATTATAGTGAAGAAAAAATATATATAACATTGAAAAAAAGTATTTTAAAAAATATTGACAAGTAGTTCAATTCAAAATTTCCAGGCATGCGACCCAATAAAGTTTTTTTTTTTTTTTTTTTTTTTGCGCACTCAATAAAGCTTCTTCTTGAACAGGTCACGGAGCTGCGTCACACACAACGTCACACAGCCTACTCTTTCGCCGTTTGCGCTCTACTGTCACTTCTACTTGCCGAGACGCCGATTCATCAGAGGAAAACAACGACAAATACGACTCATCTTCTTGATTTAATGAAATAATGCATTAGCTTGTGCTAAATGTAGTTTTAGATTCATTCTGCACGTTTCAAAGTCGCTCGCTCAAACCAACCGGTGTTGTGCATTTTTCGGCACGACACCGGCCGCTGCTTGCTTCGCATGCCTCCCTTTCAATAGTTGGCGCCTCGCTCGGAAGTTTATTAAAAATCATCACATTCGGTTCGTCCTTCCTGACATCACAACGACTCTTGGGATAAGTAGTCTTTTGCGCTGCTTTTGCTTTTGAAAAAGGACAAGAAATGATGGAAATATGGAGATGGATACATGGTCCATGCAGCGTTTTAATGCATATTTATGAGTGCAATAAAACTATAAAACTCAAATGACATTATCTCCCGTTTTTCTTGGCCGATTGATTTCAAATAAAAACTGGTGTGGACATCAACTTCCGCACTTTCAAACGAGACCATCCTAACACTAATAAGTATTTTCGTCCAAAAGACTAAGATGAAAATTAAAGAGTGCCAAAAACAACACTGATTTTCAGTTTACGAGACGACTTCCAGAACAAATTTCGGAAGTAAAGGTACCACTCTATTCCTATTTAGCAGACACGTGTACAGATGGACACTAGTGGTGCTCAAGTGTCCCCATGATCTCAAAACTGTGAGGCGGATGTGCTAATCACTCATCCACCGAGCTCCCAAATGAAGTCCAGTTCACTTAAATTTAAAATTAACTTTTGAAGTTTTCCCATCAAAATTGAAAATTTGAGTGAAACTGTTTGAAATAGTTTACGTACAGCTACAGTGATCTTGCCCAGGATGTCCTCTGGTATGGTCTTGCCTTTCTCAATGACCTTCTTGTAGAACTTATCCAACGAAGTGTCCATCAGTTCCATGCAAATCCAGACATCGCCCTGAGGGGGAAAAAAGAAGTTGGTTAATAAGAGTGGGAACCTCTCGGTACCTCACCATACGATACGATTTGCGTTACAAAGCTCACGATAACGATGATCTGACGATATGGCGATTAGAGCTGAAACGAATACTCGAGCAACTCGAGTAAATCGAGTTGAAAAACTGATCCGAGTAATTTTATTCACCTCGATTAATCGTTTATTTTGACAGCTCTAAGCATCACGTTTTGCTCGGACTACTTTTAATGCGGGACAACGCGCTGATGTCACGTGTGTAGAGGAAGAAGCAAAAAAAAAAAAAAAACTTACTGCAGCCGACAGCCGCTACAGACGACGCAGACGTTGCTAAAAACTAGCCCGCATGATGCTACGTTGGTAGCAGGTAGCATCTGATGCGTCTCATAGAGATCACATGTATGTTGAACTAGATGCGAAATGACAGAGTCAGCGGCGTTAGTCAACAGCCGCCATCTTAAAGCAGTAGAGGGCTAAGTGCTAATAAATAAGATTAACGTTGCTGTCACTGGCTCACGTAACGTTAGCCCTGCGGAGGGCTAGGTTTCTATTAATTATAACCACTGTTGATGCGTGGCTAACATGTCTCACATACAGGCTTTAACATAACTTAGCGTTGTGGAGTGATGAGGGTGTAAAATAAAAACTTGATAATACTAACTATCAATTTTAGCTCAGTAGTCATTGCTGGATAAAACAAGTAGCACTGGTCCCAAATGTGCTCCAATACAGCCTGTATCATATATTTATTTTGAACACTGCAAAAACTCAAAATCCTATCAGGACTTACAGTTTAGACTAATTTAAAACTTAACTCGAACTTAAAAATGGCTTGACACAAATAGAAATTCAATTGAAATACGTGGGAAAAAATCCTAACTTTTAAGTGATGTGTGTTATCAAGCGTAATGGCATTTTTAGGTAAGAAATATATATATATATTTTTTTTTAAAAAACAAAATCTAAAGGTTTTTGAGAGAAAGCAGTGAATTAGTCTTTTTTTTAATTCTAGTTACATCTGGGATGCAATTGTTGACAGTTTTCAACAATTTACATCAAAAAAGACATTGATTGACTGAAAATGGTTCAATATTAGATGAAATGTCTTGTTTTCTCATGTAAATTTATAATTGCTCTTCGCCTAAAAACATATGTTTTATGCAATTACTCGATTAATCGATAGAATTTTTAGTCGATAACTCGATTACTAAAATATTCGATAGCTGCAGCCCTAATGGTGATACAACGATTATCGATGCATTGGTCAGGAAATCATTCTAGGATAATCTACAAACAACTAATATACCGAAAAACAAGCTTTTTTTGTGAAGTGGAATGAGTTTATTTGCCTGGTACACCAGACTCACCGCTGCTCCAGCTATTGAGTCTGGCCACCATTCACGCAGATACAATTTCCAGGGCGGAGCAAGCCACAGCAAACAGACAGCGGAGTGGACCAATCAGCGACGGGCAGACGTGACGTTAGTAAAATGACGATGGTAGGAGGAGGGACTTGCGCGCGGAAGTAAACATACGAAGAGAGCGGAGTTTATTCAACATGGCTAGTGCGAGACAGACTGTTGTCAATGACTCGTGTCGATGTGTTTTTGGTCATTCAAAACTGATTTTACCGTGGATTGGAAGATATTCTCGGCTCTCCCGTTCACCATCTGTGTTGTTGTGGAGACGACTTTCGACGCGCAAGAGTGACGTTGCTCGTTAAGAACACGTTCCGCAAATAAACGAATCTGATTTGTCGATTGATTTTGTACCTGCTCGACAGGCCGTTAATGGGCTGGTTCCCAGATTATACTCTCAGTGTTTGAAAAATACAGGGAGAACAGTCTGGCGGAGCCAGGCAATGAGTTTATCACTAGTAGACGTCCAATCCACTTGAACTGGGAGGGTGGCAGCGAATGAACATTCGTTCATTCGCTGCCATCCCTCCCACTTCAAACGGATTGAACGTCTATGGCCAGTAGTGGCAGCCATTGAGGTAATTTTGGGCCATTTAAGATCATTTACCTGTTGATTTTCAATTACTTCCTTTTGATTTTGGGGTATTTTATGTGTAGCTCTTCCTGTATATTTTGAGTAACAGAACAGGAAATAACCTGGGAATCATCCAAATGAATAGGCAGTGACTCAAACTCAACAGAAAATGACCTGTAAATGCCCTAAAATGAACAGCAAGTGACCTGTAAATGCACTGAATATCAGACAGAATGACTGTGAATGCTCTGGTTTCGAATGAACGAACGTTACAAGTCTAAATGGATTGGGTGTCGAGCACCGTCAATGCAGCCTTAGAGTTAACTGAGACACTATTATGGTGGAAGATATTGGTAGCAACTTGTTGGTTCATTTTTTTTTTTTTTTTTTAGATATTGACACCTTTTCAAAACGATATCTCGATTCACGGCAGGTCATAACGATAACCTTGTGGGATACAAAGTATCACGATATATCACCATTTCGATATTTTGTCACACCCCTATTGGTTAATAATGCTACATGAACAAGAATGTTCGAATGGACTGACCTCTCTGAAGAGGGCGCCGTAGAAAGTGACGGTGTAGAAGCAGTCCACCGTCCGCATGGAGATGTCCAGGTCCATCAGGAGCCTCTTCTGCTCCAGTGTGTTAACAGTAGCTCGGATCCTCTGCAGAGGATAAATCACGTCATCGTAAGCGAGTGTTTTAAAACGGATGCCTTCCGACGCCACTTACCTTAACGGCCATTATCACACCGCTGGGCACGTGTTTCATCTTATACACGACGCCATACGCTCCCCTGCCCAGCTCAGCAATCTGCTCCAAGTCATCTGCCTTCACCACAAAGTTCTAGAAAAGCATTATATTGTCATGAATGACTAAAAGTATTCAGTCAGGCGAAAACGGGGGCAGTAGAGGACTTTACCTGGTCTCCGATTGTGACGCAAGCTTTGGAGTCGAGATCCCGAGGGGGCCTGCAATGAAGAAACAATCTCCTTTAAGTCAAGTATAAAACAGCAGCTTTGCATACATCATGAAATGTCATGTCATGATTATGTTTCAGTGCCATTGATGACGATAGACGTTTAACCCATTCAGACTGGGAGGGGCTGGCAGCGATCGAATGATATATGGCGGAAAACACAGACAAGACTGAAAAAGCAGTTTCTGCTCTTGCACTCTTGCGATTTTGTTTTTTTTTTTCTTTCAGTCGAATAACACGGCAACGTCCGCCATTTTATCGCTAGTCGCGCATTTTCACTTGTATTTTAATAATATGACGTAAAATACATGTTTTTGGATAGCTGTTTTTTAATTAAGGGGGTGTTTAGAAGTACTTAAAGCGTAATTCCGATTTACACAGAAATCCGGGATAAATCACTAGCGCAGAAACGGAACTCTTTCGTAAACCGGGGACTACCTGTATTTGCCGTCTGACTGTGTGCACCGAACCGTGACGATACAGGAAAAATACAAGTACCGTTACACACACACGACATATATGTAGACAGCTATATACGAGGGGCATTCAAAAAGTAATGCACTCAAGTGCGTTGCTCGTACAGGATTTTACCAATCTTGTTCATATTTGGCACAAACATGATAGGACACACATTTTTGCGATTGTTATATGTGTTTTTCTTATTTTCAGATTTTTTAAGCTTAAACTGGCTTCCAAAATGGCTGTCCCTCTTGAAGCTTGTCAGAAACAAAAAGCTGTAATTGAATTCCTTGTTGCAGAGAGAGAAACCCTCTGAAAATGTCTACAAGGATGATACCATAGACTATAGTACTGTAAAAAGATGGGTACAGCGATTTAAAAAGAGTACTGAAGACCATGAAGGAGATCAATGGAATGGCGTCACCCA